>NC_089505.1:326861950-327515879 GCF_036850995.1 Saccopteryx leptura
CACAAGTTCATATTTACACAGGAATAGACAGGGAAAACATTCATTTTCAACCTTCAGAAACTAATTTTATCTGCCTGACCAGTTGATGTCTTAAAGCATACTAAGCCGTGTCTGTTAGCTTATCACACAAAGTGGTATAAAATAAAATAGTTTTAGAAGGTGAATTATTTTAGTCATTTCATTTGTAAAATAGTTTCTTTCAAGATATTTTTAATTTAAAAGATATACATAATCTGCCAACAATACAAATGGAAAAATAGAAATTCATAGCAAGTTGTTTCATGTAATAGTTGTTAGTGATAATGCCACTGCAAACTGAGTCATATTTTTACAGTGTCTTGTTTTATATTGAAAAAAGAAATTCTCTTGCAAATAATAAATTCAAGGCCACATTCTTGAAAGAACTCTTGATTCCTCAGTGTTTCTAATTCCTTGGTTCTTAATAGAATTAAATGGAATACTTCTTCTAGCAGATAATCTAACAGATAAATTGAAAATAGAAATTTAATAATTTCATTGGCTTTGTATTCTAAATCACATTCAACTAAATATAATTCTGCCTAGAAAAATCAACACCTATCCAAAAACTAGGCAATAAGATGCAAAAAACCAACCAAACAAACAAAAAGACAGGATGAAGAACAAAACAGAAAGAACAAAAACAAAATATCAAGAAATAGGATTAAATCAATAAAAAGTCATAGAATATATATATTCTCTTACCCTGTAAAGGAAAATTACTAAAACAACATTGTGCCTCATGAAACCCATTTAATTAATCATTAAATTTTTTGGTTCAGTCATAGATGTATCTAGATACCATCACCACAAATATTATACACATGAAACATGTTGCATAAGGTTGTTTTATTATCAAGAGTTTTAGAAACATAAGTACTCTAGTTAGGCAGTGGGTTTTACAATGCTGTTTAGGCATTGGCAGGTTACATACTCCAAGGGAAACATTAGAAACCAAAGGTAAGAGGATTTCAATTTAGCATATGCAATAAAATGCTATAACACATCTCTGCCCTAGCGGCACTTACAGTCTAGATAAATCGGGCAATCATATTCAGATTAAATTTAACATATTACTCTACAAAAATGTACAGTTATGAGATATAAAATAAATATTGATTATAAAGTTTGGTGAAAAAACAAGATATAATTTTAATTCACTTGCATCAACAGGAATATAAAAATATACATATATTCCTTATCCACTAATACTCCTGTTTATCAAACAGTCTTGCTAAAATATGATTTTAATTTAAACCACTTTTTCTAATATATGACAATATTAGGATTTTAACTTTCATTCTTGACTTGAGTGTTAAGTTTATTTTTACTTGTTGGAACAAAGAAATAAAAAAAATGACTCTAAGTCTATAATTATTTCAGTTGAGGACCTTACATTGCCTGCTCTCTTTACCTCAGTTAACTATGGAACTTACCAAAGAGTGCTAAAAAGTAGTCTGTGAATTGCTGTCACCTACGTGATGTTTATCACATTTTTTTGTTCTCTCCTCTTTCAGGCTACACTTTGTTGTTTTTACTGTATGAAGAGTGGCTTATATTAGTCACACCCTTGCCATGGAGAGGTAGACAGCTCTTTCTGTGTAAAAACAGCTTTCCTTGTAAAAATGGCTCTTTGCACTTGTGGGTAAAGATGGCTCTTTCTGTGTAAAAACCAATACCCACACCAAGGAGACTGGAAGAGAAAAATCTACTGAAACGGCAGCAGGGAAATGTAGGAAGGAAAAACCTAGGGAGGCTGGAGAAGATGCAGAAAATTAGAGCAGAGACTACTTCTGGTCTCATCTGAGGAGAGAGGTTTGTGGGTGTGAGAGTAAGGAGGATGTGTGGTGGATGGTAAACCAAGAGTTACTGAAACCATTTTAATATTTTTGTTGTAATTTCTAAAAGACTGTAAAAAAGGAACCTATTTTGTAAGTCACATGAAAAATTCTTAATTTTTTCTTTAATTATCTCTATTTATTGAGGATAAAAAGCTGTCATTATATATGTTGCAAATATTGTCCCCTTTGCCTTTTACTTTTTGATTTTGTTGTTTCAATTTTTAAATAATCGTATATTTTATAACTTTAGATAGTCAAATATTTCACTTATGAATATATTTTTCATGTTAAGCATATCAATGTTTCCATTCCCAAAATTATATATAAACATTCACCAATACTTTTTAAATTCATCTATTATTTAATTTTTATAATTAATTTTCTTGGTAGAGGGATAGAGCAAAAAAGTACACTTAATTCTTTAACAACTGACTTTATCTACCAGTTATCTCATAATCATTTATAGAATAATACATTTTCTCCAAATTAAAAAACCATTTTTATTACATACCAAATATTTAAATACTCTAAATTTAATTTAGAAGACTTATATTCTTCTCTGTGACTTATTCTAGCAAATGTATAATATTTATCTAATTTTTGTAGTTTTATAATATGCCACCTGGTAATATACCCCCCCCCAATTATTATTATACCTCCAGCTTTTTATTATCTTTTTAATATATTGTGGTTAAATAAACATTACAAAATTTGTCATTTTAACTATTTTGAAGTGTAGAATTCAGTGGCATTGTACATTGACAGTGTTGTGCAACCATCATCACTGTCTAGTTCCAAAACCTTTTACTTCAGAAGGATACTTTATTCTCATTAAGCAGTCCTTTCTTCCCTCTTCCTTAGTCCCTGGCAATGACAAGTCTGTTTTCTATCTCTAATGGATTTCATATAAGTAGAACTACACTTTTTTCGCCTGTAACTTAGCAAAATATTTTCAAGGTTCATCCTTGTTGTGATGTGTATCAGTCTTTTATTTCTTCTTTTCACTGATAATATTTTATTTTATTGGATATAATGCATTTAATTTATCCATTCATTGGTTGATGGATATTTGGATTGTTCCTACCATTTGGCTAGTGTGAATAGTACTGCTATAACCAACCACATACAAGTTTTTGTTTTAACACCTCTTATCAATTATTTTGGGAGTAGAATTGTTGGGCCATATGCTAATTCTATATATAGTATATTTAACTTATTGAGGAATGGAAGAAATGTTTTCTCTAGTCACTGCATTAATTTTACATATCTATTAGCAGTGTATAAGGGTGCAATTTCCTTTTTCTTTTTTTTTTCCTTTCTTCTATATTTCCTTTCTTCCTTCTTTCCTTTTTTAAAGTTTCTATTATTAATTTAGTCATTTTTATTAAATTTTCTTGAAAGTTATTGCTGATATATAAGACATGGTAGGCCACTTTGCTAATGACCCTTTTTGTCTTTTTACTCTGAATTTCTATATTATTGTATAGATACCAGTAAAATGTAGTCCCTGGCGCTATACTGCTTTGTATTACTCTGAAATTGTTTAACATAGGAAAGCAATTTCTTCTCAAAAATAATTCAAACTCTTCAAGAATAAGAATATCTGCATCAACTATGCCCTTGAATTATTCCAACTGTGTAGCACAATTATTTAAGAAGTACCAATTGTCCTTATTACAGATCATCTTATCTTTGTGATAGATAACTTTGAGGAAAGCCTATGATATAGAATTCTAGATAACTATAGGTTATTAAAGTAATATCTAAAATTATATCATTTAGATCTGGGAAGTAAATAGGCTACTGTAATTGCTTTCAAATAGAAATAAGAGAAAAATCCAAGAGAAAGAAAATGAAAAGAAGAATCAATAAAACTTGGTCAAGAATCAATAAAACTTTGTCTTTGTCCATACTTACTAATACACATAGAAAGTCATGCATTAAACAGGACTGAAATAGTCATGTGTCTTCACAAATTCTTCTGGTGTCATGAGAATTTGCAAACAACTGTACATTGTTGTATTATAATATTATTGACTATGTTTCTATGATGTACATTACATCCTGATGACTTATTTTATAACTGGAAATTTGTACCTAATTTTTTCCCCTTTTGGTTTTTCACAAAGCTTTGATAAATCAAGCCATGTTTACCTTAGAAGTCCTTTTAAAATCAACATTACAGAGCTCCCACGTTATTCTAACATGCTCTATCTTATTGACAAAAAAATAAATCTTCATAATTAGAAAAAAATTTTTTAATTCTAAATTTAACATTTTCCTAACCATAATTAGGCTAAGCATAAACCTTAGGAAAAAGCATAATGTTTTGGTCCTGGAAAGTAATTCTATCTGAAATTGCTATTATTTATTATGACTACTATCTAATATGTATATCATAAAATTGTTCTACCCAGTTCAGTGCACTAAAGCAAATCGAAGCGTTTTTAAATTTAAAACTAAAATTTCATTTTTTTTCACTCAAGTGATAGGATAGAAAAGAAACTTAAGACAAAAAGAACTCATTCTCTTTTACTCCTTTTCACTCCGTCCCTCTCTTTCTCACACTTACAAAAAAAGTTCCTTTTTACTAAATCTCATATATATTGATTTTTCTAAAGTAGCATTTTATAGGGAGATGTTTCATAGAAAAAAACAAATATTTCTGAATTCACATATATATAAGAAGAACCATTTGGTATACAGGTAGTCCTGGGTTATGAGTGAGATACGTTCTGTAGGTTTTTAAGTTGAATTTGTATGTAAGTTGGAACAGCAGATACATTTACCTATTAAATGCAACTTAGATGCATGTCTTAACATACATTGTATTTATTTTTACCTTTCTGTGCATATAAATACTTAAACATTTTCAAATACAACCTTAAACAATCTTGGATGACGTAGAAAATGATGGTTTTGTTGGAGAGAATGGGACTGGTATTAGAGAGTCAGGGTTTGATTCTGCGACTGGAGTCAGTTTCTCAAAGCAAGCATCAAGGGAAGTTTATACAGAACTTTTCTTTTTCTCTTCATAAATGGCCTGTAGCATTTTCAGGCCTTCTGTATAGTAAACTTTGTTGAACCTCCCTGTATCAGGACTTTTCTCCTTAACTTAGCTGTTCCTGCTTCAATTAGACAAAAAACATCAGCTAATTCTTTTATAGAAAAGTCTTTCAGTTCTGGAGTTTATAAGTCCCTGTCTTCTTCCTAAATGCTATCATTTAACAGGTCTTCATTGGATAGTTCTTTGCCGTTGCAATCAAGTAACTCTATGATATAATTTTCATTGGTGTCCAACTGCAGTTGATTACCAATAGCCCATAAGATGCTCCAGTCATAAGTATGAGTTGTATGTAAGTCAGATGTTTGTAACTGGGGGACGGACTGTATTACATTTTTGGAAATTCACAGTTCATATTAATAATATTGAAGGCTTCTACAACTCCTGCAGAGAAAAATAACATTGTTTAAATTTAAATATCCCAAATTTATCTGAGCATGGAACCATTTTACACCCAAATCCTAATAGCATTTATAATACCATAGTAGTCAGAATCTACTTGGTCATGCCATGGTTACAAGAAACCAAAAAGAAAGAAAGAGAGGCCCTGGCCAGTTGGCTCAGTGGTAGAGCGTCGGCCTGGCGTGCAAGAGTCCTGGGTTCCATTCCTGGCCAGGGCACACAGGAGAAGCGCCCATCTGCTTCTCCACCCCTCCCCCTCTCCTTGCTCTGTGTCTCTCTTTTCCTCTCCCGCAGCCAAGGCTCCATTGGAGCAAAGTTGGCCCAGGCACTGAGGATGGCTCTATGGCCTCCCCCTCAGGTGATAGAAAGGCTCTGGTTGCAGCAGAGCAACGCCCCAGATGGGCAAAGCATTATCCCCTGGTGGGCATGCCAGGTGGATCCCGGTCGGGCGCATGCGGAAGTCTGTCTGACTGCCTCCCCGTTTCCAACTTCAGAAAAATACAAAGAAAGAAAGAAAAAATAGTAGCATAAGATGAAAAAATTTGTTTCTCACGAATACAACATGTCTAATATGGTTCAGGAGAAAATTCTACTCATGATGCCCATAAATTTTTCTTTTCTTTTCAGTTATTATAATAAAGGTAAAAAAAACTCAGTAAATCATGCACCTTTAAAGATTATACTTGATATACAGTATTATATTAGTTTCAAGTATACAAATAGTAATTCAACATATATATGCTTCACAAAGTGATTATCACAATAAGTGTATTAACCATCTGTCACTCCGTATTTATTGTATATTATTAAATATATTCCCTTTGTAGTACATTAGTTCCTTGTGAATTTTATAACTAGAATTTTGTACTTCTCAATCTCCTTCCCCTTTTCCACACATTTCCACTCCCCTTTTCCTCTAAAAACCATCAATTAGTTCTCTGTATCAGTGAGTTTGTTTTTCTAAGTTCATTTGTTTGTTTATTAGATTTCACATATAACTGAAATCATAGGGTATTTGTCATTTACTGTCTGATATGCCTCACTTAGCATAATACTCTTTGGGTCCATACAAGTGGTTTCAATGACAAGATTTTATTCCTTTGATTGCTGAGTAATATTTCATCATATATTTTATAGATATCACATTTTTATCCATTTATCTATTGATGGATACTTATGTTGCTTTTATATCTTGTTTCTGCTACAAAGAATACAGGAGTACATATATCTTTTGGAATTAGTGTTTTTGTTTTCTTCAAATAAATACCTAGATGTAAAATTTTACACTTGGTAGTGCCAGCACTTAGTCATGTTGTCTTTTTGGTAATAGCCATTCTGATTAGTGTGAGGTAATAGTGCAGATTTTACTTTCATTTTTCTGATAGTGATTTTGTACAACTTCTCATATATCTGTTGAACATCTATATGTCTTTGGGAAATGTGTCTCTTCCTCTGCCCATTTTCTGAAAGGGTTATTTGATATTTTGTTGTTGAGTTGAGTTCTTTATATACTGTGATTTGTATATTAGCCCCTTACTAGAGATATCCCATACAGTTATTGGCTTTTTTTTTGTTTTGTTGATGATTTCCTGTGCAAAAACTTTTTAGTTTGAAGTAATCCCATTTGTTTATTTTGTTTTTGTTTTTGTTTTTCTTGCCCAAGAAATTTATCAGAAAAATCTTGTTACTAAGAGCAATGCAAAGAGTTTACTGCCTATGTTCTAAGAGTTTTATGGTTTTGAGTCTTACCTTTAAGTTTTTAATTTATTTTGAGTTTATTCTTGTATGTGGTGTAAGAAGATAGTCTCATTCTATTTTTTGCATGTATCTGTCCATGTTTTCCAACACCACTTATTAAATAGAGCAGTGTTTTCTAACCGTCAGTCTGTGGACCTGTGCTGATCTGCCAGAAATTTTATTCTAGTTCATGAAAGAGTTAAATGCCCTGTTGTTGTATGAAGATTATATACCCAGTGATTATAGACTCCATGATTTTATTTTATTATCAAGATGGTTAACTCTTTTGTGGACTAGCATAAAATTTCTGGTGGACTGGTATCTGTATGTAGACTGGCATTGAAAACTACTGGAATATAATATCTTCACCCCTTTGTATATTCTTGTCTCCTTTGTCATAAATTAATTGGCCAATAAGTATAGGTTTATTTCTGGGCTTTCTATTTTGTTCCATTGATCTATTGTCTGGTTTTATGCCATTATTATACTGTTTTGATTACTGAGGAAGTGTAATATAGTTTGATATTAGATTAATATGATACCTCCTACTTTGTTTTTCTTTCTGAAGACTGCTGTGGCTATTTGGGAAATTTTGGAAGGAGAGAGCTTCCATATTAATTTTAAAATTATTTATACCAGTTCTGTGAAAAATGCTATTGGCATTTTGATATATATTGGATTAAATCTATACATTGCTTTGAGTAGTATGGACACTTTAACAATATTAATCCTTCCTATTCTTGTGCATGGTATATGTTTCCATTTATTTGTATCCACTTCAGTTTCTTTCTTCAATGTCTTATAATCCTCCAAGTACAAGTCCTTTAACTCCTTGGTTACACTGACTCTTATGTATTTTTTTATGCTAATGTAAATAGATTGTTTTCTAAATTTCCATTCTTGATAGTTTCTTCTTGGTGTATAAAAACAGTGTATAAAAATGCAACCAATTTCTGGATGTTAATTTTGTATACTGCTACTTTACTGAATTCGTGTAATAGTTTTAATTATTTTTTAGTGGAAATTTTAGGGTTTTCTCTATATAGTAGAATATCATTTGCAAATCATTACAGTTTTACTATTTTCTTTCTGATTTGTTGCCCTTTTATTTCTTTCTTTCTTCCTTTTTTTTTTTTTTTTTTGTATTTTTCTGAAGCTGGAAATGGGGAGAGACAGTCAGACAGACTCCTGCATGTGCACGATCGGGATCCATCCGGCACGCCCACCAGGGGGTGATGCTCTGCCCCTCCCGGGCGTCGCTCTTTTGCGACCAGAGCCACTCTAGCTCCTGGGGCAGAGGCCAAGGAGCCATCCCCAGCACCCGGGCCATCTTTGCTCCAATGGAGACTCGCTGCGGGAGGGGAAGAGAGAGACAGAGAGGAAGGAGAGGGGGAGGGGTGGAGAAGCAGATGGGTGCTTCTCCTGTGTGCCCTGGCCGGGAATCGAACCTGGGACTTCTGCACACCAGGCCGACGCTCTACCACTGAGCCAACTGGCCAGGGCCACCCTTTTATTTCTTTTTCTTGTCTGAGTGCTATGACTCAGACTTCCAATACAATGTTGAATAAAAGTGGTGAAAGTGAACACCCTTGTGTTTTTTCTTAATCTGAAGGAAAATGCTTTAGTTTTTCCTTTAAAATATGATGTGACTTGTGTGTTTGTCATATATGACTTCTATTGTGTTAAGGTGTGTTACCTCTATTTCCACTTTGCTGAGAGTTTTAATCACAAATGGAAGTTGGATTTTAACAAATGTTTATACTGTATCCTTTGTTATGATTTTATATTTTTCATCTTTAATTTTTGTTATGTGGTTTATAATATTTGTTTTGTAGGTATTAAACCAACCTAGCATACCAGTAATAAATCTCACTTGATCATGTTGTATAATCTTTTTAATGTATTGCTGGATTCAGTTCGCTACTATTTCATTCATGATAATTGCATCTATAGTCACCAGAAATATTGGCCTATAATTTTCTATTTTTCTTTTTTTTTTTTTTTTGTAGTGTCTTTATCTGATTTTGAAATTAAGATAATGCTGGCCTTATAGAATGTGCTTGGGAGAATTTCATTCCCTATAATTTTTTTAAATGTTAATTTTTTTCTTTGACTATTCGGTAAAATTCACCTGTTAAGCCATATGGTTCAGGACATTTGTTTGAGAGTTTTTGTTGTTTTTGTTTATCACTGCTTTAATTTTATGTTTTTTCTTCATTCAGTTTGTTGGAATATACTTGTTTATATTATTTTCTTATAATCTTTTTTTATGGTGTCAGTTGTCACTCTTTTATTTCTAATCTTATTTATTTGAGACTTCAAATTTTTTCTTTATGAGTTTTTTTAAGGTTTCATAAAGTTCCTTTTTTGAAAGAACTGTTCTTTGTTTCATTGATCTTTTATATTTTTTTAGACTCTATTTTGTTTATATTCACTCTGATTTATATTATTTTCTTCCTTGTACTCACTGAGGGTTATATTTATTGTACTTTTATTGTTTCTTTAGGTATAGGTTTAGACTGTTTATATGAGATTTTTTTTTCTCTATAGAGGTAGGCCTCTATTGCTATGAGTAGGCCTCTTTTGGACTGCTTTTACTTTGTCCCATAAATTTTTATTCTGTGTTTTCATTTTATCTTTTGGCTCCTTCCTTGATCTCATTGTTAACCCATTCATTGTTTAGTAGCATGTTATTTAGCCTCCACAAGTTCCTGTGTTTTTCAGTTTTCTTCTTATAATTGGTTTCTACTTTCGTACTATTGTGGTTAGAGATTATGTTTAATATAATTTCGACCTTCTTCAATTTATTGAGACTTGTTTTATTCCCTAATATATGTTTTTTTGTGGAAATTTTTTCATGTGTAGTTGAAGAGAATATGTATTCTGCAACTTTGGTTTGAAATGATTTAAAATTATCAATGGACTCTATGGTCTGATGTGTTATATAAAGTTAATGATTTTCTGTGTGGATGGCCTATCCATTGATGACAATAGTTTGTTAAAGTCCTCAACTATGATTGTATTATTGTTGATCTCTGCCTTTATGTTCATCATTATTTGATTTATATATTTAGGTGCTTTTATGTTGGTTGCATAAGTGTTTACAAGGGTAATTGCTTCCGGTTGGATTGATGTTTTTCTCAATATGAAATGCCCTTCTTTGTCTTTTGTTACAGGCTTTCTTTTATTCTTTGGTTTTTGTTTTTTTTTAATTAAGTGAAAGCAAAAGAGGCAGAGAGAGAGACTCCCACATATTCCTCCACACCCAGGATTCACCCAGGAAGCCCCCTATGGGGCTATGCTCTACCTATCAGAGGTGTTACTCTGTTTCTTGGCAATTGGCTATTTTTAGAGCCTGAGGTGGAGCCAACAAAGCCATCCTCAGCTCCAGGGGACAACTCAAATCAATCAAGCCATGGGTTCAGGAGGGGGAGATAGGAGAGAGTGAAGGGGAGGGAGAGGGGTAGAGAAGCAGATGGCCACTTCTCTTATGTACCTTGACTTGGAACTGAACCTGGGGCATCCATATGCTGGGCCGAGGTTCTACCACTGAACCAATGGGCCAGGGCCAGGCTTTGTTTTAAAAATTATTTTTTCTGAAATAATTATAGCTTCCCCAGTTTTTATTTTGTTCCATTTGCATAAAATATTTTTTCTATCTTTTTATTTTCATTTAGTGTGTGTCTTGAAGTGGATTCTTTTGTACCTTGCATATAGATCTTGTTCTATTATTAATTCAGCCACCCTATGTCTTTTGATTAGAGCATTTTGTCCATTCACATTTAAAGTAATTATTGGTGTGTAGTTATTGAAACTTAGTTTTCTGATTATATTTGTAATTCTCTGTTTCTTTCTTACTCACCTTTTCTTATCTTCTATGTTGATGACATTCTTTAGTTTTGTGTTTAGAATTATTTCTCTTTACTTTTTGTATATCTCATATATTTTTGGCTGTGGTCACCATGTGCTTCATATATACTATGTGCTTCATATATACTAAGCTATGTTCACAGCAGTTATTTTAAGGTTATGGTTGATTAAATTCAAACACATTCTATAATCACTATATTTTTCAATTAACACCTCACATTTATGTTTTTATAATCACTTAAAAACTTTTCCTGGGTGTTAATATGTACCATTTAATTTATTGTTGTAATTACACATCATTTTACTTTTGCCCTTTAACCTTTGTGCAGGTTGATGCACTAGTATTACTGTTTGTCTTTTACAAGAAATTTTTTCCTTTCTATATTTTCTTATTTATATTTTTAATCTCTTCTTTCCTACTTACAGAAATCTCTTAACATTTCTTGTAATACTAGGTAAGTGATAATGAACTTTTGGCATTTTATTATCTGAGAAACTCTTTAGTTCTTCTTCAGTTATAAATTATAGCCTTGCTTGTTAGAGTAATCTTGGTTGTAGCACCTTGCTTTTTAGTACCTTGAATATTTTGTGCCATTCCCTCTGGCCTACAAAATGTGTTGAGGAATCATATGACAGTCCTACAGAACTCCCTTGTAAATAACTAATTGCTTTTCTCTCACTATTTTTCAGGATTCTCTTTTTGTTTTCAACCTTTGCCATATTTATTATGATGTGTCTTTCTTGGTTTAGGCTTCTTTGGGTTCATTATGTTTGGCACTCTCTGCATTTCCAGACCTTTTATATGTATTTCCTTTGCTAGCTTAGGGAAATTTTTATACAGTATTTCTTTGAAAAGATTTTATTTCCTTTTATCTATCTCCTCTCCTTCTGGATGAGAAGGAGATTAGTATGCTTGATTTTGTCCCAGAAGTCCCTTAAACTCTATTCATTTAATTATTTTGTTTTTGCTCTTAAAATTAGTGATTTCTGCTACCTTATGTCCATGTCACTGATTCAGACTTCTATAATTTACTGTAGATTATCTCTAGTGTGTTCCTTTCAATGTAGTTATTGTATTCTTCAGTTCTGATCTGTTCTTTTATATTTTATTTCTCTTTTGAAGTTCTCACTGATTTATTCATTCTTATGAGTTTTTTCAGAATCTTTATAACCAATATTTTCAATTCTTCATCTAGTAGACTGCTTGTTTCATTTAATTCTTTTTATGGGATTTTGTACCATTATTTTGTTAGGAATGTATTTCCCCGTCTCCTCATTTTAATTGTCTCTCTGCAATTGTTTTTATGAATTAGGCAAAATAGCAGACTCTCAAAGTCTTGAAAGAGTGATCTCATATAGGAACTTCTCCTTTATAGATTACCTGTGCCAAGTATCTTTTCCTAAACCCAGCTGGAAAGGATGCTGGATATAGTGAACCCTGAAAGCAAGTTGTATTTGGGCCTTTTTGGCAGGCTAATTGTAATATACTTGGAGCCACCTCAGACCACAGGAAGTCCCAGGCATAAGGAGAGCTAGAACTTGAAACTGTAGCTAAAGTGGCCATTGGGCTTGGGGAGTTGCATGGGAAAGCTGTGCCACGGGCTGCCTTGGAAGGCCAGCTGTAACTATATTTGAAATGAGAGTTGGTCTTTAATTATAACATTTGCTTGAAAGATGAAGAGCCAAAATGCTTCAGTAAACAGCAAGATAACAACAAACACACTCTGAAAAATGTGAGGTTGAAGAAATAATTTTGGTGCCTGTTATTCAGTAATTCAGCAAACAAAACACATTTACAAGATACGAAAGAAATACTCTTTGGCAAGGAGATGATCCTGGTATTCAACCAGTCTATCAGCAATGTCAGCTTGACTTCTTGATTTTGCCAGCTGCATACCATGGTCTAGTCCAATGGAGTGGCCCCACTGACCTAGTCCTTTTTTTGCTATTGTTTCATGCAATTGATGTCCAGCTAATAACATAAAGCAAGAATTCCTCAACCTGCCTTGAAAGACATCTCAACACATCTCCCTTTCTCTAAAAATTCTGTTTTAGTACTCATCATATGGTCTCTGATGTTATCATCAGAAAAAGCAAACCAAAAACAAGAACTTGATTACTTCTCAGCTACCACTATGTTATTATGGTCTTCATTCATTTAAATTTAGCCTCATAAAAATAACATAAAAAACTCTAAAGGTTTGTTTTCTAATCTTTAAAATTTGTAGGTCTAAGAGGTTTCCAAAGCAGAACTTATTCCAAGAGAGGAAAGAATGCAAAGTAGGTTAGATTTGGGTTTTTTTCCATGGCTTCACTTCCACCACTTTTGGATTCATCTTCCTTGCATACTTGGATTCTTGTATAATTTTCCCCATACCAAGGGTTTTATGGTAATATATATCAATATATTATATATATAATTTATCTATTAACATATTCTCTTTAAAGTGTTCTTGCAGCCTTGAAATTTTAACATATCCTGGATTGCCATTAAAATGAAACCTTTAGACATATTCAGCATAAACAGAAAAAAATAAGAGTTAGGTCAGATAATCTTAGTTGCTTTCACTTGCTGAACTACGGGAAGCTTAGATTTAGTCTGTTTTTGTAATGATAAAAAAGATAACCTGTTCACAAGAAAGTAAAACTATATTGGTTTTCCTGCTTTGCTGTCTGCTGTGTGACTCTAATCATTATCTACAAATCTGAGGAGGTAACTTTATTTCCTTTAAAAAAACAAGCTATTAAGGTCAAACTAAAGCCATACAGCTGATGAATGCACGATGTCCCAACTTGCCATATGCCTCTGAACTCCAGGTCAGTTCTCCCAGCTTGACCCAAGTCTGACTTAGCTATTGATTATCTACCTCATTGATCAACCCTCATTGAGGACTGCAAGCTTAAGTCTACTTGGTTATAACAATAAAGATGACACTTGGATTTTCTTTACTTCCCATCTTTTAAAATAGGTTTTATGAAACTACCAAATTTCAGCATAAGGATCATAAGAGTTTCATCACAAATAATAATTCTGATACATTGAGAATGTTCTGGGATTGGAATAAGAATTCTGAGGTCAAGACTAGATTCAGTAGAAAAAGTATCATTGTTCATTACTAATGTATGATGGCAGTGTTCATGCCACATTTGTCATCCAGAGGCCTTTCCCATCCCATAATATGTAATCCATCATTAACATAGCAATCTTGGAACTGGTTTCTTTTTGTTTCCTATATATGGCAGAAAAATGGACAATATTCCATGTGTTAACACTCAAAATCCAGAGCAATAATAATATATGATCAAAAAGGTATCATAGGCCCTGGCCGGTTGGCTCAGCGGTAGAGCGTCGGCCTAGCGTGCGGAGGACCCGGGTTCGATTCCTGGCCAGGGCACACAGGAGAAGCGCCCATTTGCTTCTCCACCCCTCCACCGCGCCTTCCTCTCTGTCTCTCTCTTCCCCTCCCGCAGCCAAGGCTCCATTGGAGCAAAGATGGCCCGGGCGCTGGGGATGGCTCTGTGGCCTCTGCCTCAGGCGCTAGAGTGGCTCTGGTCGCAACATGGCGACACCCAGGATGGGCAGAGCATTGCCCCCTGGTGGGCAGAGCGTCGCCCCTGGTGGGCGTGCCGGGTGGATCCCGGTCGGGCGCATGCAGGAGTCTGTCTGACTGTCTCTCCCTGTTTCCAGCTTCAGAAAAATGAAAGAAAAAAAAAAAAAAAAAGGTATCATAAATTAGATCTGAAATCACTGCTGATTGTCATTTTACCTTTGAATGGAAAATATATAATCCATGTTTAGCACATCTACTAAAGAGAAATAGCTGGTATTATTCTTGTTGATTTAATGAAAATTCACATATATTTCTTTAAAGTTAAATAGCAATGCATTGGTGCTAATTTTCCATTAAATGTTTTCTTCAATCATTTTTTAAATTTATGATAATAAAAATTAACATACTGAAATTTCAAACCTTAGTAGTAAAGTTAGAGATAACAATGATGTCCAGACTTATAGTTGAGATGACAGAGAAGATAAATGCTGTGCTCATCTCCTCCCATGAACACTTCAAAATTACAACTACATTATCAAACAACCATATGAAGATTAGATGAACAGAATTCTCATAACTAAGGATATATAGATGAAGCCAGGTCACTGGTCACAGGGGCAAAAAGGAAAAATGGACTGGTCTACACTCATGTGTGGCCGTTAAAAATTAAAGGGAATATCTCAGATGCAGAGGTCTCCTTTAAGGAGTGAGGGGGTCCCACCTCCACACTAGGATCTTCAATTTGGAGTACCAGTGCTGGGAAGGAGTCCCCAAATCACTGGCTGTGAAAATCAGTGCGGTTCTATTCAGGTGAGATGGAGGGCTGCTAGAGACTCAGGTGTTCCCATAAAATGTCTAAGCACAGACTTGCTTGCTCAGAAACACTGGCCCTAACTTCCAGAAAAGGGAAACAGCTGAAAAATCACCAGGAACTTACAAGGAGAAACTGAATCTTCTGGCTTCATGGTAAGGGATAGAGAAAAAGCTCTCTCTGAAACACCTGCAGGCTTTATTATTTGTTTGTTGAACCATCCCCCACATAGCTTGTAGGTGAAGGCAGGCACCAGTAATACAGTCATAGTAGGGGATTTTAACACCCATTGACATCAATGGATAGATCTTCCAGACAGAAAATTAACAAGGAAATGGTGGTCTTCAATGACACCCTATATCAGATAGATTTAATTGATACTATTATGAGATTTCACCAGAAAACAGCAAAAGATACATTCTTTTTAAGTGCACTTAGAATATTTTACAGAATAGATGATGTGTTAGGCCACAAAACAAATATCAATAAATTTAATATTAAAAATCTTCTCCAATCACAATGATATAAAAGTAGAAATCAATGACAAGAAAACTGAAACACATACTCTTGGGGTCTAAGTAACAACCTGCTAAACAACAAATGGGATAACAATGAGATCCAGAAAAAATGGAAAGATACCATGAGACAAAATGAAAACATAATGTGGCTTCCTAATTTTCCCAGCACCATTTATTCAAGATTTTTTTTCTCCATTGTGTGCTTTTGGCTCCTTCATCAAAGATTATTTCTCTCTCTCTCTCTCTCTCTCTCTCTCTCTCTCTCTCTCTCTCTCTCCATATATATATATATGGCTTTATTTCTGAGCTCTTGATTCTGTTCCATTGACCTGTATGTCAGTTTTTCTACCTATACCATGCTGTTTTGATTATTGTGGCTCTACAGTATGATTTGAAATCAGGAAGATTGATACCTCTGGCTTTATATTTTTTCTCAGTATTGTTTTTGCTATTTAAGATTTTTTATGATTCCATACAACTCTGACTTTTTTTGTTCTATTTCTTTAAAAATGACATTGGGGCCCATGGCCAGTTTGCCTAGTGGATAGAATGTCAGCCCAGAGTACAGATGTCCTGGGTTTGATTCCCAGTCAAGGCATACAGAAGCAACCTTTTGTTTTTCTCCTTCTTCCCCTCCAGCATCCAGTGGCTCAGTTGATTCAAACAGCAGCCCTAGGTGTCAAGGGTAGGTTGTTGGTCCCAGTGCATCAGCCTCAGGTGCTAAAAATAGCTCAGTTAATTCAAGCATCACCCCAGAAGAAATTTCTCAGGTGGATCCTGGTCAGGGCACATGTGGAAGTCTATATCACTATACCCCCTTTTCTCACTTACTTAAAAAAATTAATTAATTAAAATAAATAAATTAAAATGACATTGGTTTTTTAATAAGAATTGCATTAAATCTGTATATTGCATTGGGGCATATGGCCATTTTAAAAATGATTCTTCCTGGCTCTGGCCAGTATGCTCAGTAGTAGAGCATTAGTCCGGTGTGTGGAAATCCCAGGTTCGATTCCCAGTCAGGGCACACAGGAGAAGTACCCATATGCTTCTCCATCCTTCCCCCTCTCCTTCTTCTCTATCTCTCTCTTCCCCTCCCACAGCCAAGGCTTCACTGAAGCAAAGTTTGCCCGGGCGCTGAGGATGGCTCCATGGCCTCCTCCTCAGGCACTAGAATGGCTACAGCTACAGCAGAGTAATGCCCCAGATGGGCAGAGCATCACCCCCTAGGGGTATGCCAGGTGGATCTTGGCCAGGTGCATGCAGGAGTCTGTCTGACTGCCTCCCCACTTCTAATTTCAGAAAAATTAAAAAAAAATTAAAAATGAAAAATGAAAAAAAATAATTAAAATGTTGATTTTTCCAATCCATGAACATGGAATATTTTTCTATTTTATTGTGTCTTTTTGAATTTGCTTTAATAATGTTTTGTAGTTTTCAGTACATAAGTCCTTCACATCCTTTATTAAGTTTATTCCTAGGTATTTTTGTTGTTGTTGCAATTCTAGAAGGAATTTGTTTTAGTTCATTTTCTGAAGTTTAATTATTAGCAAGTTAGAAAGCAGTAGACTTTGTATAAATATATTGATTTTGTATTCTGTGACTTTATTATATTTTTGGTTGTTTATACTATTTTAAAGAGGGAAAAATATATGGTGATGGAAAATGATTTTACTTTGGTGATCGGCACACAATAATATTGACAGTTCAAATGCTATAGAGATGTTTACCTGAAACCTATGTATGCTTAGCAACCAATGTCACCCCATTAAATTTAAATTGTAATTTTAAAAAAAGGAAATATAATCCCCCCAAATCTATGGGTCATAGCCAAGAGGAAAATTCATAGAAATACAGGCCTACTTCAAAAATAAAAAGAATCTCAAATAAACAATTTAATCTTACACCTAAAGGGAATACAAAATGAACAACAAACAAAGTGAGAGAAAGGAAAAAAGATAATAAAGCTTAGAGTGATAATAAATGAAGTAGAGTCTAAAAAAATACAAGATTACTAAAAACACAATCTGGTTCTTTAAAAAGATAAAAGTGACAAAACTTTAACCACATTCATCAAGAATAAAAGAGGACCCAGATAAGTAAACTAAAAATTAAACAGAAGTGACAACTGGCCCCAAAGTAAAAAACAAGATATACACAAATACTATGAACAATTATATGCCAACAAATTAGACAATATGAAAAAAATTCATAAATTATTAGAAACATAAAAAACTGAACAGAAATAATTACTAAGAAAGTCTAATTAATGATCAAAATAATATCAACAAAAAAGTCCACAAAAAGATGAATTCAGCCTGACCAGGCAGTATAGCATAGTGGATAGAGTGTCAAACTGGGACGCAGAGGACCCAGGTTCAAAATCCCAAGGTCGCCAGCTTGAGTGCGTGCTCATCTCATTTGAGCAAGGTTCACCGACTTGAGCCCAAGGTCACTGGCTTGAGCAAGGAGTCACTTGCTCTGCTGAAGACTCCCTACCCCCAGTCAAGGCACATATGAGAAAGCAATCAATGTACAACTAAGGTGTCACAATGAAGATTGATGCTTCTTATCTCTCTCCCTTCCTGTCAGTCTGTACCTATCTGTCCATCTCTGGCTCTTGTCACAAAAATAAAGATAAATTCACAGATGAATTTTATCAAGCAGTCCAAGAAGAATGAACACGTATTCTCCTCAAATTATTACAAAATATTCAGGACAAGTGATGTCTCCAAACTTAATTTATAAGACCAGCATTACCCCTATTTCAAGATTAGACACAAACATTAATATATATGTGTGTATATATTATATATATAAATGTTTGTACATATATATGTCTAATATATATATAGGCTAATAATATATATATGGTCTAATAATATATATATAGATAGGGTCTAATATTCCTGATAAACATAGGTGCAAAAAATTTCTGAACAAAATATTAGCAAATTAAATTCAGCAATACATTTAAAGGATTATCCACCATGAGAAAGTGGGATTTAACCTGGGATGAAAGTTTTATTCAAAATCTATAAGTCAATTAAGGTGACTTACCAAATAAACTAAGTGAAAGTTAAAATCATATGATTAGATTATATCAATAGATTTAGAAAATGCATCTGACAAAATATAGCACCGATTTACGATAAAAACTTTCAGCCAAAGTGGAATAAAGGAAACATAATTCAACATAATAAACAACATGTGACAAGCACATAGCCAACATCATATTTAGTAGTAAAAAAGCTAAAAGTATTTTCCTAGAGATCAGGAGTAAGGCAAAGATGTTCACTTTCCCACTTTTGTTCAGCATAGCAGTCAATCAAGATAATGAAATAAAAGGCATCCAAACTGAAAAGAAGGAAGTAGAACTGTCATTATTTTCAGATGACATGAGACTGTATGTAGAGAACCCTAAAATTTAATGAAAAAAATAACTATTAGAACTGATGAGTGAATTCAGGAAAGATGCAGAATACAAAATTAATATTCAGCTATCAGTTGTATTTTTATATACCAATACATATCAGAAAGAGAAACTAAGAAAACAATCCTATTTACAATTGCATCAAAAAGTACCTAGGATTAAATTTAAGCCATGATATAAAAGACCTTAACTTGGAAAACTATAATAAATTGAATAAGATATAAATAAATGGAAGCATATACCATGCTCATGAATAGGTAGAATTAACATTGTTAAAATCTTCATACTAGCCAAATCAATCTATAGATTCAACACAATCCCTATCAAAATTCAAACAGTATTTTTACAGAATTAAAACAAATAATCCTACAATTTTTATAGAATCACTAGAGAGTCAAATAGCAAAACAATCTTGAGAGAGAAGAACAAAGCTGAATGTATTATACTACCTGATATTACCTGATGTTAAATTATGTTGCAAAGATATAGTACTCAAACAAGAATGACACTGGATAAACACTGATATATAGATCACTGGAACAGAATAGAAAGCTTAGAAATAAAACCAGGCCTATATGGCCAATTAATCTATGACAAAGGAGAAAAGGATATGTAATGATATAATGAGTAAAGGCACTCTATTTAATGAAAGTTGGAAAAACAGGACTGATACATGCAAAAAACAAAATAATAAAATGAGTCCAACCTCTTACACTATATACAAGAGTAAATTTAAAGACTTAATATAAGACCCAAAACTATAAATTTCCTAGAAGAAAACATGGTCAGTAAACTCTTTGACATTGCTTTTAGCATTTTTTGTTTGTTTTTTAATATGTTTTTTGGGCAAAGGGAAAAAATAAAATGAAAAAGAGGGACTATAACATCCTAAATTATTTTTTACACAGCAAAATAAAATCATCAACAAAATGAAAATACAACCTACTGAATGGGAGCAGACATTCACCATGATACATTTGATATGAGGTTAATATACAAAATATATAAACAACTCCTACAAGGTAACACCAAAAAAACCCCAAACAATCTGATTTTTTAAAAAATAGCAGAGTATCTGAACAGACATTTATTCAAAGAGGACGTAGAGATGACCAATAGTCATATGAAAGATACTTAAGGTCACTAATCATCAAAGAAATGCAAATTACAATCACAATGAGATATCACATCACTCCTGTCAGAATGTCTATTATTAATAAATCAACAAACAACAAATGTTGGCAAGAATGTGAAAAACAGGTAATGCTTGTGCAGTGTTGGTAGAATGATAAAATTGACATTACAGAAAACAGTATGGAGGTTCTGCAAAATATTGAAAATAGTACTTACCATATGACCCAGCATTTCCAGTTCTAGGTATTTATCCAAAGGAGTCTAAAACACTAATGAATAGGGACATAAACATCTCTATGTTCGTTACAGCATTATTTACAATTACTGAGATATGGAAGAAATCTAAGTGTTTATTGATAGACAATTGGATAAAGAAGTGGTACATATACAATGGAATATTACTGGGTGATACAAAAGAATAAAATCTTAACATTTACAACATTGATGTATCTACAGGGCATTATCTGAAATAGGTTAGTTAGAGAAAGATAATTACCATATAATTTTACTTATATATAGAATCTAAAGAATAAAATAAACAAACAAGCAAACAAAATAGAAACAGACTCATAGATACAGAGATCATACTGATGGTTGCCAAACAGGTGGTAGATTGAGAAGGGAGGTAAAAAATGTGAAAGGATTAAGAAACACAAATTGGAGTTACCAAACAGTTATTAGGTTGAATAATAATGTAAAAACTATGTACAAGACTTATGAGGGGGTTAGTTGTAAGTTTTATAAAGGTCTAACCACTATGCTGTACACATGAAACTAATATAATTTTGAATTTCAATCAAAATTTAATTTTTTTAAAATGAGAGAAACTAGACCCCATGCCTCATGCTGCAATGCAATAAGAAGTGTACAGCATCACCTAGAAAGTATTTTTGCCTGAAAATTAGAATCCAGTAGCCTTCCAAGGAGGGGTTTAAGGAAGTAGGGGTACATCTGGATGTAGGCAACGTTACTTTGTATTTTAAAGCAATAATGAAACTAACTAAAAGTAAAAACACATACACACATATGTATGTCTCCTCACAGGCCTTGTATCAGCACATTTTATAAGGCTGAAGAGTAATCCCAACTCAAAAGAGCTGTGGTATATCCTTTTTTAAACCAGTTTGCTTTTTTTTTTTTAATTAAAAGTGAAGGTTAAACATCCAAATATGAAAATTTATATTTCTGGTAATTAGTATTATTCACAACTAAATGAAGAGAATCTGCGTCTCTTTCTGTTTTTACTTTTCTTTTTTAAGACAAGAATTGCCTCCAGTATGACAACAGTTGTACTATATTTGTTCAAAACCTGAAAGCACTCTGAATTATCTGATTGCTTTCTTCATATATATTTATGGGTTAGGATTTATTTTTATTGTCTAAACACAGGAATAACCTAACAGCAAATATAAATGGTAAATTCTAGTTTCTGCTTCATCCCAATTTGAAACTTTGCTCTATTTGTCAAGACCAGAAGAGTGAAATAAAGTAGTAAAGACCATCTTATTGTTCACAAAATTGTAGTCCATTTCTTCCTGAGTACACAGTTATATGACATATCAAGCCTTCTTTGCACTTAGATACAACTATATAAGACTAAATTCTATTAAATAGAATATGGGAAGGCTTGATGCATGACACTTCTAAGATTACCCTTTAGATATTTTCTAAGCAGAACTATCTATTCTTTTTTCCCCTCTACCGGCTAAAGGGGGGAAGGGGAGACTCTAAGACCCTAGGAGAGAAAGAGAGTAATGAAAGGCAGTAAGATCTAGGTTCCTGAGTTGCCACTTGGATGAGAAGTGACCAACAATGAGTTGACTGTTGCCTAAGTATTAAATAAACTGTAAATGTGCTAAGCCTCTGAAATTTTAGAGTTGTTTGTTGCATCAGTTATTATATTCTGACTAATCCAACAAGTATGACATGAGGCATTAATGGTGATCCCGATCATATTGTTTCCATTAAAATTCATGGACAATAAAGCAACAAATAATTATCATGACCAGTAAATCACAGAAACCAAAGCAAATACCTACATATGGTACAATAAGAAAAGTTCACTTTTATGAGCACCTTTATATGATAAGCAAAATATAATTTTGTAGTCCCTATTTACAGATCATAAAATGAAAGTATAGACGATTAAACAACTGGATCAAGATTACACAGTTAATAAGTAATAGAACTGGAACTCAAATTTAACTTTGTTTGATTGCAAGTCCTGCATGGTTAAGCACTAAGCTATATTACCTCTCAGTCTTCACACTTTTTTCTGAAAATTTTAGAATACTATTGATCTGTTTGTTTTATCATACCAGAGTATGCCTATTGTTTGATATGACTCATTGCACTTTAGAATTCTGCATTCTGAACTTGTTGAAAATTATAGCTTTGAAGTTTAAATATGTAATCATCAAAGATCTTGCTTACAAGCAACATAATCCACTTAAGCTAGTTTGAGTAGAAAAAAAAAACTATTAGAAAACAAAAGGAAACTTTAGAAGCCTTAAGTCTCATGTCTTACAATCCCAAATTGCACACTATACCTTGCCAGCAGAGGTTCTGAGCACAGACATAGCTGGTAACACAGCGGACACCGCATATGTATGTAATATCTCCATCCCTAGGATATCTGCCATTATTGCTTTAGGAATGTCTGATATTTCTCCTCCATGTTCTGCTATTGTCGTGAGAATATGGATTCTATGTGGCAATTATACCTGGTTCTCCATGATGTTCTTTTCTGAATAAAACCATTTCAGCAGAGTGACTCTGGGAAAACTCACTCTCCAGCCAGAGTCTAGAAAATAAAGTTTTGGCTTCCACAATGAGGAGGTAGGTCTCACTATGTGGGAAATTTCCTAAACACACAAAGTCTGTTTAAAAGCTGTTCAGTGACCACAGACATGTCATACATCCACTAATACGGCAACCCAAAGTTGCATGGAAGCAAAGATTACAGAGGAACAGAAACTATAGTCCTTTTAGAGACTCCTTTTAGGAGACTGTCAATATAAGAAACGTCCAAACCTATAAGAATTTTTATGAGTTTATTTGAGCCAAACTGTCAACAGTTGCCAGGAAGCAAAGTCTCAACAGATTGAGAAAAAGCTCTGGAAAATGGCGATTTTATCACTTATTTTATACATTAGAAACAAAGGAGAAGACATAAGGGGCTACTTAAAATTGATTGTGATAGATTAAGGAGGCAAGAGAGAGCAAAATGGGAAAAACTCTGGGATTGGATAAAAAGTAAAAATGTATATACTGAAACTTCTTTTACGTAGGCAGGCATAAGATAGTTAGCAGTTAATTAACATGATAATAACAATGAAGGGGTTTCTTGGTTTCTGCTCTGGATGATAATGTATTATAGTTGCAAAAGACAACAGACAGGCTCAGTTAAGGTAAACACTGACCTTTATTAGAGAAAAATATCTTCTTAGGACATGACTACCCACCATGAACTGCTTGTAATTAGAAAGTTTTCATTTCCAACCATCCTGTATGGTTACTTGAGGTCTCTGAGTTTGTGAGGCCACCATGCAGGCCTCTCCTGAGCCTGTCAGGTTGAGTATGTGGCCCACTTTTCAAGCACACTAGACCAGAGGTCCATAAAAAAAAGTAGCCTCAGGAAAGACAGAGCATATAAGTTTGGGTGAAGTTGGGCTGTCCTTTAAACTGGCATCCATGTATCTTCATAATACAAAGTTCCCTGAAGTGCTTAAATAGCAAGTTCGTAAAATACATGCCAGGCAGTTAATACCTTCAAAATGTTGACATAAATAAATAAATCTAATAGTAAGACTCTCAGAGAACAGAGAGATAATTGTGTTTTTAATGGATTTAGAAAATACTCTTAGATATTGTTTAACAGAATGAGCTTTGACAGCCCACACACTTAGTTTGAATCCTGGTTTCACCTGTTGCCTTATCACCTCACTATATTCTAAATTTCATGAGTCATGTCTTGTTTGCATTTGTGTCAATTATAGCCCTTGCCTGGACATAGAACTTAGCAATTAATATTTGTTGAATGAGACAGACATGATTTTGTTATGCTAGGTGAAATAATTCAGGCAGAGAAAGACAAATACCATACGATTTCATTTATATGTGGAATCCAATGAACACAATACACTGAAGAACAAAATAGAAACAGAGGCAGGGTCACAATGAATAGATGGACAGCTGTGAGAGAGAAGGGGGAAGAGGGGATGGATCAAAGAAGCTGAAGGGATTAGTCAATGTAAGTCCAGGGGCTGCCACCATCGTGGCCATTCAGGTGCAGGTTCTCATTGAATTCAGGCAGAAGGTAAGGAAACATCGGAGCCAAAAAAATGGTTGGCCATTCCTTTATTCTAAACTTGCACCCGGCTGGAGAGTAAAACCACACAGAGGGAAAACACTTCCCTTTCCATTCAGGGATCCCAAAGCCACTGACACATCCAGGTTTTCCTAGAATCAAAGGTCCCCACCAGTCTCAGTTACTGTTAAGCCTAATCCGGAGGGACTCGAAACATTGAAGACATGAACAAAGTCCATCGATTACACACCAAAGCTTTATTGTCTGGCTTGGCCAAGCGGAGGCAACTCCAACAGTGGTCTGAGGGAGCGCGCGCCGGCCCTTTGTTCTACTTAGTTTTTATAGTTTTGTAAGTGGGAAGTACAGAAGCAGAAATTGTAATTAGGAACCCTTTACCACTATTGGTTATAGTCATATGTCTTTAACATGATAGGACCATGTTCAATTTGCAAGCTATACATCCTTTTGGAGAAAACAAAATTTACAAATCAACACATTGGTAGAAAGATGTCACTTTACATATTAAAAGGCTTTCCTATATTATCTAATGTTTATCTGCTGTATCTCTGTCTAGAGTCACACGTGTTAATCACACGCATTTACATAGGAGAGGTAGTTTCAGTGGGGACAAATGCCCGCAAATGGCTCATAGTTATAAGAAAAGGTTTATTTTGGCTTTTCTCTCCCTGCACCTGGCTAGCCATTCACCCCTTTCCCCACAGGCATGGTGGAATGTCTGGGGATCAATGTTTTCCTCCCCTTTGCATTTACAATACAATGCCAAGGGCCATCCTGGTTATGCCAATCACACGGTACAGAGATTATTCTCACAATTTCTCTGCACATCTTAACCCAAATTAATAAAATGTTCTCCAAGCCTCTTAAAATATTAATATTAATTCTGTAGTTTTTGGTACCTTACAACACCTGCGGGTGAAGTGGCTCAGTGGCTCCTCAGTTACCTCTGGTTCCCCATCTGCACACCTTCTCCCTTCTCATTTTTGCACAAACTGGCTTCTCCTTCAGCACCCTGCCATCTTGATTTCCTTCTCTTTAGCACATTTCTTCCCTGCTCTCCATCTCCAAAAAAATGGCTTCCTTCTTCCTCCTTCTCCTTCTTCTTTCTAAAAAAACTACATGGGCCCACAAAGTACCCCCCTCCAGCATACATTAGCATAACTATGGCCCTTCCCAAGCAGAAAGGTAATTAGCAGTTTCACATGGCCATTCAGGTGGGCAGTGCCATTTTTAACAATAAAAGTGAGCAAACATAAAAATCACAATTTATTAATATAAACTTATTTGCCCAACAGTCAAAAAACATATATACATAACACATGAAGATCAATAGGGTAGCAATAGCCAGTGGGAAAGGGGGTGGAGATAGGGGGGGAGGAAGGGGTTAGAAAGAAACTGCATGGGGCATGGGGGTTGTAAGGTATTTTTCCCCGCCTAGAAGGAAGAAAGAGGGCTGGAGCCGCAAAGTGTGGAATAATAAACGGCTTTATTGAGTACAGAGTGCACACCCCACCCGGCAAGGTTCCCTGGCCCCGAGGAAAAATGGAGGCCAGAGAAGTTGCACAAAGGAGGAGATGGAGGAGATGGAGGCTAGGGAAGTTGCACGGATTAAACTGCGTGGGAGATATTTAAAGGGTCCCTCTAGGGAAGTGGAGCTACTATGACATGGTGAAATTTCACTGGCTGGCAGACGATTGTTTCTTTCCAAATAGTTCCTGGGAAGCTTCCTTTGGCGGGCTTGATTGTGGGCAGTCCTAGCCAAAGTGGGCGGGTCTGAGTCCCTACGTCACCATACCTCTATCCACCGACCTTACATTCTGACCTTTTGTGTTAAATAGAAAAAAGGGCACCGTTTATTTATCTGGCTACTTCCTGCTGAATAGGGGTGTCGTGGGGAGGGGGAGATCAGAAGGTGGTGGCTTTGAGGGGTGTTAAGAGGAACATCTGTGTGGCTGTGACTGGAGAAACTTTGCAGATGTGGTCCTGTAAGGATTTTTTAAAAAAGAGAGGAGTAATAGGGGATTTTGCAGGGTCCAACCTTTTGGTGAGCTGGAGATGGATGGAGTCCAGTGGTTCCAACTGCCAGTGGTCCTATAAGGAGGCAAGCTTGAGGCAGAACTGCATGTCAGGAGTGGCGTAAAAAGGGGAAAGGAAGAGGGTCCCATCCATTCCCATAACCAAAACCTGTGAGGGAACTAGAGGTCCAGAGTATAAAGGCAAAAACAGAGAAGGCAGCCCCCATGTCCACAAGAAATGAGATGGACTTACCCACTTGCTGCAGACCCTGGGTTCTCCGAGTCCAGGCTGTGTCCTAGGAGTTCCAGTGATGCACCCACCTGGCTGGATTGCCCTTCCATTTGGGCGGCAAAGACTTCCCTGACATAGCTACGGTTTCGGACAGGGAGTCTCAGAGGAAAGAACTGAGAGGAAAGCTGGAGGCAGGGGACTTACCGCACCATGCGCTGAAGTGGGTTGGAGATCGGAGATCCTGGTTCTTTCTCCTGGTTCTTTCTCGGAGGGGAGAAGAAAGGAGCGGTCCTTGCGAACTTCTAACTCCTTCCCGGGTTTCGGCACCAAAAATGTAAGGTATTTTTTCCCGCCGAGAAGGAAGGAAGAGGGCCGGAGCCACAAAGTGTGGAATAATAAAAGGCTTTATTGAGTACAGAGCGCACACGCCACCCAGCAAGGTTCCCTGGCCCCGAGGATAAATGGAGGCCAGAGAAGTTGCACAAAGGAGGAGACAGAGGAGATGGAGGCTAGGGAAGTTGCACGGATTAAACCGCGTGGGAGATATTTAAAGGGTCCCTCTAGGGAAGTGGAGCTACTATGACGTGGTGAAATTTCACTGGCTGGCAGACGATCGCTTCTTTCCAAATAGTTCCTGGGAAGCTTCCTTTGGCGGGCTTGATTGTGGGCAGTCCTAGCCAAAGTGGGGGGGGGGGGGTCTGAGTCCCTATGTCACCATCCCTCTATCCACCGACCTTACAGGGGTCATGATGCAGTCAGGCGTCCCCAAACTATGGCCCGCGGGCTGCATGCGTCCACCCTGAGGCCATTTATCTGGCCCCCGCCGCACTTCCGTAAGGGGCACCTCTTTCATTGGTGGTCAGTGAGAGGAGCACTGTATGTGGCAGCCCTCCAACGGTCTGAAGGACAGTGAACTGGCCCCCTGTGTAAAAAGTTTGGGGACCCCTGGATGGTGTTATACTGAGTGGGACACTTGAAGCCATGTTGTTGGGCAAATGAGTTTGTAAAATTTGTATATTTTGAGTTTGCTCACTTTTATTAAAACCTGGTGCTGGACAGCCATGTGTGTGCTTGCCTTCAGAGCTGGGCAGTTGATTGCAAATTGCAGATTGCATTCCTGCTGGGAGGGCCATTGTTTTGGTAATGTTTGCTGGAGGAGGGATCTTTTGTGGGCTTAGCCAGTTTTTTGCAGGGAGAGGAGAGAGAAAGCAGAGTGCTGAAGAAGAAGCCAGTTTTGCAGAAGAGGGAGGACAGATGTGGAACAGGAGCAGAGGGGCTTTGGGAGCTCCACTGAGACTGGTGGGGCCTTTGATTCTCGGAGGAACCAAAGAAGATTCTCCTGGTTGTGGAACTGAGGGAAAGTCCACTCAAACGGACAGGTTTTCCTGAGTCTTACCTCCTGCAGCCTGTCTGCTGGCTAGTTGTCAGGCTCAGCTGCTGAAAAAAACCTCTAATAGAGTCTAGAGCAGGCGTGGTCAACAGTTTTTGCCCCTGGGCCAGATTAGAATAAAAACTTTTATCAGGGGCTGGATGAAATATTAAAATTTAAAAATCTTAAATACAAAAACCATTTGTTTAAGTAAACAAAATTTTATTATGTAATTTGTTTATGAATAAATGTGAGTTAAAACAATTTTAATTTACAATATTATTTTAATAAAAATATATTTTAATAAAAATATAATTACATACTGTATAAATATCCAAACTGTATCACAATCAATTGAAATAATATTTAATAGAATGATTTTGAAGGGGTTATATCACAAATAAAACTATTATTTAGATTTGCAAACAGCCTGGACACGTTTTCAGTTATCAACTGCAGCTATTGTCTATGCTACAATGCCACTTGATTCAGCACACTTGACCACAAAAATAACGAATTGTTTGACCTTGGGTGCGCACTGGCAAACTCCGTCTAAAAGAATGTGGGTTTCACATCGCGGCCACTAAATATCAAACAGTTCATATCGAGTACAGATGAGTACTGTTGGTCAAATGAGTTTGTAAATATGATATATGTGTTTGCTCGCTTGTGGTTTGTGTTGGGTGTAGGGGATGGACTGTGGGCAGGCAGGGTCGTTGTAGCCTAGGGTTTAGTTTTAAGACTGGGCTTTTCCCCACAGCCTTGACTGATTGTATGATCTGGGTGGTGCACTCTCATGAGGAATCCAATTATGCCTCAGATAAGTGGCTTTGTATCAGAGACTTCCTTGTTTGTATATTGGATTAGGGGTTTTGGTTTTCTACACTATAAAGTGGGACAGACCAGGAGCTGGCACACACAGTTCCTGCTATCACAATTGCAGGGGCTTCCCTGATCCCTTGCCCTTCATGGGAAAAGCTGATTTTCTGCTTTTCCCTTGTCTTCTTTTGTGGTTTGCCTGTCTTGGTGAGACACCAATAAATAGGATGGCCCACCATCCTCCGACTCTGCCATTTCTTTATCCTCTGCCCGAATCCAATGGGAACCTGCATGTGAATGGCCATGATGGCAGCTCCTGGCCTTACAAGTACAAAAGTTATAAATCTTTATAATAGAATTTTTTTAAAAAAATAAATAAGTATCACAAATCCATTCAACCAATTATTGGAAGTTAACCCTAGATTAGTCACACGTGGAATTCTTTTCTGCATATCACTATCTTCTTAAATATCTTGATTTCCAATAATCAAAGATGCTTCCTGTAAAGCCAATAGCCATGGCCACCATCACAACAGCCTGGCTCATGCAGGTTCACATTGGATTCGGACAGTCCGTAAAGAAACAACAGAGCCAAGAACTGGTGGGCCATTATTTTTAATTCTAGCTTGCACCCGGCGGGCAAGTAAAAACACACACTGGGCTCCAAAACCCACTCATATTCAGTGCTCACAAAGCTACTGACTTATCCGAGTTTTCTAGAATCAAAGGTTTCTAGCTCATCAGACTTATTCACCTCTGTTCCCCATCTCCTTCCTCCTCCCTGCTGTCCTGGCCTCCTCCACGTGGCCTTTCTCTGCTCTCCGCTCTGATCTCTCTGCTCTCTCATGCTAATCATCCCAGGAACCAAGGGCAAGCTCCCGTTCTGCCCTTATTTTATAGTGTAGAAATCCAAACCTTTAATCCAATATACAAAATAGGGAAGTCTCTAATACAAAGTCACTTTCTGAGGCATGATAAAATTGTACCACCCCACATCAAAAAGGGTGGGAAAGGCTTAATCCCAAAACCAAGCCCCAGGCTACAAGAATCCTGCCTGCCCACAGCCTGCCCCCAACACACATTAATATCACCTGGGTAACGGCCTCCACGTGGGCAGCACCATCTTTAACAAAGTGAGCATAATATATTTTATCTGCCCAACACTTTCGCTTCTGAGTAGCTGAGATTTTAAAGTAGTGGAGAATATTAAAAATTTAATCGCGGGCTGCATAAATTCATTATGTGTGACAGATTCAGCCCGCGGGCCATATGTTCGCCATGCCTGGTCTAGAGCCTGCAGCAATTCAGCATTTAGGAAGGGTGGTGGGTGTGGCTCTGCCACTTGGCCCCAGGTGTCAGTCTGTTCAGACTTTTTTCACAGACCTCAGTAGGGTGTGGCTTCTGAGACCCAGAGGTGTGGTCTGCCCTCTCTCTGGACAGTTTCAGCTGAGTCTCTTGTGAGGTAGAAGTACCAGTCATAGACTTGGGAGAGTGTGGGGGGAGCTCTGGTCTCAACACCAGAAAACTGAGTCACTGACATGCCCCCTGCTTCCTGGCCTCTCAGAAAGAACCATCACTATCCGTGGGGTAGGAGAGATTCCCGAGGTCTGAGCAGCTGCTTTTCCCCAGGCTGATGCCACACAAAGGGGATGCTCTGCCCAAGAAAGATGGCAACTGCAGTACAGTACTGGAGAATGATTTAGCACAGGGGTTCTGGTGGCTGTGTAGCCTGTACCGGGTACGAGAACAAACGTCTAAGACTTTCAGGAGTATAGATGTTTCTTTATTGGCCAGTTTAACCTGCGCAGGGGCAAATTCCCAGGTGTCTGGAGACACCGTACCCACAAGGAGCTACAAACGGGAATCACGCCTGGTGCTTACAGCTAGTTCCTTATATATCCTAAGTAAGCAAGCATTATACAGAAGCAGATGTGGTGGTTACCTATTCGCTAAGGGAGTTGCACATAGCATAGCAACAGGGGCTGGGTCTAGCTCATTGGCAAATTTCAAACATAAACTTCTGATAAGGGTCTCTGACCAATGGAATGCAAACGTTTGTCTTCCTTTGTTCTCAGCCTTACAGGGTCCCTATCATTACCTCCCTGTCTCTGCTCCTACACTCTGGCAATCCCAGCACACTTTCCTGAATCTAACATTTTGATCTTTTCTTGGTCCTTACAGCCGTCCTCCACAGTGTCTCTCCCTGGGCCTCAAACGTTATACTCTCCTCCTGCAACTCCAGTCCTCTCATCTCTCCCCTACCAGAGCCCTCGGTAAGTGGTGGTGAACAAGATTTTCTGTGTGGGCCCTTTAAAATGGAATCTGCATCTGAGAGGTGTGTCTCTTTCTCACGGACAGAAACCCGGCTCTTTTCACAGCTAAATGCTGTCTGGGCACCTCTTCTAGGCTCTGGGGCTCTAGGATGGGGTTCTGGTCCTTGGGCTGAGGACCCACACCTCTCAGGGCAACTCACCCCACTGTGAGAGTCCCTCCAGACTGTCTCTCACTCCTGGGAGCTGGGAGGCCCTTTCACATCTTGCCTTCTACCAGTCTTGGTGTGACTTTTTCAGTGATCCTTGGTTATAGATTCCTTTTAGTTTAGTCCAAAGTTGATTTTTCAAGATGATTGTTCTTAAATTAAGTTGTAATCTAATTTGGTCATGGGAGGTGGCAGTTGGAATGTCCACCTACCCCGTCACTGTCCTTCTTCTCCCTCAGGTGTGACAGTCATTAAGACACCTCACAATAGGACATATTTTGACTCTTATTGCACTCTAATGTTCTTCTTTAATTAAGGCACAAGAGCATTTTATCATGGAGGAAAAAGGACATCTTAGATTACAGATCTTATTGCTTCTATTGACATACATTTCATTCATTTGAGATATGTGGACAAAAAAATTATTTTTTAATAAATCAAGATGTGGCCACTAACTTAACCTGACAAGCTCAGGAAAAGTCTATACAATGGCCTTGCAAACTCAGGGTACTAAAGTAAACACAGCATGATCTAAATCAAACCTTTCTAACTAAAAGCAGTTCATGGTGGGTAGTCATGTGCTAGGAAAGAACTTTCTCTAAACAAAGGTCAACGCTTGCTTTTACTGAAGCCTGTCTGCTGTCTTTTGTATCTGTGAAAATGTACCTGATACCATGCATTTGGAATGTAAGGGGGTTAGAAATCCTACCAGAGCAGAGGCCAATAGACCCCTCATTGTTATTGTTATGTGAACCATTAACTGTTAACTGTCTTGCTCCTACCTATGTAAAGAAGTTTCAGCATATGCACTTTTACTTTTTACCTAATCCCAGAGATTTCCCAGCTTTGTTTTCTCCTGCCTCCCTAATCTAACTTCACTCAATTTCCTGGAACCCCCTTATGTCTTTCCCTTTGATTCTGACATGTAAAATAAGTGGTGAAACTGCTGTTTTCTGGAGCACTTTCTCAATTTGTTGAGATTTTGCATCCCGGCTGTAATGCCAGTGGCCAAGTCCAGGCAGGTCCACATTGTATTGGAACAGATGGTACAGAAACTGTGGAACTAGAAAGCATTGGACCATTCCAATATAATAGGTTCTTGCAAGGGTGGATGAGCAAACAGGCAGGGGAAACTGGCTTCTCAGGCAAAGAAATAGCAAAAATGTCCCCTCTCAGTGGTGGGCAGGCAATCCTTTCCAAGTCTAGAAAGACTCTGATTCAATGTTATGCTGATTACAGGAATTCTTTAAATAGTGACAATAGTAACTGTAAAGGGAAATGGACCCTGACCAGGTAGTGGCACAGTGGATAGAGTGTTGGATTGGGACCCGGTGTTCCTCTGTTGAAAACTGAGGTTGCCAGCTTGAGTGTGGGGTCGCTGGCTTGGATGTGTGATCATAGACACTTCAGCCCAAAGGTTTCTGGCTTAAGCCCAAGGTCTCTGGTATGAGTAAGAGGTCACTTGCTCTGCTGTAGCCTTCTAGTCAAGGCACATATGAGCATATGAGAAAGCAAACAATGAACATCTAAGAAGTGGCAATGAAGAATTGATGTTTCCTGTCTCTCTCTCTTCCTGTCTGTCTGTCCTTATTGGTTCCTCTCTCTGACTCTCTCTGTGTCTCTGTCAAAAAAAAAAAAAAAAAAAGGAAATGGAAAGCAAAAACTCTCTAAAGATGGTATAACCTCCACATAATTGAGAAATGACTGTATATTGAAGAGTTTATGCTAATTTGCTGAACCTCAGTAGATGAAGTATTATAATGGTTATCTTTTGATTATTTTCAGGTCCTGTCACGTAACATTTATGTAAAGCACTCCCTACTATTTTCTTACCCTCAATGTCTATGTTATTATCAATAACTCTTCTTATGTGACTTGGTGGTTTAACTGACATGCTTGCTGGAAGTGCGATGGAATTTTCAATCACAATATCAATTGCTTATGTTCGTTTTTTCCTGGGTTAGAACTAGCTCTGGACTGAGAATATTACCTCCTGGATCTTAAATATTGCCACATTGTTGGAGCAGCTCAGGGCAGCAAATTGCTGGCAAACTCACATCTAGGGAACCTGCTGCCTAGGCTTTGATTCTCAGAGGGAAAGATGAGCAGGTCTTTTGTTCTCAGTTTAGAAAAAGCTGAACAGAAAGGCCTTCATGAGATTTTAAGGAAGAAGACAGGTATGATTTGATTTAAAAAAAAAATACTAAGATAAAAGTAGGGAAGCAGTTCCAAATATAGAAAGTTCTGTTGTTTGTGGGGTAGACAGACAGACATGAGCAGAGCAAGAACAACAGTCAGCTACAGTGGGCAGAACTCATAGAGCAAGTACTGGAGATAAGTAGTGTGAATCAGGATGTACCCTTAAGGCACCTTTTCTTCCCCTTAGATTGTCTGAAGTCATGGAGGCCAGACCACCCCACACCCTGGAGTTATTCTCCCCTGGCATGTAGCTAGGCATGTGGTAGGTCTCCATACCCTTAGAGAAAACAGAAGAATAAGGGACTGGAGAAAGTCTCCATCTGATTTCTATACAAGGACAGAAGACAATGGGATGGAACCCCAACAGGTCAGCTTGAAGAACAAAGCAGTTAATCCTCTCTCCCCACAACCCTGGGTTAAAAGGAGCCCTAGCCCTCACTCCAGGGCAGCTTTCTGAGCCACCTAATCAAACTTTTCTTTCAAGTGTACTTTTACTTTGCTTACTGAATTAATCTTCTCTTGTGAGTTTGAGTCTTGGCTCTGAATTCTCTTCCTAGCCAGAACTCAAGAACCAAGGTCGACTTTCACCGTTAACATCTGTAGATGCAGGAGGAAACTGGGAAAGCTATAGAGAGAAAATAAAAACAAACAAAAAAATCCCACAAAAACAAAACAAAACAAAAAACTCTCAAGGTGAGAAAGAAAGGGAGCAGAGATGGATATCCAGAACCTAGAAGGATACTACTGTATATGGTCATAAGCGAGAGCATGCCTTCCCAACAACACCAGTTGTCACTATGGCAGTTAGAGGTCTGAAATCACCAGGGATTTTCTAATATGCTGCTAGTGGCATCTATGTGAATAAATTAGCAGAAAACTATAACAATTAGCTGTGTGTTTGTTGCCAATAACCACAGTGAACCAGACAAATAGTGAATTAAACAGTTCCCTCACCCCTTTGCCATTTATATCCTCTGATGTTTGTAAACAGTGGTCATGCTGCCTCCAACCGTCTGATCAAGTTGCATATGGTTTAATCTTCCCTTTTCAAAACACTCCTCCAGCCGGTTAAATCATTTCCCTTGCTTTCTGCACCTCCAGCCAATTTGTTCATTTCTGGAAACACTGGTACCACATTATTCTAGATGCTGACTCAAGGTTGTATTTACAGTAAATATTTATTGAGTGCTAACTGGGTGCTTGGCCCTGCATTAGGCACAGAAAAGGGCTCCAGTTGCCTCTGATTTATGTAGACACTGCCATGGCATGCAGGTAGCCGTGTTCTCCCCACTGTCTCATAGTTTCACTGTGTAATTCATGTTGACAGTGGGACACAGAAATACCAACACAAGAACATTAGCCTTACGAACTAAAAGCAGATATTCCTCTCTTACCCGTGAGAAGTTCTCTCCCCAAATGTTATTTTTATTATAGTAAAATAGACAATGATATTGTCTTGATCTTAAAGAGATTTCATAGGCATACCGAGTATAATCTTGAAGTGTTTTCTACAAATGTTATATAAAACTGACCATTTCAAAGGCAAGTTACCTAGTTACCTTGGTCCTACATCCCTGCTTATATGCAGAAGTGGCATGGGAAAAACAACAAACAAACAAACCAAAAACATTTTCTGTATTTATCGGATTCAGTTTCCTCATTATAACTGAGAACAGACTGGACAAGGACAGGTTTGAGCAAACACAACTTTATTCATTTTGGAGGAAGGGTATCAACACCCATATAGTACAGCACCCCTTTGTTCATTCCCTCCCCACCCATTTCAGAAAAAAAAAAAAAAGCTCTATGTTCTTTCATGGCAGACTCATTCTTTTATAATAATCAGATACATCGTTAACACTTCTGAAAAAATGGTGTCCACCACCTAGAAGTCTCTGGATTTTGCTCATATATTTCATGTAAATGACAAAACATTTCCTATTTGTCAAACATATATTCTTGCGTGAAAACATAACAGAACTACTTAAAAGGGAACTATTTCAATGGGTCTCGTTTCTGTTTTTGTATCTGCTAGTTACTGGCCTGTTTTATTCTGAAGAGAAAAAAAGATTCATTAACACAATAAAGGACAAGCAGCTGAGGTCAGGCTGGCCTGTCTTTTGCAAAAATAAATCATTAACTACTGAATTAAGTATCCAATCCCATCACAACAGGTTGGTGGACAGGGGTTCCAGAAGAGAGATAGGGAGGAATCACTATTAAATTAAAATTTTGTTTTGTATTTTTTTTCCTTGTGTGTATTGCCAAGTTCCTAGAGTAAGAAATGTGAGAACAGCCACATTTTCTAGGAAGAGAAGTTAAGAGAAGCCTGGTCTTGGGACAGAGACCCAGCTTGTACAAGGAAAAAATTGAGTACATGATCTCAGTCTACCCTCCCAGGTAACCAGCATCCACCATCAGGCCCTCTCTCTAGACACAGGTTTTTGCATATGCTTTGTCCTCCTGTTCTTTGCAACGATACTTCTGGCTCAGGAAGAGGAATTTCTGCTACAACGCAATGCAATCAATCCATTACTGAAAAAAAAATCCTGTCATGAAAATTGCACATAAAAATGAATCGATTCATTAGAAGGCAGAAAAGTATTGGGGCTTTAAACTCTAACCAACTTTATAACTACAGCATGAACAAAATATGTGCCAGAAGGGACAATTTGCTCTCCAGCAAAGTTGGAGATTGTCATCGTGGATGTTTAGTAATGTACAAAAACAAGAGAGAAAATGCTGGTGATTTTTAACTAGAGAAGCATGGTGGACAAGACAGATGGAAAGAAACTCTGCACCAGGGGTCTGCCATTCAGGTGTGCCTGGGGAACTGAGCAAGCGAAGAGTCAGAGCCTTAGAAGATTGGATGGATCTCTCTGTAAAGGTGTAGGCACTCATTTATAATTGTATCCAAACACAGCCTGAAGGGCCTCTGCTGCCCTGCCTATGCAGCAGTTAAACTAAGCAAACCAACCTCTCCTTTCCACTGGAAGACTGTAATTCTCCTCATACTCTTCCAGCTCCTCTTGCCTGGGAAACATACCCCTGAACTAACTTGACTTGAGCATTATTCTAACACCATCCCCTATTCACCAATCATGGATGAGACAATTCCTTAGTAGCAGAATAAACTCTATTGATGTGCTTCAGCATCTCTGAGGCTGGACTCCCATGCCAGGGCCACTGGGTGGACAACCATGGCACACACAAGATAAGGGAGGCAGAGAATACAAATTTTTTTAAAACCTTTTATTACACAGTAAAGAATACAACAATACCTGAATCATACTTTAAAGATTCACAGGTTGACAGACCATACATTACAGTCCAACTAAGGAAAAAAGGATAAACAAGAAACCACAGTTCAGACATAGTAGACTTAAAAGCTCAAGAGTATGCTGACAAAAGCATGATGCCTAGACCCCACCCCCCAGTGTTAGTCTACCATTAACTTGTGGTACATGTCTGAATTAAGTATTGCACAACAACTTTAATTTTTCACAATGTCGCAGAACCCAAAATAACATTTTAAAAAATTACTTCAAATCTGCATTTCAACAGTTTCCAATTTTTTTTTTCTGTCCCTTGAGGAATTCAAACAACATGGAGTCACTTCCTTTCCCTAAGTATTCCAGACATAGGCATGCTTTGCATAAGTAAACCAGCCTTGAAATTTTTAAATCCCCAAGACATGCACCTACACACATAAAAAAAAAAAAAACAACTTAGAAAAAAAAATTAAAAGACAGGTGGCCCTGTCACAAACAGTCTCATGACAGAGGAAAAGAAAAAGTCAGAGACAAAGAGATAGAGGACGCCCTATTCCTATCAGCGACCACCATTCAATTCTATCCAATGAAGATAACCTTTTAAAAATGTGTTATATCTACAAATTATACTCTCACATAGCCCGTAAATAAGTGACAAGCAGAAAAGGAAAGTAACAAAAGTTTTCTTTTCTTTCTCTTCTTTAGGTTTATGAGGTCTGCATTGTTACCAAGAAGTGATATGGTTTGCAGCTGTATGAGCTTAACTTTTGGTATCCTGGTTCTTTTGTGCCCATTTGGTTTGACTAGACCAGTTTTTGTTAGCTACTGGTGCAATATACATGCTGTCAGAGGTAGAGTGAAACTTTTTGCCACTGAGGAGAATGTAGCAAAACAGGAGGAGAGGAAAAGGAGGAGGAAGAGGGAAACGAGGAAAAGGAATCAGAGATAGAGCTCAGAGTTAGGGATTTTTTTTTTCTGTATTTGTCTTCACTCAGGGTGCCCTGAATTAAAAGTAATGAGACGTACTGCACTAATCCTTATTTTACACACTAGTGTTAAGAATAACAGTGCTGTTTCACATACATCACAGCTTCTAGAGATAAAGACCTGTGGGTATGACATACCTCATTTTTGGGATTATTTAACCCTTTGTAGCCTAGAACATATAATAGCTCTGTAAGAAAAGACTGTCCAGTGTCACAAGCAGACTAGAAAGCAGAGTGAGGTCAAAGGATTCTGGGAGCACCATGATAAAATATAACCCATTCAGAGCCTGGTTATGTGCTTTCATTTCACTTTAAGCAGGTGTACTGACAAATGGACTTCCAACAAGGAGATAGATGAATTTATTTGCTCATCAGAACTTTCTAAACTAAAAAAAAAAGGCATTTAAAAATCCTGACAGCACCCAAACAAAATTAAAACCAACTTGAGTATGAAAATACAAGGGAAATGCTAAAAACGTTAGGTTTAAGAGACTTAAAGCAAACAGATTTAGGATTGCCTCTATGTAGATATTTAAGAGCCATTTAAAATGGTACCCAAGGACTATATTAAAAAAAATAAATAAAAGCTGATGGATTATTTTAGATTTTTAAATAAATTCCTGGTGGGTGAATATTATGTGGAGAAGTCTCTTCCCAGACTCGAAAACTTTGGTTGTCTCACAGCCTGCAGCACCGCTGACTTTCACTAAAGCACACAACCACATCCTGGGCTACTGTTTTCAAAACTAACAAGTAGTTCTGGTCTGGACCCTGGACAAAGAAGGGTTAATGAATTCAACTATACCTTGCTGAACATGTTTAACCTGCTGATCATTTGGAAAGTATTACTGGTGCTTTTCAAAATTCGAATTTTGGTCCATCAGATCAGTCTTTGGCTGACTTCCCTTTTTGTGAGAATGTTGTGTAACCTGGCATTCAGCAGTGTTAAAGCTGTCCGTCTACACCTCAGCGTTTGGAGCTCTAATGATTTATCTTTTTTTTTGTTTTTTTTTGTGTTTTTTTTTTGTTAAATTACAAATACTTAAACAACCTTACGGTGATATGCATGCACTGTCATTTTTAAGTAGAATATCTCGTTACTTTTTTTTTAAGTTCCAAAAAAAGAAAAAAAAATCCACTACTACTCTATGCTACAGCTAAACTTGGTGAAATGGCTCTAGCATATTCAAAAAGAGTTTGCTTAAAAAAAAGCATGCCTAGGGAGTCATTGTGACAGTGCAAAATACATTTATGTACATTCCCTCTTACAAAAACACCAATATGTTAGCATTCCATGAACATGCTGGTTTTCGGGGAAAAAAAAGTCCTATAAGAGAGTGAAATAGCAGCTCCGAAAGATAGCCTTTTTCTTTTCTTTTCTTGAGGACAACCAAAAAAGTCTTTCCCCCTTTTTCCCCCTCGAACTACTAGAGAAATATCACTAATACATACAGATATAAAAGCAGCATAGAAAGATACAGGTTTCTCACCAACTAGGAATAAAGAGACTAAATGTGGGCATATGGTTAAACTACAATGTATCTTCACATTTGTCCAACACATTTACAAGAAAAACACCATTGGAAACCTCACAGGACAGAGTGTTTTAACACGAAGAGAACTACTAGTTTTTAATTAAAAATTCAAATAGGGTGGGGTTGAAAATTTGAAAAGGGGCTGGAGCTGGAGCCACCACTTTTTAAAAAGTATTTTTCAATATAAAACAAATGAGCTGGAATAGACCCAATGTTTTACTCTGTGGAATCTTGCAAAAGTGAACAAACGTTGAAGGGTTATTTAGGGCAGCTGGCTGATGTCAAAGCTGCCAGAATGCTAATTAATTGCAGACTGAGTCTCTTAACTCTGTGTGTGTGCGTGTGTGTGTGTGTGTGTGTGTGTGTGTGTGTGTGTGTAAAGGAGCCTTTTGTATTATGGCATTTTTTTTTCTTGCTGCTGTATTCATATATCCACTGCAAATCATCTTTCATTTCTCATTCTGTTGACCTGGATATTATTTCTTTTCAGAAACAGGAAAAAAAAAATAAACATCTGTTTCTCCTTCCGATATGCTGCATATATGCGTGTTTTGTAGTGGGTCTTCAAAGTTCAGTTAGCAACCCATGGACGCCATTCATCTTCTTGTTAAAATGTAGCCAATGCTCATGCCCTTGAGAATTTTTTTTCATTATTATATATCAAGAACATTGTGACTTTTAATATTAGCATTTTGCTTTCAACAGCAATTAGTAATCTCTTGGTTTGCTGTTTGGTAAAGCATAGGTTAATGAGGTCATCTAGTTTAAAATCCCAGCTACTGGAAAATAACAGGGAGGAGGTCAAATTTATCATTTCATGTTATATTCTCTGCTCTCTTATCAGTTCTCTAAGAAAAAGATATCTCTGTTATCCACAATAAGTCATTACGACCCGTTACTGGCCCTCTGTTTTACTACCGCCTCAAGATGCGGTTAGGTTCTCTCTTGCTGAAGTACTGAAATAGGAAAGTTCATCTACAAACAAAACAAAACAAAACAAAAAAACAACTTTAAACATCTGAGGATGAAGAACTGGTTTTACGTTGGTTGTGTTGTCTTTTCTCTGACAGTTCTGAGTTCACATCTAGCGAGGGGTTGTCTCTATGGTGGAAGGGGTCCCCGGGGTGGTCGACCTTGGGGTGGCTGCTGGTGGAGTGTCCATGGGGCTCCCGGCCCCGCTGTTGGGCGTGACAGAGGAGCTGACCGCGGGCGTGTCCCCCTGCTGCTGGGCCTGCAGGGTCTGTCCGCAGATGTGGTGGTGCTTCTCCCAGTCTTTGTGCTGGCAGAATGAGCCACAGTATCGGGCTGTGTTACACCCGCTGCAGGTTTCGCTTGCTTTACGGCCACAGTTCCAGCAGCTCTAAAGGAGGAGGCAGAACAAAGCAAAACCCTACGTTAACATATTGTCCAGGCCGAAGTCTGAGGAAACATCCAGGGCAGCACTGCCCTCTTATTTTCAACAACTGTGTGGTAAAAATGAAAACTCCAGGTGTGCATGTGTGGGTATACACACTAAACACACAGAAATGCAGGTTTTGATGTGATGACTACCCAAACATTTCTGCCAACAACCATTATAACATCTAACAAACTGGCTGAAGCTCCTTTGCATTTTAACTACAAAATGCCTTCTTTTTAGGTTTGGCTCTCTTGACATCTAAATTCTTTGTTCACCTACACTAACACGTGCTATACCTACATATTTCTCTCCATTCTAATAACAATATCATTATGATCAGACACAAATGTATCATTCTGGGAAGAAATGTCTTTCTTCTAGATATAACAGTAATTACAAAGGAACTATAAGAGCCCTATATAATATTAAAAGACATAGAAAATAGAGGATTCTGTTCCCTGTTCCATCACAGACTAGATAGAATAAAACAAGACATTTTAATCTCTCCATGCATTTTGTTTTTCTCATTGCAGATGGTTATTCAGAGTATCTTTATCTGAAAAGCAAACTCAAAACGGTTCTCTTGATTTCAACTCCTGGAGGGCAGGGTCCTTGGTTTGGTCTCTCATATACTCTAAGCACTCAGAACAGTGCTTGATATATATAGCAGATGCTCCATAAATATTTAGGAAATAAATAATTCTGAAATAAATAATTCTGACTATACTTTTTTTGACTTGGAAAAGCTAAAAATACTAAAACTGAAAAAATAACAAGGACTTCCATTTACACACAATGCATTCTGGTTGATGGAGTTCCTTTCCAGCTCATTTGCACCTCTGTAATGCTGGGAAGTCAAAAAAGTTGAGAAAATTAAAAACTTAGACCCTAGCAAGCCCACTGCCAATGTTCAGTGCTTTCAAGAGATGAAAAAAGTCCAAATGTAGTTGACTTTGAGATTTAAACTTTGAAATAAAAATCATGAATCAGAGCATAACATACTAGAGACAGAAGAGCATCTCTGTAAGGGAGAGACCCTAGAAAAGAAAGGTGCGGGGAGGAGACAGACGGTGACTACCTCAGGGACCTGAGGCGAAGGTGAAACTTCAGGAAGCCAACTTTAAATGTTTGTACAGTAGTTCCTTTGGAAAGACCAACCCTATTGTGAAATGCTATACCAAGTGATCACAGCTTTGTGCCATTGATCTTTTATTATTTAATCTTCATTGGTTTTGATTATTTTCTTGCAAAAAAAACTTCTTACTGGTAACTCCAACTGACAGTACGTGTGTGATGATTGTATCCCAATTAAAATGCATTTTTAAATTTTTTTATTTTTTTATTTTTCTGAAATGAGAAGTGGGGAGGCAGAGAGACTCCTGCATACGCCTGATTGGAATCCACCTGGCAAGTCCACTAGGGAGTGATGCTCTGCCCATTTGGGGTGTCACTCCGTTGCAACCAGAGCCATTCTAGTGCCTGAGGTGGAGGCCATGGAGCTATCCTCAGTGCCTGGGGCCAACTTTGCTCCAATGGAGCCTTGGCTGTGGGAGGAGAAGGGAGAGATAGAGAGAAAGGAGAGGGGGAAAGGTGGAGAAGCAGATGGGTGCCTTACCCGTGTGCCCTGGTTGGGAATCAAACCCAGGACTTCCACATGCTGGGCCAATGCCAACCAGCCAGGGCCAAAATGCATTTTTTAAAGTGCTAATATATATGGATATTAAAAATCTCTCCACTGTGTTCCTCACATTTGTTTTACTTTAAGCACGCTGGTATGTGTGGCTTAAGGTGGGCTCATGTGCCCACTTTGAATATTTTAGTGGAATGTCAGCCTCTTACACTGGTATGTATGCCTTTACCATTGTGTAATATATGCAGAAAAATTTTTAGCAGTCATCTTAACTTTGCTAAGAAATAAAGGGGCTCCTAGAGTTTCAAATGCTGGAAGCCTATAAACTCATGAACTCTAATTTAAAACTTCTAAAAAGAGCTCATCTCTACCTTATAATTTCTTTACCATTCAGAAATTATGGCCCAATGAAAGGGAAAATAAAACCTAGATAAACCTTAAGATCTCCAATGCTGGTCAATGGGAGGTGTTTTAAGTGAACACAGCTGAGGAACTCTATAATGTCAAAAATAAAAATAAAATTAAAGTTAATAATCAGTACTACAACAAATTTTTTTCTAGTTTAATTTAACCAGGAAAAATCAGTCAAAAGAAATGTATTTCTGATCAGAGGTTTCATTGCCATAGCATGAAGCCCTTCCTTCTCAAAATTATTTCAATCACATTACTTGTACAAATGACCCTACAAACAGTGGTGGGATTCAAGTAATTTAACAACCAGTTCTTTGCCCTAATGACTGTTTTAAGTACAAAAAAACTGATATACTGAAATGTTATTTCATGCATTTAATACTTAAATAAGAGCAATGAAAGAGGTACACAAAACTAGATTATGAGTTTTAAGATATTAATAAAAATATTAAATAATACCTGACAAAAAGCAATAAAACTGTTATTTAAGATATTTCCACATTGCTTCTTGATTGACGTCCTCACTTGCAATTTTTTCCACCTATGGACGGAATGAACATTACTACAGGCACTTAGAATATGCTATTGTGCAGATGAACATTAAAAAAAGAGTAAGGAATGTAAATTTGTGATTTCCATATTGGGCAGCTGCCCAGGTGCCCACCTTAAAGAGAACCCTGATTACCGGTGCCATTTTAACAACTGGTTTGTCAAACTCAACAAAAAATTAGGTATCGGTTCTACCAAACCGGCTGAATCCCACCACTGCCTACAAAGACCTAAACAAATGGGGGCCGGGCCTATTCTTCCGAGTAGTGAGGTATGACAAGGCACTCAAGAGTGAAGTTTATTTCCTTGAGATTTAGCCACTTTTAGAATAATTCCTGCTCGATCCTGGAACAAACTCAGCAAATAAATGAAATTACTAAATGACATCAGAAAATCCCAATTAGAGAACAAAGACTCAGATCCAAAACAATATTTTACGGAAATTAAATATCTAATCTAAGTCAAGTGGCTTCTTTAAAAAATACCCTAATGTGAGGGTATTTTTTCTGGCAGAGGCACATTTTGGCAGACACAACAGTGGTAACTGCCCAGTACTCAATGCTGCTGTCAGATTGAAATCAGATGTAGTCAACCTTCTCAATTTAGCTGATTAAACACATAGACTAAACCAGGTAATTACAGATGTATGTATTGGGGGGTGGGGGTGGAAAGAGGAGACAGAATGGGGACTTCTTTAATTTTTAAAGTGTTTTCAAAGATGGGAACAATTTTACAAATAAAAAAAAGTGGAATTATGCCAAATATAGAAACAGATGTTTTGGATCGTGACGCTGCTTGGAATTGAGCCTTCTTGACTAGCATGGCCAGATTCTGACCCAGGATTCAAGGGCTCTGGCTAATTTTACCTCTAGTCTCATGCCCAAGACATTGATCAAATTCATTTACCACCTATGGCTGGGTCAAAAACAACCTTCAGCTCTAGGAAGGTAAAACAAAGAGCGAGTCAAATGACCTGGTGGGAAAAAGAAAAAACAAAAAAACAAACAGCACATATTTTTATTCCTTTTGACTTGCACTGCAATGAATATTAGCATAAATAGTGAACTAACAAAAAACTCAGAAGTGCATATTTCTTTTCAAAACTCATTAGAAAACAGACAAAGCAATATATTTTTCTTGGAAGGTTCTACTGAATTTCCTGTTGGCTAACCCATACCTGTAAGACTAATGATTGACCAGTGGCACTCAACCCCTCAACAGACACACATCTGAAAACAGTGAAATGTGTAGAATCTTGTGAGTAATCTGAGTAATTTTATGTCTTTAACCTTTCTGCTGCTCACAAACATGGAAACTAAAAATTGTGTATAATATATACCCCATGGTATAGAGTCCCTGGTCTGCAAACTGCGGCTCGTGAGCCACATGTGGTTCTTTGGCCCCTTGAGTGTGGCTCTTCCACAAAATACCACGTGTGGGCGCTACCTCGATAAGGAATGTACCTACCTATATAGTTTAAGCTTAAAAAAATGCTCTCAAAAGAAATTTCAATCATTGTACTGTTGATATTTGACTCAGTTGACTAATGAGTTTGCCGACCACTGGTATAGACAGTATAACCATAAAGGGCAAAGATAAGAGTGGTCAATGATTTAACCTAATTTTACATTTTTTAAAATTTGTGCTTTTAATATTCAGGCTAGTTATTTCCTGATATTTGCTCTGTTTATTTGTTTGTTACTTATTTAATTATTTTTTCAAATGACTGAGCTTCCCTTTCAGTCCCCAAATAAATGATGCTGGTGACAGAGTTACCACAATAGTATAGAAGGCTCAAGAATTTCATAGCAAATTTCCTTCCAAAATTTCATGGCACTTTATAGTCTCCCTCTTATTGATAAAATAATTCCTTTTCAGCATAAAGAATATTTTATTCCTTACCTGAAAAATGGGAATTAGTTCACTGACCAAAGTTAGACTATGATTCATATTAAAGATATGAGGTGAAACATGAAGTTCCCCTTTGCTAAATGTACTAATACTACAGGTAGAGATAGGAAGGATGGACTTAAATGTTTGAATACCAAGGCCCCATATCAAAGATTATTAATACTTTGTTTCACATCAGCAATTCTCCTTATCCCTAAGAGTAAAATTATTTCTCTCGTCTTGTTATTTTACATATAGAGAGAATGGTCTTTCAGTCCTGTTGGCAAAATAACAACCTTTCTGATTTTTCTCATTGAAAATTCCTTTTCCAAGAAACAAAAAACACTCTGTCCTGAATTACTTTAAGTTTCTCCAATTATCCAGAAAAAAAAACCCTCTCACATGGAAAGGATCCTCAATGAATTCAGTAGAATGTTTATGTTAAAATTCCCCAGGTTAAAAGCCCTCTAAAGGTAACACAACTTAAATTCACACTAAGCATTACATCTTGCATTTCATTTGACAATTTAAAACTATTTTCAAATAACTTTTGCATCTTAGGAAATGAAGTCTCAAGTAATAAATAACTTTTGAGTAAATGACACCTAAAATCACACAGATATGAAATTATATAGCCAAGGTTTGATTCACCTAGGTCTTTGGACTGCAAACCAAATATTTTTGAAAATGTCACACTTTGTCAATTTCAGCTCTCTCTTAGAGCCTGTTTTGGTAGGAATAAGGTTAGAAGGGTGCTTAACTCCTGCAAGTGGACAAATGTTCGACCAGGAATTTGGAACACCAGAGACAAGGTGTGTAATAAAAATGGCTTCCAATGTTGAGTGGCTTCAGAGTCAGCCTGTCTTGGATTTCACTTCCAACTACATCACTTAGTGAATTTAGAACTATAGGCAAGTTACTTAACCTCTTAGAGCGAAAGTACCTGTAAAGAAATAACTGCAAAGTAATTCAGGATTATGTCAGTGCTAAGCACAGTGCCTGATGTTCAGTAGGTCTTGAATAAATGGCAGGAACTAACACATCACCTCCTTTTGGTACTGGTTGAAATAAAACAAGACTATATAGAATCCTTAAACAGTGTAATATTTAGAATTAGAAAGCTCATGGCCCCTGTGCCTACCTCCACAGTCATTGACAGCTATATAGAGAGACCATTAGCTCATTTCTTCTTACACTTCATTAGTGACCAATTACTTTTTCTCCATCTTTACTGTCCTCAGACTTCCTATAGATTCATCACTAATGACAATTTCCCCATCTCTTCTTTTTCAACTCCCCTTGTTGAAATTCCCTCTAATTTTGGTTTCTAAGAGATTAAAATTCTGATTCTAATAATGTAAATTCTTCCTCTTCTGTTTGTTCATTTTCCCCTGAATATTTGGCAAGAAGAAAAGCTGTCATAAAGGAAAGAAAATACTCTTCTCTTCCTTGTCAGATTTCATTGTTTCAACTATTTGGTGTAAGAAGATGAATCTTTTTCTTTTCTTTATTTTTCGTAAGAGGTAAGGAAAGAGAGAATAAGAGAGACAGACAGAATGATAGGAAGGGAGAGAGACGAGAAAAATCAACTTATAGTTGCAACACCTTAGTTGTTCATTGATAGCTTTCCCATATGTGCCTTGATCAGGGGCCTCTACCCAAATCAATGCCTTCCTTGCTCAAGCTAGTGACCCTGGGCTTCAAGACAGTGACCATGGTGTCATGCCTATGATCCCACATTCAAGCCAGTGACCCCACACTCAAGCTGGTGAGCTTGCACTCAAGCTGGATGAGACCGTGCTTAAGATGGTGACCTCAGGGTTTCAAACCTGGGTCTTCAATATCCCAGGCCATGCTCTATCCACTGCACTACCACCTAGTCAAGCAGAAAATTATTCTTAAACCCATTCTCCAGCTCACATTTCCTTCTTAAGCTGTGGTCTCTTACTTTTAATTGCCTATTCTGTAGCTCTACCAGGTATTCCTCTCTCGTCTAAATCAGTATTGCTTAAACTCGATTCTTGAGTGTGGTGTATTTCAGTCACTGCCAACATTCAGGCCAAAGACTTTGTCATCTTATTGGAAACTTCCCTTTTTTTAGTTCTTGCAGCCATTCAGTGTCAGACCCCACAGACCTTGCTTTTATGGTTTCCCTTTCTTCCTTTCCAATCTCATGGTTACTGTCCAAATTCCTTCCCTGTCCTTTCTGTTAGGATAACTTCAAAATTGGTTTTTGCATCTCTCTCACATATATACACTGTTCATTTGTAAGGTGACTTGCTTATAAAACACTACTGATCTTATCTGTACCTCTCAACCATCTTGCAAAATGGATCACATAAACATTTTCTCAGTTTTACAAATGAGAAAACTGAAGCTCCAAGAGGTGAACCATTTAAGATCATTCCACTTACAGTGTTCCTTCTACTGTACCATGAATATCTATAGACTCAAACAAATGGCTTTTCAAATTCATGAAACAAAATAAGAAAAACACAGAATCACAACTCATGCTTGGGGAGCTCCAAATTCTGGGGTCAATTGGTAAGATTAGATCATGAGGGTTTTAAGAAGAACAGTATAACCCTGTATAGTAACTGCGTGATAACTATATTCTACAGAGTCCACATGGGTGGTTTGGGCCATACTGTACAAGTTCCACTGGGAATGGTTCCACTAATTCTTGAAGGAGTATTAAAAATGAACTTCTCAGACTGACCTGCTCATTCCATCAGGATTTTGCTGGTTCTAGAAATATCAAGTTTAAAGATACAATCAGTGTTTCTGCTTAAGTGCCACAAAACTGCCCAACTTTGATACACATATACAGTTCTATATCTATGTAGGAATAATTAATAAAGGCTCATTTAATCTTGGGGCAATATCACTTTGGTGGCTTAAAACTCAAAACTAACTAACTATAGGAACAGTACTATTATTTATTATCTGTTTTATACTCACTTCCAATCACTTGCTTTGATCCTCTAAGCTAAAACAAGTTATGGATCTCAAAGAAGAGCTGTTGTGGGTTCTTTAAAAATAGGCCCAATCTGACAATGTTATTTTGGGGAAATATATATATATATAAGTATAAAAACAGAAAATAAATATGGAAAATGAAAAATATTTGAGATGATTAGATTTAGGAAATTCTCTTCATCTTGTTTTTTTTTTTCTTTCTCTTTTTTCTTCCTTTTCTTATTTCTTTTGATTTATGCTAGTGCTGGCATTAAATTTTTGGTGAGATATGTAATATACCATAAAAAGAGAAATTAAAGAAAATATCATATTGCTTAGATATGCCTAAAGTCCAGCATCATTCTGTTATGATAATTATAATTAGTCTATGAACCCAAATAAAGTTAGATAACTAGGTAGTAATAATCTGGAGGACATCTGGTGAGGAAATAGATACAACACTATACCATCAGGGGAAAAAGTTTCCTGTGGCTACTGAGAAGTTGGAACGAGAGGAAAACAGCCTGGACTGAGGTCCACCTCACACTTACTGCTGCAAGACCCTGAGCAAAGGCCTACCTTCCTAAGACTCAGCTTTTCTAAAATGCAAAATGAAGACAACAACACTGTTTACCTGAACTCATTGGAAAAGTAAATGAGCGATAGTACAGAAAGCACTTTCTATCACATCTGGTACAGAGTTAAACATTCATTGTAGGTCTTCTTGTTTTATCTCAGGCAACATAAACTTTATGTCACCCTCAATAACTATGCTGAGCATGGTTCCTATGTGCCTAGGACAGCCTGGTTTATAGGACTACTCTGACCTGGAAAGAACCCCCCTTTAACTTTGAAAGCGTTGCTGTTTAAATGATAAATTACATGGTCCCCTACAAACAATACCCATGTGTTATTTTCCTGACTCCATACTTTCTTCCTGGTGTTTTGTCTAATTTACTTATTTCCAACTTTTCTTGCTTCTTTCTTCTTTCTGGAACTTTACAATTCTTTACAGCTTACCTTTCAGAACCATTGTTCTTACTAAGCAGAATGGGCAGTATTAGGTCCATTATACATGTGTGAAAATGGAGGGAGAAAGAGAAGGACTAAATTAGAAAATTACAGAGAGAAGTCCTTAGCATAAACAGCTCAAAAGAAACACATGAACAGCCAGCCATTCCAGGCATAGAAATCTGGGTTTATGACTCCGAAGTCCAGGTTATTTCTTAAGGTCCTGGTGAAGGGCAGAGAGAAAATTTGTGCATTAGCTACACACACATGCAGTTTTATAGATTCAGATTATAAATATCATATATGATCTAGGTAAGTGATGAGTATATGTCTACAGTAACAGGTGGTTTCAAATAAGAAAGGGAAAGAGAAAAAAAAGAATGTTTTAATCAGAAAACTTTCCTATACTTTACAATGAAGGACTGTGGAAAATATGCATCACCATCCTCTAAACATGTTAAATTGTCTATGTTAAAAAAAAAAAATCCTAAACCACATCTGTGAGGTAAGTAAAAAAATCTCATTCCTTATGAAAAAAGGGAAGATCACAGTAGTAAAATGAATCGGTGAAGGACCCCCAATATGGTGACTGAGCGGGAGCCAGAGTTCAGGTCTTCTGAGTCCTCCTTCTGGATTCTTTCTGCTACACCCATTTGTCTTTGAGCTTTGCTAATAAAAGATGATCATTTCATCGGCTTAGTATGGCCTTTAAGTAGTATGACCATATAATTTATTATTCAAACCAGTACACCTGAGAGTGAAAGGAGGCACTTTTAATAATTACATTGGGATAACAGAAGTAACCTGGGAATGTCTCACTTAAATTGAGATGTACGGTCACTTTATACCCTAACTTTATAGTATATATTATAGTGTGCTATCCTGATTTTCACATTAGACAGCATGAACTGTTTAAGTTTTTGTACTCTATTTGCCCTTTCTAATCCACAGAGGAGATATGTCTAGTTGGATTAAATAATTGATTTGAACTCTTTTAAATGTTTTAACTTGTGTTGTTCATGTACAGAAACTGAAGAAAGCCTACTCCTTCACTATATATACACACACATTGGACAGATAGAAACCACTAAATTTCTGAAGGTTACTCAAATAAGATCACCTGATGGGTGTACTCCAAACCCTGCATGTCCACTGAAGAATCACAGCTCCCTCTCCTTCCCTGACAGTTAACTGATCATCAAATCCTGCCCATTCTATCTGATGGGTACCAGCCAGAACAGCCCCAATGCCGTGCCAACCATCTTGATCCAACCATATTCTTCCTTATCTGTCTCTGAAACAGATTGGTTCCTCCTTCTCATTTCCTTTAATCTCTCTCCATACTGCAGCCTGAGTGATCCTCCAAAATGCTAATCAGCTACATAGTATTTTTGCTTTCAGAACTAAACAAAACTTTCCTTCCCATCTCCTCTGCACAGAGGCACTGACATGCCCACTGCCAAGGAAGCAATAAAGATGCAACCAGGGGTGAAGTGAAGTATAGGGCAACTGCTGACCTGTTCCTGATTATTGTTATGTATCAGATGAAACAAACTTTTCCCCAAAAGCTTTCACACTAAACTCTATTAACTAATACTTTAGCAATTTGACTCCTCTAGAAAATTGCAGTCAACACGAAGGCTGGGACCATTGTACCTTTAGTGCTTAGCACTGACCTGACAAAGAAAAGCTCAAGAATTTGTTGTTGAACCTGATTAGTGGTGGTACAGTGGATAGAGCACTGATCTGGGACTCCTGGGGCCCCAGGTTTGAAACCCTGAGGTTGCCAGCTTGAGCACAGGTTCACCAGGTTAAGCATGGGGTTACCGGTTTGAGCTTGGGATCATCGACGTGATCCCATGGTTCCTGACTTGAAGCCTAAAGGTCACAGGCTTGAGCTCAAGGTTGCTGGCTTGAGCAAAGGGTCACTGGCTTGGATGCAACACCCCCACACTCCGGTCAAGGCACATATAAGAAGCAATCAGTGAAAAGCTAAAGTGTTGCAACTACAAGTTGATGCTTCTTATCTCTTTCCCATCCTGCCTGTCTCTTTCTTTCTCTCTCTCTCAAAAAAATTTTGTTATTAAAAGAATAAATTAATAAATGGATGTCAGTAATTTACAGTTATATGCATCAAGTACTTTAACTGCTCTGGGCAGGTCACAAACATGATTTTTTTTTAAAGAACATCGATTAATTTCTGGATAGAGTTTTAAAATCAATGGATCCTACATTTAATGGAGATATTTATTTTCAAGCCATTACTATGATGGTCAGACCTTTTATTTTTTTCTAAGAAAACAGAACAATTCATAAAATTTCTAAAGTACAATGCTTTGTGTGTCTTAATTGGGGCTGGATAAAATGCCATAAAAACTTTTGAATATAAAATCCATAGAAGAGAATTTTGAGAAGTACCTGCTCATCTTCTCTGGAGCTCAGCTAGGCCATGCAGTTCTGACTAGATTCCCTGTCCCTGGCCAACCATGGTGAGGGCTGGAAGAGGTTCCTCTAGCCTAACCCAAGACTGGCTCTATCTGGAAGGAACCCAGGGAGCTTTCTAGACTGGAGGTTATTTACAAGCATCAATCACTGCTGGGGTGGATTTTATTAGATTAGGTATACATTCCTTAGTGTAAGGAAATAACAGAATAAAGAAAAATAATATGTGAGATTCAAAGTTGTGTCCTCACTCTTAAAAGTTAAAAAAAAATCACATGCAGAAAAATATATATTTACTAAAAAAAGTCCAGTTAATAACTGAACAAAAGGTACTGCTGAACTAAATCTACCACTAAGCATGTATGTTGTTATAAGACATTGTTTTATTCCTTAGGAGAATGAACAACATTAATTTAGGGCTAATAGATTAATGCTTTTTACTTCTATCTAGTTCTTGGTAAAAGCAGTTTCATGGTGTGCGAGCATGCGTACGGACTTGTGTGAAAGTCGGGAGGAGGCTCAGTTACATTCAAATGAAATATCTCTTCTAAATTTTGCTCTCTTCTCTCAGGAAAACATCCACATTACTTTTGAATAAAAGAGGCTTAATCTCTGGAGAGATCAATTCTTCCCCTCAAGTCTTAGAAAGTGGTCTTGCAGTTTAAAAAGAAGAAAAAGAGGCCTGACCAGGCTGTGGTGCAGTGGATAGAGCATCAGCCTGGGATGCTGAGCACTTTGAAACTCAAGGTTGCTGGCTTGAGTGCGATCTCACCAGGTTGAGCACAGGATTGCTGGCTTGAGTATGGGATCATAGTCATGACCCCATGGTAGCTGGCTTGAGCCCAAAGGTCACTGTCTTGAAGCCCAAGGTCACTGGCTTGAGTCAATGGTTGCTGGCACAAGCAAGGGGTCACTTGCTCTGCTGTAGCCCCCCAGTCAAGGCACATACAAGAAAGCAATCAATGAACAACTAAGGTGCCACAAGTATGAGTTGATGCTTCTCATCTCTCTCTTTTCCTGTCATCTCTCTCTTGCTCCCATGCTAAAAGAGAGAAAGAGAGAGAGAAGAAGAAGAGAGAGAAGAAGAAGAAGAAAAGGAAGAAACAGGACCTGAGTTGCCTTTCTTTTCTGAATCCCCAAATTACCATAGCAAGCCTTATGAAAAGATTCTTCTTTCATTGGTGTGGAACAATGTGAGATTGACAGCATACGGTGAGTTCCAGTTTAGATTCTGCCACTTCTTCGCTGTGTAATTCTAGCTGGTGAGTTTCCTCATTGCTAAAATTACCATATCTCAAATTTCCAGCCACCGTATTAAGACAGTTTCACTCATATTCACATTATGTGAAAGATCAAAATTTATAGATGCCTAGTGGCTTTCTCAAAAATCACAGAATTGTGGGGAATTAAATTTGGCAAATTGTGCTTTAAAATCTTTGAGAAAATGTTACTGAAAAAAGTGTCACACAAACGTAGTGCCATATTAAAGATCAGTTTCCCAAGAGATTGAAAAGAAAGAAAAACAATTACTATAGTAAATCACTCATGCCTAGGGTTTTTCATCCTACCCACTACTTACCATAGCTACTGTTAATATGCCACATTTTTATAATGCTGAATATTATGGTCAAGATCATGTTTTTTTCTGAATAGGTTTTATAAATAAAGATCAAAGGTTTATAGATACTGAAGGAATTAGAGCATGTTACAGGATGAATACAAAGACTTAATTCTCAATTTCTTTTTAGATATTTTATATTCAAAATTTAATGACCTGATGTGGGGGAGGGATGGGGGGAAGGGTGTAAAAAGGGACAAATATAAAGTGACAGAAAATGATTTGACTTTAGGTGATGGGCATACAATATAATCAACAGTTCAAATGATATAGGAATGTTTACCTGAAACCTATGTGCTCTTATTGATCAATGTCACTCAATTAAATTAAATTTTCTAAATAAAAAAATTTAATGATCTATAAAATATTCAACATAAATAACACTCATGTGAAAGTAATAATATTTTAGTAATGGCAACAACTGTGACTCACAGTATTACTAACTTCAATAGAGCAGGGAAAATTCTCTCCAAAAGATGCCAATGATTTTCTTTTAAGTGCAAACAAGGTCTTAAATATCTTGGCCACAAGATGTCAATAACATTGAATTTATGTCTAGTTTAATTCAACAATGGGAAAGTCAGCAATTAAAGTACAGATAAACTTCCTTTTGTCCCTCATTTTCTGAGAAACTTTCAAATGCTGAAAATCAATTCCTTTTGTCCTCTTGATATTCATCTGCTATACATTAAGTAGAAATTCTGGGCATAGAGTGATTCCCATAGGGTCTTTCATCTATAGAGAAGCCTGGTACAAATTAAATTCTTAGTCTCCCTCACAAATTATAGATATGTATTATAGTAGACCATTGATTTATCAGTTCATGGTTTTGCTAGTTCAGCTAATTGTAGTTCTTTATGTAATGTTACTTTGGGTTTGGGGATTGTGGTCCTATATTAATGCAGAGCAGTACCATGTGCTTTGATTTAAAGACTATTTCAGAAACCATTCTGTTAGATATTGTGTATTAGTTACGTCCAAGATTTTTGAGCCATTGATGTTATGTGTATGTGTATTTTAATATACTAGAACAATACAAAATAATATTGCCTCCAGCAGTGATGTTATATAATGAAATGATCATCACACTTGTCATTACAAATAATGTGGAAAACATACTGTGCAGGAAATCTCTTAGAAATGTTTAATTGATGCAAACATTGTTTCAGCATTGGATTTTAGGAGCAATATTAAGAAAATTACTCTGATTCCAACCATGTAATGTTTTTGTAGAGTACAACTTACACAGGGTATCTCTATTAAACCCCTTCTATTAGAAGAAAATCACATATGCTAACATAGATAGCTTAGTTTTGAGTCTCTACATGGTGCTAAAAAGTTATAAGAATTTCATTTTAATGTTGGCCCTCAAATAAATTAAAACTTTTTCTTGACAGGGTTGTTCTTTTAGGTCTTTAATAAAGACACAAATATATCAACTCCACAAATGCCAGGGCTCCTTAAATTATTCTAACTTCTCTGCAAAGACTTATTTGTCTAAATCCAATATCTGCTTTTACTTGTGATCTCCTGGAACACAAACGGCACCCTAATCAGTGGAAACCATCTTCTTTCCTTCGAAGCTCGCAACTAAGGGCCTCACCTCACTGGAATCTTCCTGCTGATTGATGACAGCAAGCGCGTCCTCCGCCGCCTGCCGCTTGGCCTCAGCAACTGTGCGCTCCATCTTGGCCCGCTCTGTTGTGATCATATCATGTGCTTTCCGCTCCGCTTCGGACACAGCCTTTTGCAGCTCAGTCATCGCCTGCCGCTTCACCTCATTAACGGCCTCCTCTGCATGCCAGGCAGACCAAACCGGACAAAAGAAAATTTCTTCGTTAGCACACAGCCTTGGATACTGATCACTGTTAAACAGAATTCTATAGAACAGGCATAAGTGTCACCCCATTTATTAGGCAGTTCTTGTGGCTATCTAAAAAAAAACCCCAGCAGATTTCTGAAATTCATTTAGGAAAACAAAGGGTAAAACTTTAACTTGTACTTCTGGGAATGTTTTTAAATTACTTTTATCATTACTACACCTTTCGTACCAAAACTAGTAACTCAAGAAAATATTGTGAGATGGATGACATTATGTATTTAAAGGACATTATGTATTAAAACAGCCACAAGAAACCTATCTGGATAATTCACACACATATAGAAGGTGGTATGCCACAATGCTATAGATCAGTGATTTTCAATGGTGTGGAGCAGGAATTTTTAAAACATGCAATATCTGACTATTTAGTCAGGGGCACAGACCTCTTTTAAAGTTTCAAATAAAAAAAGGACAACAGCCAACAGAACAATAGGTGTCTGGCATAAATAAATAAAAATTATACCTTTTTTTTTGTCAGTGGCAGGAAATATATTTTTTGGTGTGCCACAGAACTTTAGTAATTATTTTATGTATGTCATGAGATGAAAAAGGTTGAAAATCACTGCTATAGGTTAATATGAACATAGACAATACATGGGTAAAGCTTTCAGAAATAAAGAGGAAGAAAATATATTTTACACATAACCATGTATAAGAGCAAACAATTATTTTTGTGGTAAAAATAAATCACAATAGTGAAAAGACAATTCATATAGCAATTAAGTTAATGTAGGCCTTTTAAAGAAAATCGATGATGAAACAGACAGATGATTCAGCTTTTCTTTTTCTTAAATCATTTCTTGAGTAATATGGATATGTGCTTTTATGGACTAAATGATAGAGATTTTTAAAAATCATTTTCTCATTTCCAAATATTCTGTTGTCTATCTACTTAATCAAATATGTGCACAGTCTCACATAACCAACTGTTGCACTGCACAAATATAACTGAATCATACATCAGGCCAAAACAATCAGGCCTGAATACAAACCTGCAAGATGTCAAGTTAGCTTTTTATTTTGGAATGTGGAAAGTGTGCAAAGATTTGACTAATTTACAACACAAGACAGACAACTAAAATAAGTAATTTCCATTTTAAAAATTAACTGTTCTAATTAACAAGGGAAAATATCCTCCCCTTGAATTAGTTTATCTAATTTTCATCTTTACTCAAAGTAAAATGACAATGATTAATTGAAAATTTAATAAGCAGTAATCATTAACTTGGCAAACCCAACATCAATTAACACTCTATTAAAACTAATTATGACATGTTTCAAGTGCTTGCACTTAATTGTTTCACCCACTTAAAAAGTACCTTAATTAAATGTTCTGTTTAATTAAAAACATAGATTCCTAATAAAAAGGTTTTACTGTAAATTAAAAATATAAGGCATGAAAATACTCATATGGTTTCTTAAATTTTTATGGCTTATTCCATACATTTATAATCCATGATTTGTGGCTCTCCAAAAGTCCTCCACTGGTAATTAACTGTCATGACTTTTGTGGCCTCTATCATTTTAGCAGCATTATTCCTTGAATTCATTCATTTGTAATTACTATCTGATAGGTTTTATAAACAAAAACATAAGGGAAAGTGTCAGGCTGGAAATATTAATTAAAATATCTAAGCCTTTACTGTTGCTTTAAGATAATCATTTATTTATATTTTTAAATTGAATGTATTGGGGGTGACACTGGTTTTCAAAACTATACAGGTTTCAAGTAAACCCTGAATAGAAGCAGAGTATTACACAGAGATTGCAGCATGGTCTTCATGAATAGTCAAAAGATGCCTTTATTTAAATACCTTTATTACCCTATCATAAAGAGCCTGGGGCACTGGGGAGGTACTGCCCTTCTAACATACAGTCAGGGTCTAATTTAGTTTGAATATTCAAAGTGAATTAAAATTCTATCTAAGTGGTAATACAGGACAATAATTTTTGCTTACTGTCAAAGCTGTAGCTTGACTAATTGTATATGCAAATCAGGCAATTTACATTTAAATTATGCATCCCTATTCTAATCCCACAGGCATATACAGCTCAGCAGAGAATTGGTAGGACATTCACAAGGTGCTTGAATATTTATTACCAACTGCAAATATTCACTGATCAGTTGAAAAAGAAATATACTAAAGAAAACATTCAGTTGCAATTTAAAAACCATCTTCACTTTAAACTTTTTTCCAATTTTATAAAAACCTTTTGTAACTTTAGAGTGCATTTTGTTACCTTTGCTATACATACATAAAAAAACTTTGAGCTTTACCCTAAGATTTGTGTATTTGACTCTATGCAAGTTATGCCACAATAAAAAATAAAAAATATAAAAACACTACTTTGAGGGAAAAAAACGATGAGGACTTCAACATTTGTTAAGATTCCAAATACTTTAAAATGTGTAATTGTGATGTAACAATGTTCCTGTCCTCATTTTTGGTAACTATATTACTGTTGTATAAGAGAATGTTCTTGTTTTTAGGAAATACACCCTAAAATATTTGGGGTAAAGGGAAATCACACCTGCAACTTTCAAATGTTTGGGGATAAATACAATGTGAAAGAGAAAAAGAAAGGGAGGGAAGGAGAAAGGAAATGAGAGAGAAAATATATTAAACAAATACCATAACATAGGAAAAACTAGGTGAAAGGTAAAAGGGAATTTTAAAATAATTTTTAAGAACTTGCTGCAAGTTTGAAATAATTTCAAAATAAAATGGTGGAAAATATGTGCTTTAAGCACAGGATATGCTTTTTGTAATTATAATTTTCTATGAAAAGGGATGCATTGGTTATACTACATTGAAGTTGTGGGCGCTACCCTTGATATTATTCAGATGCTTTCAACTTTATTTATTTATCATTTGCCACAGACATAATGTATATTTTTCATTGCAAAGACACACTTTACAGTTTCCTTTTTCAAAAAAAAATGCTCACAGCAAATTTTAGATTCTTGAAAAAGCTTTCAAATTATAACAAGTTGAGTAGAGATGTCACATTCTGCCCTTGGTGTTTTCCTTATGTTGGATACCTTGACACTGCTAACACTAGTAATGCTTTTTAAGAAGTTTATAAAGATAAATATTATAAGCAGTTACTGAAGATTTCAACATGAAACTGCCATCCATAATTTGGGAATTTAATACATTTCTTAAAATTTAGTATATATCCAAAGAAAACTATTCTCAAACTGTTCTTATGCAGGTTAGGGATATCACTGTGAGAATAATACAAATTTAATCAACACCGCAACCAAGTCAGAGTTTAGATTGAAGAGCTACTACATGTAATACATAGGCATATTTAAAAAATATTCCAAACATTTGATAATGTTTTAACTCTTCTTAGAGAATTCACCAACACAATACAAACAAGTATTTATCTTCCTACTTTTGAAGTCTTCAAAACATAAAGTATACCCAGATTTGGTTACAGAAACCCACAAAATAGACAGTAAGGGAAAATATGAGTGGACTTAGTAGGTTAATACTTTTCTACCAAAAAACCCCCCAAAAACAACTGTTTAAGTGGAAAATACACAGAGCAGTTTTTTTCTTTTTGTAATAACTGCTTTATTGTTACTATATAATTAACAAACTCTGAAATGCACTCATTTAAAGTTTATAATTCAATGGTTTTAGTGTGTTCAGCACTGTTACTGTCACCACAATCAATTTTCAGTTATATATATATAACTGAAACATATATATAACATATATATCATATATATGATATATATATATCATATATATATGGCAGTATTTATTCTGCTTCCGATTGCTTACTACTTATGCAAGTTGACTTTCCAAATAAGGTGGTTTTTATAATAAAAAAAATATCGGCTCTCAATAGCAGTCAAACAAATGATTGAGTAGATAATATATATATTGCACAGAAGGAATTTGGATTACATAAGACTTTACTGCCCATTTTTCTTTATGAACTATCAAGGATTTAACTTGTACCCATATACAATAAGGGAAATGCAGATATTCTCTCCCTCAACAGAAAAGTCATCTTTCTGTCATATAGAATAAAAATTCTTTGTACCGATTATTGGAATAAATTACATTGAAGCTTAATAATGGGGGAGAAAAATGATCAGAAAAAAGATATAACAATTCCTTTTTTAAGTAGGTGGCACCCAGCGCATTCTAACAGCTTAGGAATTTTCTTTTTTTATTATTATTATTATTATTATTATTATTATTATTAAGTGATAGGAGGAGTCAGAGACAGACTCCCTTATGCATCCAACCGGGATTCACTCGAGAAGTTCACTAAGGGGCAATACTCTGTCCATCTGAGGTGTTGCTCCGTTGCTCAGCAAACAAGCTATTTTAGTGCCTGAGGAGAGGCCATGTAGTCATCGTCAGTGTCCAGGGCCAACTTTGCTTGAACCATTCGAGCCATGGCTGTAGCAGGGGAAGAGACAGACTGGGGGTAGGAGTGGAGAAGCAATCACTTCTTCTGTGTGCCCTGACCAGGAATCAAACCCAGGACTTCCACACGCAGGGCACTACAGCTGAGCCAACTGACCAGGGCCAGGAATTTTTCATGGCTATTATTTTCTTAGAAAATTTTAGAGGTGATGCTGCAAATCTGGTAAGACTATGTACCTGAGTAAAATATATATTTAACCTTTAACCTTTAAATTGAATGGGTCAATCTGATTTGCATATTAGACAAGAAAGAGAGCTTTCTACTTCTCAATCTAAGTTACTAAGCCTACAATACTATCAGATTTAAAAACTCCTTATTGCTCTTACAAAAACAAGTATTCTTAGAAAATCAATAAAAACACTTAGACAAGAGCCAAGTGACCACAGAGTCACAAAGTCACACACACACACCTGAATAAAATCAAAACCCAAAGAGAAAACTTTTCCTAAAAAGTAAATAAATAAAAAAAATTAAAAAGTCCCTGTCCCTTGACTATTGCTCCTTGATTAGGGTTGCTTGCCCTATACCCATTTGACTGTTCGCAGAAATAGTATTTTTCAATCTCTCAACTCAGAAAAACTCTTTTAACAGTTGGAGTTTTAGCAGCTTCAAGCTACACTATGTATTTGTCATGTCATCTTTATCTTTTGAAACAGGTTCATGATTTATTTCATGAGTTGGTTTTTATCAGGTTTTAGCTCAACTACTACAGTGTGGATGTTTCACCAAGATGCTGCCAGATCTGACTTCTTTAAGCCCAATAAGTCAATGCATCATCAGGAACTTTAAATCTACTTCAGAATGTAAAGCATTATCTCTTAATGAATATTAGTGAACATGGAAAAGAAAAATAGAAGTTTACCAGTTTTGTCATGTATCTTAAAAAATATTTAACTCTGATCATTGAATATTATTAATTAGCTTGGAAGATCAATTTTAAAAATTGGTTGTAACCATAAAACTTCTAAGTGTCTCAACAAATTAAGATAGTTTTGAAGTGGTTTTTAAAATTTAAGAATTTAGAGCAAAGTCTAAAACTATGCCAAACACCATATTTTTCATGAAGGAAAACTGCATGCAGTGAAACCATTACAGTCCCTGAAAAATAGGGATTTATAATGGAAATACTACCAGCCTCTCCATTACAGCAGCACTAGCAGATGATACTAAAATAAAACCTATTTCACATTCTTATCTGGCTTGGTTTATGACTATTAATCAAGATTTTTACATTTTGTTTTGTTGGGGGGGTATATTATCTAGTAGTTGTTAGCAGTCAAGTCCTTGTCATTCTTCACATCGCTTCATTTAACAACTGCATCCAGCTGACAGAACACTGAACTCATGTTTTTAAACAATTCTTACCAGCTTTCTTCCAGATCTCCTCTGGCACATATCCAGAAGCAGGTCTGTGAAGGAATTCCCGATGTGCATCTATAAAGAGGATAAAAAGCAGTGGAGAGAGGAGGAAAGCACATAAGCACTGTTATATCATTATACAGAGTAGAAGTAAGCTATGCCCATTCTTCTAACTTCTCTACAAAAACAAAATTTTAGTCTGACCAGGCAGTGGCACAGTGGATAGAGTGTTGGCCTGGGATGCTGAGGATTTAGGTTCAAAACTCTGAGGTCACCTGCTTGAGCACATTCTCACCAGGTTGAGCATGGGGTTGCCAGCTTGAGCACGGGATCATAGACACAATCTCATGATGCTGGCTTAAGCCCAAAGGTCACTAGCTTGAAGCCCAAGGTTGCTGGCTTGAACAAGGTGTCAATGGCTCAGTTGGAGCCTCCCAGTCAAGGCACTTATGAGAAAGCAATCAATGAACAACTAAGGTGCCACAACTATAAGCTGATGCTTCTCATTTCTCTCTCTTCCTGTCTTTCTCACTCTTGCACAAAACAAAACAAAACAAAATAAAAAACAAACCGGCTTGGTGCTACAGTGGATAGAGCATCAAATTGGGAAATGGAGGACCCCCCAGGTTTAGATCGCAAAGGCCACTGGCTCGAGTGCCAGCTCATTTGACTTGAGCATGGGCTCACCAGCTTGAGTGCAGGGTAGCTGGTAGAGCGTGGGATCATGGACATTACCCCATGGTCACTGGCTTGAGCCCAAAGGTCAGTGGCTTGAAGCCCAAGATCTCTGGCTTAGCCCAAGGTCACTTGCTTGAGCAAGGAGTCAGTTGCTCTGCTGTAGCCCCCCCCCCATCCCGTCAATGTGCATATGAGAAAGCATTCAATGAACTAATGTGCCAGAACAAAGAATTGATGCTTCTCATCTCTCTACCTTCCTGTCTCTCTGTCCCTATTTGGCCTCTCTCTGTCTTTCTCATAAAAAAATAATTAAATATAAATAAATAAAATTAAAATAATAAAAAAAAACAGTTCTAAAAGGCTAAGAATTTACTTCTAGAAAATAAACAAAAATAGCAAGACCAGTCATCAAAGCTCAAGGAAAACAGGTAATTAATCTAAATGCTTTGTATACTAATAAAGGAAGCAATTTTAATGATTTCATATAATATGTTTGAGAACACTGTTCCCATAATAGGTAACTATGGGAATTTCTATGAGTATCTTCTATTTAAAGAAAATAAATTGTATTTGTACTGTTACTTTCAAGAGTCAAATTGGTAGTTAAAAAAAAATCAAATGTTAGGATAATAAAATTTTCACACAGCTCTGACTTTACCACCTATCAATATATGGTGACCCTTACTGTGTGGCTAAATAGGTCTCACAATTACTTCTTAACTATTGTTTAGCTTTTAAAATTTTCACACAAATTAGAGCATATGGATTTGACATGGGTAAAAGAAAGAGAGAATCATTAGAACGGCTTCACATACTTCAGTTGACCAAATAGAATTGGTACATGCTTTATGAAAAAGAAAATAATATTCCACTTTAAATGAATTAACCTTGTCGAATTTTAAAAGTTTGAGAAAACAGATAATATAATAATAAAGTTGATATAGGAAAACAAATCTCCAAACAATGTTCATGGAAATTACACGGAACCTTTATATATTTTTATATATATACATGAGAATAAATTTCAAGTGTATACAGTTTTCCAAAGCTAAAAAGTTCACTACATGTTTTCCATATTGGATTTTTAATATGTATTTAGACATTTTGAAGAAGAAATCATTTGAAATTTAAATATAACATTCAATATTTGATAAATTTGAAGTAACTAAAATTTTTCTATGTGTATGTTTCAAGTATCAGACTGACTTTTTAAAAAATATTTTAAGGAATGGTATGTTGAAAGTCAAAGAAATTCAATCCAATTTCCTATATTTTATGAAGCTACAGAATATCAAAAATAGAAAAAAAAACTCACAATCAATTTAGCTAAGTATATCTCATTTTATATTTGAATGCTCTAAATGCAATTCAATGTTTGGAATCCTGTAGGGTCCAAAGATTATCATTTGACTAGCATACAAGATATCCGCACAATTTTGAATCTGAAAAAACATGATAGTTTGGTGAAGAGTATATGAAAAATTTTTATTATCTTTGCAATGTTTCTCTAGATTTAAAATTATTCCAAATATAAAAATTCTTTTATAAGTTTACATTATAATTTTATGACTACTTGATAATTGGATAGACTGGAAATACACATGCATTATCATGTGCATATTCATTTCTATAAAGTAAATGACAAAAACCAAATATTTTAAGTAATTTACATTCATAAAAAAAGAAACCTAAATAAAACAATTTAGTACATATAAGACTTTAAGAAAATATTATACAACTAATTAGTCTGGAGAAAGTATTTTGCACACCACTATAATGATTTATACAATAAATAAAGTGCTATCAGATCACATTTCTCCACATGACACAATGAAACAGAATGATTAACTTAGATAATTACTAAAGACAATATTTTAGGAAAAGACCTTGGTGGGGTGGGCAGGGAAAGGCAGGAAGGGAGGACAAATATATAGTGATGGAAAATGAACTGACTTAAAATAGTGTCCCCTAAAAAAATAAATAAAAAACCCTGAAATACAGTACAAAAAAATCTAGACCACCTTCTTATACCATATATAAAAATAAACTAATATGGATTAAAGATTTAAATATAATAATTGAAATCATAAAATCCCCTAGAAGAAAACACAGGCAGTAAAATCTCTGAGATTTCTTTTAGTAATATTTTTTTCTGAGATATATCCTTGGGAAAGAAAAAGAAACAAGAAAAATGAACTACATCAAAATTAAAAGTTTTGTAGGGCAAAGAAACTCATCAACAAAACAAAAAGACAACCTACTAAATAGATCTTCACCGATGACACACCTGATAATAAGTTAATATCTAAAATTTATAAAGAAATCATACAATTCAACACCGAAAATAAAAACAAAACAAATGAACAATCCAATTAAAAAATGAGCAGAGGACCTGAATAAATACTGTCAGAATGGCTACCATGAATAATCAGCAAACAACTAGTGTTGGTGAGGTTGTGGAGACAAGGTAACCCTTGTGCACTGTTAGTGTGATTGCAGGTAGATGCAGCCACTGTGGAAAACAGTATGAATCTCCTCAGAAATTAAAAACAAACTGCCTTATGACCCAGCAATTACACTTCTGACCATATATCTGAAAAAAACCAAAACACTATTTTGAAAGGATATATGCACCCCTATATTCATTGCAGCGTTATTTATAATAGCCAAAATATGGAAGCAGCCCAAGTACCTATCAACAGACTGGTGGATAAAAATGCATATGTATATAGTAAACAGAATATACAGAAGTTGGAAAAGTAGGTTTACAGTTGTTTGTATAGAGTAATGCAAATGAATAAATAAGAATACAACAGTAAACTGTGTTTTGCATACTCAAACTGTTTGCCTACTTTTATCCACTCAGGTATATACCATGGAACACTATTTGGCCATAACAAAGAATGGTATCTTACCATCTGCAATGGAATGGATAGACCTAGAGGATATTAGGCTATGTGAAATGTCAGAGAAAGAAAGACAAATACCACATGATTTCAATTATACATGGAATCTAAAAAGCAAAATAAACAAAATAGAAGAAGATTCATAGATGCAGAGATCAGAATGATGGCTGCCAGAAGGGAAGGTAGTTGGGGGGCTGGATAAATAGGTGAAGTGATTAAAAATATGCTTGACTAGGCAGTGGCACAGTGGATAGAGTGTCAGACTGGGACGCAGAAGCCCCAGGTTCGAAACCCCAAGGTCGCCGGCTTGAGTGCGGGCTCATCTGCTCATCTGATTTGAGCACAGCTCACCAGCTTGAGCCCAAGGTCTCTGGCTTGAGCAATGGGTCACTCAGTCTGCTGTAGCCCTCCAGTCAAGGCACATTATGAAAAAGCAATCAATAAACAACTAAGGTGCTGCAACAAGGAATTGATGCTTCTCATCTCTCTCCCTTCCTATCTGTCTGTCCCTCTGTCTCTGTCACAAAAAGAAAAAAAAAATATATATATATATATATTGGTAGTCACAAAAAAGGCTCAAGATATGTAAAATACAGCATAAGGAATATGATAAATAATGTAATAACTATGTACACTGCCAGGTGGATACTTGAAATATTAGGGAGATTGTTTTGTCAAATATACAGTTGTCTAACCACTGTGTTGTACAACTGAATCTATAAAAAATAATACTGAATGTCAACAGTGATTGAAAAATAAAAAATCATACACACAAAAAGAGAAAAATGTCTGAAGACAAACAAACAAACAAACAAACAAACAAACAAAATGCCTTCACCAAAGAAGCAAAACAGAAAAATTTCCCCTTATTGGGTTACAGAAAAAATTATGTTTCATATACTGTATTTTTTACTAATAGCCAATCATTTTATAAGGAACAGAAATGATGGTGTTAAGATATCCCAGTCCCAGGCAGCAATGACAGAAGAAGGTTAATTCTAGAGCCCAGTGAAGTTTAATCTTGACATTGGGCAAGTTAGTTTCTACATGTCTCAGTTATTATCTATAAATTGGAGCCAACACAACATTTGAGAATATTGCTGTGAGAAATGAATGAGGTTATTTCCTATTATTTGCTTAGCATGTCACATCCAAAACTCTCATTAGATGTTAGTTGCTATTACCCTCATTATTATTTAGTAGGTTGTCCAGTAAGAATAGATACATACTTATTTCCTTAAAAATAACTAAGGTGAAAAAAATTTTAAAGTTTCTTTTTTTCTCTTAGCACTTATATCTATACCAGAGGTCCCCAAACTTTTTACACAGGGGACCAGTTCACTGTCCCTCAGACCTTTGGAGGGCCGGACTATAAAAAAAAAAACAACTATGAACAAATCCCTATGCACACTACACATATTTTAAAGTAAAAAAACAAAACGGGAACATATACAATATTTAAAATAGAGAACAAGTAAATTTAAATCAACAAACTGACCAGTATTTCAATGGGAACTATGGGCCTGTTTTTGGCTAATGAGATGGTCAATGTCCGGTTCCATATTTGTCACTGCTAGCCATAACAAGTTATATGACGCGCTTCCGGAGCCGTGATGTATGTGTCCCGTGTCACTGGAAGTAGTACTGTACGTGAGCGATGCCACACTTTGTGGTGCCACCACATACAGTACTCCACATCCTGTGCTCCTCTCACTGACCACCAATGAAAGAGGTGCCCCTTCCAGAAGTGCAGCGGGGGCCGGATAAATGGCCACAGGGGGCCGCATGCGGCCAGTGGGCTGTAGTTTGGGGACCCCTGATCTATATCACTCACAAAAATTAGGAGATATTTCAAAATGAATATGAACCAATAAAATATCCCCTAATTTTTGTGAGCAGTGTAAATAGTACAAAACTTTAAAAGAAAATAAAACCACAGGAGAGATTTAGATAAAATAATATATATCAGTAATTCTTTATTCCCTGAGTTTATGTCACTTGAGGATAGATGTTATTTTTATAGTCAGGAATTCATTGTCTCACAGTTCTTGGTAAAAAGTCCTCAAATTTATGAGATGATATTTTTATAAATTTTATTCTAATCTTATGAATGTTCATAGCCCCCAAAAGTCACTCAAAGATGACATATATGGCTCAATTCTCTTACCACTTCACCATGTGATGTATAGTAGACATCATTAGGGTACATATACCACACCCTGAAAAGTAGTGTGGTATTTCACCTACCTGGCTACATGTCCTAAAAATCCTTAATGATACTTAAAGTCAAATTCCACCTCATCTAAAAACCTGATAGAAATACCAAAGCCAGTCAAGCAAATTGTTTCTGAATCATCTACTACTTTCTAAAATAATATTTTTTCAAAACAGCAACAGAATCTGAAGACAAATAAATTATTTTTATAAAATATACATACATTATATACACACACACACACACTTTTTTTTCACACACACTTTTTAATATCCTCTTCAGTTCTAAGTTAGTATGTCCTACCAATGGAAAGAATGGACTAATCAGTAATAAATGTACTACTCAGAATCTATTTTGATAAAATGACATATTATAATAGTATACAAACCAAATGACTAATAAATTTAATATTTCTCTTCTGATTAAGTATCAGCAGTAACAGAGTCTATATAGGTAAAGTAGAGTTTAAAAAACAAACAAAAGAAATCCTGCAGTTGATCAATATTATGAAATAACTAGATTCCTAGTACTTTTTTATTTTAGAATATTGGCTAATTTAGACAAATCTATATGAAATGCCCTAAATTTCAAAGGCCTAGATTCTAAAGAATCTAACTTTTAATAATTAACTACCGATAAAGTATCAGTTGCTAGAAAACAAATAATTTACTAAATATAGTGGTAAAAACAAAGATCTTATATCTTTGAGATGGTTTAAAATATGAAACATTTATTTGCTTCTACAGAAAGACAGGAAAATTACAGAAAAGTCCCTCTAAATTAAGTTTAGCTTGCTCTGGGATACAAATTGCTCAGGGAAAAGAGAAGGTGAAAGGCTCCAGAAGATCACACACATCTATTAAGTGAAGAGACCCAATCAAGGTGGGGAAAATGTAAGAAATGTGAAAGAACGCAATAAATGATGTATGAAAGAGATGGATGATGCACTACACTTACGATAGAACAGAGACCATTGGATAGCAGATGCAGCAAGGACCACCTTCAATACACATGAAGAGATGAGCTGATAGCCTTTGGAGAACCAAAGTAACCTCACATGACCCAGGACAGCAATGCTCAGAGCTTGGCAGCACCTAGGTATAGCCTTCATCCTGTAGTGGGCAGATGAGGCTATGATCATGATAACATGTATTACAAAATCATCAAAACACAAGAAGGTTTAAGAAAGTTCATCTTTACAAATTCAACTTATTTCTGTTTTTAAAGATAATAATTTGGAAATTTCAATATTATGTTTCAGAAGCCCAAACCAAACTTAAAAGCCAGCAACTTCATTAGGATTTCCATCTTTAATAATAAAAATACTGAATGCCCCAGTAGGCAATCACCTCTTCTTATTAAAAGATCGACATATTTTTCTAATACTTCATCTTTTTAAACACAATATATATACTTAAATACACTAGGCACTTTGCATTAGGAGCTCAGCTGAATGGCCATGAAATGAATTTCATGATGTGATTTAAAGAAATCAATACCAATGTGTAAAATTCTATAAACATTTATATGCAGATATATGCTGAAGAACTTGTTTGTGGTTTTTATAATCTGATAGTATAGAAGTTGAATGATATATTTCTTTGGTTGGAAGCAAACTATTTCTTAATAGTCTTCCATTATGAATTAGGGTCCCAAAGGTACAAAAAATTTACTGTGTAAGATAAAATTTCACTATTCTTGTTTTTCTGCTAATTAAAAAAGTTGTCACCTAAAATTTCTGCCTTGAATACTTTCTAAATAAAAACAATTATCTCAGAATCTACTATAATATCATAATATTGCCAAATAGTCAATTCATGCACCACTATTCTTTTTTTTTTTTTTTTCATTTTTCCAAAGCTGGAAACAGGGAGTCAGACAGACTCCCACATGCGCCTGACCGGGATCCACCCGGCATGCTCACCAGGGGGCAATGCTTTGCCCCTCTGGGGCGTCGCTTTGTTGCATCCAGAGCCATTCTAGCACCTGAGGCAGAGGCCACAGAGCCATCCACAGCGCCCGGGCCATCTTTGCTCCAATGGAGCCTCGCTGCGGGAGGGGAAGAGAGAGACAGAGAGGAAGGAGAGGGGGAGGGGTGGAGAAGCAAATGGGCGCCTCTCCTGTGTGCCCTGGCCGGGAATCGAACCCGGGACTCCTGCACACCAGGCCAACGCTCTACCGCTGAGCCAACCAGCCAGGGCCGCACCACTATTCTTCAAAGTGTCTTTTGAGATTGCATTTTAGAAATAATAATAGCAATTACTTATATTGCATGTACTATGTGTCAGATACTCTTTTATATGCATTAAAAATATTTGTGAGATATGTATTATTACCCCTAATTTATAGGTGAGGAAACTGAGGCAGAGAGTTCCTTGACAAAGGTCACAAGACTAGTAAGAAGAAAAAGCAGGGATTCAATCAAAACACTGCTTAAAATGCATGCTTTTAACCTTCATGCTAACCTAAGCATTTGGACAGTACGAAGAAATTCTATAATTCAATCATATGATAATCATAAAGCTTGCTAGTCAGAGGAATTTTAAAATACTAATTCCTCTACCAATCTACATGGGGCAGAGGGTGGTATTAATACAACAAATTCCTAAGCTTTTTAGGAAGAACTAATTTTTTTTTTATTCCATTTAATACAAACAAAACCTCTTTCTAAAGCTTCTCTTTCTAGCTAGAGCTAAATCTTTACCAAAACACACTGGTGTTTTCTAAATTTCATACCCTCTTATCACAATATTAAAACATTAAAAAAACACAGAGGAAAGTAAATGTAATGTATTTCAGTTTTATGCTTCTGATTCTAACATTAGTCCTAAACCAATCATTAATTTTCTTTATTGATGCAGACGACTTCTTGAGAAACATAAGATGAGCTATAAAAAGAGTCTAGAATAGTTTAAAAGTAGTAAAAAGAAAGTAACTTAAAGAAAGTAAAATGTCAGGAGTCAAGAGAGTGATATACACAGCATAGCAAGATTAAACAAAATGAAGATAAAGAAGGAGGAAAAAGAAACAAAATAAAACCCAGGGACCCAAATAAACACTCCAGGAGCACACTAAGCACTAACCAGCAGCTACCTACCTTTATGTATAAAAGTAATTCTACTTAAACAATAAAAGTCAGTTCTTATGGCATTAACTTGTTCTTCAGTGAAATATACATGTAAAAAAATACAAATGCATAAATATGTCATATTTTGAAAATTAAAAAAATTGTTTAAAGATTAGCTTTCCAATTTTGTTAAGACATAAATATTTAGAGTATCTCCTGGAGCAAGTGGATAGTAATAATAATAAAGGTAAATATCTATTATTTCAAGGATAAATCTATTATTTTGAAAGTCCTCCAACATATTAACATATATATACACACATATATATATTTATTATTATTATTTTTTACTTAAAGAATAGAGGAAATGGTGGCGTGAGAGAGACTCTTGATCTCTCTCCTTTTGGAATTTCAACAAATTCCACAACTATAAGCAGAGAAAAACCCCCAGATGTACCTGAAATATACACATACCAGATAGACAACAGTATGACTATGCAAGAAGGCAGGTCAAAGATAGAATCTGCTTATGGAAGAAAAAAGAGAAAAAAGTTTTTCTCTTTACTCACTAATCTGAGAAAGGGAGGCGGCACTTTTAGCATGGGCTTTGTTTCAGAAGCAGGAGAAGAGGGGAAACTGAGGGAAAGGAGGTGAAATAAGGACAGCAACCAGACGGGGAGCACGGCCTGTTCCCAGCGCCAATGGAACACGTTTGCAATTGTAGGCACTGGGTGCGCACAAAGCCTGCAGCCCACTCCCAAAAACTGTGTGCGAATAGCCCACGGAGATTGGCCCACGAGGCGCTGAGGTGCGCTTGATCTGTTCACATGGGCCCGTGAAGTTTTGACTGCCTGGCGTAGAGGCACATTCCAGCTGCCTGCCGTCGGTAGAGTCTGTGTGGTGCAAGGCTCGCTTGATATGTGATCTGCGCCCCACTTGCTTCTGAAGCTTGGGCACCAGCTTGAAGCATGCAGCCCCTGCCCTGCCCAGGGCTGTGTTTCCAGTGGTATCAGAGGAGGGACTAGGCTGTGTCACCGGAGCCTCCTGGGTCCTGCATTGTTCCCCTTGCTGTGCGAACAGTGGCAGTGGCAGATCCCCTCAGCTGAGTCTTCAGGCTGCTCTCCTATGAGAGGCAGGAGTGCCTGGCGCTTGATCCTCTGTTCTAATAGGATGTGGGGAGGGCCGCCAGAGGACCCGAGCAGGCCATTGACAGAGCCATAAAACTGCAAAGCCTTAACAACAAGCCCCTCCTGCTAACATGACTGTGGCCCTTCCTACATCATTATGACAGTGATGTCTCAGCAGAACTCTGGCCAAGAATCTCACAGAGGCAAATCTTGTAGTTTAGCGTCTCCTGCTGGGAAAAGGAATAACTTACCTCCCAAAATTGAAAAAAATACTTTTTTTTTTGTCCCTGCTTTTTCTCATTCCTTCTTCTTTCCTTTTTCTTCTTTCTCTTTTTCCCATTTGAACTTCATTATCCCTAGCTGTTATATTATTTATTCCTGGTTTTTGCCAGGGTTTCATTTCTGACACTTTCTCTTTGCTTCTTTTTTTCCTGTCTTCCCCTTTCTTCTCCTTCTTTCTCCTTTTTTTCTTCTCATCTGAATATAATTTTTCATCAAATTAATATATTTTGAACTCATACTACTTTTTGTGGCATTTTGCTTGTTTTTGACTTCACAAATTAAAAAAAGAAAATGAAAAAGCCATATAAGAATTGTTGGACTCCATCAGAAAGAGCAATATAAGAATAATGAGTATATTAGAAGAAGAAGAGAGGGAAAAGGGAATGGAAAAAAGACTTAAATGTAAGTTGTGAAACCATAAGCATCTTAGAAGAAAACACAAGTAGTAAGCTCACCTACATCTCTCGTAGCAATATATTTGCTGATTTATCTCCACGGTAAAGTCAAATAAAAAAGCTTTTGTACAGCTAAAGACAATATGAACAAAATAAAAAGACACACCACATGATGGGAGAATATATTTGACAATACCTCTGATAAGGGGTTAATAACAAAAAATTATAAAGAACTTGTAAAACTCAACACACTAAACACCAGGAAGACAAAAAATCCAATAAAAAAATGGTCAAAAGAAATGAATAGACACTTCTCCAAAGAGGACATACACATGGCCAATAGACAGATGAAAAAAGTGTTCAACAACACTAATCATTAGAGAAATGCAAATTAAAACCACAATGAGACATCACCTCACACCACTCAGAATGGCACTCATTAATAAAACAACACATGATAGGTGCTGGCGAGGATGTGGAGAAAGGGGAACCCTCCTGCACTGCTGGTGGGAATGCAGATTGGCGCAGCCACCACTATGGAAAACAGTATGGAGATTCCTCAAAAAATTAAAAATCGAACTGCCTTTTGACCCAGCCATCTCACTTTTAGGAATATACCCCAAGAATACTATATCACTGACTCAGAAAAAGAAAAGCACCCCCATATTTATGGCAGCATTGTTCACAATAGCAAAGATCTGGAAATAGCCCAAGTGTCCATCAGTGGACAAGTGGATTAAAAAGCAGTGGTACATATATATAGTGGAATACTATGGGGCCATGAAAAAGAAGGAAATATTACCTTTTGCAACAACATGGATGGACCTGGAAACTATTATGTTAACTGAAATAAGCCAGGCAGAGAAAGAAAAATACCATATGACCTCACTCATTTGAGGAATCCAAGGAACAATGTGAACTGAGGAATGGAATTAAACCTGAAGGGAAGGGGGGAGGGCGCTGTTGGGAGGGGAGCAAGGGAGATGTTGAGGAGAATATGGGGGAGGGGGGATACATTCAGGGTGACACTAGAATCTATGTAAACACAATAAATTAAATTTAAAAAAAAGGGAATGGAAAACATATTGAAACAAATAATCAATGAGAACTACCCAAGCCTGTGGAAAGAGTTAGAATCTTGAACCCAAGAAGCAAACAGAATACCAAGTTACCCCAACTCAGAGAGGCCTACTCCAAGGCACATCATAATGAAATTATCACAATCAATGACATAGAAAGAATCCTCTAGGCAGCTAGGGAAAAGAGGGATATAACATATAAATGAAAGCCCATTAGGCTATCATCAGATTTCTCAACAGAAACTCCACAAACCAGAAGAGAGTGGATCCCAACATTTAAAGTACTGAAAGAGAAGAAATACTAGCCAAGAACACTATATCCATTAAAGCTATCCTTCAAATATGAAGGAGAAATGAAAACTTTTCCAGAGATACAGAAGCTGAGGTAATTTATCACCGGAAGACACCCCTACAGAAATACTGAAAGGGGTTATCCAATCAGATACAAAGAACAAAACTACAAGTAAAAGCTCCAAAAAACCACAATAAAAACAAAGATAATCTATGACAAGAATAACATAAAAGAAGAGAGGCTCAAGATCACCAGTAGCAAGCCCTGGCCGGTTGGCTCAGCGGTAGAGCATCGGCCTAGCGTGCGGAGGACCCGGGTTCGATTCCTGGCCAGGGCACATAGGAGAAGTGCCCATTTGCTTCTCCACCCCTCCGCCACGCTTTCCTTTCTGTCTCTCTCTCCCCCTCCCGCAGCCAAGGCTCCACTGGAGCAAAGATGGCCCGGGCGCTGGGGATGGCTCTGTGGCCTCTGCCTCAGGCGCTAGAGTGGCTCTGGTTGCAATATGGCGATGCCCAGGATGGGCAGAGCATCGCCCCCTGGGGGGCAGAGCATCGCCCCTGGTGGGCGTGCTGGGTGGATCCCGGTCGGGCGCATGCGGGAGTCTATCTGACTGTCTCTCCCCGTTTCCAGCTTCAGAAAAAAGAAAAAAAAAAAAGAAAAAGAAAAAAAAAATATTAGAAAAAAAAAAAAGATCAGCAGTAGCAAAGTAGGATGGAGTACAGAAGCATTCATGAGAAAATGGACTAATAAATATGATAATTTTTCCTTTTAATAACCTAATCATAACTACCCGTGAAAATGCCACTACTGAAACACATAACTTAAATAAAAAAGAAACAGAGGATGGAAGTACAGAATTCTACCAAACAAAAACAAATGACAGAATAAAAAGAAGAACCAAACAAGACACAGAATTATCAGAAAGCAGTATACAAAATGGTAATAGAAAACCCTCAAGTGTCAATAATTACACTAAATGTAAATAGATTGAACTCATCAATGAAGAGGCACAGAGAAGCAGATTGGATTAAGAGAAAACCCAACTGTATGCTGCCTTTAAGAGACACATCTAAGCTACAAGGATAAAAATATATTCAAAGTAAAAGGTTGGAAAATGATTTTCCAAGCAAATAATATTCAAATAAAAGCAGGTGTAGCAATAGTCATATCTGACAATGCTGACTACAAGACAACAAAGGTAACCAGAGACAAAGATGGACATTTCATGATGATAAAGGGGACATTGTATCAAAAAGACATGATACTTCTTAATATATATGCACCAAACCAGTGAGCACAAAAATATATAAGACATCTACTAACTGATCTAAAAATATAAACTGACAAAAATACAGTCATACTTGGGGACCTCAATACACTATTGATGACTTTAGATCATTCATCCAAACAGAAATCATTAAAGAAATATTGGCCTTAAGTGAAACACTAGAACAAATGGACATAATAGATACCTACAGGACATTTCATTCCAGAATGTCAGAGTATACATTTTTCTCCCATATACATGGAACATTCTCAAGAATAGACCATATGCTGGGCCACAACTCTAACATCAACAAATTCAGAAAGACTGAAATTATACCAAACATATTCCCTGACCATAAGGCTTTGAAACTAGAATTCAACTGCAAAAAAGAAGTAAACAAACCCACAAAAATATGGAAATTAAACAAGATACTTCTAAAAACTGGGTCAAAGAAGAAAAAAAAGCAGAGATCAAAGGATATATACAGACAAATGAAAATGACAAGATGACATATCAGAAGCTCTGGGATGCAGAAAAAGTAGTAATAAGAGTAAAGTTTATATCATTACAGGCTTATATGAAAAATAAGAGAGAGCCCAAGTAAAAAACTTAACATCACATCTTAAGAAACTAGAAAAAGAACAGCCTGACCTGTGGTGGCGCAGTGGGATAAAGCGTCAACCTGGAACACTGAGGTTGCCGGTTCGAAACCCTGGGCTTGCCTGGTCAAGGCACATATGGGAGTTGATGCTTCCTGCTCCTCCCCCTTCTCTCTCTCTCTCCCCTCTCTCTAAAAATCAACTAAAAAATCAATAAATAGAAAAAGAACAAAGAAAACCTAAAACCAGCAGAAAAAAGGAAATAATAAAAATTAGAGTAGAAATAAATAAAATAGAGAACAGAAAAACTACAGAAACAATCAATACAACAAAGAGCTGGTTCTTTGAAAAGATCAACAAAATTGACAACCCCCTGGCAAGACTCACTAAGGAAAAAAATGAAAAAACTCACATAAACAAAATCCAAAATGAAATAGGAGAAATTACCACAGATATCATAGGTCTACAAAGGATTATTGTAGAATAGTATAAAAAACTATATGCCCCCAAATTCAACAATATAGAAGAAATGGATAAATTCCTAGGACAAAACTATCTTCCTAGACTGAATCACAAAGAAGTAAAAAGCCTAAATAGAACTATAAGCAGGGAGGAAATAGAAACAACTACCAAAAACCTCCCCAAAAATAAAGAGTCCGGGGCTAGATGGCTATACTAGTGAATTCTACCAAATATTCAAAGAGGATTTGGTTCTTATCCTTCTCAAAGTCTTCCAAAATACTGAAGAAGAAGCAATACTTCTAAACACATTTTATGAGACCAACATAACCCTCAGACCAAAAAACTGGCAAGGACAAAACAAAAAAAGAAAACTACAGACCAGTATCTCTAATGAATACAGATGCAAAGATCCTAAACAATATACTAGCAAATGGAATACAACACATTAAAAAAAATACATCATGATCAAGTAGGATTCATCCCAGAAACACAAGGATGATTCAACATACGTAAAACCATTAACGTGATACACCATGTCAATAAAACAAAGAACAAAAAACATGATCATATCAATAGATGCAGAAAAGGCATTCAATAAAATACAACATCCTTTTATGTTTAAAACACTCAACAAAATGGGTATAGAAGAAAAATATCTCAACATAATATAGGCCATTTATGACAAATCATCAGCTAACATCGTACCAAATTGTAAAAAAACAGAAAACTTTTCCTCTAAAATCAGGAACATGATCGGGCTGCCCACTCTCTCCTCTTTTATTCAACATAGGGCTGGAAGTTCTAGCTGAAACAGTCAGACAAGAGAAAGAAATAAAAGGCATTCATATTGGGAAAGGAGAAGTAAAAGTTTCACTTTTTGCAGATGACATAATCCTGTATATTGTATAGAAAACCCCAAAGACTCCACAGAAAGGCTATTAGAAGCAATAAACGAATACAGTAAGGTTGCAGGATATAAAATTAATATACAGAAGTCTATTGCTTTCTTATTTGCCAACAATGAAACTTCAAAAAATGAACTAAAAAAAGATCCGTTTTACAGTTGCAACAAGAATATAAAATACCTAAGAATAAACATAATAAAGAATATAAAGGACCTATATACTGAAAACTACAAAGCATTATTAAAGGAAATTTAAAAATGAAATGAAAAAATATAAAAATATTCCTTGTTCTTGTATAGAAAGAGTAAATATAGTTAAAATGGCCATATTACCCAAAGCAATAAGCAAATTTAATGCAATTCCCATTAATATTCCAATGTCATTTTTAAAGAAATAGAAAAAAAATCATCAGGTTTGTATGGAACCATAAAAAACCCCAAATAATCAAAGTACTCCTAATGGAAATTAAAAAAAAAACAAAAAAGCTGGAGTCATTGCAATACCTGACTTCAAATTGTACTACAGAGCCACGATAATCAAAACAGCATAGTACTGGCAGAAAAACAGACACACAGACCAATGGAACAGAATCGAGAGACCAGAAATAAAAACATATATATATATAGTCAAATCATCTTTGATAAAGGAGCCAAAGGAGCCAGAACACACACAGTGGAGAAAAGAAAGCCTTTGTAACAAATGGTGCTGGGCAAATTGAAAAGCCATATGCAAAAAGAAATGGAACTTGACTACAGTTTGTCTCCTTGCACAAAAATTAATTCAAAATGGATCAAAGACCTAAATATAAGATCTGAAACAATAAATTACATAGAGGAAAACATAGGTACTAAATTCATAGACCTTGGCCATAGAGAACATTTTATGAATTTGACCTCAAAGACAAGGGAAGTAAAGGCAAAGATAAATGAATAGGACTACATAAAACCAGGAAGCTACAGCACAGCAAAAGAAACTGACAACAAAACAGACAGCCAACTAAATGGGAGATGATATTTTCAAACTACAGCTCAGATAAGAGGTTAATATTCAAAATATATAAAGAAGTCACAAAACTCAGCAACAAACAAGCAAACAATCTAAAAAATAAATAGGAAGAGGACAATGAACAGACACTTCTCCCAAGAAAAAATACGAATGGCCAATAGATATATGAAAAGATGCTCATCTTCACTAGCTATTAGAGAAATGCAAATGAAAACTACAATGAGATACTATCTCACATCTGTTAGATTGGCTATTATCAACAAGAAAGGTAATAGCAAGTGTTGGAAAAGCTGCGGAGAAAAAGGAATCCTCATTCACTGTTGTGGGAATGTAACTTAGTACAACCACTATGAAAGAAAGTATGGTGGTTCCTCAAAAAGTTAAGAATAGAACTACCATATGACCTAGCAATCCTTCTACTGCGTATACACTCCCAAAACTTGAAAACTTTGGTACATAGACACACGCACCCCCATGTTCATTGCAGCGTTGTTCATGATGGCCAAGACATGGAAACTGAAATGCCCTTCAATAGATGATTGAATAAAGATGTGGTACATATATACAAAGGAATACTACTCAGCCATAAGAAATGATGACATAGTATCATTTATGGATGGACCTTGATAACATTATACTGAGTAAAATAAGTAAATCAGAAAAAGCTAAGAACTATATGATTCCATACATAAGTGGGACACAAAACTGAGACTCATGGACATAAATAAAAGTGTAGTGGTTACCAGGGTGAGTGGAAGGGAAAAGAGGGAGGGGGGTGGTAAGAGGGGGAGGGGCATACAGAGAAACAAATATAAGATGTTGGAGGATGATTTGACTTTGGGTGATGGTATACAACATACTTGACTGTTCAAATAATGTGATGTTTTCTCTAAATATATGTACTCTAGTTGACCAATGTCACCCTGTTAAATTTAATTGTCTAAATAAAAATTAATTTAAAAAAGAGAGTAATATCATAAATTCAATGTATACTCAATTTTAAAATTGTTTGAGACTATGCAAAATAGTTCTCAGTTAATATCTGGGAAAAAAAACCCAAATTCAACTAGAAATAGATTAATCATGATATCTTACTAATCCCTCACAATGACTTAATAGTATGGCTATATTTCAAAAGTAAGAATGGGAATGAGTTTTAACAAATATAATACAGCAGTCATAAAATTCCATTCTCCTCTATGCAGTCCCCAAATACAATTTTAAAATGCTAAGAATGTCTATATGAATAAACATTGCCAGAGTTCCCAAGCTAGAGATAGAACTAGGGCAATATTCTGAACTAACAATACTGTTTATAATGTTATTCTGAAGTTCTCAAGGTCTTATTTGAGATCAGACAACAGCTTAAGAATTCAGAGAAATTGGGGCTAAAAGAAATACCACATAACTGTAGGATATGGAGAGATACATGTAAAAAAAATACAGACCTATCATAGCTCTCTCTACACAAACCACACTATACAATTTACAAAGGCATAAATATAGATTTCTCAGCCAATAATTTCCAATCCTTTCATTACACATCTATACATTCAACTCCAAAACCTACCTGAGAACCTCAGAAAGCAGTTCATGTAAATAATATGGTTCATGATTTACCACCTGTCCTGATCTATAATTTATAGCCACAGCCCAGCCCCACAAGATGAAACTCATAGGCTTCAAGAATCTGCTAGTAAGGGCACAAAGTAAAATGATTGCTAGATGCTAAAATTTGCACATTGTGTGGCTCTTGACAGGTTCTCTTTAAATATGTAATAGTTTCTTAACAGGCAATCTAGGGTTCTATGCTCCTAAAGGAACATAACTAACTGTTGTACCCGAGTCCAGACCAAAAAAAAAAAAAAAAAAAAAAAAAAAGAAAGAAAGAAATACTTGTAGCCTTTGAATAATATAATCTACAAAAGCTTAAAGCCAAAGCAACCTCTCAGTTTTGCCAAAAATAAGAATTCATGAAGCATCATTAAAAGTAATATATTTGTGAACTCTTAAAAAGGAGTTTTTAAAAACAAGTTTACCTTTTGATAATATAAAAGAAAAACTAAAGCTATCTTCCTGAGGAATGATAATCTTTTACATGATCAGAATCCATATGTCAGAGTGGTGACTATATAATGAGTATCCTACATTCTGTATGCTAAAAATAACTCACTTAAGTATAAAGTTCTACCAATTTATGATTTTTTTCTTTACAATGTACAGCAGATAGAAAATACTAATGCTGTCAGTTCAGGGAACTGAGTTGAAGTGGCCACTCAATGCCATCCTACTAGCTATCTCCTCCACTAGATCAAAAGTTCCTCAATGAAAGGAATGATGAATCCTTTTCCTTTATTACAGTGTCTAGCACATTCCTGGCACATAGCAAGTACTCAATAAATAATTCTTGATTCAATGAATTTGCTCAGTATGTATTGGATAATTTTACTCCCAAAGTTTTACTTACTTTAAGGCTGTCAATTTTTGCCTATACTAAATGGTTACAAATATCCCCTTTATTTATCCTGAGTAGATTTGTCATGAATAACAATTTTTGTTTACAATTAGGAAATAAAAAGCAAGATGCTTATGCTACCATTCTAAATAGTTTTATTTGGACCAATATAGATGCAAATCAAATTTAAATCTATTTTTATTGCTTGCTTTAACATAACCTAACAAATACAGATTTGTCTTTAAAATATGCTTTAGATAATGTCTGCTGCATAAATTAAATGACTTAGAAGCTTCTTTTATTTAACACTTATTATGGTAATAAGCATCAGCATTCAGAGATTAGCAGGAATCACAAACCTAAGTGTAAAGGGAACTCTATTGGCTAGGCATAATTTTAATTTAAAAGATCATGTAATCAATAGTGATAATTAGACCAACAACATGAGGTTAATCCACACATGCTGTGCAACATGGACTCTACCGTAAACTGAGTTACTTGACAGGTGTGGATTTAAACATAAGAAAATGAGAGGAGATAATTGGGATCAACAAAATCCATCCATCCTCAGTCTACTCAAATTGTATACACATATAATAACAAGCAAAAAAAATTATGACAGTTTATTATTTATTTCAGAAAATGTTCCTAAGCCACTCAAAAGTTCTTTCTCATTCAATATTTCTTTCCATATTGAAGTATAGTTCAGAGATATTGCAGGTATAGTTCCAGACTACCACAATGAAGCAGCTATCAAAATAAAATAAGTCACATAAATATTCTGGTTTTCCCATACATAGAAAAGTTATGTTTACATTATATTATAGTCTACTAAGTGTGCAATAACATAATGTTATTTAAACATTATGTTTAAAAAGCCATGTACATACCTTAATTAAAAATATTTTGTGCTAAAAGAATGCAAACATCATCTGAGTTTTTGGGAAACAGAGACAATAGACTTGTTTGACATAGGGTTGCCACAAACCTTCAACTTGTAAAAAAACCCCTCAATATCTGCAAAATGTAATAAAATGAGGTATGCCTGTATTGTGATTATATTCTATTAATAATCCCAAATATCAATAATAAATATGGCTACATATTAGCATTCTAAAATGCTAAAGCAAGTCTGCATGTCGATATTAGTAGTCTTATATATAGATAATATTAATAAAATCATGTTTAAGCAACCTAAGTTGAGGTCAAATCACAGGAAGAGAGCCGCAATTTTATCACTAATTGTCAAGCAGCAGTAGGCAAACTACATAGCCCTTAGGTCTTTCTCTCTTCCTGGGGGAGTTTTGAGGTCATGTGTGTTTTTCAATGTCAGATACAGCTAAAAGAGAAGACTGTCTTCGAGACTGCATCTTTAATTAAAAACGAGACAACACAAATCCCTGTGTCTTAGGCTCTCCAATGCTGGTGTGCAGCAACAGACTTCCCTAAAGGTCTTGCTGGATGTAGAGAAGCCAGGGCCCACACCCTGAGATACTGTTTTTGCAAGTTGGCTGCAGGGCCCAAAAACTTATATTATGAAGTAGCACACATTTTAGTTATGTATGTGAAATTCTGATTCAGCTTTGAAGCTGTACCATGAGCGCAACACTTTACCCTGAAAAAGGAGTTTAAGTTTTGTACTGCCATGTATAAACCAATCTGCCCGCCTTCCTACAGACAGACAAGACATATTTGAAGATATATAGTTTTTATTTTTCTAAAATTCCCTGCATATCTTTTATTTTTGAAAACACAAGTGAAAAATAAAATCAGCATTAGTAGCATAAGAAATATTTGTTCAATAGGTCCAGCTGAAGAAAAGATACCTAATGCAACTGGGTCTGGATTGACAGGACTCTGCTGTCTGGAGTGGCTGCTGCTACTGCTACCGCCCTTTTTTAAGTCCTCAGCATCACTATACCGCCGGATCCAGTAATTCAATTCCTCCCGGTCTGCTTCCTGACATCGCCTTAGTACAGTGAGAGATCGCCTTGTTTTCTCTACCATGTCCATTATGCAGTTTAACAGCTATGTGAAAAACAGGAGAAAAGGGAAGAACATATCAATCACTACAATTTAAGGTCTTTGGTGAGTAGTAAAACAAACTATTTTAGGACAATAAAGAACACTGTTTAATTCATGAAGGCTTCAGTCTAATGTTGTCAATGGTTACCTTTGAAATATAGACCCAATAGATGAGTAAACTCAATGGGAATGAGAACAAAAAGTGGGAAGTGTGAATATGAGTCATGACAAAGAGCCTACATCATAAAAGTATACAGCCACCTTTCCAAATACTTGTCTTATTACTGTATAAACTAAGGGAACCTTTCATAGTAAAACCATTAGTCTGGGTTTAAAGACTCATTTCCATGATTTAAACGTGCCTCTTATGTAAGTGGCTTTGGTATCAATTTAGAAATCAAATCCTATGTTCTACTTCAAACAATTTTACTCACTTTTTTCAATTTTAGCGGAAAACATAACACCTTCAAAGTGTTCCCACACTTCTCTTTTTATCAAGTAACCATGCCCCAGTTATTTATAAAACTTTTTAACCTATACAATAACCAATATCTTACATGGTCAAGATGTTTCCATTCCTCTGCCCATTCTCTGTCAGTTAGTCTGTGATCAATCATTTCCTCTTGACGTGTGCCATGCAACCCTACAAAATGTAGAGAAGGCTGAATCATCCTAAAGCATTCAAAATGTAATTCATATGTACACAATACTTAGCAAAGGCTACATAGGCAAATTAAACAATATAAAACAATGGTACACTTAAAATGGAGACACTCAGATTCAGAATGACCTAATAGGCAGGCTATCACACAATCATAAAATGTTAGAATCAGAAGGAATCTTAGTGGCTTTATGGTCAAAATCCTTTCTTACACATGAGGAAAGAGGAAGCAAAGTGACACCAACTCTTAAACAGTTTTCCATGAAACATTCTCTAAGTGAAAATATAAATAAATTCTAACTCTAACTTGTATTAATAAATACAAGAAAGAATAAACCATAAGTAGGCATTAGGAAGTTCCAAAGTGTGACTTTTCTACAATAAAATAAAGACAATATAAATCATTTTACATAGCGAGGAATATGCTTTCCTAAAACAAGCATAGTAAAATTTTATCACATTTTAGCATAGTGCACATGAACATAATCCTATTATGTATGCCTCCTTGATAAATTTAGGTCATGAAGAGAGGGTTTACATCAGTGGTCCCTAACTTTTTTTGGGCCACAGACCGGTTTAATATTAGAAAATATTTTCACGGACCAGCCTTTAGGGTGGGATGGATAAATGTATCATGTGACTGAGACAAGTGTCAAGAGTGAGTCCTAGACGGATGTAACAGAGGGAATCTGGTCATTTTTAAAAAATAAAACATCGTTCAGACTTAAATATAAATAAAACGAAAATAATGTAAGTTATTTATTCTTTCTCTGCGGACAGGTACCAAATGGCCCACAGACCAGTACCGGTCTGCGGCCCGGGGCTTGGGGACCACTGGTTTATATGATATGAAAGCTGCATATACCCATTCCATTTACCAAAATATAAAAACATATAAATAAATTGGACATCCTCTATAAAAAATCAATATACAAGGTATGATTTTTGACAAATATCATAAATCTAAACCAAGAAACTAAAAAACCTAAATTGTTGTCCATGGCATAAGTATACAGTGTGTCTGTAAAGTCATGGTGCACTTTTGACCTGGCACAGGAAAGCAACAAAAGATGATAGAAATGTGATATCTGCACCAAATAAAAGAAAAATCCTCCCAGTTTCTGTAGGATGATGTGGCAGCATGTGCACATGCGCAGATGATGACATAACACCGTGTATACAGCGGAGCAGCCCACGGCCATGCCAGTCAAGATGTGGATGGTACAGAGGAAAATTCAGTGTGTTCTGTGGCTCATTAAATTCGAATCTGTGAACAAAGTGCAACATGAATATCAGCGCGTTTATAACGAAGCACCACCATGTAGGAATAACATTACTTGGGATACGCAGTTGAAGGAAACTGGCAGTTTGGTGGAGAAACCTCCTGCTGGTAGGCCATCAGTCAGTGATGAGTCTGTAGAGGCTATACAGGATACCTACCTAAGGAGCCCTAAAAAATCTGTGCATGAGCCCACATCGAACTGCACTGAATAGGTATGAAACTGGTAGAGTTTTCCTTTAATTTGGTGCAGATTTCACATTTCTATCGTCTTTTGTTGCTTTCCTGTGACTGGTCAAAAGTGCACCATGTCTTTATGGACACACTGTATTTGCTCTTTAGCATTGCAGTGAAGATGAAACTAAAAAAAAAAGTAATACATAAATGCTTACCAAGTAAGTAACAATAGTAATAAACATGAGCAGTTATCAAAGATGCTCATCAAAATAGAAAAAAAAAAATGTCTCAGCAAAAGCCAAGCTATGGAAGCAATCTAGATGTCCATCAATAGATAAGAGGATAAAAAAGATGTGATACACACATACACACAATGGAATATTATGCAATGAAATCTTGCCATTTGCAACAACATGGATGGACCTAGAGGGTATTATATTAAGTAAAATAAGCCAGACAGAGAAAGATATATACCATAAGGTTTCACTTATATGTGGAATCTAAAATCAAACAAAACAAAATTTAAAAAATACTCATAGCAACAGAGACCAAAGGGAAAGTGGGTAGGGGACTGGTGAAAAGCTAAAGAGAAATATAGTCAATAATAGTGTGAATAGTTTGTACAGTGACAGATGATTACAAGAATTATTAGGATGATCACATTGGAAGGTATAAAAATGGAAGTCACTATATTGTACAGCTGAATCTAATATAACCAATATAAGATTGAATACCAACTATACTTAAATTTAAAATTTATTAAATAAATGCCAAAACAACTTGTTAAAACCCCCAAAACTTGAAACTTTTACACTAGATTACATTAACAAAACCTTTTATTTGCATTATATAATAAAAATTCAGTAAACTATTTAAAAAAAAAGGGATGAGGTGGAAGGCTCTGAGATACCTGGAAACAGGTTGCTCTTCTTACAAAGTCATTATGCATATAACACCTTAAGTTCTACTGTAAAGAAAGGCAATTGGCTATGGCAATTTCCATTTTAAACAATTAAAGCTATTCTTTTTTATTTAGATACTCTGAATAGCAAACTAAGACTGGCATGGTTTGAGCTTCCTGACACCTAGGGTTTTTCTCTGAGAGTATTATATAAGAGTTAAATGACAATAGACTTGTGAGATACTGCATCACAGCATTACACTTTTGTGAAATCTGAGTGGCTACAAATATCTTCTTTTAGCTGAATTGAAAAATAAAGATGATGAGTTACATGCCTGTTTTCAGCCAACATTAAATATGAACAAATATCAACCATGAAAAATGAACAAATAAATGGCAACTTTTTCTCAGATTACATAAAAAGCTAAATATAAAACACTTTGCATCATTCCTGTCCAATGACAACATATTCTGAGATACATTTTAAGTTAAAATTGTCAATGCCATCTATTGGTAAAAATGTAGAATTGCAAACATGTTTTAATTTGCATAAGAAGAAATTGGGGAGAAGTAGTTATTTAGTTATTGTGACTATTTCACGTTGAAATATTTGTAAATGTGTAATTTTTTGTTGACTTATTTCTTGCCTGTGCTTTAAAGAAAAAGCACTACCACTGAAATGAGGCATCAAAGACAACTGGTGAGTGATGAAGGTATAAATGTAGCACTGATTTTCATGATGGAGGCCTTTAAGGACCAAGAATTTCAGAGAAAGATTCAAAATCCAGCTGACTAAATCAATAATGATGCAAGCTCAACCACAGGAATAATATTAATGAGAAACAGGATGTCTGTGCTGATAGGATTCCAACATTAGTGGAACAGTATTAGGCTTCATGTCATTAAAAATAAAATAACAAGTACATTAGAAACATGTTTGAGCCCAACTACTTGGTGAAAATATAGGACTCCTTTGCTGCTTTTTGAACTCTGAAGAACATCTGGCAGAATCAAATCATTAAAAAGAAAAAAAAATAAAACAACTCAAAACTTTATTAACTTCTCTACTTCAGATACTTAAATATTCATTATCACACAATTTTTATTTATATTTATAATATCAGGGATATGTACTAGAAGAAAGTTTCTCATAAGCATCAAAGAGTCCATTTTCACTGGTGGGAAATTTAATACTAATGTTGAGTTTTAATGGGTTCTTATGCTTTAAAAAATTTTATCTAACTAGGCTAAAACTCGAAGTGTATTTGTAAACTAATGCTGCTTGTAAAGTTATTTTATTCAAACATTCTAGTGAGTATATGACTCAACATACGATAGGCATTCACAAATCATACCAGACTAAGTATATCTTTATGATGATTTTTAGATTTTCAAAATGGTATCCTGGTGTAACAACATAACTTATTTCTTGTACATCAAGGTTTTATTTCATAGTAACACACATTAAACTCTGCCAGACTTTAGGGATGATTAAATAGTTGCACATATTTATAGAAAATAGTACTATTAATTATATAAACTAATATAATTAAAAGGTAAGGAATATGATCTGAAAAAAATCACATAAAACTAACAGACATAATTCAGGCCCTGGCCGGTTGGCTCAGTGGTAGAGCGTTGGCCTGGCATGCAGAAGTCCCGGCTTTGATTCCCAGCCAGGGCACACAGGAGAAGCGCCCATCTGCTTCTCCACCGCTCCCCCTCTCCTTCCTCTCTGTCTCTTTCTTCCCCTCCTGCAGCCGAGGCTCCATTGGAGCAAAGATGGCACCGGCGCTGGGGATGGCTCCTTGGCCTCTGCCCCAGGTGCTAGAGTGGCTCTGGTCGCAACAGAGTGACGCCCCGGAGGGGCAGAGCATCGCCCCCTGGTGGGCAGAGCGTCACCCCGTGGTGGGCGTGCCGGGTGGATCCCAGTCGGGCGCATGCGGGAGTCTGACTGTCTCTCCCCATTTCTAGCTTCAGAAAAATACAAAATAAATAAATAAATAAATAAAAATAAAATACATAATTCATAAAAATATATATATATTTTACATTTTTACTATGAAAACATAATCATTGCACTTAAGCATAATTACTTCATTGATAATAGCACACTAAAACTAGTATTCATAAAACAGTATTTGCTATCTATAAAGTAGGCTATTTCCTAGCACCTACAAAGTGGGATATCTTGCATTGGTCTTACAATGAAGTTGTGATTCCACTTCTACTTGAAAATGAGCAATTGTATGTTTGGGGCATTAAGTGATAAACAAATGGCAAGACTTTTTCTTGGAAGGGGGTCAATATCACAATTGATTTTCAGGTCAAAATATCAACACACCAGAGAAATAACATTTTGAGAGAAATAATTTTTGAGAGTTCTTCAGAAATAAGAGAACAATAGACAGATTAGCTATTAAGAAAGCACATATTATGTGCTTAGTTATTTCTCTGACACGCTGTATGAATGCAGAAATGACTAGTGTGGGGAAGCAGAACTACTATCTTATTATTTCATAACGTGGGCCTTAATTGTCCCTCACCTTACCCTCTCTCTCCTTTTCTGCTTTTTAAACATTTAGAGTGTTGTGTGTAGAAAAGTAAAAAGACCTCATACATGATAGTTCCTATTTGCTAGTAACCTAATTAGAAATCTGTGTCCTGCTGCTCACCATACTATACTTCTGCCTGTGGCTAAGAGAACAATGTCCATATTATTCAGGTATTGAATAACTGGTTGGCTGTACTTCCTAGAGTTCCGTACCCTCAGCTCTAAGTTCTGATTTTTCCACTTGGACTTTATCCCTTACTGTTTCCAGCATCCTTGCCCAACAAATCACCCATTTCAGGAAAATTTGTGAACAACTAGCCACGAGGCAAAGGGAAGTCCTGTTGGTGGGTGGCATGGACTCAGAAGATGAAAAAAGAGAGGGTTGATATTGTTCCCAATCAGGTTATAAATAGCTTGACTCACCAAAAAGTAAGAACTGAAGTAGCTCCAGGAACAGTGCTTTGATACTTTCACCTCAACCACTGATCATGTATCAAAACCTACCTTGTTCATCTTCCCTCTCATTTTTCATGGTGTTCACTTGTTCTTTAGAAGGCAATGTCTCCTAAATGCTTCATTTCCAATAGTTTTATGCAAAGAAAGAATGAATACAGGCAAATGGAACACATATTTATCCAAACTCATTCCATCTCTGGAATTCTAATCTTTGACACAAAATTTCAATACTAAATTTAATCACTGGCAGTTTCTTGTTAAAAAAAAAAGTACCAAATCATGCCTCAAAGAATTATCTGCTAAGCCACAGATATGCTATATCATAGTTTTCAAATACGAAATGTCATAGAGACTAGAAAAATAAAAATGGACTATAAGTATATCAGAAAATAAAAGATACAATAAAAAAAGAAAGTGATTTTTAAAAATATTTGTGGCAGGTAGATTGCAACTGAAATTTCTCATATTAAGAGATTTAACTAAAATTTCACTTCATAGTTAGTGAGCCTTCATATTCATTTGGATGCCCTCTTCCAAAAAATTAATCTGCTGTCATAAAAATACAAGAAATTGAGAGAAAGAAAGCATAACTGTTAAAGAACATATTACACTCACCAAGTTTTCTCATAAAAGCGACAATACAAAGAAAAAACAGAGAATTTTTACCCCTATCACAAATTTCAAGCCTCAAGTTCATGTGAGAAGTAATGATGCAAGTCTTCAAGCAGCCAAACCTATAAGAAATGAACAAGTCCTTCAGTCTTACCCATAGGTCTGTTTCTGTCCCTGAGGTCCCTGTGGCTGGGGTGTCGATAGGAGTCCCTGTAGTGGTGGGCAATGGCCATATCATCCAAACGGTAATGCTGAGGTGGAGGTGGGGTGGGGTGAGGCAAGCCATTGTGCTGGTAGGATAAACCGTTATTTGGACTGTACCGCTGGCCTGGGCTAATAGTGCATGGTCGCTTGCTTGGATGTTCTGAGTGCAAAGGCTCTCTGTCAAAGCCATTTTCTTTGGTTCTGTGGCAGGGGTGGGGGAGAGAGAAAACAAATCGTGTTTCGTATTGTAACTCAGAAACCAGCATAATTCAGTCATTCACATTTGAACTTGTAATATAAACAGAATATTCTTTTATTGAATAGAAACTTTGTAAACTCAGCTTCCCAGAAGACCTATGGGAATTCACTGAAACCCATGCTGAGGCCTAAATGATCACAGAATCTCAAATGGTTCAGTTCTCAAACCTCTTTTAGCAAATATCTTCCTAGTTAAGGCTCATGTGTTTAGGTCATGAATAAAGGAAATCCGATGTCACTCTGTAGATAACATTTTCATGCAAAAGGCAGTACTTGATTTCTAACAAATTATTCTAATATCAATTGTATTTGACAAAGATTCAAGTTAGAACAATATCATTCTCTTGATGAATTCTTAAGGTACACCTATTCCATTCATCTAACTTTCATATCAGAACTAAGAGCTGTGTTGTCCAATACTATAGACACATGTGTCTGTTCAAATTTAAATATAAGTTAATAAAATTAAATAAAGTTGAAAATTCAGTTCTTCAGTAGCAACAGACACATTTCAGGTGCTCAACTGCTACCTGGAGCTAGTGGCTACAGTAATGTACCACACAGATACAGACTATTTTCACCATCACAGAATGTTCTATTGAAAATTGTTGATCACATGAGCTAATACAAAAAAGCAATGAAATGACTGGGACTCTAAAATTAACTTGGGTCACTAAGTTATCAATCATATAGAGCTAGCTGGGACTAACAAGGAACTCAGGTGAACCCCCGTGTTTTAAAGTTGAGAAAACACATTTCCAGAGAGCATGTATGACCTCTCTTCGGGGCCATTAGGTCTCAGGGCAGGACTGCATATCCTGACTGTACTGATCACATAATGTACAAAACTCTGAAGTGGATTTCAGAAGGAATATATTATATAAATGAGACCTAATAACTAAAAACTAGACCTATATTTTCAAAAAGAGGTGGAGCTTAAAATTATTTTCTGTCTGACTAGATCTCTATTTTTAAGATTTATCTTAATATAGTACAACAGAAACAATCCATATCCAATTTTGACTGGAATCACAGCTCTTGAACTATTTTTTAAGAAGTAGCTGGCACTCCCCATAAAACCAGCATTTTATTGTTAGACCAGTAGTAACATCTATTTTCCCTGCAAACTTTCTCCATAAGAATTCTACCAGGGAACAGCAGCTGCAGATTTCTGCATGTTTTATTATATTATTATTATTATTATTATTAATTTGGGAACAGCAGCATAGAAGCCTTAAGACATTTTTCCTACTTTCCTGGCTTCAAGGATAGTCTTTGTCTGATAATACTAGTAGCAATTAACTTAACAACAGAAATCATTGGGACCACAGGATTCTAGAATGAGCCATCCTTTATTCCCGTAGGGTAGGTCTTCAGGGACAATTTACACACACCAGACTGAAAAGGATAAAGGACCTAGAGACAGAAGTTATGGACAGCAGGGCATTGTCCCTGCAGGAGTGGTTGCCAGAAGTCTCAATATGCTCTCATCAAAGTGTGTGTCTATATTAAAACATCATTGATATCAGACAAAAATGTGCACAATAGTTCAGACATTAGCTAAACTCATCGCTTTAAAATAATTTTTAAAAGTGAAACATTCTAGATATTGATTTATCTTCTAAGAGTATATCTATGATTCTAATCTGTATTTCCACATTTTATACTTTTCTGAATAATATACTTCAACATTCAATGCATATTATCAGCATAAATCAATTGGAAAATACTGAAAACTATTATTAACTATGAACATAATGCTAACATAACACCTACCTTACTGCCAGTGTGGTGTAGTAAAAAGAGCTCTGGACTGGGAATCATGAGACCTGAGATCTAGTCCTGGCTCTTCCATGACTAGCTGTGTGACACTGGGAAAGTCACTTAACCTCTCTGGACCTCAGTTTGCTCATCTGTAAAATGAAAGGGTTGGACTAGGTCAGTGGTTTTCAAACTGTGCCATCTGAGGCACTTAAGGGATTCTGCAGGCAATGAAGAACTGTTCCTTTAAACAATCAAGATTTAAAGAGCCAGAGAAACCCACTTATTATCTGTTTTTACAAATTTGGGTTCCACCTAAGGTTTCATTTTAAAGGAAAAATTCTGCTTCTAAAGTCAAGTTTGAAAACCACTGGACTAGATAATTTCTGAAGTCCTTTCTAATCTGAAACTCTATATTCCAATTTTCCTATATTTACATCTAAATATATATGTTATGCAGATTGATACACATAGGGCTAATAGTCCTCTGGTTAATCTGTGTCTGTGTTAACCACTTCAGCGAACAGAGAAGATCTGTGCTTTGTTTTCAAAAATTTATCATTTATAATTAATTCTTTGTATAAAAATAGAAAATAACCTCTAAATACCCTAGAACAGTGGTCCCCAACCCCCAGGCCATGGATCAGTACTGGTCCATGGGCCAATTGGTACGGGTCCACAGAGAAAGAATAAATAACTTACATTATTTTCATTTTATTTATATTTAAGTCTGAACGACATTTTATTTTTTAAAAATGACCAGATTCCCTGTGCTACATCCGTTTAAGACTTACTCTTGACGCTTGTCTCGGTCACGTGATACATTTATCCGCCCCACCCTAAAGGCCAGTCCGTGAAAATATTTTCTGATATTAAACCGGTCCGTGGCCCAAAAAGGTTGGGGACCACTGCCTTAGAACATCCACTGTTGCACTTCTAAATATAGAAACATTTTTGGCCTAGTGTGTGAAACTAATCAACTTACTGGTTTTGTTGACCCTATTCAAAGGTAACAGCAAAAAAGAATATTGAAAGAATTCTTATAATTTTCAAAATGCTATTTATTTTTACTCTGAGATCAGCCATCTGGTCAGTGCTTTTACTTCAACAACCAAATATTATGAAAAAAGATCTCCCCACCTACCCAAAACAAGGACAGTGATATCCTTAGCAGGGCTAGGTCTTTGGTCTATCCTATCATTTCTATCAGGTTCCCGCTCTCCTACTCTGGGTCCCATTACTCAGCTAGCTATGGAAACAATAAAGCCCATCACCTCACAGAGGCAGCTGTATTTTAATAGTAAAACATTAAAACATTCACAGCCCACAAAAATAAGGTTATGAAAGGCCTTACTGGCACTTCTTTGAATTACCCATATCTACTATAAGGTCAACCCTATTCAAAGACTGTGTGTTCAGAAAGGTAACTAAAACAATGTAATCAGTATTTATCTGTCTGCTTCTTAGAAATTCTTATAACTATCTATACCTCATTTGCATAGGCAAATTCCAAATTTGCATGCTTCTCTGTTGCCCTTTGAAAGTGTATTAGGCAAAACTAACAAATACTGGTAACTGTCCCATATCAGCATACTCTTGTAATAACTCAAATTCTAGTGGGAAGTCTGTTATGTCTCATGGATTTCTAGAAGGCATTTTTTTAAGTGAGAGGAGGGGAGATAGACAGACTCCTGCATGTGCCCAACCAGGATCCACCTGGCAACCCCCATCTGGGGCTAATGCTCTAATCAACAGAACTATCCTCAGCACCCAGGGTCGGTGCTCAAACCAACTGAGCCACTGGCTGTGAGAGGGAAAGAAAGAGAGAGAAGGGAGAGAGGGAGGAGAAGGAAAGCAGATGGTCACTTCTCATGTGTGCCACTGACCAAGGATTGAACCTGGGATGCCCAGACACTGAGCCAATTGGCCAGGGCCTGGTTGTTTGTTTTTTAAACCAACCTGAGGATAGTCTATATCTCCTTACTGAGAGAAATTCTCTTGAACATAATCTAACCAACACAACATGTAGATACCAATCATTTCTCTGTCAGGGTCTGATGCTCCTAAAAATAGTGGACCATGGAGTACTCTACTGTGTGAAAAGATAACCTGGCCAAAGTTAATGTTCAGTACTCAGTTTCCTGCCCAGTAAAGTGTGACTAATAGGAAACAAGACATGTTTGAAACAAATACTTGGAACAGCCTAATTTACATTTTAGTCCATCTAAGGCTGTTTTCCCCCCTAGTTCCTCAAAAACAAAGGCTGTAAACTATTTATAAAATCATTTTTAAAAAAGTTTTTCAAAAAATTTGCCTCTTTATAAACAAATTTTAATGTCATGACTACTATGCATTAGTAACATTTATATAAAATAGTTTAACATTCAAAAAATGAGGAAGAATGAACAAGTATATAATAACATAATAACAATAAATAGGATAAAAGGACTAATCAATCTCCTATATGACAGGATCAGGCATAAATTCTTCTCCTAAAATAAAATGGTTTCTTTTAAGTGTGTGACGGAATATCACTACAAAGATTGTTCTATGTAGAAAAGAAGTAGTACAGCATAATAAACCTTGGAATGGCATTGGAGAAACTTCAAAATTCTAATCTTAGTCTTGTTGCAAATAAATAAGTGCCTTAGCTAGGCACTCAGTTCTCCAAGTTACATGGGTATTTCAAACAGAACATGTCCAAACTGACATCATTTTCCTCTGGTACTTATTTTATGTCAGTTATACTTCCTTCTATCCAGTCACTCATGTTGAAACTTGGAAATACCACCCTCAAGAAGCATTCCTAGAGTAAGGAAATTTGGTGGTCTGGATGTCAGTACCACTGAGCCCATATTTCTCATAAAGACATCTCAAGAAATTTCAAAGTCAGAGCAGAACTACCTAAATACACAGTCAAAATGGGCAAAGTAATATGACTCAAATGAATCAACAAGAGAAATACCCAGAAAAAGAACTAAATGAAATGGAAGGAAACAAACTACTAGACGCTCAGTTTAAAATCATGACTTTTAGGATGCGCAAGGATCTTAAAGCAACCATGGATAATCACTATGAGAACTAAAACAAAGAGATAGCAAGCATCAAAAAGGACATTGAAATCATAAAAAAAACCAGACAGAAATGACAAACACAGTATCACAAATGAAGATTGCACTAGAAGCAATCAACAGCAGGCTGGATGAAGGAGAGGATCGAATCAACGATTTAGAAGATAAATGGAAGCACAGAAGCAGAGCACCAAAAAGAAAAGAGGCTCAAAACAACTGAGGAAACTCTAAGAGATCTCTGGGACAACATGAAGAGAAACAACATCCGTATCACAAGGGTTCCTGAAGGAGAAGAGAACGAACAAGGAATAGAGAACTTGTTTGAGAAATTCATAGCTAAAAATTTCCCTAAATTGATGAAGAAAAAAGTCAAGTTCAAGAAGCAAAGAAAGTCACATTAAAGATGAATTTAAGGAGGCCTACATAAAGACACATCAAGATTAAAATGCCAAAGTTAAGAGACAAAGAAAGAATAGTAAAAGCTGTAACAGAAAAGCAGTTAATTACCAACAGAGAAGCCCTCAGAAGGATGACATCTGACTTCTCAACCAAAACATTTCAGGCCAGAAGGAATATTCAAAGGTGATGTAAAACAGGAACCTACAACTAGGATGACTTTATCCAGCATGGACACTATTTAAAATTGACAAAGAAATAAAAGCTTCCCAGACAAAAGAATGACTCAAGGGATTCATTACAACCAAACTAGTACTTTAAGAAATATTGAGGGCTTGCTATAAAGACAGCAAAGGAAAAAGAAATTGGGAGAAAGAGGCTTGTAGTTTTAAAGAATAAAATGAGAATAAATAAGTACAAATCAATAATCACCTTAAATGTAAATGGAGTAAATGCTCCAATCAAAAGACATAGGGTAGCTACATGGATAAGAAAACAGGTCCCGTATATATGTTGTCTACAAGAGATCCACCTCAGAAAAATATATACACATATACTGAAAGTGAAGAAATGGAAAAAATATTTCATGGAATAAAAAAATGGAAGTAAAAAAAAAGCTGGGGTAACAATACTTATATCTGACAAAATAGCCTTGTAAGGGATAAAGAAGGTCACTACATAATGATAAAAGAAATAATCCAACAGGAGGATATAACCTTTATAAGTATTTATGCACTGAATATAGGAGCACTTAAATATATAAAGCAGATTTTGAGGGACACAAAGGATGAGATCAACAGCAATACTATAATAGTACGGGATTTTAATACCCCACTAACATCAAAGGATACATCCTCCAGACAGAAAATTAAAAAAGAAACAGTGCCTTAAATGACACAGTAGATGAACTGGATTTAATTGATATCTTCAGGACCTTTCACCCCAAAGCAACAGAATATATATTCTCTAGGATAGACCACGTTAGAATACTAAACAAGTCTCAATAAATTTAAGAAGATTGAACTCATATCAAGCATCTTCTCTGATCACAATGGCATGAAATTAGAAATCAACTACAAAAGTTGAACATTCAAACATTCAAACATTTGGAGGCTAATTAGCATGTTATTAAATAATGAATGTGTTAACAATGAGATCAGAAAGAAAAAAAAATTCTGGAAACAAATGAAAATAACCATACAACACCCAAAATCTATGGGACATGCAAAAGCAGTCCTGAGAAGAAAATTCATAGCATTTACAGGCATATTATAAGAAGCAAGAAAAAGCTCAGATAAACAACCTATATCTTTACCTAAAAGAACTAGAGAAAGAACAACAAATAAAGCCCAGAGGAAGTAGAAAAAAGGAAATAAAAAGATTAGAGTAGAAATAAATGACATATAGGCTAAAAAAATATACAAAAGATCAGTGAAACCAAGAGCTGTTTCTTTGAAAAGGTAAACAAGATCGACAAACCTTGAACCAGATTTATCAAGAAAAAGAGAGGACTGAAATAAGTAAAATTAGAAATGAAAATGGAGTGGCCCTGGCCAGTTGGCTCAGTGGTAGAGCATCGGCCTGGCGTGTAGAGGTCCCGGGTTCGATTCCCAGCCAGGGCACACAGGAGAAGCGCCCATTTGCTTCTCCACCCCTCCCCCTCTCCTTCCTCTCTGTCTCTCTCTTCCCCTCCCGCAGCCGAGGCTCCATTGGAGCAAAGATGGCCCGGGCGCTGGAGATGGCTCCTTGGCCTCTGCCCCAGGTGCTAGAGTGGCTCTGGTCGCGGCAGAGCGACATCCCGGAGGGGCAGAGCATCGCCCCCTGGTGGGTGTGCCAGGTGGATCCCGGTCGGGCGCATGTGGGAGTCTGTCTGACTGTCTCTCCTGGTTTCTAGCTTCAGAAAAATGCAAAAAAAAAAAAAAAAAAAAAAAAAAAAAAAAGAAATGAAAATGGAGAAATAACAACTGACACAACAGAAATACAAATGATTGTAAGAAAATACTATGAAGATACATGTATATGTTAAAAAATTAGACAACCTAGAAGAAATAGATAAACTCGTAGAAACATACAATTTTCCAAAACTCAATCTGGAAGAATCAGAAAACCTAAGCAGACTGATTACAACAAATGAAATTGAAATAGTTATCAGAAACCTCCTAGCAAACAAAAGCCCTGGATTGGATGGATTCATAGACGAATTTTACCCCTTCAAAGAAGAACTAACACCTACCCTTCTCAAACTATTTCAAAAACTTCAAGAGCAGGGAAGACCTCCAAGCTCATTTTATGAGGCAAACATTATCCTCATTCCAAAACCAGATAAAAACACTACAAAGAAAGTAACTATAGGCCAATATCCCTGATGAATATAGATGCTAAAATTCTCAACAAAATATTAGCAACCCAATCCAGCAATACATTAAAAAGATCATACATCATGATCAAGTGAAATTTATTTCAGGGAGGAAGGCTGGTACAATATTTGCAAGTCAATAAATATAATTCATCACATAAAGATAATTAAGGATAAAAAGATCACATGATTGTATCAATAGATGTAGAAAAAGCATTTGATGAAATTTAGTACCCATTCATAAACAAAACTCTCAGCAAAGTGGGAATAACAGGGAACAAACCCCAACATAATAAAGGCCATATATGACAGACCAACAGCCAACAACACACTCAATGGGCAAAAATCAAAAGCAATTCCCTTAAGATCAGGAAAAAGGAAGGGTGACCCCTTTCACCACTCTTACTCAACATAGTTCTGGAAGTCCTAGCCTCAGCAATCAGACAAGAAGAAATAAAAGGCATACAAATTGGAAAAGAAGAAGCAAAACTGTCATTATTTCCTGACGACATGATACTGTACAAAGAAAACCCTAAAATCTCAGTAAAAAAACTACTAGATCTGATAAATGAATTTGACAAGGTGGCAGGGTATAAAATTAATATTCAGAAATCAGTAGCGTTTTTATACACCAAAAATAAACTGTCAGAAAGAGTAATTAAAGAAACAATCCCCTTCACTACTGCAGCAAAAATAAATAAATAAATAAATGAGTAATTAAATAAATACTTAGGAATAAATTTAACCAAGGAGGTGAAAGACTTAATATATGACATTGAAAAAAGAAATCAAGGAAGATACAAAGAAGTGGAAACATATCCTGTGTTAATGGATAGGAAGAATTAACATCTTTAAAACGTCTATACTATCCAAAGCAACCCATAGATTCAATACAATTCCTATTAAAATACCAATGGTATACTTCCTAGATCGAGAACAAATATTCCAAAAATTTATATGAAACCAGAAAAGAACCCAAATAGCTTCAGCAATCTTGAAAATGAACAAAGTGAGATGTATCACACTTCCTGATATCAAGATATACTACAAGTCTACTGTAATCAAAGCAGCTTGGTATTGTCCTGACAACAGGCATACAGATCAGTGGAACAGAACAGAGAAACCAGAAATAAATCTAAACCTTTATCGTCAATATTTGTCAAAGGAGGCAAGAGTATAAAATGAAGTAAAGACAGTCTCTTTAATAAATGGTGTTCGGAAAATTGGACGGGTACATGCATAAAAATGAAACTAGATCACCAACTAACACCAGTCACAGAAATAAACTCAAAATGGATAAAAGATTTCAATGAAAGTTATGAAACCATAAAAGTTTTGGAAGAAAACATAGGCAGTAAACTCTCTGATATCTCTTGTAGTAATATTTTTGTCAATTTATCTCTACAGGTAAGTGAAATAAAAGACAAAATAAACAAATGAGACTATATTAAAATAAAAAGCTTTTGCACAGCAAAAGACACCATTAATAAAATAAATGGACAACCCACACAATGGGAGAACATATTCGCCAACATGTCTGATAAGGGGTTAATAACCAAAATTTAGAAAAACTTTGAAAACTCAACACCAGGAAGATAAACAGTCCAATTAAAAAATGGGCAAAGGAACTGAATAGTCACTTCTATAAAGAGAAAATACAGATGGCCAATAGGCATATGAAAAAATGTTTTTCACTAATCATCAGAGAAATTCAAATTAAAACCACAATGAGATATGTAGCCTTACACCTGTCAGAATGGATCTCATTAACAAATCAACACACAAAATGTGCTGGTAGGAGTATAGAGAAAAGGGAACCCTCCTGCCCTGCTGGAGAGAATGTAGACTTGTGCAGCCACTGCAGAAAACACTATAGCATTTCCTCAAAAAATTGTAAATGGAACTGCCTTTTGAACCAGCTATCCCACCTTTAGGAATATATCCTAAGAATCCCAAAACACTAATTCAAGAGAAGATATACCCCCACCATGTTTTTTTTTTTTAATGCAAATCCTTATTTTTTAATTAATTTATTTATTTTTTAAAAAGGGTGAAGAAAGAGAGACCAAGAGAGAGAGAAAGGGGGGAGGAGCAGGAAGTATTAACTCCTATATGTGCCTTGACAGGCAAGCCCAGGGTTTGGTCCCAGTGACCTCAGCATTCCAGTTTGGCGCTTTATCCACTGTGCCACCACAGGTCAGCCCCCACCATGTTTGTTGCATTGTTTACAATAGCCAAGGTCTGGAAACAGCCCAAGTGTCCATCAATGGACAAGTGCATTAAAAAGTTGTGGTAGATATACACAATGGAATACTACATGGCTGTGAAAAATAAGGAAATCTTACCTTTTGTGACAGCATGTATGGGCCTGGAGATTATTATGCTAAGTGAAATAAGCCAGGCAGGGAAAGACAAAAATCATATGATCTCACTTATATGTAGAATCTAATCAACACGGTGAACTGAGGAACGGAATAGAGGCAGAGGCGGGGTCACAGGGAGCAGAGGGACAGCTGTCAAAGGGAAGAGGGAGCGGATGGGATCAGAGACAGTGAACGGATTAATTAAATTATAGATATGTAACATATAGATACAGATACCAGGACAGCAAATTCCAGAGGAAAGGTGGGGAGGGAGTCAGAGGGAGGGGGACAAAGGGGGTATAATGGGGGGCACGTTGTTGGGGGATGAGGGTGTTACATTGAACGGGACACTTGAATCCATGTTAACAGAATACATTTAAAAATTTAATAAAAAATAATTTAAAAAAATAAAAAAAGAAGGTGGAATGCTTCCATCATGTGTCTCCGGGAGCTTGCCATCTGCTCAACAGTTACACTCCTGTTATTGACTGTCTCCAGCCTTTCATAATTTCTGGCAAATGCTGATATATTCAACTTCTACTGCTCCTACTTTCTGGAACTGTGCTTTCTTATCCTAATTTGTCATATGTACATTTTCAGGGAAGCCTTACTGAAAGTGTTTTTGGTCAGTGAACCAATCATAGCATTTTGTTCCTGGTTACTGATGGCTCTTTTCATTGTTGTGCGTATTTCAGGGGTACATGTTTTAAAATGGTAGAAAGCAAGAGACTAAGCAAGAAAGACTCATACGAGAGAGACCAGTTTGTGTAATACTGAAAATGACGACATTAAGTTTAATGATTTTTTTATTCAAGTAGTGGAGTTGTTGTATTTTTGTATGTGTGGTGGTTTGCTTGTTTTGCTTTAGATACCCACTTTGTGGAACACACTATCCTGAGCTTTAGTGAGCATACAAGGATAAACGAGGGATAATCCCCCACCACCCTCTGTAAGATTATTATTTATTGTAATATCAGACTTACATTCTTTATAGAAGTGTACTGACAAGAAATCTTTTACCACATAAATAATTTAATTGTATATATGACTTCTATATTTTCACATAGGACCTGAACTTGGCAGGTACCATACAAACAGTACAAAAGTGGCATGGGAAATTAGAGTGAAAAAAAAAATCACTACGAAAAGTACACTTGGATGAGTAGGAGCTATGAAGTTGGTTCAAATTTTGGCACTCCCATTAGTTGGACATATGGATTTAACCCCTATACGCCTCAGTGCTTTTATCTACAAAATGGAAATGATTATCTCAGAGCTACTAAGAGGGCTGTATGAAAGAACCTACACAAAGAGCCTCACACATATATATTTAGCATTCAATAACTTAAAGAACTTTGTTTTTAAGCTGGGGCATGCAGAGTCTGATGGTACATAATTATAAGACCATGGAAATTCAAATCAGAGGATCTAGGATTGGAATCCCATCAGTACTTCTTACAAGCTATGAGACCTCAGGAACATGGCCCAGTTTGCCTGAATCTATGCAGTAAGACTTTTAGAAAGTAAGTGCCTTATGCTACTATGTACATTATTTAGCACAGGGCCAGCACATCTTAAGTGTTCAGTAAACAGTAATCATTTATAATTGGGAAGCCTTTATTAAATAGTAGATATTATCTGAGTTAGCCTGTGAAGTGCAAATAGAATTGTGGCAGATAGGAATGAGGGAAAAGAAAAGAAACCATCTTTCTTTTTTTTATTTTTTTTTTTTTTTTTTTTTTTCATTTTTCCGAAGCTGGAGACGGGGAGGCAGTCAGACAGACTCCCACATGCGCCCAACCGGGATCCACCCGAGATGCCCACCAGGGGGCGATGTTCTGCCCCTCTGGGGCATCGCTCTGTTGCATCCAGAGCCATTCTAGTGCCTGAGGCAGAGGCCACAGAGCCATCCCCAGCACCCGGGCCATCTTTGCTCCAGTGGAACCTCGGCTGTGGGAGGGGAAGAGAGAGACAGAGAGGAAGGAGAGGGGGAGGGGTGGAGAAGCAGATGGGCACTTCTCCTGTGTGCCCTGGCTGGGAATTGAACCCGGGACTCCTGCATGCCAGGCCGACGCTCTACCGCTGAGCCAACCGGCCAGGGCAAGAAACCATCCTTCTTAATAGAAACTAGACATGAAGAATATTCAGCAGGGCTAGACCCTATGAAAGCAACAAGAAATACGGCTAGAAGGTCCACATTGAGACTGAAGTATGTCCTCTAGAAATCATGCTCCCTCATTATGTAAAGTAACTTAATGCTATTTCACTGGAGTCCTTCACAGTTGAAAATAAATTTTAAAATTTTTACAGAGATAATTATTTCTTTAAAGTTAAGTATACATAAAATACCTAACACAAAACCAAAATGCGGCCCTGGCCAGTTAGCTCAGTTCATTATGAGTGTCGTCCTGAAAACAACAGGATGCAGGTTTGATCCCATCAGGGCACACATGGGAAGCAAACAAAAAATGCACGACTGAGTGGAACAACAAATGCTTCCTTTTCCCTTTCTCTCCCTTCCTCTGTCTACTTTTCTAAAATCAATAAAAATTAAGCCCTGGCCAAATAGTTCTGTTAGTTGGAGCATTGTCCCAGAGCACAGAGATTTGCTGGATCTATTCCCAAGTCAGGGCACATACAGGAGCAGCTCAATGTTCCTGTCCCTCTCTCTCTCCATCTCTCAAAAGAAAAATAAAGTATGAATATTAATTACTTATATTTTTATATAAAACTAAATGATGTAGATAATATAAACTTAATTCTTATTCACAATTAATTCTACAGTTCCTTGTAAAGTGTACCTATTTACTTTTTCTTTTTAGAAATACAAAAGTATTGAAACCTCATTCATTTTACAGAAAAAGAGAAATAAACCTAGTAGTTCCAGCTGATGTGTAGTGTGTTGATCCACATTCAATGAACATGGCTTCAAAATGACTGTCTTTTGATTCTCCAAACTTCAGTATTTTCTAATTTACTCAGCAAGCCAGGAAACCTGGATGACTGTGGATCCTCTATTATTTAAAATAACTTATAAAATTATAAAATATTGCCCTAGCCAGTTGGCTCAGTGGGAGAGCATCCACCTGGCATGTAGATGTCCTAGGTTCGATTCCCGGTCAGGGCACACAGGAGAAGTGACCATCCCTTCTTTCTCCCTCTCCCTCTCTTTCTCTCTTCCTCTCCAGCAGCCATGGCTCATTGGTTCAAGTGAGCTGGCCTCAGGCTATGAGGAGGGCTCTGTGGCCTCTGTCTCAGGTCCTAAAAAAATGGCTCCACTGTTGAGCAATGGAGCAATGGCCCCAGACAGGCAGAGCATTGTCCCCTATTGGGCTTGCTGGGTGGATCCCGATTGGGGTACATGTGGGAGTCTCTCTGTCTCCCCTCCTCTCACTAAAATAAATTAAAATAAAATAATAAAATCAAATAACAAAATATTATACTATTGCATTTACCCACTTGAACAATTATAGGGAAGAAATAAATGAGAGAAAGTAAAGGGAAAAAACACAATTCTTAGTTGACTTTATTTATACTTTGTATATCAAAACATTTTGTGCAACTGCAAGATTTCGGGTATGTATATATAATATGCTGGCTTCTCCACCAAGAAGTTTTGTGACTTTAGGCAAATTCTTTGGGCCTTAGTTTTTCCTAAAGCATAAGAGACAGGGCTGGCTTGTTGGATCCATAAGATCCCTCCTAGCTGACATATCAAATAATTCTAAAGTTTAAGCAAATCTTTTTTTAAATATTAATTATTGGAGGAGAAAGAAATTACGTGGCCATTATAATAAAATCTAGATGTGTTAATCTGTAATTTAAAACATAATTACATTAAAATAATGATATATATATTTATTTATTTATTTATTCATTTAAGAGAGGAGAGAGAGAGAGAGAGAGAGAGAGAGGGAAAAGGGAGAGGAGCAGGAAGCATCAACTCCCATATGTGCCTCGACCAGACAAGTATAGGGTTTCAAACTGGTGACCTCAGCATTCCAGGTCCAGGCTTTATCGCCTGCGCCACCACAGGTCAGGCAAAATAATGATATATATTTAAAGGGAATACTTAACACCAACCATTTAAAATATACTGCTCACAACAATTAGGGGATATTTCAAAATGAATAAAAAGCTATAAAAAGCATTTGTATATATTTTTATTAAACAAGAACATCAGAAAAGCAAATGATAAGTCAAAGAATGTTGATTATGCAAATGAGATGCAAAACCAACTTTTATTTCATTGGTGAAAATGCACTATTATACAAAAGGCTGAAAGTACTAGAGTATCTGCATGTCCCCTGATCCCCTAATTTTTGTGAGCAGTGTAGTATGTGGGGACAGTGCTACCCATTAAAAAATGATAATTCAGTTTTCTATCTTAAGCAAGAAAGATTTTCTGAGTCAGAAAATTAGCATACCATGTGAGAACACAACATTAAAGACACATTATTACAAAAGTTACAAAATAAAAGCTGTGAAAAAAGCAATAATAATTAACATAACAAGTATACAAGTATTTTTTAAAAACCTTAATAATTTGAATGCAACTGTAGTTTCAAGAGATACAGCATTGTCTAACTACTCTTTTTCTCTTTACTGCACATGAAAGTGTAAAGGTCTCTATAAGCCATCAAGGCTAGCAGTTTTAAAGAGTGCTTTTAACTTCTAGTCTCTTATCTTTGAAAGTGATCACTCCATTAAACTGCTGCAAAAAAAAGGTTCATATCACGTTCTTCAGCTTTTCCCATCAGATATTGGCAAAGTAAACAACTATTTTAAATAATAAATTTACGTATTAACAAAAAGTAGAAGTTAAAAATTTCTATTTACTTTCCCCACTATTTTAGAAAAATCAGTATGACTTTTAAGTGAAAATTGTCTTTTTCTAATTTGAGTACTACAGTATTCTACCACAGACCTACAAAGTCAGTGCAATCGTTTAGGAACTCACCTCAGAGCTATTTTTAAAAGATAGAAGAATAAATTTTACTGCTCCAAACAGGAAAAAACAAACAAACAAATTATGTAGGCTTCTCTGTAAATAATAATAATGCTTAAAAAATCATAAAAGATATGACCAGTGACAATCACATTTAAGGATGAGAAACAGGTAAATTTGCCAAAACACATCCCTAAAACATGTAACAACTATTTAGTAGATTAAATCAGTAACCATCACAAAATTTAAACCCTGAAGTTGTAAACAAAATACAGAGTGCTCTTTTGTTCATGACAGGTCATGAACAAATTACCAAAATGTGTTTTCTCCTCAGGTGTCAGTTTTTCCCTCTTTTAGTGACTGATGATTCCCAGTGTTATTACAGAAACAGATTGATCTTTTTAATGAGCCAGTTTAATAGACTCCAGAATCTCAATGTGGCTGCTCACCCATGTCAGACCATATGCACCAGCAAAACATTCAGTAAAACAAAAAGAGCTCTGCTGTCAGACAGCTCCCTACTCTGTAAAACTTCATACCGTACGTCTGGATATACAGATAAGTAACCAGAGAAGAGAAAAATGCATATGCAAACAAGATTCAGAAAATATATGCAAAGAAATACTCTAGAGGTTCATATTTTCTTGGCTCTGATCAAATTCCCACAAGTGTATTTACACCACATATTCTCATTACCCTTCCTCCTAACTCTAAGGAAATCCATTTTCCATTTTTCCATTATAACATACACTTCAGGGTTTCACTTGAAAAAGAACACTCTATCCAAGAGCAAACCTGTTAATTGATTCCAACAGTTAATTCTGTCAATAAGTAAGCACAGCAAGAATAAAACTGAAGGTTCTTAAGAGAGTTCTACCTGACTGAGTGCAAACATGCATGCACAGATAGCTACAACTCACCAGAATAAAAATGCTGATGCCACCTGACCAGGTGGTGGCGCAGTGGATAAAGCGTCAGACTGGGATGCGGAGGACCCAGGTTTGAGACCCCGAGGTCGCCAGCTTGAGCGCGGGTTCATCTGGTTTGAGCAAAAGCTCACCACCTTGAACCCAAGGTCGCTGGCTCGAGCAAGGGGTTACTCAGTCTGCTGAAGGCCCAGGGTCAAAGCACATCATATGAGAAAGCAATCAATGAACAACTAATGTGTCGCAATGTGCAATGAAAAACTAATGATTGATGCTTCTCATCTCTCTGTTCCTGTCTATCCCTCTCTCTGACTCTCTATCTCTGTAAAAAAAAAATGCTAATGCCCTCCCCCCCAATGCTGCTTTTCTGTGTAATTTATATGAATTTTCCATATTAACGTTAGTACATTGTTCAGGTCTTACCTCAGCACTGTCCAAGGAAAGTCTAAAGGCACGGTACAAATATAAAACACTGGAAAAGAACCAGTGGGGAAATGGCTGGGAATACAGAGAAATGAATAAAAGAAGTTTTCATGCTGCCTGTTATAGATACTTAGCAGTTAGAGTTTCTAGAATACATTGTGTCCACTTCCAATTTTGCCTATAGGATTATCTGTACATATATCACAGCTATCTACACATTTTCCTGTTACCCATTCCTCGGCCCAAATAAATGTTCTTCCAATTTTTTACCCAGCCTCTCCCTAACGCTTTTACTACACTGTCCTAAAAAAAGGAAGCTGAAACATCTCAATACCTGCACACAGTACTGATTTCCTGCAGGGTAAATGGTTAGGATAAAACAGAATGCACACATAAATCAGCTATCCTTGGGCCACTTACTTCTTGGTTTTCAGCATCATGTGAATGTGCCACTGTCTGGGCAGACACTTGGATTAAGCAGTTCCCTTAAAAGCTAAAGTGCTAAATGCTTAGATATGGCCAAGGAAAAATTACTTGCAAAAATAAGAAAGAAATGTTGTTGGTAGGTCACATATGAAGGTGGGTCTTACAGTATGTCAGAAGTAAACTAATGATTAACCTTTGCTTCAGGAACATTCAACTATTAAGAGGAGACAAATTCCAGAGATTGTAACATAAAAACTATGATAGCTATATGTAAACTGGCTCACTTTTAAAAATATTCTGATTTGCAAAGCAGCTAATACATCTAAGGGCAGCTAAGTTAGTCACAGATAAATGTCTCTGAACAGCTCCAAGAACTATAATCTCCTATGAATATGAAACATAATTGTGGCTGAGTGTCAACCTCTCAAAACTTGTCACACCCATGCCTGAAGAGAAAGAAAAAAAATTATATATTATATGAATAATAAATTCGAATAGTTCCATTTTCATATTCTCTGTATTTCACAAATACTATGTAAAATGTTGCTATGAGACTTTGCATTCCTATATAAGAAAATAATAATATATGAGGATGAGGTATTAAGGAAAATTATTTTAATAAGGACATGAGCAGTTTCATGCATATGCCTTATTCAACAACTACTTTTGTTTTTGTATTTTTCTGAAGTGAGAAGCAGGGGTGAGAGGGCAGACAGACCAACTCCCACATGCACCCAACCGGGATCCACCCGCCATGCCCACTAGGGGGCGATGCTCTGCCCATCTGAGGCGTTGCTCCCCTGCAACTGGAGCCATCCTAGTGCCTGAGGCAGAGGCCATGGAGCCATCCTCAGCACCCGGGCCAACTTTGCTCCCATGGAGCCTTGGCTGTGGGAGGGAAAGAGAGAGACAGAGAGGAAGGAGTGAGAGAAGAGTGGAGAAGCAGATGTGTGCTTCTCCTGTGTGCCCTGGCCGGGAATCGAACCCGGAACTTCCACACGTGGGTCTGATGCTCTACCACTAATCCAACCAGCCAGGCTCTCAACAACTACTTTTTAAGTTTTAAAGAATAAGGAACTTTATTTTACATCCCTTAGAATCCTCATTATGAGAGCAAAGTGCCTGATAGAATAAATATTAAATAAAATTTCTCAGCAAAAATAAATTTATTATTTCTATTGTTTAACTCTTATCTTCACTCAGTTCACCTTGTTTCCCATACGTTTTCTCTTAGTTCACATAAAAGCAAAATCAATAGTTACTATATTGTGTTTACTGAGTAACACATAAAGACCAGCTTTCAACACCATCATGTTTTGAGAAAACTCGAAACAATAAACTGCTTGTCACTGAAGGGTAAAATATGGGATGAATTATATAATAAATAGCAATTTCATATATTTTTTTCAGTAGCAGTACTATTTATTCACAAAATAAGAACATTACTACTCAATTTACAATTTTCTTTTAAATTGACTGACTACATCAAAGGGAAAAAAATCAGTATAATGACATAACTATCAAGTTCCTCTAACACTTGTAAGTCTTCCAGCATAACAGAAAGGTAAGTCATCAACGATAATTTTAATACTGTGTCTAAGAGTAATCAGTGGCACTTAGCACACTGGAATATCATTTATTTTTACCATTTATCTTAATATTACATGCAACAAAAATTAACCTGCACAAAAGCCTGACACAGGCCAAACAAATGTTTGTCTCTCTGTAACATCCCAGACCAGTGCAAGGTCCCCAATATGGGTAATTTAGCCTATTGCTATTTTCCAAGAGGTGTATGTAGGTCAACAATTTAAACACCACATGAAGCATGTATTCATACCATAGGTACAAGGAAAAGGCCATGGTTAGTGCACAGTCCTCCCTCTCACCTGTCTGGAGTTCGCCTCTTCCCGTTTTCGTTCACATCGAGAAGCAGCTCGGAGGAGTCAACAGGTGAGGTGGTGCTGGCATCCAGAAGCAGCTGTTCATGCTGGGCGAGGTACTGGGCAGGGTTCTGTTTGGCCAGCCTTGCGCAGTGGAGGAGCTCACGCTGCAGCAGAGGCAAGTTCGCCTGTAGGAGTATGACAGGAATGAAAAGATGAAACTAATTCACTTTTCAAACACTGATGGAGAATGCAACTCAACTAATCAAAAAATGTCATTGAATGTATGCAATAGGTTTGATTCCCTGGCACAAATCTCAGTACTGGGCTACAATGATAGCCTTCCTCTGAGCCTGAGTTGTGCCAAGCATGAGGTGTCCGAAATCACAGCCACTGACTGGATGGGTTCAAGGGTGGGCCCTGGACACTGAGGATAGCTTTGTTGATTCAAGCATTGGCCCCAGATGAGGGTGGCCTGGTGGCTCTTGGTCAGGCACATGCAGGAGTCTTTCTATCTCCCCACATCTAACTTAAAAAAATAATAATAAGCTCTAATGAGTTGGCTCAATGGTAGAGCTTCAGCCCGGCGTGTAGATGTCCTGGGTTCAATTCCTGGTCAGGCACACAGGAGAAGTGATCATCTGTTTCTCTACTCCTTCCTCTTCTCTTCTCTTCTCTTCTCTTCTCTTCTCTTCTCTTCTCTTCTCTTCTCTTCTCTTCTCTTCTCTTCTCTTCTCTTCTCTTTTTTCTCTCTCTCTTTCTCTCTCTCTCTCTCTCTCTCTCTCTCTCTCTCTCTCTCCCTCCCTCCCTCTCTCTCTCTCCCGCAGTCATAGGGCAATTAGAGAGCATCAGCCCAGGGCAGTTCAGATGGCTCTGTGGAGCCTCCTATCAGATGCTAAAAATAGCTCAGTGTGAGTATGGCCCCAGATGGGCAGAATATCGGCCTCAGATAGGGGTTGCCATGTGGGAGTCTATCTCTCCTCCTCTCACTTGGAAAAGAAATAATAATAATAATAATCTTCTTTCTTTATACCATCCTTATTCTAAAAATACATATATTTTAATAGAAGAAATCTTGTGTACCTGTCACTGTCACTCCTCACCTCTCCTGCTTCCATGACCACTGATCACATTGGAATTGGCATTTACTTATTTTTAAGGTCCCTCATACTTGAACATAATAAAATTATGTGCTTCATAGGATATGAGGTTCCATTCATGAGCAATTTTTGTTTTTCCCTATGGAAGATAGGAGGTAGCTAAAATACATGCACAGTTCATTTAATTTCAAAACAGGCTTCCTGACACATTCAGTTTTGTATCTAGTAACTTACCCAGGTAACACAGGCTAATCCTACAAAATATCTCTGGTCAAGTACTAACTTCAAATTATATATATATATATATATGTGTGTGTGTGTATATATATATATATATGGAGAGAGAGATATGATCGTAGATATTATTTTTTGTAATCATCAGATTCAGATTCATATATTTTAGTAATGCACCATGTATGGTCGCATATCCCAGTGGAATTTATACACAAAACAGAATATATGAATAACCTACAAAAATGATCTGCTTTCAGGCCCTGGCTGGTTTGTTCAGTGGGTAGAGCATTGGCCTGGCATGCAGACATCCCAGGTTTGATTCCTGGTCAGGGCACACATAAGAAGCAACCATCTGCTTCTCTTTCCCTCCCTCTCTCCCTTCTCTCTCTCTTCCCCCTCGCTTCCAGAGGCTTGAGGGGTTCAAGCATCAGCTTCAGGCACTGAGGACAGCCAGCTCTGTTGATTGGAGCATTGGCCTCAGACAGGTATTGCTGGATGAATCCTGGTCGAGCACATGCAGGAGTCTGTCTCTCTATTTCCCCTCTCCTCACTTCAAAAAATAATAATCTGCTTTCTTTATATCATCCTTAGTCTAAAATATACATATATTTTAATAGAGGAAATCTTGTGTACCTATCACTGTCACTCCTCACCATGCCCAGCTCTTTGAAAAATACTGTCAGACCACACTTGCTGATCCATAATTCTGGCAATCTCAAATGTAATGAAAGGTAAGGAGACAATTCCACATGTAGCAAAGCATTAAAATAAAAATGGAATTTTATTCTAAAAAGTAAACTTACTTTGACATTATAAATCCAGGTTGTTGTTGCTTTTCTTTTCTTCTCTCACTCTCTCATTCATTATTCTTTTTGAGGGGAGGGCAATAGAGTAAATTGTATGGTGGAGTAAATAGCACTCATCCCCAATAACACTCCAAATTCAAAGAAAGATCAACAACATAAATCTCTTCGCAACACATGGATTTTACTTGTAGGAACCATCCCATCAGGTAGAAAAACATTTCTGAATACAGGAGGTCCCAACTGCCTTAATCTGTGTGCCCTCCAGAGTATCAGGGACAGGCACCAGAGCTAGACTTAAAACTCAAATCCATTTTCTGAGATATCAATCAAGAAACCATCTCATAATGCCAAAGCATATTTGTGCACAAGGAATAAAATACTAGGATTATTTGCTAAAGAAAAGCACATACCACACACTGTAGCAAAGAAAAGATTTCCTACACAAGAACAATGCTAAAAATAAACCCTTTGCAGTTAGTCTCTAGAGGATCATGTAGGTAATAAATATGTTTTCAAATATTTTTAAACTCTCTTTTTCCCTTCTTAGTGAAGGTAAATCTTAGATATTGCATGCTATCCATAAAATAATAAAGCTGTATCTCTTTGTAAACATTGAAACAGTTTTAAGAATCATTCTGAAGTATATATATAAGATTTCAACTGTCCAAAATAACATACTGCAAACCTCTCTACTCCTGGTTCTTTCAAAGGATTTCAAAGATAAAGAAGAAAATAGTAGGACAAGAAATGGATTAAGAGAGGAGACGAAAAACAACATCGCCAGGATTTCATTAAAGCACGAAATTCAGAATAAGAATGAAGAAAAAATCAACACTGTTCCACGACCTCCTCCATATTCTCTTCGGCACTCTTATCAAGAGGAGTATCAAAACCTGGGGTATCATAAAACCTACCCCCCATATACACTAGAAACAAGACTGTTGCCACGCTGTATGAAACAGATTCAGTTGGGACCACAGGTACAGGCTCTATCTAAACATATAGAGACCTTTCAAAAGCAATCAGATTTCTTCTGTTAGGAATGCTAGCAATATTTAACCAAGCAGGCAAACATAGTTATGCCAAGTCAGAGAGACAAATTCCTGAATGATAATCAGGAGAATTGACTCACAGGCTGGACATCTTGTGTGCAGATGTGTTTTGGCAAAGCATTCCCTGGCTCCCATCCAAAAACAGCTTTAATATATTCAGTACAAAAAGTTGATTTTAAGATACAAAAAATAGCAACGCTAAGGATAAATTATAAAATATGCATTTATTTGGCTATGTGTTATACATAATAACTTCTTAGTTTCAGGATCAAATATATTTTTGCAAAGGAGACTTAAATAATAGATGTGGTTCAAGCATAAAGAAATATGTCTATAAATTAAGATGCTTATAAGAAAAGATGCTCTATCTATGACTGCTTTCACTAAAATTTTTTCTTTAAAATTCATCTGATCTATATTTTGGTGGGATTCCTAACTTCATGTTTAATACAATCTCTGTCACACAACTGAGTGATTAATAGTAAACATGCATGCCTCCAGTTTCAAATTTAAATGTAAGATGGCACAAGACAAGAGGATTTCACGTGACGCTCAGTTTAATTTAGTGATTCCATAAACATCTTCTTCCAATTTAAAAAATATGGTAATACAAAGCAATTTTGTTTGCTCTAATTCTGGTGCCAGATTAGGTAATTAGAATGGTGTCTAATATCCTTCCAGTAAATGTTTCTCCATAAATGCAAAATGGAATCGAGGGTCTGAGGGTTACATTAGCTTAATGAAAACAAGACTTTAATGCATATTGTTAAAGCAATGTTTGAATGCACTTATTAAGGCCCAAGTTCCCACAACCATATGGTTTTTGTCATTAATGTCTCCTTTGAGAAAAAGCACTAAAATTAGAAAAAAAAAGTTTTATCTTTGATTCCAATGATCCCAACTAAATGATATGGTAGCCATATGGCATGCAGCAGTGATAGAAGAACATGGAAGTGTCCTTGTAAGCTTTATAAAAATTTTTTGGCTGCCAACTTGACCCTGACCTCCCTCATATTATCTTCATTTTTTTTCTTTTCTTGCGAGCAAAGAAACCAGTGTTATTTGCACAGGAAACAGCATTCACATAATGAAATCTTTACAGAAAACAACTTTCTTTCTCAGAAAACCAAAGATTCCAGACTCAACTGACATGTTCAAAAATAATTTGCTTTTAAGAATATGATTGTAGTATAAGCCATTGTAGAGGAAAATATTAATACATTGTACTTATAACCTTAAATATACAATATAGAAAAGAATGAAAAGCTGGTCTGTGGTGGCGCAGTGGATAGGGCATTGACCCAGAATGCTGAGGTTGCTGGTTTGAAACCCTGGACTTGTCTGGTCAGGCACATATGATAGATGAGCGATGAACAACTAAAGTGAACCAACTATGAGTTGATACTTCTTGTCCCCCCCTTTAATCAACAAATAAAATCTTAAAAAAAGAATGAAAAGAACATAATTAAAATCTAGGTTTCCATATAAAAATATCTAATTTAGTATTTAGGTTTGTAAATACTCTCTCTCTCTCTCTCTTTTTTAATTAAGTGAGAGAAGGGGAAACAGAGAATCAGACTTCGGCATGCGCCCTGACCAGGATCCACCTGGCAAGCCCTCTATGGGACAATGCTCTTCCTATCTGTGACTGCTGTTCTGTTGCTGGGCAGCTGAGGTATTATAGCACCTGAGGTGAGGCCATGGAGCCATCCTCAGTGCCTGGGGCCAATTTGTTTCAACGGAGCCCATGGCTGCTGGAGGGGAAGAGAGAGATAGAGAGAGAGAAGGGAGAAGAGGAAGGGGAAGGAGCAGATGGTTGCTTCTCCTGTGTGCCCTGACCAGGAATCGAACCCGGGACTTCTACATGCCAGGCTGACACTCTACCACTGAGCCAGTGCCGGTAAATATTTTCAGAACAGAATTATTTCATTTTACCTCTATAAGATCAACAGCAGGAAAGGTTTATTATCATCTATAAAGTTCTAAATTTGGGCTCAATTTAGACAAGCTTTTCTAGGCTTTTGGATAGTTACTTGAACCTTATGTATCTGATTTTAAAAAAGAAAAATTAAAAAAGATGAAATTTCACACAGGACTCTGTTCAACTATATTTCCGGTTTCTCCCAAATACAGAGTCTTAGCAAGTAAATAACACTTGCAAAGAATGAAATGACAGGCTTCTTGGAATGTTCATTTTTAAAGAGAGCTTTAAAGGTAAAGGCAAATGAATCCTTCTCATTAATCAATTTGCAAAGCCTACTGTTAGTATAAAATGAGTTTGTTCTTCACACATTATTTACTGACAACCCACTATGCCCAAGCAATATACTTAGCCAAAGCAAATCTTAGTAATTTGCTTTTCTATCAAACTATCAATTTTTCCAGTATCCATCAATGAATACTTGCTGCAACAAATAAAAATGACCCTTCTCTTGTGAACTCTTTTGATGTTTTCCAGTTTTTTTAATGAAGAGGCAGTAGTTAGAAGAGGTGAAAACCACGAAACTGAAAAGTAAAAACTATTTTTTAAATTTTATTTATTTATTTATTTTGTGACAGAGAGAGTCAGAGAGAGGAACAGACAGGAAAGAAGAGAGATGAGAAGCATCAATTCTTCATTACAGCACCTTGGTTGATCTTTGATTGCTTTCTCATATGTGCCTTGACCATGGGGCTACAGCAGACCAAGTGACCCCTTTGCTCAAGCCAGCGACCTTGGGATCAAGCTGGTGAGCCTTGCTCAAACCAGATAAGCCTGCGCTCAAGCTGGCGACCTCGGGGTCTCAAACCTGGGTCCTCCATATTCCAGTCCAACGCTCTATCCACTGCGACACCACCCGGTCAGGTTAAAAACTACTTTCTATCCCCACACTTCAAACAACACTCAGACAGACACACCTTGGATCTGTCATTTACTCCTCCCAATTTCTTCACCGGCAAAAGAGATGAGGGTCTGCTCTTTTTGTTTAATTAGGCTAGCAATTTTCAACCGGTGAGCCACAAGAGGCACACTAATGTGCAGCAAGAAGTTTTAAAATAAAAAGTATCTGACTATTTAGTTAGGGACATTGATCTCTTTTCCCTAAGACTGTCAAATAAAAAACCGACAGCAGCCAACACAAAAATACCCATCTGATGTGAATAAATCAGAACTACACCTATTTGTTTTTGTCAGATTGGCAAAAAATATACCATACTTTTTGACATGCTGCAGAATTTTAGCAACTAGTTTATTTGTGCCATAAGATGAAAAGGTTGAAAATCACTTTATTAGGTTGTTGCAAAAATAAATTTGATAGATAAAAAACTCTGAAGAACTAAAAAGCACAACCAATCTTCTCTTCATTTTAAAGACAAGCAAAATGTAAAATATAACTGAAATGGCCCAAACACAAACAAAACCTTTAATCAAACAGATTTCTCAACTACTCTCCCAACTTAACTATTCAAAACACTCTGTATTACAATTTTAAGGCTACTTCAGAAATGATCATAAATGATTCAGATAGTTTTTTATCCATTTAATTAAGTCTAAAGCACACTTAAATTTCTAAAAAAGAAACATTTGTGACCCAGCAACAAGATAGTTTGAAATACTTTCCAGACCAGTGAGCTGTGCAATACCTTCAAAAATGGGATGACGAAAGGTCGCAGTGGGAAGTTAGTAGCTTCTTGCAGTTTGGAATGAAATTCTTCAATTGTCAAAGTAGAGTTCTGTTGAAAAAATATGTACATAAACACATTTGTCTCTTGGTGTATAGTATAAACACTGAGACTAATAAATTACTAATACTATTATAACACAGGGTAATAATCAACAGACACACACAAGAAGCAGTATTTGAAAATAAAACCTTTTGACTTTATAAAAAAATATCATATAGTTTATTGTATCACCCACCTCTAAAAATAACATTTGAAAATGAAACACAATATATGTTGTACTTTTAGAAGACTGTGAATAGTTTTGTCACAGAAATCTCTGCAATTATGAGGAACATTTTAATATTACCTTTATGGAAAACAAACACATTTGGATGTGTTTAAAAGCACAACTGATCATGTAATGGGCAAAAGATAAGTATTAGAATCTCAATTCAGGCTCTGGCCAGTTGGCTCAGTGGTAGAGCATCGGCCCAGCATGTAGATGTCCCGGGTCTGATTTTATCAGGGCACACAGAAAAAGCATCCATCTGCTTCTCCACTCCTCCCCCTCTTGCTTCTCATTCTCTCTCTCTCTCTCTTCCCCCTCCCCTCTCTTCCCCTCCTGAAGCCATTGCTTGATGGGAATGGGCACTGAGGATGGCTGCATGGCCTCCGTCTCAAGCACTAAGAAGAGCTCAGTTACTGAGCAATGCAGCAATGGCCCCAGATAAGCAGAACATTGCCTCCTAGTGGGTTTGCTGGATGATCCCGATCAGGGTGCATACAGGAGTCTGTCTCTCTGCCTTCCCTCCCTTCACTAAATTAAAAAAAAATACTCAATTCATCCCACATATCATGTCTGTGTTACTGCGGGTGGAGATATTCTTCTCCTGTCCTTCCACCTTACATTCCTTCTTTGTCTACCAACACATCTTTGCTCAGGGTGAACAATTATGTTGGATAGTATGTTGAGTTATTAAAGCCAAAAAGGAAGGTCTGGTCCTTCTCTGATTCACTGAGTCTTATAGAGAGTGAAAAAATTATCCATTTATCAAATATATTTCATTTAACATAGAGGCAATTTGTATTGCTCAACTCAAAAGAGACTGCAAAATGACCCGAATTCAACCCAACCTAGCTCATATTAACAAGACCAAAGTATGCTGGGTTTGTATCCTTCAATGGGTAATGAGTATTGATAAAAGTATCTATTTAATAGACAGCCAACCTATTATAAAGGTGTTGAATAAATTAACTGTATTTGGTTCATTTTCCTTAGTCCCTAGAAAGACTCACAACTGTAAACTTCAGTCTCAACTTCAACCCTTCAATTATCCTCATGCCTGAAAAAATTAGGGTATTTGTGACCTAACAGATTTAGAATATTGTTTCTCCATGTTTTTGTGCAGTTCCTTTTCCTTTTATTATAAACTATGGGGCATAAAGTTCAAAGCTTTTTATATCCGCAGATTCAAAACATCTAACATGAAATTATAAACACTAGTTTTCTATATGTAGCAGTAGAGGTCAGGGAGTCTTTTTTATTTTTTTAATCTGTCATCTTTTTTTTTTAGTTAGTAATTTAAAATTTTTTTCATTAAATAAAATTAAGTTTCAAGTGTACAATCCATAATACATGATCAGTACATGTATTTTGTGTCCACTGCCCAATGTCAAACCATCTTCTGTCACCATATATTTGGCCCCATTTACCCTTACTACCTTCCACTTTTGTTTCTATGGCTCATTTTCTAAAGCCAGACCAGTTGTGTTTTGCACATTAAATCAGTTACTAATATTTTTCTTAGCTCTGTGTAAATAACAGCATAATGAGATTCATTATGATTTACTACCTGAGTGCTAATCATAGGCTTGTCCCTACCTTTTAAGTGGCCTTGTATATTTTACTTCTGTAAATCTGTTTCCTCATATATAAAATATGTATAAAAATATCACTACCTCACCTGACGTTTGGTGGTGCAATGGATGGTCAACCTGGAACACTAAGGTTGCCAGTTCAAAACCCCATGTTTGCGGGGTCAGGCACATATGACAAGCAAGTACTACAAGTTGATTCTTTTCGCCCCCCCCTTTTCTCTCTTTCTCTCTCCCCTCTCTCTAAAATCAATAAATAAAATCTTTTTTAAAAAAATCACTACCTCAAAGGGTTATCCCAAGATTTAAATAAAATGACATGTGTTAAAGCTTGTAGTCAATGCTTAAAACAAAATCCATTATCTATACATTCACTCATTTGTCAATTGTTCACTACTTGTCTATGATGTGCAAGGCACTACTAATTAATGTTTCCCCTTAACTTATCTCCATAAGGTTTTCAGATAAATAAATGTATTTAAAATAAGTACTGCCATCAAAATTATACCAATTAAGATGTGGAAAAATCTACTTACAGTTACCAAATTTTTCTATATTTAAAGTTATGAAAAACACTGTTAAATACATATTAAATTTATACAGCAGTTGTCAAAAAATTTTTTGTATTAGTAACAACATATTCACCATTTTCTTAATACAATGACTGTTTTGGATTTACTTTGTGTGGCTGGTTCCTCAGTCTAACTTATTTAGGTGTTGAAAAGCATATTATGCAAAACTCAAAATGAATAAAAAGGAAAAGATAAGTAACTGACAAAAGTAACTGCTGTATGCTAACATTCTTTTGTAAAATCACCATCCTTCACCTGGAGGAGTACAAGGTGAAGCAATAGATTGTGATGAATGTGAAAGCTTCTGTTCTTAAGAGTGCAGAGAAGAGGGAGACAACATTTAAAAACTGAATTGCAGAATCTCTGTTAATGTGAGATACTGTGATTTGAAGCATGTCTATTGCACTGGACTCTCACCCAGACTTTTAATTCTGTAATTTCTTGACAAAACACAACTGGTATGTTATTGCCTATGATAAACCCATGTAATAAAAATAGATGATCTATTTTAAGAAAAAGAAAACTATAAGCCCGGGTGATAAAAGGACTGAATATGTGACTCATAACTTCTCCATGGCTCAGTTTGCTATGAAAAAATAGCCTTCCTAAATGAAAATCCTCTACTTATATATGAAATCATAATAAATGTAAAAGTGATTTAGGATCCTAAAAATGTTATATGTTTTCATTTCTAGTGTGATAATATATAGAATATACTTTTACGTTTCCAAATCATCATTAGTAGCTTTTATTCTCACTAATCATTTAAGTAATTTTACCTATAACAAAGAATTGTTTTTGTGTTTTTATTTTCCAAAAACCAATTAGTTGTTACCAGGGGTGCAGGAGGGATAAAAGTGTGGTGTTATTGTTTTAGGGGTACAGAGGTTCAGTTTGGGGTGATGAAAATGTTCTGGAAATGAAGACTGGTGATGGTTACACAATAGTGAATGTACTTAATGTCACCAAACTATACATTATAAATGGTTAAAATGGTAAATTTTATGTTATATATATTTACCACAATAAACAATTTTTAATGTTATTAGCCCTAAATATGAAAATACAGAAACAAAGAATATGTTATATATTCTTATCAAGCTAATAATAAAAGTTCTCTAAATCAACTAAGTTATAAAGAGCACTGACCCTGGGCGGTTGGCCCAGATAGAGTCATTCCAAAACACCAACGTTGTGGGATTACTCCTCAGTCAGGGTACACACGGGAGGCACCAATGAATGCACAACTAAATGGAACAACGAATGAATGAACAAATGCTTTTCTCTCTCTCACACACACATCCCTTTCCTCTCTCTGTCTCTCTAAAGTCAATCAATGAAAAAAAAAAGAGCACCCAATTAGGTTAAGTGAATCACTAACATAAAAAACATTCTGTCATTGTTGAAAGGCACTAGCCATGCCAGGAGGATATACTTATTCAATTTTACACAAAAATACATATTTATGGTCAAGATAACAATAAATCTGTATAACCATATCTTTATTAGTCAAATAGTAAAAGAAACAAACCATAGTGAGGGTCAACACACAATGCAGAATTGAAACCTTGTTATATAATTATCAGACCTGCATACAATCTCCAGCAGTAGAACTATTAGAACAAAAGAACTGTGAGAAAGGAGATTGTATTTTTTTAATCTCCCCTACACACTCTCCCTTATCCCAGAAAATTGGGCTGATTTCTGTTTGCTTACCACCAGTCCTAGTACGAGGGTACGAACTCTCTCTCCTATCTCTGGTGAAATGTCATTGCCAAACTGCTGCAGGGTAGTAAGGAACCGTTTCAGCTTACTGAGTTGCCTGGCGCCACAGGCTGGGGGCAGCTGTTGATTAGCCAGAGAAGAAGAGGAAGAAGAGGAAGGCCCATTGCTAAAGCCATTGGGCGGCGAGGGGGCACCATTCAAGGCTGTGGGTGAATGGCTTGTGCCATTAGTTACTGTCAAGAGCACAAAATCAGAAAGAAAAAATAAACTTATAGAGAAATGCACAAGAAAATTACAAACCAAGTTTCCTTCCCTTTAAATCTGGTGGATTTTGTAATTTAAAAATTGTTGGATACAATTTTATATTAGTTTTAGGTGTATAACTCAGTGATTAGACATTATATAACTGACAATGTGATCACCCCAATAAATCTAGTATCCACCTGACACCATACATCATTATTACATTATTATTGACTATAATTCTTATGCTGTAATTAAAAAAAAATAAGTTTAAAGTTAAAATAACTGTTGGAGTTTTTTTTGTAAAATGCTTTAATTTCATAGGCTCAGGTATTCTATAATTAAATGGGTCTACTTCTTGCTCTGCATGAGGGTATTTTGCATAGAAACTGACTATAAATGGAGTCAGCTAAAACATATGCACATATGCCAACCACCTGAAATGTTTCAAACAGAACAAACATCGCTTGGATGTCAGCCTTTTGCCACCAGCTTATATCAATATAACAGGACTATTTCTTTCTAAACTGCTCCCCTAGAGAAAGTGTACATTTGGTGGAGACTAAATTTATCACTGAACATTTTTAATCATGTTTTGTACATACAACTGACAGCTGTGTTTATAAAAATTAGACTTTCAAGTTTTAACCTTATACCACCCAATTAGAAGGCTATTTTCTCCTTCTTATGCTTCTTAACCATTTATTTAGGGAAAATGCAAATTTTATGTAAGAAGCCAAAATATATATGGTAATTATCAAGGAGTTATTTCAAGAAATTCAAACGGTACATATCTATGCTAATAATAGTTGGTGGTAATTCAGTAAATTCATTTCTAATAATATTTATTCAAACATCAATGCAATGATGCATAACTAATAGGCTAAAAAATTGCACTTTTCTCACTAAAGAAAATTTTGATTTTATAATGTTAAATCAAAATTAATTTAACAAACTGATCATTACCAAACACATTTTTAAATAAAATTTTGGAAAACTATCTCCAACAATAGTCTGAAGATGGTTTAAGCATTCTATTATTCTTAAAGTTTCAGGATAGTAACAAATGGTCTCTTGTCTTAAATGAATACCAAATAACCTGTGAAGAAATGATAGCTCACTAGGATTTTTCACAGTAGACATATGTCTATCACTATGGCTTTGGTTAACAACAAAACAAATACAAGATAACAGGGTTATAACTCAGCACTGTTGCAGCCCCCTGCTTCTTACACATTTGAAAAGGTCTTTTAAATGGCAACACAACACTACATAAAAATCCTGGGATGTGTATTTTGTCGATCCCTTTTAATCCCACAAATCTATTTTTGCTTGGTATTTTTATTCATATAGACTTAATGGCATGTGGTCTATAAACACCATTTTCTGTAACAAACAGTATTTGTTTCACAAATCCTTGATGACAATTTAACCAAGACTTTGAGACTGATTAAAACAAAGCTACCTACTATCGCTGCTAGAATATACAGAAAAGAAAAGGAAGTTGCCATTTTGTCAGAATGTTCTGTCCTTTCCTTGAAAAACAATATACTCCATAGATTCAGAACATAAGGCTTGAGTCGAGATGAAATGGAATAAAGATTTTATAAAAGTCTGACAGTTTCAAGGCAAGAAAAATACTCCTTATTTCAGAAAGTTTTCTATATGCAACTGCAAGTCTTGTGTGTGTGTGCAAACATTAGATTTTAACATTTTAACCTAAAAAAGTTTGATTTCAACATGATTTGTAAATAATAGAAAACATTCTCGCTCTTTCTCTCTCTCTCAAATCAGTAACATATTAAAAAAATAAAGAAAACAGTGTTAGAAGATCAGGTGTAACCTGGAAATGATTATTAACATGTTCCAAGTCAAAATGAACAAACTAAAATAAAAAGTTCCACATTAAGTCGAATTAAAAGTTATAGTGGTAACATCTCCAGTTATAGATCAAATGTAGTGTGCATTCATAGATTGTAGTAAACTATGTTTTTGAAGCAATCCACGAAAAGTCAGGCAAATATTGGCAGTTACACATATTATACCATAGTCATGACACATCTTTACTCAATACCTGGTCACTGGCAAACAAGTAATTTTTTTTGCTTCATTTCTGCATAATTCATTGATGTTAGACCTTGTTTTCTCTTAATTTTTATTTACAGAATATAATGTAGCTCTGGCCAGTGAATAGTGTTGTCCAGAGTGCTGAGGTTGCTGGTTTCATCCCCAGTCAGGGTACATAGAAGAAGCAATCAATGAGTGAACAACTAAATGGAACAACTAAGTGGAACGAGTTGATGCCACTTTTCTCTCTCTCTCTACTCCTTCCCCCTTCTCTTTCCCTTTCTCTCTCTCTCAAATCAATAGAAAATAATTTTTAAAAACCATAATTTAAACTTCAAAAGGAAAATAACAAATGCAGAAATGCCTACTCACATGTTGTCGGTGTAAATGAACTGGTTCTCGGGGCTCCTTGAGTTGTTGGGGGCGGTGGCATCGTGGGAGGAGTCAGCCTAGATGGAGTCTTCACATCCACAGGTGAGTCTGGCATTGTGGAGTGCTTCTCAGTACGATCTAGAGGATGCCACCATGAATGGTTACTTTTTTCCTTAATCACCTCAATTTTTTAGTTTGGGGTCATCTTTTTTACACTAAAGTAAACAGAAGAAATCTAACATCTATCAATGAAAAAAAGGCTTATCTACTAAAGTTTAAATCAGGATCTGATCATCCAAACCCCACTTAAGAAGATGTATCAGATGGCAGGACCTCATTTGTCACTGGGTTATTCTACATCCTATTGTTATTTCTGTCTTGGGCAAATGCTAGCTTCGTAGTGTTATAGGCAATAGCACAAGTTCTCTCAAACCAGAAGCCCGCATTTTCAAGATTTAAAAAAAAATAGGTGAGGAAGTAAGATGGTAATGAACCCCTGAGACAGCTTAGAAATAACACAAATCTGAAGCTCTGATATGCAGGTGAGAGATACCGATAGAAACCAGTGTCTGGTGATTTTTTAACACCTGTCATCCCCTTTCTATACTTAGTCTTCTAGCCTGTTAGATGAAGTAGGTTATGTCTCCAGGACATACACCTCACTTAATTTTTTTCTGCCATGTTTGAAAAATCACCACCACATAAATGTTATATGTCACACAAAGGAGTTATTAGCTTAGAATTTGTGAGTTTATGACCTGCCACTTTAAAAATCTGAGACCAATATTCAATTAATAATCTCAAAGTAAGATAAAAAAGTTCCAAATTAAGAACTAAAAAAAAAAAACAAACCAAAACAAAAAAAAATAAAAACTGAAGGCCCTCCTTATATTTTTTCATGAGTAGTTGAAGATATTAAGAAATTTTCTGATAACCCATTAATGAACATTTGAACTTCAGGACTGTTTTCTGCTAAGAATACTTATCCCTCAGATTTTTAAACTTTTTACATGAGTTTAATCTCTTTATCAAATCTTCAGTAAAAATTAGGCAGTTTTTGTTTGTTTCTTTTGATCCAATTTTCTACAGAAGTATACAGATGTGTGTGCATACCAAACAGGTTTGAGGTGTCTCTTGCAGCCTTAGACACAGATATTTCTCACTTGACTATTTGAAGAGTAACATAGATGACTGATAAAGACACTGACAAGAGTGTTGTGATTATGGGAGGAAAAGGGGGATGGGGAGAGGTAGAAGAGGGTAAAGGGGGCATAGAAGGAGACTTGACTTGGGGTTGTGAATGCCTGGTCCAATGTACAGATGATTTATCATGGAATGGTATACATGAAACCTATGTAACATTATTACCAATGTCACCCCAAGAAAGTACATTTATATGAATGGGTCTTTTAGAATACTATAATCATATGGGTATACAGAATAAAACTCAAATAACTTAAAAGTCAATTATTAAAAGAAAATGAAAAGTCCAAATTACTAATATGCCAAAATTACCACACCTTTATTTAAAGCAGTTTCATCAGACTTGGGTTGAAATAGAACACAATATTTAAAAGTTGAAATAATGTCAATACCATATTAGGTAAGATGTAACAAAAGAATGAAACTCATCAGTATTCTCTTAACAGCATTTCAAAATATGATCTAGTTAACAGTATCAGGGTCTCTATTTGTTAATCTTTAACTGCTGGTTGAATAAGTGTTGAGTGAGATGATGGTAAAGACACAAATGGAGAACATTTTTACCTTTATCTTACTATTAAAAATTGTCCTCATATTGCTAATGCAGATTTAAAACTAGTATCAGTAAATCAATTATTCTAGAAAAATAAATGCATTAGGCAGGGTTAAAGCCATTTATTCAATAGTTAAATTCACTGCACAGTCTACTCACCTCAACCAACCTCAGCAACAAGGGACTAAACAGCTTCCTACTTATGTTGCAGCTGAGGGAAGAGGTACAGCAGCAAATACAAGTCACCCTAAATAAAGGCAAATATTTCTCTCATGCCAAGGAAGGAGGGATAAAGGGAAGCTTGCCAGAGTCAGCTGGGAGATAACAGTGGGAACTGCTGGTCCATCTGGTTTTCATTCTGCTAACACTCACATTGAACTGTTAGAGAAGCCAGTCCAGATACACAGATTGAAATACACAGTTGTACAGACAGAGAAGAAAAGAGCAGGAGGGGGATGGAAAAGTGGGATGAATGAAAAAATAGAGTAGTAAAAGAGAAGAAAAAAGAAGAAAGACCAAAACAGAGAAAAGAGCCCGAAGAGGGAGAAATTCAGTCTGGACAGCTTCATTTACCTCAGGAGCTAAAAGCTGAGCTTTAGAGGACATAGCTCCCACCTTACGGACCTTGACCTAGTCCTTGAGCAATACTTAAATTTGAAAACATACCTTAAACCCGTTTTTTAATTTTTTTAAAACAGAAAAAAATTAAATGAAAAAAAGAAGAAACTACAAAGATGACAATGAGTTTCCTTTTCAAACTTCAGATAATCCTTTTATTTCTATCTTAATCTATGCAGTTTTAGAAAGATTTTTTGATATATCATAATTTTGATTTAAAAACATTTTGAATATGTGTCTTGGTCCACTATTTGTAACGTAACTCCTATCCAGAAGATCATCGTCATCATAATTATCATAAAAGATGAATGATTTTAAATTCTTGAAATGTCATCTAGGAACAGCAACAAGTGAGCCACGGCATAGCGAACCACCACAACTGCTAACAGGAACATTCACATTCAAACTGGAATATATGTATGTCAATCTTTAAGATGTGACTTTAGCCAAATTTCTGAGATGGTTAGCTTTACTCTGATCAAATAGAGTTTCAACCCAGAGGTCCTACAAACTTAAACAAAGTGGGACCATATGTAACTTATTCTGTGCTGCTCAGTGCAATCAATCCAGGACAGAGTTAGATGGTGAAATTACCAGCCAGGCCTCCTAACCCCTACACACACACACACACACACACACTCCTCTTGGGTAAAAAATATTAAAATAATTTCAGAAAATGTGTTTCAAGTACACTGAGTTGTGTTGCACGTTTTGAATTAAAAAAAACACATTTTGGAATATATATTCTTCAAATTTTTAGAACAGCAAAAGAGCAGATTTAACTACAGAAGCATCATATTCCATTTCAAATTAGAAGGCACAATGAAACCATTATTATTATATTTCTCATTTTAAGTTCATGAAAAGTATTTTTCTTGTACATAATTTCTATTTTTAGTTGCTGTATGAGAATGATATTGAAAGATTGACACAAAATGATAAAAGAAAAAAAACCATTTCTATCAGAGCAGCAAGTTATGTTAATCAAAAGGACTGATTTACCTTAATGATTCACACCACTTCTAAACAAGATTTTCAGTATGTGGTAACACTTCAACTCACATGGCAAATATCCAACACATATGTATTGAAGATGGTTGATGCAAGGAAGAAAGTGGGGCATATATAAATACACTACACATAGCATTTCAATGTCAGGGTCTTCTAGAAGTGGTATGTTTCCATTCATTTCTTTTTTGTTTTTTAAGTAAAGGAAAAGTCATGGCATAATCTACCATGGCACTTATTTTAGTTTTAGTTAGTTCAAATAATTCCAGATGTATTTTTAAAGCCTAAAAAAACCAGCATTCTACATTGTCCTTGTTTACATACCACTACAGAGGTGAACAGTGTAAAAATACAGTAAGTTCAGTATTGGTAAACACCTTTCCATCAGAGTTCTTCAGGTCAATTGTAATAGAGTACCTATTTCTCAGATGCATTATGGATTGAAAAACCTCTTGGTCAATTAGTAGTAAGTCCAGAGTTAGTCACTGTTTTAAAGTATTACTTAGAAAATTAAATTTAAGGGGGTGACATCAATCAGTAAGAGTACATAGGTTTCAGGTAAACACCTCCATAGGATTTGAACAGTTGATTATGTTGTATAGCCATCACCCAAAGTCAATTCATTTTCTGCGACTGTATATTTGACTCTTATTATGCCCTTCCTATACCCCATGCCCACAGAACCCTCCCCCCGGTAACAACTTCACTTTTATCTATGTCCATGAGTATCAATTTTATATACCATGTATGTTAGAAATCATATAGTTCTTAGCATTTTCAGATTTACTTATTTCACTCAGTATTATGTTCTCAAGGTTCATCTATGTTGCTGTAAACGGCCTATGTCGTCATTTCTTACGACTGAGTAGTATTCCATTGTATATGTGTACCACTTCTTCTTTATCCAATCAGTTGAAGGACACTATGGTTCCTTCCATGTCTTGGACACTGAATAATGCTGTGATCAATATGGGGAGCATGTGCGTTTATGTACCATTTATTATTTTTTTGTATAGATACCCAGAAGAGGGATTTTGGGGTCATATCGTAGTTCTATTCTTAAGTTTTTGAAGAACCACTATACTTTCTTCCATAATGGTTGTACCAGTTTAGGTTCCCACAAGCAGTGAATGAGGTTCCTTTTTCTCCACAGCGTCTCCAACACTTGCTATTACCTGTCTTATTGATAATAGCTAATCTAACAGGTGTGAGGTGGTATCTCATTGTAGTATTGATTTGTATTTCTTGAATAGCTAGTTAAAATGAGCATTTTTTTCATATATCTATTGACCATCTGTATGCCTTCTTGGGAGAAGTGTCTGTTCAGCTCCTTTCCACAATTAATTTTTTTTAATTTTTAAATTTTATTTAGAAAATTAACTTTAACAAGGTAAAATTGATCAGTAAGAGTACATAGGTTTTAGATAAACATTTCTATAGCATCTGAACTGTTGATTATGTTGTATATCCATCACCCCAAATCAAATTATTTTCTGTCACCTTATATTTGTCCCTCTTTATACCCTTCTCCCCACCATCACCCATTTCCCACAATCCCTCCCCCCTGGTGACTACTTCACTTTTATCTGTGTCCATGAATCTCAGTTTATATCTCACCTATATGTGAAATCATACAGTTCTTAGCTTTTTCTGATATACTTATTTCACACAGTATAATGTTCTCAAGGTCCACCCACGTCATAAATGTCACTATGTCATCATTTCTTATGGCTTAGTATCCCATTGTATATATGTACCACATCTTCTTTATCCAATCCTCTATTGAGAGACACCTTGGCTGTTTCCATGTTTTGGCCACTGTGAATAATGCTGCTATAAACATGTGGGTGCATGTGTCTTTATATATCAATGTATTTGATATTTTGAAGGTAGGCACATAGCAGAGGGGTTGCTGGATCAATTTTTTAATTCTGGGTCAATTTTTTAATTCTATTTTTAATTTTTTGAGGACCCACCATACTTTCTTCCATAATGGTTGTACTACTATATATTCCCACCAGCAGTGAATGAGGGTTCCTGTCTTGTTGATAATAGCCCATCTAACAGGTGTGAGGTGGTATCTAAGGGTAGTTTTGATTTGCATTTCTCTAGTAGCTACTGAACATGAACAACCTTTCATATATCTGTTGACCATTTGTATGTCCTCTTGGGAGAAGAATCAGGTCCTCTTCCCATTTTTTAATTGGTATTTGCTTCTTTGTTGCTGAGCTTTGAGAGTTCTTTTTATATTTTGGTATTAGCCCCTTATCAAAGCTATTGTTTACAAATATAATCTCCCATTTAGTTGGCTGCCTATTTGTTTTGTTGTCAGTTCCTTTTGCTGTGCAGAAGCTTTTTAGTTTAATATAGTACAAATAATTTATTTTTGCCTTTATTTCCCCTGCCTTTGGGGTCAAATTCATAAATTGTTCTCTATGGCCAAGATCCCTGAGTTTAGGGACTATATTTTATTCTATGTAATTTATTGTTTCATATCTTGTATAAATATTTAGGTCTTTGTTACATTTTGAAATAATTTTTGTTCAGGGGGACGAACTGTAGTAAGTTTAATTTTTCTGCATGTGGCTTTCCAATTTTCCCAGCACCATTTATTGAAGAGGATTTCTTTTCTCCATTGTGTGTTTTTGGCTCCTTTGTCAAAGATTATCTGTCCATATATATGCAGTTTTATTTCTGGGCTCTCGATTCTTTTCTATTGGTCTACATGTCTGTAATTCTGCCAATATCATGCTGTTTTGATTATTGTGTTTCTACATTACAATTTGAAGTCAGGTAGTGTGATACCTCCAGCTTCATTTTTTTTTTCCTCAGGATTGCTTTGGCTATTCGTGGTTTTTTATAGTTCCATACACACCTGGTGAGGTTTTGTTCTATTTATTTAAAAAATGACACTAGAATTTAAATGTGGATTGTATTAAATTTATATATTGTTTTGGGTAATACTGACATTTTAACTATTTTGATTCTTCCAAATCCATGATCATAGAATATTTTTCCGTTTCATTGTGTCTTTTTTTTTTTTTTTTGTATTTTTCTGAAGCCGGAAACGAGGAGAGACAGTCAGACAGACTCCTGCATGCGCCCGACCGGGATCCACCCGGCACACTCACCAGGGGGCGACGCTCTGCCCACCCGGGGCGTCGCTATGTTGCAACCAGAGCCACTCTAGCGCCTGAGGCAGAGGCCACAGAGCCATCCCCAGCGCCCAGGCCATCTTTGCTCCAATGGAGCCTTGGCTGCGGGAGGGGAAGAGAGAGACAGAGAGGAAGGAGAGGGGGAGGGGTGGAGAAGCAAATGGGAGCTTCTCCTGTATGCCCTGGCCGGGAATCAAACCCGGGACTTCTGCACGCCAGGCTGACGCTCTACCACTGAGCCAACCGGCCAGGGCTCATTGTGTCTTTTTTCAATTTCCTTCAATAATGCTTTGTAGTGTTCAGTATATAAATCCTACACATGCTTTGTTACGTTTATTTCTAGGTATCTTATTTTTTCTGTTGCAATTGTAAAAGAAATTGTTTTCTTTTAGTTCTGAAGTTTCATCATTGTCATATATGAAAGCAATAGACTTTTGTATATTGATTTTGTATCCTGCAACCTTACTGTATTGGTTTATTGTTTCTAATAGTTTTTTGGTGGAGTGTTTCTATATACAGGATCATGTAATCTGCAAAAAGTGATACCTTTACTTCTTCTTTTTCGATAAGGATGCTTTTTATATCTTTCTCTTGCCTAATTGTTCTGACAAAAACTCCCAGAATTATGTTCAATATGAGTGGAGAAAGTGGGCAGCCATGTCTTGTTCCTGATGTAGAGGAAAAGCCACCTTTTGTTCTCTATCTAGTATGATATTAAATGATGGTTTGTTCATATATGGCCCTTATTATGTTGAGGTACTTTCCTTCTATACACATTTTATTGAGTGTTTTAAAAATTAATCGATGTTGTATCTTACCGAATGCCTTTTCTGTATCTCTTGATATAATCATGTGATTTTTGTTCTTTGTTTTATTGGTGTGGTGTATTACATTGATTGGTTTCTGTAAAGTGAACCATCCTTATGCTTCTGAAATAAATTTCACTTCATTGTGATGTATTATTTTTTAAATGTATTGTTGTATTTTATTTGCTAGTAGTTTCTTAGAGAATTTTTGTATGTATTCATTAAAGATACTGGTCTCTAGTTTTCTTTACCTTGTCCTTGTCAGGGTTTGGTATGAGGGCTATGGTGGTCTCATAAAATGTTAGGGAATATGGCTTCTTCCTATATTTTTTGGAAAACTTTGAGAAGGATAGGTACCCAATCTTTTTTGAATTCACTAGTGTAGACATCTGGTCCTGAACTTTTATTTTGGGGGAGGTTTTTGATAGTTGTTTCTATTTTCTCCCTGCTTATGGGGGTTTTCCACTTCTTCACGACTCAGTCTAAAAAATTGTAGAGCTCTTGGAACTTATCAATTTCTTCTAGATTGCTAAATTTGATGGCATATAACCTTTCACAGTATTCTAGTATGATCTTTTGTATAACTATGATGTCTGTGGTAATTTTTCCTCTTACAATTCAAATTTATTTCTACGAGACATTTTTTCTTTTTTTCCTTAGTGAATCTTTCCAGGAGTTTGTCAATTTTATTGATCTTTTCAAACAATCAGCTCTTTGTTGTATTAATTTTTTGTATAATTTTTTTTTGTTCTCTATTTCATTTAGTTCTGCTCTAATTTTTGTATTTTCTTTCTTCTGTTCACTTTTTTTTTCTTCTTTTTGTTCTTTAAGATGTGATGTTAGGTTGTTAATTTGGGAATCTCTCTTGTTTCTTGATATAAGCCTGTAATGATATAAACTTCCCTTTTACTACTGCTTTCACTGCATCCCAGAAATTTTTATATATTTTGTTGTTATTCTCGGTCTGTATATGTCTTTTGAGCTCTGCTTTTATTTCTTCTTGGACACAGTTATTTTTAAAAAGTATGTTGCTTTGTTTCCACATTTTTCTGGTTTTCTCTACTTCTTTTTTGCAGTTAAATTCTAATTTCAAAGCCTTATGGTAAGAGAATGTGCTTGGTATAATTTCGATCTTCCTGAATTTAGTGATGTTAGTTTTGTGGCCCAACACATGGTCTATCCTTGAGAATGTTCCACACACACTGAATAAGAATATATAATCTGACGTTTTGGGATGAAATGTCTTATAAATATCTGTTTTTTACATTTGATCTAGTGTGTCTTTTTAGGCCAATGTTTTTTTTATTGATTTTCTTTTTGATGATACATACAAAGCCATCAATGGTATGTTGAAATATTCAAGTATGAATGTGTTTTTGTCTGTTTCTATTTTTATATCAGTTAGAAGGTGTCATGTATTTTGGTGCCCCATGATTCAGTGCATGTATATTAAGAAGTGTTATGTTTTCTTGATACAATGTGCCCTTAATCATTATAAAATGTCCATCTTTGTCTCTTGGTACCTTTGTTATTTGAACTCAGCATTGTCATATATGAATATTAGTTAACACCTGGTTTTCTTTGGATATTATTTGCCTGTGGAATTGCTTTCCAAACTTTCACTTTGAATCTACTTTTGTTTGCAGGTTAGATGTGTCTTTTGAAAGCAGCATATGGTTGAGTTTTTCTTTTTGATCTAATCTGCTACTCTGTGCCTTTTTATTGGTGATTTCAGTCCATTTACATTTAGTGTAATTACTGACACTTGAAGATTTTCTATAGTGATTTTATGTTTTGCTTTCTGGTATCTCTGTGTCTCATTTGATTCTTCTCCTTTTTGTTTTTGTCAGTTTTTTTTTTTGTTTTGTTTTGGGGTTTTTTTGGTGGCATTTCATACCTCTTTCCTTTTCTTCTTTTTTTAAGCTATGTGTTTCAGTAGTGGCCTTTTTGTGGGTGGTTACAATTAGGTTATTAAGAGAAAATGTTATTTTTTTCTTTTCTAAGTGAGAGGAGGGGAGATAGACTCTCGCATGTGTCCCCACCAGTATTCACCAGGCTACACCCATCTGGGGCCATGCTCCCAAACAAACTATTTTTAGCACTTGAGGTAGAGGCTTCACAGAGCCATCCCCAGTGCCCGGGGCTTATGTGAAGCAGCTCATCACTTCTCCTGTGTTCCCTTACTGGGAATTGAACCCAGACATCCACAAAAGAGGCTAACATCCTACCACTGAGCCAACCGGCCAGGGCAAAAGGAAAATATTCATATGTACAACAGTCCTTTGTCTTCTAAGTGCTTCTGCACTCCATCTCCTTTGCTACTGCAGATTTTTATCTTTTCCCCTTATATGTTATTGTCGCAGATTATCCTTGTTTCTATTTTAACCTTGTTGGAACTTTTACTTGTAGTTTTTGTTTTCTTCTTTGTATCTGGTCAAACAACACCCTTGAATATTGGCTGCAGTGGGTGTTTTCTGGAGATAAATTCCCTCACCTTTTGCATGTCTGCAAAAGTTTTTATTTCTCTTTTATATTTGAAGGATAACTTTGATGGATATAGTATTCTTGGCTGGTAATGACTCCATTGCAGTACTTTGAATGTTTGGGTCCACTCTCTTCTGGCTTGTAGAGTTTCCGGTGATAAGTGTGATGATAACCTAATGGGCCTTCCTTTATATATCATGTTCTTCTTTTCCCTAGCTGCACTGGAGATTCTTTGTCATCAATTTTTGACAATTTTATTACCATGTGCCTTAGAGAAGGTCTGTTTGGACTGAGGTAACTTGGTACTTTGTATGCTTCTTGTATGCAAAGATCTAACTCTTTCCATAGACTTGGGAAATTCTCATCAGTTATTTGCTTGAATAGGCTCTCCCTTCTCCCACTCTTTTTTTTTGTAACATACCCATTATTCTTATACTGTATTGCTCTTTCTGATGAAGTCAGAAAATTCTTGTAGAGCTCTATCATTTTTCTTAACTCATGAATTTCTCTCGTCTTCTCTCTGTAACACTTCTAGTTGCCTGTCTTTGATGTCACTGATTCTCTCCCTTTTTTTTAATCAAGTGAGAAGCAGGGAGATGGAGAGACATTCCTTCATGCACCCCAGCCAGGATCACCCCAGCAACCTATCTTGGGCTTATGTTCTGCCCATTTGTATCTGCCCATTTTGTTATTTTTCAAAGGGTTTCTGGGAAGTTTCTTTTGGCGCACATAGGTATGGGTGGTTCCAGCCAAAGTTCCTGGGCCTGGTTCCTCACATGACCTTCCCCCAATGTCAACTGACCTCACATTCTGACCTTTTATGTTATATAGGGGCACCACTATTCGTCTGGCTACTTCCTGCTGGTTAAGGATGTCATGGGGAAGGGAGGTCGGAAGGTGCTCAGCAACCAAGTTATTTTAATGCCTGAGTGAGGCCATGGAGCCATCCTCAGTGCCGGGGTCCACTTGCTCATTTGAGCCATAGCTGTGGGAGGGGAAGACAGAGGGGATGCATGGAGAAGCAGATAGTTGCTTCTCCTGTGTGTCCTGACTGGGAATTGAACCCAGGACTTCCACATGCCAGGCTGATGCTCTACTGCTGAGCCCACTGGCCAGCACCAATTCTCTCTTCTATCTGGACTGCTATATTAGCTAAACTAGCTACCTCATTTTTCAATTTATGTACTGAGTTCTTCATCTCTTCTTGGTTCTTTTTTAAAGTTTCAAGTCTCCTTGGTGAAGTACTCACTTTGTGTTTTGAACTTATTTAATTGTTTGCTAGTGTTTTCTTGCATCTCATTGAGTATTTCCAGAACTTCAATATTGAATTCAGTATCGTTTAACTCCAAGGTTTCCCTGTGATTGAGCTTGTATTGTGGACATTTTAAATTTTCTTCCTGAACTATGTCTCTTTCTTGTGTAGTCATGGTATTCAATTTCTTCTTCTCTGATGGCATCTGAGAGTGGTATTGTTAAGAATTCTAACAAAAATAAATAAATAAATAAACTGAAAAAAGTGAAAAATAGAAAAATTTTAAAAATGACAAGTAGTTTCTGGCTGGTTGGCCCAGTGGTAGAACGTCATCTCAGCGTGTGTATGTCCCAGGTTTGATTCCTGTTCATGGCATACAGAAGAAGCACTATCTGCTTCTCTAACAATCTCTCTCCCCTGCTCTCTCTCTCTCATTCCTTCCCACAGCCATGGCTCAGTTAGATCAAGTTGGCCCAAGGCACTGATGATGGTTCCATGGCCTTGCCTCAGGCACTAAAATAGCTCATTTGCTGAGCAACAGAGCAATGGCTCCAAATGGGGAGTTCATTCCCAGATGGATCCCAGTCGAGATACATGCGGGAGTCTTCCTTAATTTTTTTTTTAAAAAGGACAATTAAAAAAGAAAAACCATGAAAAAAAAACAAAGATAAAAAACAAAAAAGTCAAAACCAAACAACCACAAAATATAAGAATAAAAATTACCAAAAATTAAAGTGAAATTCAAAAGAAGAAATAAAATTTTCAGTTTTCAGAGGTTTTTCTGTTTTCTTCCAGTAGGTGGTGATGTACTAAAAGTTTTAGGTCTGTGAAATTCATGGACTGACTTCCACTGAGATGCTGTCACAATGATGTAAGCGGGGTTGCAATTGTGCTGGTGTGTGGGGCTAGTTAGGGCTTTTAGGCTTTAGAAATGTTGTTCTCAGGCCTCTGAGCATTTCTCCCCATGTCTTAATAGACCAGGGACCAGACAGGGAGCAACTCTGTTCTTTAGGGATGAGAGTGGCTCTGGAGAGTTGGGGGTGGGATCTGTCTCTGCCACTCTCCATACCCCACGAGGTGAGGGAGGTAGGATCTGGGAGGCAGGATCTGGGAAGCTAGGGGGCAGCATTTTGGTTTTATGTGTCTCTGTGCCAAGAGCAGACTGTAGGCAGACCGCCAGAACCATGGCCATGACACCCACGTTCTGCCTTAGCTTTAATTTAGTATCTCCCCCTCTGCCCTTCAATCTCACCTCTCCTCCTGACAGAGAGAGACCCAATCACTCTGGGCTTCTCCCTTCTGTGAAGCCCCAGCAGACAAAAATCCAGGCAGTCTGCACCTCTCTCTCCCCAGAGCCAACCCAGGGTCTTATCTTCTGCCTTCCTTTTCAACCATTCCCACCTTTAGTTCATTTGGTGGGCAGATCTTTCAGGCAAGTCTGTGAGCCCAGCTAGGGTAGGCTCTCTGCATTATAGCTGTTCAATTTGTTGAAATTTCAAGTGGAGAAATTGGGGTATCTCTCACACTGCCATCATCTTAGTTTGACATCATCATAAGAGTTAGTCTTATTTGAATAAGTGTTAATTAAGAAAGCTAGAAGGTATGCACTAAAGAGCATTAATCCCAAATGGGACCAAGATACTACTAGTGAAAGGAGAAGGCAGGGAAGAAGAACACTGGGTACAGAATTTTCTTTTTATTTCTCTGAAAAGTGGCATATAGTTCTAACAAAACAATCATTTAGATGTTACAGGAAACTAACACAGACTAGAATGGTAGACAATCAGCCTCCACAGTGCTATCTTATTTCCCTCATAAGCACCTCTGGTACCTTTCATTCCTGCTTAGAACCTTTCAAAATGCCTGAGAATAAAAGTGAAATGCTAATATTTTAAACACAGTGAAATTATACAGTGGAAAGATATTTGGCATAATAGTAGAATTTCTATGTTTGAAATGTAAATGGAACAATTAGCAGTAAGCAAGCCCTCAGGCAAGGTACTTATCCTGAGAATCTTAGTCTCTCATAGGAATGGGAATACAACCCTCTCCATCTCATTAATAGGTAGTACACTGCCTACTGTACATGTTAGGCACCAACATATGTGAGCTTCATTCTCTTTTGCCTTCCTCTCCATGATTCATTCATGGCTTCATTTACAATGTTTTGCTTTGATGGTATTCTCTACAGAGCACCTTGGTATTCTCCATCCAGTTTTTCTGCCATTTTTTTTCATGCTGTTGTTTCCTACACCTAAAAGGACCTGACCCATCTTATACATTTTTCATTACCATATCATTTTATAGCTATTCTAGTTTCCCTAGGCACCAACCCATCATGCTTCCTCTTACTCTTTTTTATAATATACCACAGCCCATATATACAACAGTCATGTATGTGTATTTTATAAAAAAAATAACCCAGTCAGTACCTGTACTCCAAGAAATTCAATTAAAAATAAAATCAATATATAAAATAGTAAGCAACTTGATGACAACTTTTTAAAATGTCTCCTTAGAGGGAATTTAAAAAATTAAATGTAATAACAAAAAGGATAGTTACATTCCTAACTTACAAATCCATTCCTTGTATCATAGCCAGTTCAAAGATACCAACCGTAATTTCATGGCAAAAGATAAATACACAACCATCAACAGCATATAATTAAGTCATGAGAGAATGGAATGTAGGTAGATATTGATCGACTTACAACCTATGCAACTTACGACCATTCAACTTTACGACCACAATTGCTAGCCATGACTGCTCCACATCTGGGAGCACAAGCGTTGCCCAGCTGGGTGTATGACAGTGCGGACCAGCTTCTGGCAGCACTACCATCTCCGCTGCACCATTTCAACTGTTATCGCAGACTTGGTACAGCAATTTGTGTTTTGTGTCTTGGATATTTTTCATCAAACCCCTCCCAAGATGTCTACCAAGAGGAAATTGTCTTTGTCTATGCCTCAGCCTGACAAGAAGAACAGAAAGGCCATCGATCTTGACACAAAAATGAGCACTGGAGAAAAAAAAAATGAGCGTGGGCTCATCCGACTTGAGCATGCATGGGTTCACCAGCTTGAGTGCAGGGGCACTGGCTTGAACATGGGATCATAGATATGACCCTATGGTCGCTGGTTTGAGCCCAAGGTTACTGGCTTGAGCAAGGGGCCACTCACTCTGCTGTAATCCCCTGGTCAAGGCACATATGAGAAAGCAATCAATGAACAAGTACGAAGGAGGAGAGAAAGTGAATATGATCACACATATTTATGAAAAAACCAACTCCAGTAACCCCAACTGTTGCCTCAGATGATGACATCAACAATCCACAGCCAAGCACCAGTGGCCAATAAAATGCTTCGTACATGTTTATATATTTTAATATGTTTTACAATTGGGAAAATGTTTCCTATGGTATTTTTTACACCTGTATTTTATATTTTTGTATGCACCTGTATTTTGTAATTTTGTATGTTTTGCAAATATTAAACCAGTTGTACTGGTAATGCAGTGTTTTACTTAAACCTGACGAATGTAAAAATAAAAAACAAAATGGTGTAGAGATGATACAAATGGCATAAAATGAACAAAGAAAATTATGATATATAACAATAATGAAAGAAAATTATGATAAATATGACTTAAAGATTTTTAAAACATCATTTCACAGTACTGTACATATAGCCTACTCAACTTACAACCAAATCATATTACGACTGGTCTGTCAGAACCAATTGTGGTCGTTAAGTCGAGCACTAGCTTTAATGGGGGAAAATACTGGAAACCTGAAATTCAGTTCAACTCTGCAACTAACTTATTATGTGAGTTTAGGCAAGTGCAAGAATGACCTATTGTTACCTCATGTCTTATCATAGGTATTTTATAAAGATTGCTATTCCTGAACCATAAATCTGATTTTATGTACAGATACTGTTGAGTTCCTAGTCAATAGTCCTTCTTCCCTCTTCCTTGCTGGACAGCCTTGATTTTATTCAAGTACACAGTTCTTGGGGAAAGATCCTCCTTGTTTTACATTAATCAGGTTATCACATTTCCTTTGGCAGAAACAAGTTTCAGATTTGGGTACTGTGCTCTAATTCTGGATAATGGGTCATGAAGGAGATTCATGAAAGAGGTACTAGGTAAGACTTTTTCACTCTCTAAACCCAAGGAGGAGATCTCTCTCTTCTTTTGATGTATTTGCAGCCAATTCCTTCATTTCCCTTCTCTGGAATTTACTCTCTTATCTATACAATTAAGCATCTTCTGATGACCTCAAGGGTCAATTGCAAAAAGTAATAATCTCTGGTTTCTTTCTATAGATATGATCATCTCAAACACAAAGAAAACTACCTAAGAAGATACATCTGACAATAAAGTGACCACAAATAAAATTATTGTGAACTTGGCGATTATAATTAGACTTTGTCAGTTCACATAAATTTCTATGTCTACAAGTATATTTCTGCATAAAATTTTTTTCATAAAATTTTCATATAAAATAAGCATATATTTTTTCAAATATGTTTTTAATCCTCATTACTAAATATCTATCAACAACTTAGTTATAAAATAACCATATCAATGTCCAATTGTCCCTGTTTAGTTACCATCAAAACACTCACTTTCACAGCCCAAGTTCTCAAAACAGTAATACACTCACTTTCTCTACTTTCTCATTTCCCATTCTGTCTTATACTTACTTGTAGCATATACCTATAAGACTGCCTAGAAAGTTTTCCTCCCTTTACTGGGACCTGCTATACTTTCTAATATATAAATATATTGGAAGCCACCATGCTTTTTTATGACCTTGCACCCAAGATATCAGCAACTGGCCCAGGCAGAGCATGTAGTTGAAGATGGGCAATTTCAGCCTTTCCCTAACATTTTTATAAACGATAAAGAAAACAATTTCACTCCAGAAGAAAAAGACTACCCTATTTATTGTCCTTTCTCATGTCTAGAAAGCATGTCTTTAATAAAAAAAGAAGGCAACAGGCAGAGACAATCAAAGAGAAAAGACAAGAGATTATCCTGATAGTCAAGTTCCTTATTTTACTAGATTTTAGGAGCTAATTGCATCTCTAAAACTCCCACAATTTGTATCTTCCAAACCATCTAAAGATTAGTTAACCAATCCTTCCTTTACCTAAAGTCTAGTTTGAGTTGACTTTTCACTTGAAACCAAAGAATCCAGATTAAAATAACCCTGGAATGAAGCACCAAGGTAGCCTAACTCCAACTGAAATTCTTCTCTTCCTTATTAATCAAAAACTATTGTATCCTTTATCAGGCATCTTTGAAACATCTGGAACTGTTTACCACTTCTCCCTTCTTAAAACATTTGTCCCCAGGCTTCCATGATTCAAATACTCTCATTTTCCTCAGATCTTTCTGGCTTCTTAGTATCCTTCTCAGTCTCTCTTAATGGCTCACCATGATCAACCTATGTGATAGCTACTAGTGTTTTCTCCCAATGTTATGTCATAGTTCTTATGTAAATTTTCATTTTATACCTTTCCCCTGGTGACTTCATTTGTGCTGTGATAGTCACACCATGGCCATAATGTGGATAACTTTACCTATAACTCTAGCCCTAGCATCCTTTGAAGTTTAGACCCAGATATCCAGGTGGTTTCTCATTTTAACAGCCTGGCTTCAAACTCTCATCATCTATCATCTCTCACCTGGTCTAATCAACAACCCATTCAATGACTCTCTGCTCTGTACTATGTCTTTATCTCTATCCATCTCCAAATCACACCCAGTCATTTGACTATATATCTCAAAGATGTGATCAAAGATCTTGCCCCTTTCCTCTTAATAATATTCAAAAACCTATTATAATGTTAAGCATAAAGTCCAGGTGCCTTATCAGGGCAAAGAACACCTTTTGTGACCCATCTGGTACCTGTTACCATTCCAGAACCATATTAATTCCTCCCACCCAATGGCACCCTCACCGCAGAACTCTATATATACTGCACTACTGTGGCTCTCCAAATGTTCCTGGTTCTCTCTCAGGCTTCCATCACACTGCATCCTTTTCCTAGAAAACTCTTTACTCCACCACTGTCTAGTTAAGTACATCATGCCTTTGAAACTCTATTTATAGGTCACTTCAGCCAGAAACTCTTTGCTGACAACCCTTCCATCCCCAATTGGCTCAGACTGTTCCATATTCCCCTATTACATTGTCTAGATGGCTTCTATATTACTGATTACACTGTATTTAGAACCAAGATCTGCCCTTCTCACTAGATCATAATTTACTTAAGGACAATGATGATGTCTTATGTGTTTTTATATTCTCAACACTTTTCACAGAGACTGACACATAGAAGGTGTGCAATAAATTTAGTATTTTAGTTAAATATATATTACTATAATGTCATAGATACACCTGTAGTCACAACTTTGAGACCTTTGTCCTTTCAGGAGACATGACAGTTTTAACTAAAGGTAAATTTATCTATTCAATACATATCTTTTTATCCATAATTCTGAAAGAATCCTAAAAAGAATTTCTACATTCAGAAAACATTAAGTGCCCAAAGATAAATCTAGGAAGACCACTAGTAAGTTACTGAATTCACCAGTTTTAAAATGTGTTTTAGTAATCACAATATACTTATTAATACCTTTTATATTAGAGGGAAAAAGGTTTTATAAGGCAACTTAAATACATATGACCTAGTCTCTATAAGTACCATTATTTTTTTACAATAATAGTATTATATAGTCATACATATGCACATTCAAAACAAAAGTATATTATGAACCAAAAACACACAATTTTGTCCTCATAAAGTTTTTCTCTTGCTTTTCTATCGATGGGAAGATTACAGATTATTTTCATAGTTTTTTCTTTTATTATTTTCTTTTACGTAAATGTTCCACAGTAAAATTTTTTTACAGGCAAAATCTATAGATAGGCCCTGGCCAGCTGGCTCAGTGGATAGAGCGTCAGCCCAGCATATAGATGTCCTGGGTTCGATCTCTGGTCAGGGCACACATAAGGAGCAACTAACTGCTTCTCTTTCCCTCTCTCTCCCCCTTCTCTCTCTCTTCCTCTCTCCCAGTCAGCGGCTCAACTGTTCAAGCATTGACCCTGGGTACTGAGGTGGATTCAAGCATCAGCTCCAGATGGATTGCCAGGTGGATCCTAGTCAGAGTGTATTTCGGAATCTGTCTCACTATCTCCCCTTCTCTCACTTAAAAAACAAACAAACAAAAACTATACATAAAAATTGATTAGGATAAAGCATCTAAAATCAGGTATAAGATACTGTATCAAATTTGTTCTGCATGCTTTATCTCATATTAAATCTCATTGTAAAAAGGCCCTATTAAATTCCTATATTATATAAAGGAACTGAGACCCAGAAAGGGTAATTTGTCCAAGGTTACAAGCCACAACTTATTTCAGGACTTCTCAGAGTTTATTATCATCTAAAACTAATGTTATTTTATACATGATCTGAAAAACTGAAATAAAAACATTAAAAAAAATGTTAGGCCCTGGCCGGTTAGCTCAGTGGTAGAGCGTTGGCCTGGCGTGCGGAAGTCCCGGGTTCGATTCCCAGCCAGGGCACACAGGAGAAGTGCCCATCTGCTTCTCCACCCCTCCCCCTCTCCTTCCTCTCTGTCTCTCTCTTTCCCTCCCACAGCCAAGGCTCCATTGGAGCAAAAGATGGCCCGGGTGCTGGGGATGGCTCCTTGGCCTCTGCCCCAGGCGCTAGAGTGGCTCTGGTCATGACAGAGCGATGCCCCAGATGGGCAGAGCATCGCCCCCTGGTGGGCGTTCTGGGTGGATCCCAGTCGGGCGCATGCGGGAGTCTATCTGACTGCCTCCCCGTTTCCAGCTTCGGAAAAATACAAAAAAAAAAAAAAAAAGTTAAATCTTGAATTAACATCATACTGAAACTCACCTTTTAATACTACTGTACTAGTCACAAGTGGCCATTCCAATTTAAATTTAAATTAAATAAAATTTTAAATTTAGTTTCTCGTCACACTAGTCACATTCAAGTGCTCAACCACCACGGCAACATGGCTACACAGTTATGGCTGATGGCTACCATATCAGAAAGCTCAGTTACAGAACATTTCTGTCATCACAAAAGGACAATGCTTTACATAAATAATGGCTCTGAAATGCTATATTAGAAATAATGGCTCCACGAAGATGAGGGGGGGAAATGCCTTTGGCCTCAGTCTAAATGCTTTCCATTCATTCCCATTTAGATCTTCCACTTGTTTTATAGATTAGGCTTCTACACACAATTTCATTTGATAATTAAAAGTTACAAAAAAATAAAAATTTAAAACCCAATGATTAAGATAAATGAGATCTGAGCTCTAGGTAAACAAGAGAATAAGATATGTTCAGTGTAAGTAATTAGTAAACTTCTAACTATGCTAATGGAAATAAGGCCAGGGGCTCAGTCTCAGAATGAGCCACTCAGCAGCTAGGTTGGCAGCTGCTCTGCAATCAGAGACGACAGCCCAAAGCATGACTCATGCCCTAAAAGAGCATGAACTTGGGTTCAGACTTGGGCAAAGAAGAATTAGGTAAATCCATACTAATCTATTACTATTTCTAGAAAAATAGGTTTAAAAATGTTTTAGGCATCTCTGTATAGGAACCATAATAAGAATTTCCCTTCTTGACCTGACCTGTGGTGGCGCAGTGGATCAAGCGTCAACCTGGAACACTGAGGTTGCCAGTTCAAAACCCTGGGCTTGCCCAGTCAACGCACATGTGGGAGTTGATGCTTCTTGCTCCTCCCCACCCCTTTTCTCTCTCTCTTTCTCTCTCTCTTTCTCTAAAATGAATAAAAAATAAAATGCTTGGCTTAAAAAAAATTCCCTTCCCTTCTTCTTGTTTGTTTTTGTTTGTTTTTTACAGAGACAGAGAGAGAGTCAGAGAGAGGGATAGACAGGGACAGACAGACAGGAACAGAAAGATGAGAAGCATCAATCATTAGTTTTTCATTGCGCATTGCAAAACCTTAGTTGTTCATTGATTGCTTTCTCATATGTGCCTTGATCACGGGTCTTCAGCAGACCGAGTAACCCCTTGCTCAAGCCAGTGACCTTGGGTCGAAGCTGATGAACTTTTTGCTCAAACCAGATGAGCCTGCAAGCTGGCGACCTTGAGGTCTCGAACCTGGGTCCTTGGCATCCCAGTCTGATGCTCTATCCACTGCGCCACCACCAGGTCAAGCTCCCTTTCCTTCTTCTATTGCACTTATCAACTAACACGTGACACATTTATCTTGTTTCTGAATGTGCCTCAAACACCTGGTCAGCTTTATGAAGGCATAAATTTCTACTTGTTTTGTTAATTCCAGCTTCTACAGCATTTAGAAGCATACCTGAAATATCAGGCATTTGATAAAGATTAGTGGAATGAGTGAAGAAAGTAATCAAGAAAGAAAGCAAAGCTAGTTTCTGACAATACAGCTAGACATATTGGTAATAATATGGTAATAACCTAGAGGGGACAAAGGATTGAGTAAGGCAGACTGTTGAAAAGTACATACCCACTTAAATGGAGACAGAAATGCTAAGAATTAGAAGCAGGAAATAGACTAAACCAATTTTCTCATGTTTGATGAACTGTAGATCACCAAGAAAAAGCATTATTAACATTAACAAGTATCTCACCTGACCAGGCAGTCGCACATGGATAGAATGTCGGACTGGGATGCGAAGGACTCAGGTTCGAAACTCTGAAGTCACCAGCTTGAGTGCAGGCTCATCTGGCTTGAGCGTAGGCTCAATGTCTTGAGTACAGGATCGCTAGCTTGAGCATGGGATCATAGACACTTGAGCCCAAAGGTCACTGATTTGAAGCCCAAGGTCATTGGCTTGAGCAAGGGGTCATTCACTCTGCTGTAGCCCTCTGGTCAAGACACATATGAGAAGGCAATCAATGAACAACTAAGGAGCTGAAATGAAGAAATGATGTTTCTCATCTCTGTCCCTTCCTGTCTGTCCCCATCTGTCCCTCTCTCTCTGCCTCTCTGTGTCAAAAAGAAAAAAAAACAAACAAGTATCTAAATGATGGTTGTAGCTAGATAAATCACTAATTTCACAAAGTTTAGAAAGGCCAGCTGGTCACTGAATATTGGTGGACTTCAGATATTACGTGTATAAGTTCCTTAAAAATGTCATCTCTCCCACAGTGGTTATCATTTTTACTACAGTTATTCCACCTTTCAACTCTAATAACCATCTCTGGAGGTGGGTCCTGAAAACCACCAAAGGGGTATTAAGAGGTCTAGGGTCTACCCCATTTCAAACAGCATAGTTCCAATTTATCTGCTCTATGCACTGGTGTTCTGTTTAAGATTTCTTTTGAAAACCAGGGGTCTCCTGTTTAAGAAGGAAACTTTTGAAACCCTTGACACGGGCAATCAGCAAATATTCACTGAGTGTTGTGATAAAAATACTAAAGAAAAACAGAATCACCTAAATACAAAGAAAAGTAACGCCTGCCTGGGTAAAGAGCAAAGAAAGACACAGTCATCACCAAGTGCTCATAAATCAAATAAAAACATCTATGTAACACCTGGTTGCCAAATCACAGACTATTAAAAAAAATAAGCAATGATCTAAAGCCTTTATAATCTTTAAGTAGACAATTTTTAATACAGTATTATCTGTCTTATTTGCCAATGATAAAGAAGGACATAGAGAAGGCTGAGAGAGCTGCTGCAGGAAATGGCAGCATACACACCAGCATAGTCCAGATAAGTTATGTTTGTCCAGATAAGAGTCACTAAATCAAGGTAGAAAGTATGAAGGTATACAGAGTGTATACCTGTTCATGAAATCAAAGACAAGAAAATAGGAGCTCAAGTGAATATTTTAATTTAATTGAATGTAGTTTTAAAAAATCAACCAACCAGTGCTATTAGTTTAGATTTCACATTATACGTAAAGGGAAAACACTGAGAGTTTTTAAGGAGTTAAATGACATGTATTTTTCTATCACACACACACACACACACACACACACATATATATATAAAATAGAAAAAAATATATATATAATATATATATATATACATATGAACAAATAACAAACAGGATAAGGCAAGAGGACAGAGTAATGGATAGCAATATCCCACACAAGAAATGATGTAGGCATCTAGCACAGAAGTGGCTAAAAAGAAAGGAGAAAAGGAGAGAGATTCAGGAGATGGTGTCAAACTCACAGAGGTAGTAACAAAATAAGACAACCTCTAAGCAAGTAGAAAGCTTGAGGTGCATGGTAATGTCAAAAACCAAAACCAAAAGACAGCAGGAAAAATTATTTGTGGAAATAAACATTTTAATAAATGTTTTAAAAGTTTAACCTCATTAGTATTTTTTATATTTATTTATTTATTTATTTGCATTTTTCTGAAGCTGGAAACGGGGAGAGACAGTCAGACATACTCCCGCATGTGCCCAACCGGGATCCACCCGGCACGCCCACCAGGGGGCGATGCTCTGCCCACCAGGGGGCGATGCTCTGCCCATCCTGGGCGTCGCTATGTTGCGACCAGAGCCACTCTAGTGCCTGAGGCAGAGGCCACAGAGTCATCCCCAGCACCCAGGGCCATCTTTGCTCCAGTGGAGCCTTGGCTGTGGGAGGGGAAGAGAGAGACAGAGGAAGGAGACAGGGAGGGGTGGAGAAGCAGATGGGCGCTTCTCCTGTGTGCCCTGACCGGGAATTGAACCCGGGACTTCTGCACGCCAGGCCGACGCTCTACCACTGTGCCAACCGGCCAGGGCCCTCACTAGTATTTTTTAAATTATAACAAAATGCTCTTTTTCAACTAAAGACTGGTAGATTTTTAATATGATAATATAATTTTCAACTCTGTATCTCTGGTGTCTAAACATGGTTTTTGCCTATTGTAGGTCCCCAAATTTTGTTTTATTAATTAACCACTTTTTTAAAATTAAAGTAATCAAGATGTCCATTCTACCACCACTTAGTGTATACTATAATTATTAGATACAATGCAATCCCAACTGAAATACCAATTGAATCACTTATATTTTATATAGCACAAATATGTCTTCTCTGAGCTTAAGAAGTATTATAATGGGGGGGGGGAAATCAAACCAAACATTGATGGAAAACTGCAAAGAACATCCCACTTACAAATAGAAATATTGCTTGCTAGAGATCTATAACATTTTCAAAAACACAAAATTTTTGACACTGTTTGTCAGATAAATTAATCACAAAAATAATAAATGTCTAAATACAAAGGAAGTTGTTCTCAATCATGATTCACCATACTATTATTAACTTGTTATTAAACTAACTTAGGGTTAGGATATATCCAAAATCATCCTTATAATATCACTACTACTACTTCCATAAAAAGCCAAGTAGTAGAATTCTTGGAACATGAAAACACTACCACTGCAGTCCACTATGACTGCAAATGCCTCCATCCTTGAGTGGCATCAAGAAAAACTGTCGGGAACCTCTGGTCAAACATATTAAGTGCCTTTCCCTTTTCATAAGTAACCTCCAGAATACCTCAAGAAGGGTACTGAAGTCTTATGAATCATTTTACATACTTTTATCTATATCTTCTTTCTCTGAAAAATAGGAACTTACTTTTACAAACTTAGTCTTGCAAGAAATCACTAGATTTTGTCTTGGTAGATAATGTTTTATGTTTACTTGAGCTGACTATAGGCAAAATTATGAAGTCAGCAAAATGTACCTTTAGTGTGTCCCTGTTTTCCTTGGTTTATATTCCTTTCATTATCCCCTTCTATTTCTCTGACCTCCACGAAATCTTGAACTCTTATCTTGTTCCTTAGCTAAAGATTAAATTTTGACAACCACTTAGGCCCAGAATACAAAGCTTCAGATCTGTCCAAATGTCTTCTTCAGAACTAAAGTTGAGGTAATAATTTAAAATAGTTCATATAATGAATGTGGATAAAAATGGTAGGTATATACACACATACACAAACATATACTCTTTCCTCATGGGCTAATGAATCAAATGATCTGAATTGAGGAGGAGGGGAAGAGTTAAGGAAATGCAGAGAACCACCACACAATGAGTGAATGCCCCACCCTGAATACCCCATACATTACCAGGTACTCAGTAACAGCTAGATTTACAGTTAATATTCATGAGCAAACAAGCACAGTACTTCTCTGCCTTGACTTAAAGAATAATCTGTTAATATGGGGCCTTCAGGAACTAAGGAAGTAACAGTGGAAAAGACATTACAGTATGACAAAGAGTTCCAGGCAGTTACCTATTCGCAGATACAATCCAATGTCTATTTATTATTATGATAAATACCAGAAAAAATAACTATGATCCTTGTCCCCTCTATAAATGGTCAGCTCATTTTTACCATTTGTTTCAACATTAATTTCACTTCCTCAGGACATTAAGCCTTCCCAGCCATCCAATCTCAAGCAAGTTTTCCTGCCCGTTTGCTTTTTTCCTTCACAATATTTAGAAAACTCAAAATTCTTGAGTATTCTTCTCCTTGGAGTTTAGTGGGCTCCCACCCCAGAGCACTATTGTATCCCAATACTAGCATAGTATCTGGTACATATGTTCTCCAAAAGATATGTTGAAATAAATAAGAGAGATGGGATTCTAATTTTCAACAGGGAAACAATAGAATATAAAGGTTGCTTGACCAGGTGGTGGCATAGAGGATAGAGCATTGGCCTGGGATGCTGAGGACCCAGATTTAAAACTCCGAGGTCGCTGGCTAGCACATGAGCTCATCCAGCTTGAGTGCCGGCTCACCAGCTTGAGTGTGGGGTCACCAGCTTAAGCATGGGATCATAGACATGACCCCCATGGTCTCTGGTTTGAGCATAAGGTCACTGGCTTGAGCAAGAGGTCACTGGCTAAGCTGGAATCTTCACGGTCAAGGCATATATGAGAAATCAGTCATTGAACAACTAAGTTGTCGCAAGGAAATACTAATGTTTCTTTTCTCTCTCCCTTTGTCTTGTTTGTCACTGTCTTGTCTGTCCCTGTCCCTGTATATCTTCTCTCTCTCTTGCTAAAAAAAAAAAAAAAAGAACGTGACGGTTATAAGACCAGCCAGAAAAAAAAAGCAAAACAAACACAGGGAGGTGTCATGAACCAGAAACATAATACAAGATTAATAACCATGAGTTTGTGCTGAGAGGAAAGTTGGATGTGTAGTGTGACAATGCAAAGAAGAAAGCATAACAGTACAGAGAAAATGAAAATGGCTCTCCAGATTAAGTAAGCCCAAGGACCTCCAGCCCTGTAGGGACCCAGACAATGTGAGGCAAGAAAGTCATCAAAGGGAGTGACATCAGCATCAGGAGCGCATTAGAAAACCTCCAGGTCCCTCGCCTTGAACTGAAGTCACAGGTTGGACAGCTAAAACAAAAGATTCATTGCTCAACACATAAAAACATCTGAGAGATCCACTCAGAGAAATTACCAAAGTGGGCATATTAGCAATTGGAGAGAGAAAAATGGAGAGGCAAGGACAAAGATGGGAACTGCAGATAGTCCTCCACTCACTGTAGTCACAGAAAACATAATAGTTGTGAAGGGTCAGGGTGCAACCCTTACTGGGTAGACCTGAGGTGTGGAAGCAGCAATATTCCCTGAGTGACTGGTTCATATTGAAGCTGAACCCAGGATCAGAAACAAGGAAGCAGAACAGAGGGTGGTGGCTTTGGACCAGCAGCCATCACCAGGCAGACAAAGCCATACAGGCGCAAATCCAGCCTCTTTCACCTTATCTGACATTGCAACTCTCATTCAGTGGATTGTGAAAGAATAGAAATAACATTTCAGCTTGGGTGGTCTGTATCCACTATGGATAATCCCACTGAAAGGAATCAAGCCTTAGATGTGAGCCGATATCCCCTTGCCCAAAATTCCTCCCACATTTCAATGGAGGCAGCTGTAGTGATGTATCAAGAAGAGCATTGCAGCTGGTGGCTTCTGGTTATAGGAGAGCAGTGTCAGGAATGCAGAGACCAGGAATACCATCATCCATCTCAACCTACCAAGAGGTTTGTGTCCTGAGACCAAGGCAAACAGATAATAAGAGTATGCTGTCCACCTTGAAGAATATGAGACATTTCCCACAGCTAAGAAGGGGGCAGTGCCCCTCAGAGATCCCAGAAGTCCCAGCAGTATAGGTAAGAGATGACAAAATCTTGCATTATAGCACTACCTTCAGAAAAACAAAGGAGCCTGACTTATGGTGGCACAGTGGATAAAGCATCAACCTGGAATGCTGAGGTCACTGGTTCAAAACCCTGGGCTTGCCTGGTCAAGGCACATATTAGAGTGGATGCTTAATGTTTGTCCCCCTTTCTCTCTCTCCCTCTCTCTTACTTCTCAAAAATAAATAAAATCTTAAAAAAAAGAAGAAAAACAAAAAAAGTATTATTTACCAACCTGCTAAACAACAACAAAAAATCAAGTACTCAAAAAAAATTTTTCATTCAATCCATTACCTAAGGCACAGAAATAACCTATCAAACACCATGAATAACCGAGGTAACACTAAGTGAGATGAAGAATTAACTAGCAAGCATAGGAAATACAGCAGGCCACATGAAGGAGAGAATTAGTGATATCAAAGAGAAAAATCTAGAAATGACCCACATGGAAGAAAAGAAAAAAGAGTTTTAAAATAAAGATTTCTATTAGAACTATCTGTCTCCACTAGTAAAAGCAATCTAAGAATAATAATAAGGTTTACCAAAGGAGAAGAGAAGTACAAGGGAATGGAGAGCTTATTCAAGCAGGTAGGTAATGAGACCTTCCCAAACATGTGGAAAGAGCTGAACTCTCAAGTTCAAATAGCCAGTAAGACACCTAATTATCTCTATCCAAAAGGCTTTCTCAAAAGCACATTATATTAAAGCTGTCAAAAATTAATGACAAAGAGAATTCTCAAGACACCCAGGGAAAAGAAGATTGTAATGTGTAAACAAAACCCCATTAAATTATCGTTAGATATTTCAGCAGAAACCCTACAACCTTGGAGAAAGTAGAATCAAATATTCAATCAAACAGTATAAGAGAGAAATCACTAGCCAAGAATAATATAATCAGCAAGTTATATTTTAGATATAATGGAGAAACAAAGACTTTTCCAGAAAAACAGAAGCTGAGAGAATTTATTACTTCAAGACCTGCATAACAAAAAAAATGTTGGAAGGTATTGTAACTGAAACAAAAAACACAAAAGGAAATAAAACTCTAAGATGACCAATATACAGAGAAAAACAGAAAATTGCAACGCTTTTCAGAATAGGGTATTGAACATTTAAATATAATAGAAAAGTTAAAGGAAGTAAAAAAAAAAAGACAATAGCAGATACAATTTGAAAATGTACTTACAGTATAAGAAGGGATAATTTGTGACAACAGAAACATTAAAAAGGGAGGGGCAAAAGGACTGAATATGCACAAGTGGACATAACATGCAATCAGAAGAAAAAGGACAACGTATATATGAAGTTTTTTGCAGAAACCTAACGGTAACCAAAAATCAAAAATCTAGAACTGAAACATATAACATAAATAAAAGAAGCAAAGGGAAAAAAATAGAATACGACCAAACTAAAATAATAGAAAGAAACACAGGGTCAAGAAACAGTGGAGACACAGAGCTAACAGGAAAGATTTAATGGCTATAGGCATTTCTTATATGAATAATAACCCTATGTATCAATAGACTGAACTCATCAATTAAAAGAAACAAAGTAGCAGGATGAATTAAAAAATAAAACCCAAATATCTGCTGCTTTCAGGAAACCCACTGCAGCTGTAAAGACAAACATAGAGTCAGAGTGAAGGGGTAAAAGTAAAAGATAATACTCCAAGCAAATGGCATCTAGAGAAAAGCAGGTATAGTCATTCTTTTATCAAAAAATAGATTTAAAGATAAAAAGGTAACAAAAGACATAAATGGATACTTTATATAATGATATAGGGGATAAATATATCAAAGAAGATCTAACCCTTATGCACCCAAACCAGGAGTTCCAAATAGTATGAAGCAATTAATAAGTAAAGAAAGAAACTGACAAAAGCACAATTATTATAGAAGATTTATACCCTATTAACAGCAATGGATAGATTATCCAAACAAAAATCAATAAGAAAACATATATTGATCTGAAATGACCAAGCCCAAATGAACATAATCACTATTTACAGAGCTTTTCAATCCCATATCAATAGAATACATATTCTTTTCTTGTGCTCATGGAACATTCTCAAGGATAGACCATATGTTGAGGCACAAAACTAGTCTCAAAAAATTTAAAGATTTAAATCAAGAAATTAACTGCAGCCCTGGCCAGTTGGCTCAGTAGTAGAGCGTCGGCCTGGTGTGCAGAAGTCCCGGGTTCGATTACCGGCCAGGGCACACAGGAGAAGCGCCCATCTGCTTCTCCACCCCCCCTCTCCTTCCTCTCTGTCTCTCTCTTCCCCTCCTGCAGCTGAGGCTCCATTGGAGCAAAAGATGGCCCGGGCGCTGGGGATGGCTCCTTGGCCTCGGCCCCAGACGCTAGAGTGGCTCTGGTCGTGGCAGAGCGACGCCCCGGAGGGGCAGAGCATCGCCCCCTGGTGGGCAGAGCGTCGCCCCTTGGTGGGTGTGCCAGGTGGATCCCGGTAGGGCACATGTGGGAGTCTGTCTGACTGTCTCTCCCATTTCTAGCTTCAGAAAAATACAAAAATAAATAAATAAATAAAAAATAAATAAATAATAAAAAAAAGAAATTAACTGCAAAAGGAAAGTCCAGAAAACCAAAAATATGCAGAGTTTAAACAACATGCTATTGAACAATGACTGGGTTAAAGAAGAAATAAAAGAAGAGATCAAAAGGTACACAGAGGCCCTGGGAAGGAATCTCAGTTGGTTAAAGCATCATTCCCAAAAAGCCAAAGTTGTAGGTTTGACTCCAGTCAGAGCACACTGGAAGCAACCAAAGAATGCATAAATAAGTGGAACAACAAGTCAATGCTTCTCTCTTTCTCTCCTTCTTCTCTTTTTCTAAAATAAATAAATTTTATAAAATCAAAAAAGATACATAGAGATAAATGAGAATGACAATTCAATATATCAAAAATTGTTGGATGCAGCAAAAGTGGTAATAACAAGAGAAGTGTATAGCATTATAAGCTCAATAAAAAAGAAAAACTTCAAATAAATAACCTAACATTTCGCTTTAAAGAACTAGAAAAATAACAACAAACAAAGCTCAAAGTCAGTAGAAGGAAGAAAATAAAAACTAGGGCAGAATTAAACATTATAGAGTACATAAAAACCACAAAACAATTAAGCAATAAACAGCTGGTTCTTTGAAAGATAAATAAAATTCACCTCCAGCTATTCATTAAAGAAAAAAGAGAAGACTCAAACAAATCGGAAATAAATGAGAAGTTACAATGGACAGCACAGAAATACAAAGAACTATACAAGAACACTGTGAAAGAGTATACACCTCCAAATTCCATAACTGAGAAGAAACTGAGACAAGTTCTTAGAAATATATAATCTACCTACACTGAATCATGAAAAATTAAAAATATATAAATAGACTGGTAAAGAGATTGAAACAGTCATCACCTCCCCCCAAATAAAAGTCCAGGACAAGATGGCTTTATTAGAGAATTCTACCATTCAAAGATTATTTCATTCTTACACTTCTCAGGCTCTTCCAAGCAACTGAAGAGGAGGCAATACTTCCTAACTCATATTATGAGGACAGCATTACCCTGACAACAAAAACTGGAAAGGACAACATTACCCTGATAACAAAACCTGTAGAGGACAAAATACACACACATAAATAAGTTACAGACCATTATCTCTGATGAATATAGATGCAAAAATCCCCAAAACAAACAAAAACTATCAAATCAAATACAACAATACATTAAAAAGATAACCGGTCACAATCAAGTGGGGTTCATTTCAGAGGTGTGAGGATGGTTCACCATGAGGAAATCAATCAATGTGATATATCATATTAATAAAATAAAGATCATGATTATATCAATTGATACAGGAAAAGCATTTTATAAGATACATCCATTTATGACTTAAAAATCAATAAAATGGATATAAAAGGAAAGTGCCTCAACATAATAAAGGCCATATATGATGAACCGTCAGTTATTATCATCCTCATGGTGAAAACTTGGACCTCTGAGATCAGAAGGAATAAGGCAAGCATGCCTATTCTCATCACTGTTACTCAACACAGTACTAGAAATCTTAGCCGAAACAATCAGGAAGGAGAAAGAAATAAAAGGCATCCAAATTAGGAATGAAGAAGTAAAACTGTCATTTTTTTGCATAAGTCATGATTTTACATTAAAAAATTCTAAAGACTCCACCCAAACAAGGAAAAAATAACTACTAGATACAATAAGCAAATACAGTAAAGTTGCAAGACACAAAATCAATGTACAAAAATCCAGTGTGTTCCTATATACTAACAATAAAATACCAGAAAAATAAATAAAACAATTCCATTTGCAATTACAACAAAAAATAAAATATCTAAGAATAAACTTAAAGGAAGTGAAGGAGCTATACTAAAAACTATAAGAGGCCCTGGCCGGTTGGCTCAGCGGTAGAGCGTCGGCCTGGAGTGCGGGGGACCTGGGTTCGATTCCCAGCCAGGGCACATAGGAGAAGCACCCATTTGCTTCTCCACCCCCTCCCCTCCCCTTCCTCTCAGTCTCTCTCTTCCCCTCCCGCAGCCAAGGCTCCATTGGAGCAAAGATGGCCCGGGCGCTGAGGATGGCTCCTTGGCCTCTGCCCCAGGCGCTAGAGTGGCTCTGGTCACTGCAGAGCTACGCCCCAGAGGGGCAGAGCATCGCCCCCTGGTGGGCAGAGCGTCGCCCCCTGGTGGGCGTGCCGGGTGGATCCTGGTCAGGCGCGTGCGGGAGTCTGTCTGACTGTCTCTCCCCATTTCCAGCTTCAGAAAAATACAAAAAAAAAAAAAAAAAAAGGAATTGAGAGCACAGAAATAAACCCACATGTATATGGACTACTAATATTCAACGAAGAAACAGAAAAGAGTAATTAGACTACCATTTGACACCATATCTAAAGATTAATTCAAAATTAGTTAGACTTAAATAAAACACATGAAACATGCCCTGGCCACCTTGCTCAGTGGATAGAGCATCAGCCTGGCATATGGATGTCCCAGGTTCGATTCCCAGTTAGGGCACACAAGAGAAGTGACCATCTGCTTCTCTTCCCCTCTTCCCCCCCCCCCCACTGCACCCTTCTTCCCCTCTTGTAGCCAGTGGCTTAATTGGTTTGAGCATTGGCCCAGGGCACTGAGGATAGCTGGGTCGATTCGAGCATTGGCTCCAGACAGGGGTTGCCCCATAGATCCCATTTGGGGTGCATGCAGGAATCTGTCTCAAACTTCCCCTTCTCTCATAAAAAAAATAAGACCTGAAACAATAAAATACATAGGGGAAAACTTAGGTACTAAACTTATGGATCTGGGTCCCAGAGAGGCTTTAATGAACTTGAACCCAAAGGCAAGGGAAGTAAAAGCAAAAATAAATGGGACTATATCAAACTAAAATGCTTGGGCAAAGGAAAAGAAACTATAAACTGACCAAAAGGCAACCAACCAAACAGAAGAAGATATTTGGAAATAACATCTCTGATAAGGGGCTAATATCCAAAATATATACAGAACTCATACAATGCAACATTAAAAAACAAACAATCCTATTTTTTAAAAAAAATGGGCAGAGAACCTGAATAGACACTTTTTCCAAGAAAAGAAGACATCAAATGGCCAACAGATATATGAAAAGATGCTCAACTAACCAGAAGGAAAACAAAAACCAAAACCACAATGAGTTACCACCTCATACCTGTTAGAATGGCTATTATCAATAAGACAAGAAATAACTGTTAGGATGTGGCAAAAAATAACCTTCAGACAGTGCTGGTGGGAATATAATTTGGTACAGGCACTTTAGAAAATAGTATGGACGTTTCTAAAGGATTAAAAATAGAGCTCCTATATGACCCACAATCCCTCTTCTGCATATCTACCCCCAAAAGTTGAAAACATTTATTAATAAAAATGTATGTATCCCTACACTCACTGCATCATTATTCAGGGTAGCCAAGACATGGAAACAACCCATGTGTTCTTAAATGGATGATTGGATAAAGAAGATTTGGCATATATATATATATATATATATATATATATATATATATATATAATTTGTGTGGAACTACAAACGACCTAGATTAGCCAAAGCAATCCTGAGGTAAAATAACAAAACAAAAACAAACAAACAAAAAACAGCAAAGCCAGAGGTATCACACTGTCTGACTTCAACTTATATGATACAGCTACAATAATCAAGATAGTGGGTCATATAGGAGCTCTATTTTTAATCCTTTAGAAACATCCATACTATTTTCTATAGTGCTTATAGTGCTTGTACCAAATTACATTCCCACCAGCACTGTCTGAAGGTTATTTTTGCTACACACACACACACACACACACACACACACACACACACACACACAATGGAATATTTCTCAGTCATAAGAAAGAACGAAATATTGCCATTTGAGACAACTTGAATGAATCTTGAGAATATCATCCTAAACAAAATAAATCAGAAGGAAAAAAATATATAACCATATAATTTCACTCATGTTTTGGATATAAAACAGAAAGTAACAAGTTAATAAACAAAAAAATTCATGGACACAAACAACAGGATGAAGATGACCAGAGGGCAATATGAGGTGAAGAGACGATGAAGAAGTTAAATGGGGTCAAATACCATGGTGACAGATGAAGACTAGATTTTGGGTGGTGAGCACACAATGCAATATACAGACAATATATTATGGAACTGTACATTTGAAATTTATATAATGTTTAACCAATGTCACCCAATACATTTGAAAAAGAAAGTTGTCTAGTAAAAACTGGGGGTGCAGCATGAATCTTAGAGACATTGCTGAATTTACCTCAATCCTCCAGCCAAATTCTAACAATCTCACACTCTACTTAAGAGAGTAGAGTGAGGACATCAGGCATAAATGCCTGAACACTCCACTCTCAGAAATTCTGCTTAACTGCACCCGAGTCCTGGTTTTCAGAAGAGTCTACTTCCATCCCTAGGGGCTTCACTCTACCTGTGATTCAACCCTCTCATCTTCGGTTTGTCTGGCTCTACCTATTCCTTTCTAGAACCTAGGCATGCTCAAGTCTCTCCACCGAAAGCAAACTCTTCCCTCCATGCAGATGGTATTCACACCATTCTTTCACTGCCAAGCTTCTCAAGAGTAGACCTCGGTGTTTCCATCTACTTCACCTCTTCCATCCACTTTGAACTCACCACATACAAGCACCAACAGAGGTTACTGGCAACTGACTTCCCTCCAAATGACCAAATCCAAAAGGCATCTTGATCCCTCCCAATTACTGGGCCCTCTGCAGCATTTCATTCACACTGTAGACCACTCATGCTGTGAAATTCTTTGCTCCCTAATTCTAATGGCACCTGACCTTCTCAGGTGCCCTGGTATAACAAGGTGTTCTTTTAAGGCTTTTGTTTCTTTACAACATATATTTTCCTTCTGAGGGAATCACTCCAAAGGTTTTAGCTGGTGACTTAGAATAATGATTTTCAATATACACATCTTTACTCAGCAAATGTGTGAGACAACTCCCTGTGGAATATCCCAGCAGTCATATAGTAGATAAACCTAAAAAGTTAATGTTTCTAAGTAAACTTGTCTTTTCTTGATGTATTGTTCTCTATAACCAGTTGCTCAAATTCTTCCCATTCCTTGGCCCCATATCCAACCAGTCACTAACATCCTGCAGTTCTCTTTAGTAGTTATGTCTACAGCCTCTTCTTTTTCTCATTGACACTGCAGCTACTTGTCAACCTAGCTTAGCTAAAAGACAGCAAATTTCACCTTCTTCAATTTATCCTCTACAATATTCCCAAACTGATATTAACATACACAATCAAAAATATGACTCCATTACTTAAAAGTATCCAAGGCCCCCCTTTCTGCCACTCCCACCTACAAATTAGATGTCTACTTCTATTATTTTCAATACTATAAATTCCAACAATGTGGGTTCATACCTTATTATTCCTGCTTCAAATACAGAGTACTTCTCTATACTTGAAGTGTCTTTTGACAATAACAAGCTTGTGATCCTTAAAGACAAAGAACAAATGCCACCTCTTCAATGAAGTCTTCGCTGATTACCCCATTCAACATTCAAACTGAAGAGATTTGATCTCTTCCTTGTTTAGGCTCTTCTTTGCATGTATCGATTGGAGAACTTAGCATCAACTCTGAGAACTGCTGTTTTCAGGTGTGTGTCTATGTGTTTATACTATGTACACATACATGCAGAAACACGCATTCCTTAAAAGGCTAGGCTTATGTTCTATTGATTATTCAACCCTTGAATTCTTAGTACATAGCTGGTTCTGAATAAATATTTGATGGAAAACTGTTAAAATTCAAAACACAAAAATTTAGGACAAAAAAAGTAAAGAAAGTTATCAAGTTATAAAAAGAAAAACAAAGAAGGTAAGAATGAAATTAGTACTGCTACATTAGCCCCTACCCTGAACCAACTGGGAGTCAGGAGGTGAGATTCTATCATAGTTCCAAAGCCCTCTGTTCCTTATTTCTCTTATCATAACACAATGCTCATCTTACTGTAAACATTTTTGTGAGTGTGTCTTCTTTGCTAGGCTGAAAAAACACTACTGTTATTAATATTATTGAAATATTTTTTTTAATAGCAGTTACAGCTATTGAGCATTTACAATGTGCCAGGGACCTTGCTAAATGCTTTATATGTTTTAACTCATTTAATCTGTACAAGCCAATGCTACGGATGTCATTAATATTACCATGTTACAAATGAATAAAACTGAGCCTTAAAACAATTAAGCAATTTGGTCATTGTTGTATAGTTAGTGAGCAAGATTAAAAGCCAAGGAATATGATTTTAGCCTGATCAGATGATGGAACAATAGAGTATCAACCTGGGATGCTGAGGATCCAGTTTTGAAACCTTGAGGTAGCTGGTTTGAGTGTGGGATCACAGACATGACCCCATGGTCATGGGCTTGAGCAAGGGGTTACAGGCTCATCTGGAGCCCCTCAGTCAAGGTGTGTATGAGAAAGCAATCAAAGACAACTAAAGTGCCACAACTTTCAGTTGATGCTTCTCATCTCTCTCCCTTTCTATCTGTCCCTCTTTCTTTCTCTTTCTCCCTTTCTCTAATTAAAAAAAAGAAAGGAATACGATTTCAGGGCCCATGCTCCTGATTTTAACTATATTTATACTACTACTAATACCTCCCTGAATAATCCACCATAATTCATAAATAAAGGCCATCAGGGTCTGGCACATAAAAAATTCTCAGTAAATATTTGCTGACTGACTGAAAGAACAACTGTTTAATTTAGGTCTAATGTTTTTCTTTTTCTCTGTAAAATGAAGGTATAGGTCTTTAAGTTTTCTTTCAACTGTAAAAATTCTATGGTTTTATTATATAAGTAAAGTGTGTGCTACCTTTGATATGATAATGGTATCTGTAAGAGTACAGACAGACAAGAAAGATTGTGGGTTGGATATGAGAAGATCTTGACTGGAATAATCTAAGTTTCACCTTCTAACCTGGGCAAATTCTTTGATCTCTGAACCTTCATTTCCTCACCTTGAAATGCAGGTCATTCTACAACTGCCTTTGCAGGTGATTTATGAGAATTAAATGAGAAAATATGAATGTGAAACACTAACGCAATGCATAGAACACAATCAAGCACTAATACAGGGCAGCTATTACCTACCGTAACACTCACAATCAGAGCCTGACACACTCACACACAAGGGAAAAGGTAAACTTCTGCTCATGAAACAGCTTTATTATAAACTACTATGTTCTATTTCACTGTTATACTGCCCTGAGCTGTACTCAGGATCAGCATGTGAGTTAGAAAAGAAATATTGAACAACTGTATTTTCATTGAAAATTGTGTTCTTATTCCTTTCTCTTTGTGTTCCTATTTGTTTATATCCAGAGGACTTATCTAGACCTCAATCTCTTCCATTTTTTGTTTCTCTCATGCACAAAAAAATTATTTGTTATAAAAAATAATGGATGTGTATAGAGAAAATAGAATCTTCCTACAGAGTAATCTTAATGAATACAATTGTCTCATATATCTTTGCTAGCCTATTCTTTATTTTTTTTTCTTCTTTTCCAAATGAGAGGAGGAGATATACAGACAGACTCCCACATGTGCCTCGACCAGGATCCACCCAGCCACCTCCTATCTGGGACTGATGCTCTGCCCATTTCAGGCCCTGCTGGCAACTGAGCTAGTTTTAGTACCTGAGGTGGAGGCTCCATGGAGCCAGCCTCAGCACCTCCAGCTGATATAATCAAGCCATGGCTGCAGGAAGGGAAGAGAGAGAAAGGGGGAGAAGAGGGTGAGGGAGGGGTTAAGAAGTAGATGGTTGCTTCTCCTATGTGTCCTGACCAGGGAATTGAACCCAAGACATCCATACTCAGGCCAACACTCTAAAACTAAGCCAGCAGGCCAGGGCTAGTTATCTGATTACAGAGCACCCTGCCTCCCAATTTCTCCCTGCAAAAACAAAAAAAGTTTCCACCAAAGTTGAGTTTATTTCACTTAAAAATTATTTGAAGTAACATCCATTATCTAAGATGAACTAAAATATCCTTATGACCCTAAACAAAGTTTATGAAATCCCTTCCCAAAAAGAAACATTTAGTTCTTCTTCTTTGAGCCCCAGTACTGGCAATCAAGAAAAATCCACTAAAAAGGAAAAGAAAAAATCTTTATAGAAAAATTCCTGCAGAGTATCATAACAACACTATAAGAAATTTTAAGCCTGACCAGGCAGTGTTAGTGAATAGAACATTGGACTGGGATGTGGAAGACCCAGGGTTGAAACCCCGAGGTCACCGGCTTGAGCATGGGCTCAATCAGCTTGAGCACGGGCTCACCAGCTTGAGTGCAGGAATGCTGGCTTGAGTGTGGGATCACAGATATGACCCCATGGCTGCTGGCTTGAAGCCCAAGGTCGCTGGTTTGAGCCCAAGGTCACTAGCTTGAGCAGGGAGTCAAGGCACATATGAGAAAGCAATCAATGAGCAACTAAGGTGCTGCAACAAAGAATTGATGCTTCTCATCTCTCTCCCTTCCTGTCTGTCTGGTCCTATCTGTCCTGCTCTCTGTCTCTGTTAAAAAAATTAAGAAAAGCCTCTATAATTCATTATTTTCTCATTACATTTAATAAATACATATAGGTAAAAATTTAAAATAATAAATGAAATAAATAAAAAGTAGCCTGACAATTCTATGCTTTTGAAAGTAACTTATAAAATGTCATACTAATGATGGCATATGTAAAACTTTGCAGTTGTATTTTCCTTAGAACCTTAGATTTTTGTAAAGATAGTACAGGGGTTCCTCAGTTTACAATACAGTTTCATTCCTACTACAGTGACTTAACTCAAATTTTGGTGTAAATCGAACACAACCTAGCCTAACCCAAACAGAACACTGGGGCTTATAACAGTCCAAAATGGCGTAGGTAAGCATACTAGGGGATGCCAACTCCCTCACTCATAGGCTATGTTACTATGTATCCTTTTCCTGTACACTATCAAACTAGTTTTCCCATGTAATCTATAAATACGATACTAAGAGCATAAGCCGAAACACTCATATCTCAATTTTTTTAAGTTTTTATGGGAGTGAGCATTGTAAACTCGGAAACATCATATGTCAAGACTGTCATAATCTGAGGACCCCTGTATTAAAAATCATACTGCCTTAAGCTAAATTTATCCCAAAATTTCTAAGTTATTTATTAGATAATGCTTATTTGTTTTACATAACTTCCAATTGTTACTATGCATAATAATAGGAGTCAGGAATGACATAAATAAATCAAAACTCAGACAAAGCTCATAGTAAATAATGTACCTTCTCTGCCTGCTCTCAAAAATCCTCATTAACTAATTTTAATTTTGTTCTATCATCATTCTTGCTCATTCTCTTGTGTAGAAATTAATTAGCAGTAATATGGGCAAAAGAGAAGCAGCAGGAGAGAAAAGGTCAAAATCAATTCACTCTGAATAAACAGGCTGTAACTGACAGCTGGCTGTTTTCACATTTTGTGAAGGAGAAAACTGATATGACTTCTGCAAGGTCTCATAGAAAGGCAGGTGCGAAGTCAATGATAGACTAGAAACAGCATCTGTGGGAAAAATGCTTAACTAGGACCAAGAAGGTATCAGTCTGTTGTGTCCTGATCTGTCATTTCAAGAGTTGATAGAGTACTATAAAGAAGTGAGTTGAGTAACCAGTAAACTCATGTTCCATGGAAGGACTCCATTCTATTTTATATATCCATGGCTATTTCATACAAAAACAGGCTTTGGGAAAAATCTAATGAGTTTTACATAAAATAAGTGTAATTACTTCTATCATTATCATCACTACTACTACTTCACTAAACATTTATTGAAGGCCAATATGTGTGAAACGCTTTTCATGATTTCATTTAATACTCAAGAGAACCAGATGAGCAAATGGAGGCATAGAGCAAGTAAAAAGAGGACAGCTGAGGAAATCATACAAAGTTCTATTTAACTGCAAAGCCTAACTCTTAAGATCTATATTATTATCCTCCACCTACAAACCATGTTGGCTATCTATGATATCCAGCACTCAACTAATTGCACAATGAAGAAGCTCTATACAGATTACAAGTAACAGTAACTGGTAGTGAAATTTAGGGCCTACATAGGGTATACAGAAAGGAAAGGAGAAAGTATAATTATGAGATGTAACATACCTATGGTAATAACTAAAATAAATATAAATGCCATCTCAAAAATATGGAAAATAGCCCTGGCCAGGTAACTCAGTTGGTTAGAGCATCATCTTAATATTCTAAGGTTGTGGATTCAATCATCAGGCAAGGCACACACAAGAATCAACCAATGAATGCATAAATAAGTGGAACAACAAATCAATGTTTCTCTCTCTTCCCTACCACTTCTTTTCTCTCTAAAACCAATAAATATTTTTTTAAGTTTAAAAAGATCCTGGCTGAGTGGCCCAGTGGATTTAGCATTGACTCGGAGCCCCAGAGGTTGTGGGTTTGACCCCTGGTCAGGGCACATGTGAGAAGTAATCAATGGGCGCACAACTAAGTCAGAGGCAGATTTAACGGAGGGCACACCAGGCACACACCCTGGGTCCCGACTTCTAAAGGGCCCTACAAAACCCCAACATTACACTGTTTTCTAATAACACCAAGTTTGGTTTCATATGTGCAATTTTAAGATTAAAAGTATATAATATTTTTTTATTTATTTTAAAATATGGTTACATGTAATTTTATTTTCCCTCTCTCTCTCTTTTTTTTTAAGGGGCCCAATATTTTATTCTGCACCCGAGGCCTCAAACCACCTTACTTTGCCTCTGAAATAAGTGGAACAATTAAGTGAAATGAGTTCATGCTTCTTTCTTTCTCTCTCTTTCTCTCTCTCTCTCCCTTACCCTCTCTCAAAATCAATAGAAAAAAATTTTTTTAAAGTTAAAGAATCAAGCAATGAATGGATAAACAAATGGAACAACAAATTGATGTTCTCTCTCCCACCCTCTATAAAACAATCAACAAAAATATGGAAAATACATAAAAGTTAATTTCAAAATAGAAATTTATGCATGATCATAACTATAATTTAATTGCAATGAGATGTCAAAGCTTTGACAAAGCATTAATCTAGTATTTTTCATTTTCTCAAAATTGTCTACCCTGTGTAGTAATGTACAATATAATTTATCCTCTTCAATTTCTATCTCAATATTTAGTTCCTCACCCAAGCTACCATCTCTCAATTCCAATTGTCTGCATAACAGCTGCTATTATCATGAGTCTCAAACTCAACCTATCAGTGCGATTATCCTCTCTACAAAACCATTTCCTCCTCCAAACTTTCTTATTTGCACTGAAGCACTACCATCCTGTCAGATATCCAGGCTCAAACATCATCAGCATCAGTGGTTCTGTTCTTTCCTTTCTCCCAAATAATAGCATGCAGTCAATGAACTGCTCTCTCACAGACCACAACTTCTCAGAGTTTACAAGTTCCTCCCATGTTGATTTTGGTCTTCACTGACTCTTGCAATTCATTCCCAATTAATCTCCACTTTCCTACCTCTCAATCTCCGTGGCAATCATGAACTTCACATCCCCTGCCAAACTTCCAAGTTCCTCCAGTGCTGAGTCTATGTCTTCCTCTCTATGAAACCCACGCAGTTCTTTGCACAAAGTCTTTTCCAGAGTCAGTACCTAAATATCTTTTATATTAAAATGAATCCTCTCTACTGTGTAGCCACTAAAACTCAGTTTTACTTTGTGTCAATGATGCCTATGAAGCCACTAGGCCTGTTACTCTGAAATGGAGCAGGAACCCCATGGAGGTCAGAAATTTTAAGTGGGTCCAAGGAAATTATTCAGATAATTAAACTGACATGACTGTACTACAGAGGGAAGTCTATTAGGCCATGCTATCCCATTCTAATAGTAACCTGCAGGATGCTATGAATACAGATGTTTACATTACTGTGTTTTTTTTTGCTCCATAAGATGCAGTTTTTTTCCCCAAAAAATGGAGGGGAAAATGTCCATGTGTCTTATGGAGTGAATATTCATTTTTTTTTAGCTGCTGCAGGGTGCTGCACCGGTAAACATATGTAGAATGAGTGCCAGTGGGAATGTAATCATACCCACCACAGTGGCATGCAGAACCCCAGCATCTGCTGAGTGATCTCCTGTTTTTGGTTCCACAGATGCATGCAGCGTAGGAGGGAAGGTGAGTGACATTGTGTGGGTGCATTCATCTGGCATCATCCAGGGCAGATGTAAGAGACGTGCTGCAGTGGTGGAGGGCTGTGCTGCAGCTGCTGGAGCTCTTTGTGAAGTGCTGATGTCACTTGCTGCCCCTATTAGTACTTGACCAGTTTAGAGCACATATTAGCAAAACCACACACTCAAAAAAAAAAAAACTTTAAAGAAGTGAAGACTCATCTAGCTGTAATTTCTGGGGGTCTTACCAGCCAGTTGCAAATTCTCAACGTTTCCATAAACAAACCGTTTAAAGTCTTTATGTGAGAAGAGTGGAACAAATGGATGGCTGCTGGTAATCATGATCTGACACCAACTGGACGAATGAAGAGACCCACTAACACTCAAGTTTGTGAATGGGTGAAACATCATGGCAGTCAGTGAAGAATGAAACCATGGTATGGCCATTCAAAAAAATGTGGCATAAGCAATGCCTTTGATGGCACTGAAGATGATATCATATATGAAAATAGCAAAGAAAGTGATATCAGTGATTGTGAGCAACTGAGCTTCTTAAATTCTGACACTAGCGATGATGAGCTCCTGGGGTTCCCGGACCACTAGAAGAGTATCTGAACACTAAAGTCTCTTCTCAGTTGTTAATAACAGTGCTAATGGTTGTTAATACTGCTGTTGAATTACACTGTTGAAATATTATTGTAGTATATTTTATTAAATATTTTAACACACCATTTGGTTCAGAATATTTTTTTTCTTATTTTCCTTCTTAAAATCCTAGGTGTATCTTATGGTCAGGTGTGTCTTATGGACCAAAAAATAAGGTATATTGGTTTTCCTTTAGTAAGAAAAGAGAAAAAGAGCCAGGCTGATCAAGTGAGAGGCACACTCGTGAATCTGTTTGGAGTCTAGCAGGACAGGTATCTCATATACGGAAACCGCATAGGACAGTGCCACATCGGACGTGGGTGCCATGCCTCCTCTTTCTGTTTGTTTGCCCTTACAAAACACTGTTAATTACACTACCATATTTCTCCTCTCTTGTCTACTAAATACAATGACCACATCCAGTGTGCGATTATTTTCATCTTCAGTTACTTTGTTTTTAAAGCCCAAATGTGGGCTTTAATTTTGACCAATTCTCCCATGTGACTTTTGCTTTTTAAAAGTGGAAACAGTTATCTGTACCTCCTTCAAAACATATTTTCTTAGAACACATTTACACATTTAAAGACATACTACACACAGTCTCCTTATGTAAAGTGAGCATGTCACCTTCAATAGACCAGGCTAGGTATCAAATATGTAGTTTGTTCTGTTTCTTTTTCCTTCTTCCCTTTCTTTCCTTTCTTCCCTTTCTTCCTTCCTCTCTCCTTCCTTCCACAGCATGTTTTACAACAGAAGTTATAGTATTTCTAAGGATTAAAATCCATAACAAACTATAGTCATACGGAAGTCATACTACACAACACAGGGTCTTAATAATGACCTGTCATATTTTGCCCCCAAGTTGAGACTGAAAGGAGAACAGGGCCTAGATGTCATTTAATGAAACCTCGTAAGTTGAGACAAAAACGGAAGTCTTTAATAATCTAAAAACCATACTGAATGTTCATTTAAGCAATCAATATTAATTGTAAATATCTACATTTAAAGTTAATTGTTTATAGAAAATGTATCAGTTTAGTTCATTTGGTGAGCTAAACATTTGGAAACATTTTTGTAACAATACATATTTAAAGTGCACAGGTCGTATTTCTTATCTCTTATCTTATCCTTTCTTTAAAATATTTTCCTTCTTGATAATTTATGCAAAAAAGTCTTACTTAAAAGAATTATGTGGGAAATTAGAGGACTACTCAGCTGCTCAGAGCTTAGATCCTTGCTTAACCAAATGTTTCCTTTCCATTGTAAACTACTGCATTTAAGCAGGTGTGTGGCAGATGTTCGAGGAAGTGGGTGACCAGATTAAGTGGGTGTGGCATCCTTTGCCCTAATATAACCCATGAGGCAATTGTGGCACAAAGCAGGTCAAGAAGTCTTGACTTTTATTCTTTTTAATCCATAGTGCCTAGTAGCACAGTTTTTTACACATAATATGGGTAATGAATGTTTCAGAAAAATAGCCCATAACTCAATTATGACAACTGTGTGATTCATGCATTCATTTAATCAGTCATGCAGCAAGTATTGATTGAGCTCTTAGTATATGCACACCTTATTTTCAGCCACTGGGGATGAGTCAGTGAATAAAGCAGGTACAATTCCTTGCCCTTATACAGCATATATTCTAGTGTATATGAGTATGAAGGTGGGGGAAACAGAGCAGACAATAAACAATAAACATAAAATGTAAGTGAAATCTGTGGTATGTTAGAAAATGATAATTAGAAAAAAACTGAGAAGAATAAGGAGGACCTTTAGGGCTGTTCAGGCAAATAAATCAGGTTACAGTTTCATTTTAAGTGGTTAAAATGGGCCCCTTTGAGAAAGGAATTTTGAGCAAAGATTTGAGGCAGGTGAGTGAGGAAACTATGAAACTACGTGGGGAGAGAATACAAAAGCAAAGGGACATAAAGGCGGAAATTACTTTATGAACAGGAAGGAGGCCAGTGTGGCTGTGGTAGACCTGGATAAGGAAGGAGGTGTACAGGAGATCAGATTCAGAGCTAGCAGGGACAGTAAGACTTTTTAGGCTATTCTGAGGACCTTACCATCCAAGAGATTTAACACTCATCACAGAAAACCTCTGTCCAAAATCTTGAATGTATGCATTCTCATTCTTGGCTGCATGATACCAATGCCGATGTCATAATATCAGGTATTTAAATAAAGTCTCAATTCGAAGTCCTCCTTTTGCCTTATAAATATTCCAATTATTTACTGTTCTGTGTACCATACAGACATTTATTTTTCTATCACTGGTATTGAATCCAATTTGTTTGTGTTTTTTGGTTCTTTGTATCACAGTAAGAGTCCTTCAACCTAAGCACTACTGTATGTAGTGCTAGTCAAGGCTGCATGTTTAGTTTTCTTTGGGTCCTGACTATTGTACTGTAGTACTTTTAACCCATTTAAGGAACAGGTAAATACTCAAACTAGTGTAATATTAAAAATCTTACTGTAAATTATATGTGTAGGGCATTATTTGTGACTCATTATAAACTATGATTTAGAACCACCTTCCACATTACTCTTAGTAAGCAGTATACTTGTTAAGGCATGTCATATCAGCTTCTCTGGTATTCTTGAAATGGTTAAGTTGATACCAGTCACCCTCATATCCATTAGCATATGAGAAGCAACTTACACAGCATAAATTACTCTTTTCTTCTTTCAAGGCAGAAACTGTCTGAAATGACACATGAATGGAAATAAAGCATTGATGAAATATTTGTGTCCTTTAGGAGAACACTGGCTGTGGGTGGCATATACCAGTAGTTTTCAACCCAATGATTACAGACTGTAATCTTCATACATCAGTGTGGTTAACCCTTTCTCAGACCAGTGGTTGAAAATCATTGGCCTAGAAAATTTCGGTAAGGCTATTTCTCAGTAGGTAACTGTCTCCTCTGATTCTTCCTGAAGCCTTAAAATCCCATCACTTCTGGAAAATGCCATTGTTAAGAATCCATCTGGTGCTTAAGTAAGGAGAAAGATCAATATTAGGAGCCAACAGAAGCTGCCTTATTCTGAACTATGATTCCCACCTCACAAACCTCTAGAGCTCTTACTTTCCTCTTGTCTTTCTTAAATTCCAGCCAGAATACAGCAGCAATAAATGTAACTCCTGTCACATAACTGGTTAACCAGCTCTGTAGTTATGTAGGACATCAAAAAACATTTCAAGAATCTCATAAGTGCTGGGAAAACTTGCCTGAATTACACCCACACTAACTCCTCCATCATATTCCTTAAGTATAATTTATTTTTATGAATGTCTGAGGGAAAACACTAAAAATAATCTATCAATTGAAGAGGGGAGAACCTCTAGCCAAAAATAAATACATAATTGAAAAGCAGGGCTGGTATAAGGCCCTGGCTGGTTGGCTCAGTGGTTGAGTGTTTTGGCCTGGTATGTGAATGTCCCAGGTTCGATTCTTGGTCAGGGCACACAGAAGAAGCGATTGTCTGTTTCTCTACCTCTCTCTATCCCCTTACTCTCTTTCTGTCTCTATTCCCCTCCCATAGCCATGGCACAATTAGTATGAGTGCATTGGCCTGGGTGCTGAAGATTGCTCTGTGGAGCCTCTGCCTCAGGTGCTAAAAATAACTCATTTTTGAGCATGGCCCCAGATGGGCAGAGAGTTGGCTTCAGATGGAGGCTGCCAGATGGATCCCGCCAGATGGATCCTGGTCAGGGCACATGCAGGAGTCTGTCTCTCTAGCTCCCCTCTTCTCACTTTGAAAAGAGAAGAAGAAGAAAGAAGAAAGAAGAAAGAAGAAAAAAGAAGAAAGAAGAAGAGGAGGAGGAGGAGGAGGAAGGAGGAGGAAGAGGAGGAGGAGGAAGGAGGAAGAGGAGGAGGAGGAGGAGAAGAAGAAGAAGGAGGAGGAGGAGGAGAAGGAGGAGAAGAAGAAGGAGAAGAAAAGAAAGTAGGGCTGGTATAAAGGAAAACTCAACTAAGTTTTTAATAAAGTTATGTCTAAGACATGAAGTTTTAATAAAATTAAGTCCAAGACAATAGTAACAGAACTTTCTTTAAACATCCAATTACCAGCAACATCTGCCCATGCTTCTAATCCCACAATTCTTCTACATTAAGATTGACAAGCTAAACACTGCCTTACAGACTAAATGAAAATTTTTTTTTTTTCATTTTTCCGAAGCTGGAAACGGGGAGGCAGTCAGACAGACTCCCGCATGCGCCTGACCGGGATCCACCCGGCATGCCCACCAGGGGGTGATGCTCTTCCCCTCTGGGGTGTCGCTCTGTCGCATCCAGAACCATTCTAGCACCTGAGGTAGAGGCCACAGAGCCATCCTCAGTGCCCGGGCCATCTTTGCTCCAATGGAGCCTTGGCTGCGGGAGGTGAAGAGAGAGACAGAGAGGAAGGAGAGGGGGAGGGGTGGAGAAGCAGATGGGTGCTTCTCCTGTGTGCCCTGGCTGGGAATCGAACCCAGGACTCCTGCATGCCAGGCTGACACTCTACCGCTGAGCCAACCGGCCAGGGCCTAAATGAAAATATTTGAAGAGAATGACATCAGAGAAATGTGGTGTGAGAGATCTCTTTGGTCTCCCACTTAGGTGTCAGAAATTTGAACAGGTATGATTCAACAAAGAATTCCTTGCTCAACACACAAACATATCTGAGAGATATATGCATTGAAACATCTAAAGGTGAGCAAGTGGGAGCAAACTGGGTAGGCGAGAAGGGGAAAAAGCCGAGACAAGCCACTGAGACAGCCCTGTAGTGGGGAGCTCAGGGCAAGGTTCACCCTGGAGAGAAGAATCAGGTGTGGCTATGACACCCTTTAGAAAAAAGGATAAAAGACATTTAGTGAACATAAGCATTCCTGCAAGAGCAGGCTGTACAAGCTGTGGCTAAGCCCAGTGACCTGGCCAGGGATAAAGCACAGAGGAGCTGCCGCCTCGGTTGACTGACTAATGGCATTCCAGACAAAGAAATAGTCATGGAGCCTGGTCACCCTTTAACCTCCCTGAATCCCTTAACCTTTTATGGTGGGTTTCAGAGCAATTATCTGCAAACCTAAGTACTGCTGCTACAGAATAGCTTTTTCCCTAAGCAACAGGTATACTCTGTGACTAATTCCAGATTTGGATGCAGGTGTAGGGGAAATGTCAAGGAGGTGCACTGGTCACCAGTGCCGGGAGGGGAAAGCACAAAAATGGCAGCTGGGTTCCCTGAACACAGGCCATTTTCCAACAACAGGCAGAGATATGAAGAGCAAGAGAAGTTCAAGAGAGCTAAACACTTTTGATTCAGCATCTCTTACTGAAAAACAAGTTCATATCCATCTATAATAGTAGTGACTCCTAGTCATAGAAATAATCCATTAAATACCATGAATAAGCAAGGTAATGATTCTGCACACAAATAAAGTTAAAAATCTCCAGAAGACAAACTTAAAAACATGAAAATATATGTGTTAAATAATGGTGAATTTAAGACTGCAGTTCTGAGAAAACTCAACAAGATACAAGAAAACACACATAGGCAATTTAAGGAGCTCATAAACAAATCAATGAACAAAATAGTACTTACTTTACTGAAGACACTAAATTAAAAAAAAAAAAGAAATAAAAATTCTGGAGAAGATATCAATAAAAGAGATCAAAACTGAATTAGCAAGCATAGAAAATAAACTTGACCTGATGGAGGAAAGAATTAGTGATATCAAAAACATGAATCTAGAAATGATGCAAAGGAAAGAAAAGAGTTGAGCATTAAAAAATGAAAGAACTCTAAGGAAACTATCTGACTCCAATAGAAAGAACAATATAACAGTAATATGCATACCAGAAGAAGGAGAGAGAGAAAAGAACAGAGATCCTATTCAAATAAATAGTTGAGGACTTCTCAAACTTTTGGAATGAGCTAGATCCTAAAATGCAAAAGCAAATAGAACACCTAATTACTTTAATCCAAAAAAAGGTCTTCTCTAGTTACATGGTATTAAAACTGTAAAAAACTAACTATAAAGAAATAATTCTCAAGGTATCCAGGAAAAAGAAGAAAATAACCTATAAAGAAAATTCTATTAGGTCCTAGCCAGTTTAATTAGTTGGTTACAGCACTGTCCCAATGCCAGTGTTGTAGGTTCAGTCCTGGTCAGGGTATGTAGACGAATCAACCAATAAGTGCATAAATAAGTGGAATAAAGAAAAACTCATTAGGTTATCATTGGACTTCTCAGCTGAAAATCTATAACGTAGAAGAGAGTGGAACCAAATATTCAAATTAACCAAAAGAGAGAAATTACTAGCCAAGAATAATATATCCAGCAAAGTTATCCTTTAGATATGAAGGAGAAATAAAACTTCTAGACATACAGAAACTGAGAATTTATCACCAGAAGACCTCCATTGCAGGAAATACTCAAGGAGCTTATTTTGTCTGAAACAAAAAACAAAAAGGTAACATGTTAACTATGACTAGGATCACCAACAAACTTACAGCATAGAGATAATTTGTGACCAAAAAACTCCCCAAAAACAAAAAACAAACAAACAAAAAAACAACAAACATAAAAGAGGAGGGAGTAAAGGTATGAATTAGGAAAGAAAAATAAAGATCAGATACATTCAAAAGAAAAAAACTGTATCTATGAAACTTCATTTTTCATAAACCTAATGATAACCACAAACATTAAAAAAAAAACTGACACATATAAACACAAAGAAAAAAAAAAAACAAAGGAGGCACAAAGCTACCAGAAAATAAAAGATAAAATGGCTATAAAAAATCCTCATATATCAATAATCACCCTAACTATAAATGGACTAAATTCACCAATAAAAAGGCAGAGAGTAGCAGACTGGGTCAAAAAATAAAATCTAAACATAAGATGCCTTCAGGAGACACATCAAAGCTGCAAAAACAGACAGACTCAAAGTGAAAGATTGCATGGTTATTCTCCAAAGAGCATCTACAGAAAAGTAGGTGTAGCCATATTTATATCTGACAAAATAGATTTCAAGATAACAAAGGTAACCAGAGACGAAGATGAACATTTTATAATGATAAAGGGGGCACTACATCAATAACACATAACACTTCTCAATATATATGTCCCTAATCAGGAAGCATAAAAATATATAAAGCAACTACTAACAGAACTAAAGGGAGACTGACAAAAGACACAATCATAGTAGGGTATCTAAATACTCCACTGACAGCTCTAGGTTTATCATCCAAACACAAAATCAATAAAGAAAATGATTGACATATTAGAAAATTGGTTTTAAATGACACATTAAAACAAATGGACTTAATTGAACTTATAGTGTTTCTTCCCAGAACATAAGATTATACATTCTTCTTCAGTACACATGGAACATTCTCAAGGACAGATCATGATTTGGGTCATAAAACGAGCATCAACAAATTTACAAAGATTGAAATCATACCAAGTATATTATCTGAGCACATGCCTTAAAATTAAACATCAACTGCAAAAAGAAAGGAAAGAAACACACAGAGATGTGAAGATTAAAAAACATTCTTCTAAAACATGATGGTTCAAAGAAAAATAAAAGGCATCAAAAGATATACAGAGACAAAGGAAAAATAACTACAACATATCAAAACAGCTGGGATACAGCAAAAGGAGGAATAAAAAGGAAGTTTAGCCTGATCAGGCAGGCAGTGGCACAGTGGACCCCAGTTTGAAACCCCGAAGTTGCCGGCTTGAGCACAGGCTCACCAGCTTGAGCATGGGATTACTGGCTTGAGCATGGGATCATAGACATGACCCCATGGTCACTGGCTTGAGCCCAAAGTTTGCTGGCTTGAGCCCAAAGTTCACTGGCTTGAAGCCCAAGATCACTGGCTTGAGCAAGGGGTCACTGGCTCGTCTGGAGCCATCCAGTCAAAGCAAATATGAGAAAGCAATCAATGATGAACAACTAAGGCAGGGGTCCCCAAACTTTTTACATAGAGGGCCAGTTCACTGTCCCTCAGACCGTTGGAGGACCGGACTATAAAAAAAAAACTATGAACAAATCCCTATGCACACTGCACATATCTTATTTTAAAGTAAAAAAACAAAATGGAAACAAATACAATATTGAAAATAAAGAACAAGTAAATTTAAATCAACAAACCAACCAGTATTTCAATGAGAACTATGGGCCTGCTTTTAGCTAATGAGATGGTCATTGTGCTCCTCTCACTGACCACCAGTGAAAGAGGTGCCCCTTCTGGAAATGCAGCGGGAGCTGGATAAATGGCCTCAGGGGGTCACATGCGACCCACGGGCCATAGTTTGGGGACCCCTGAACTAAGGTGTTGCAACTATGAGTTGATGCTTCTCATTCTCTCCCTTCCTGTCTGTCTGTCTCTATCTCTCTATAAAAAAAAGAAAAGAAAAAAGTTCATATCATTAATAGGCCTATCTTAAGAAACAAGAAAAATCCCAAGTAAACAACCTAATATTATATTTTTTTAAACTAGGAGAACAAAAGCAACTCAAAGTCAATAGAAGAAAGGAAATAGTAAAAATTAGAGCAGAATTGAATAAAATAGAGAAAAAAAAGACTATATGTAAAATTAATACAACAAACAGTTGATTATTTTAAAAGAAATTGGCAAACCCCTGGTGGGACTCACTAAGGAAAAAAAAAGACTCATATAAATAAAATTAGAAATAAAAAAGGAAAAGTTGCCACAGATGTCACAGAAATACAAAGGATTATACCAGAATGTTATGAAAGACTATATACCACCAAATCCAGTAACCTAGAAGAAATGTCCCTAGAACTTTATAACCTTAGTCAATGGAATCAGGAAGAATTGGAAAATCTAAAAAGACAGATCAACAGTGAGGAAATTAAGACAACTATCAAAAACTTCCCAAAAAAGCAAAGTCCAGGAGCAGATGGCTTCATTAGTGAATTTACCAAACATTCAAAGGAGATCTGATACCTAACCTTCTTGAACTCTTCCCAAAAATTTAAGAAGAGGCAATATTTCCCCCTAACACAATTTATTAGGCCAGCATAACACTGATACCAAAACCTGGCAAGAATAACACACAAAAAAGGAAACTACAGATCATTATCTCTGAAGAATACAGATGCAAAAATCTTAAACAAAATACTAGCAAATCAAATATGACATACATTAAAAAGATATGTATATCAAAATCAAGTGGGGTTCATTCTAGAAGCAAAGGGATGTTTCAACTTATGCAAATCAAACAATATAATATAGCATATTAACAAAACAATGAAAAATCAAAAGATCTTATCAATAGATGCAGAAAAAGTATTTGATAAGATACAACATCCTTTTATAATTAAAACAGTAAAGTAGTTATATATAAAAAAGTACCTCAATATATACTGAAGGCCATATATAACAAACCCTCAGCTAATACCATATTCATTGGTAAAAACTGACAAACCACATATACAAAGAGGTCCTCTACGAGTATAAAGGAGCTGAAGAATTCCTGTTACCAAGTGACAACATGAAGTTGTAGCACAACACATTATTCACCTGTTTCTGGTGACGCTGGTATAAAGGAACCTACTGCCTTGCCAGTTGTATAAAAGTACAGCACATATAATTATTCCCAAAAAAGACTATATGTAAAATATATATGTAACATAATAATTGATAATAATAATAAATGACTGTGGTCTTGGTTCATGTATTTACTATTTTATACCTTTTAGAGTAGACTGTACTATTTCTATTTATTAAAATTAAGAGTTTGCTATAAAATAGTATGCATGTTATGAGGAAGCAGCCTTAAACGTGTTTTATTTAACACATTTCTTGATTGTGTCATTTCTCCTGTGCTTGACTTAATCCTTCATTTTGTTTAGAAATGTGCTGTACAGATTTACAGTCTAGGAACAATAGGCTATATAATATATAGCCTAGGTTTTTAGTGTGCTGTACTATCTAGGTTTGTGTAAGTGCACTCGATGCTTGCACAAGGAAATCACCTAATGACATATTTCTCAGAACTCATCTCCATTGTTAGTGAAGTAGCACATGACTGTATGTACGTATGTATGTGTATATATACATATAAAGTAAATGATAGAATTTTACTTGTAAAACAACTTCAAATTCACTGAAGTACATTGTGACTAAGAAGAAAAAACAATATTTTAATCTCAGGTTGTTCCACTAGGCATAAATTTTGCATAGAATTCCTTGAGTTTTCTTCCTTAGGTAATTCTAGGTCAAAGGCAAAAGATTGCAGCTGCTGAGCACCAATACCATGGCAATATTTTAAGAGTAACAGAAGAAAAACAAAAAACAAAAAACAGTACCAGGAAATAATTCCTAACAAGATGCTTCCAACTGTTATATTCCTTGAAACCATCCTAAATGTTTTATTATTATTGGTATGTTATTGGTAGATCAGGCACCATATTATGAACTGGGCACAGTGCTGGGTATTTTAAACAAATTAGTTCATTTGATTCTCACAATAATACCATGGCTTTAGGTACTAATTTTCCCTTTCAACAGATGAGAAGACATAGCCAAAAAAGGGTAAATAATTGCTCAGAGTCAAATATCAAACAGATGGCAAGGTCAGAATCCAAGAGATGTTTTACTAATTCTAAAAATCCATGCTAATTCCAATTCAACAGAGTGCTTCAATGGATTTAATGACTCCACATTCCTTCAACAGAATTATTTAGTGTCTACTAAGAGCATGACATATGAAGACTCAAGTTAGCCATGTAAAAGGTAATTTAGATGATGTCACTTACAATGGCTTCTAGATACACTCAGAATGAATTCCCAAATGTGCTGGCCCCTGAACTTGCTCAAACTATCTTTGAAAATGCCATATTCTCATTTCAAGACATTTGAACTTGTTATACCTCTGCCACTAAATCTTCAGATCACTCAGGTTTCACCAAAAATATTACCTCTTTAAAGAGCTTGGTGAAATGTTAAAGGGATTAAAAAAGTACAAATAGGTAGTTTCAAAATAGTCACAGGGATATATAAAGTACAGCACTGGGATAAAGTCAATAATATTGTAGTAACTATTTATGGTACCAGCTGGATATTAGACTTATGAAATCACTTCGTAAGTTATATAAATATATAACCACTATCTTATACACCTGAAACTAATATAATATTGAATGTCAACTGGAATTGAAAAAAATAATAATTTTAAAAAATTAAATAAAAAATTTTTAAGTCCTCAGCCTAGCGTGCGGAGGACCCGGGTTCGATTCCCGGCCAGGGCACACAGGAGAAGCGCCCATTTGCTTCTCCATCCCTCCGCCGCACCTTCCTCTCTGTCTCTCTCTTCCCCTCCCGCAGCCAAGGCTCCATTGGAGCAAAGATGGCCCGGGCGCTGGGGATGGCTCTGTGGCCTCTGCCTCAGGCGCTAGAGTGGCTCTGGTCGCAACATGGCGACTCCCAGGATGGGCAGAGCATCGCCCCCTGGTGGGCAGAGCTTCGCCCCTGGTGGGCGTGCGGGGTGGATCCCAGTCGGGCGCATGCCGGAGTCTGTCTGACTGTCTCTCCCTGTTTCCAGCTTCAGAAAAATGCAAAAAAAAAAAAAAAAAATTTTTAAGTCCTGGTTGCGTAGCTCGGTTGGAGCCTAGTCTCAATGTTTCAATGTTGTAGAGAGTCAAACAATGAATGTATAAATTAGTGGAACAACAAATCACTATTGCTCTCTCTCTTCCCCCTTCCTCTGTCCCTCTAAAAATCAATAAGTAAAATTAACATATATAAAAGGAACCTTCCTTAAAATATTCTAAGCATTAAAAAAATACTTTTGTGGATAGCCCTGGACGAGTGGCTCAGTTGGTTGGAGCATCATCCGGATATGCCAAGGTTGTGGGTTCAATCCCTGGTCACAGCACATACAGGAAGCAACAAATAAAAGTACAACTTAGGTAAAACAATAAATCAATGCTTTCTCTCTCTCTCTCTCTCTCTCTCTCAAATCAATACATTAATTAGTTAAGTATGTATTTTGTGGAGTTTTTAAAGATGTCTGAGGAACTTTAAATTTTATTTTATAATTTATTGTGTTGACATGGTTCCAAGTGTCCCATTCATTATAACACCATCTATATACCACATCATGTCCTCCTCACTCCATGCAAAGTCTCTTTCCATCCCCATTCTCCTCCACTGCCCACCGCCACCCATCTCCATCCCCCCTTCCCTCTGGCTATAGCTACCCTGTTGTCTGTATCTATGTGTTATGTATATACAATTCTGGCTAACCCTTTCACCTTCTTTGATTCATCCCATCTTCCCCCTTCCCTCTGACAGCTGTCCATCTGTTCTCTGTGACTCTGCCTCTATTTCTATTTTGTTCCTCAGTTTATTGTGTTCATTAGATTCCACATATATGGTAAGTGAGATCATCTGGTATTTGTCTTTCTCTGCCTGGCTTATTTCACTTTAAAAAAAAGTTGAGGAATTTTTGCTTACTGTGCTTCAATTTAATTTAAATATTTTTGCCATGTCTATCTCTATTTTCTATTATATTCCATTTTCTTCTTGCTTCATTTCTTTTTCATTTGTGAAATATGGTTGGATTCAAATGGTGATAGGAAGCTTATATAAGAATGTCTGTCAACTGGAAGCAACACTTACCCGATGTGTTATATTTTTATTTTTCATAGAACACTCTAGCTCTTGAATAGTCCCATAAATCAATATAGAGGTCCATATGCTATTTTAAAAAGTGCTTCCCTTAACAATCAACCTAAATGAGCAACCCACCCACTTACCCAGCCACCCTCTATCCTGTTTTTTTAATTGTATTTATCCCTATTCAAATTATCTTACAGATGTATCTGCTTCTTGTTTATTGTCTCCTTCTACCTAAAATATTAATGCACTGAGAGGAGGGACTCAGTAGTCTTGCTCACCACTAATTCTTCAACACTTCTAACAGTCTCACACCCACAAGTGTGAGCTCAATAAGTAAATATTTGTTAAATGGATGACTAAACTCTCCATGCCAAGGAGATTCATATATAATCAGATACAGGTCTGACTCTCACAATGCAGTCAGTCTGTGTGAGAACAGGTACACAAATAATTCCACAACACAAAATGTTGTAAGGCTATCTGTGAAATAATAAAGTATCACAGGGTTTCAAAAACAACCAGAAAAATTAAAAAAAAATCATATTCCAACAAAATACTTAAAACTCTTCAAATTTCACCAAGAAAAAAAGGAGGAAGAAAAATAACTTAATGGGGGAAGATGAGGGAAAATACACACACACACACTCACTCATGTTATTCCTCAGACTTGAAAGGCTTGGAAGGTATAAACATCATTGAAATTCAAAAGCAGTTCTGAAAGAGAGGATGCCTCAATTGGTATGCAAGAGATGATTCCTCCCCCTGAATACATTATGAACTTGCAGCATGCTAATATGCCACGCAATCATAAGCACCAGATGGGGCAGTAGGAAGTACATGTCCCATCAAACCTCCAGAAGATATATTAATGTTCATGCTCTTTAAAAAAAAATCCTTTGCCTGTGTCCCTAGACTTTCACATTTCTTAGCATGCAGTTACTTTCTCTCAAAGCACAGTCCTCCAGGGCTCTAGGGCTGCTCCTCTTCACCAGATGGTGCCAGGAATTATTTCAATCTATTTTATCACAGGAGGCAGAGGCCGCAAAGCGTGTCAGACTATGCTTACCAAAGGCACACCATGCACAAAAGAGAACAACAGAAAAGACAGCAGATTTAAGAAATAAATCTACCCCAGGCACTACTGATGAAACACATTTTTTTAAAAAAAATTACACTGAATCCTTATTTACATTCAACACAAAAATAAAAAGAATACTTTTATATGTCTAAACTTTCAAGACTACCTGACACTGAAATTGAGGTCTACCCAAATATTTTCTAAATATGGTCAGCTAAACTCACAGAATTATGAATAATCAGAAGGTGGCCCCAAAATGAGGCAAGAGCATAATAAGTCATACCTGAATTCAATGACACAGATTCACTTGTTTAAAAGTAACTATCTGAACAAACTAACATTCCAGAATTCAGGTTGAAATGCACCCTCTCTTAACTATCGCAGTCAATTTAGTTGTAATGTGTGGGTATTTGAAAGTGTCATTAGAAAACAAGGCTCTAAACAAATATATTATTTTTAATTTCTGTGTGTGGTGTGTGTGTGTGTGTGTGTGACAAAGACAGAGAGAGAGACAGATAGAAACAGACAGACAGGAAAGGAGAAAGATGAGAAGCATTCATTCTTCATTGCGGCACCTTAGTTGTTCATTGATTGCTTTCTCATATGTGCCTTGACTGGGGGGCTACAGCAGACTGAGTGTACCCCTTGCTCAAGCCAGTGACCTTGGGCTCAAGCTGGTGAGCCTTGCTCAAACCAGATGAGTCCACATTCAAGCCGGCAACCTTTGGGTTTTAAACCTGGGTTCTCCCCACCCCAGTCAGACGCTCTATTCACTGCACCACCACCTGGTCAGGTTATTTTTAATTTCTTAAGTATTACTTTTTTCAAGTAAAAGAAATAAGTCGCTTTGATTTCCATTCACGTAGGACAGTGGTCGGCAAACTCATGAGTCAACAAAGCCAAATATCAACAGTACAACAATTGAAATTTCTTTTGAGAGCCAAATAGCCAAATTTTTTAAACTTAAATTACATAGGTACATATATTGTTATTAACTTAAATAGGGTACTCCTAAGGTGGCCAAAGAGCCGCACTCAAGGGGCCAAAGAGCCGCATGTGGCTCACGAGTCGCAGTTTGCTGACTACTGATCTAGGACCTGCACTGGTTTATTTATAATAAAAAAGAGGTATTTTCTCTAGAATATAAAAGGAAACAGAAACTTATTATTTATAATAGTGATTCTTAAACTTAAATATGCAGCAGAATTACCTGAGAGAAAACTCACACAGATTACTGGGCTACTCCCAGAATTTCTGATTCAGTATGTTTGGTGTGGGGCAGAGAATCTGCATCTCCATTAAATTCCCAGTTGACGCTGATGGTCCATGGACCCCTCTTTGAGAATCACTTATTTACATCATTCTGTACCATGTTTCCTAAGTATTCTACGGACCCTTTAAAAGCTTGTAACCTGTGCAGAATATCAGCAATATCCTTGTGAAAATAGAGCCACTGTCAGCTGATAAGCTGACCACTTGTAAATTTTTAAAAGGCACAAATTAAAAAAAATACTTGCAAAGTATTGTCAAATTATCAAGAATGTTCTTCTTATATGTATGTGTGTGTGTGTGTGTGTGTGTATATATATATATATATATATATATATATATTTTATTTTCCAATTATGGTTTACATTCGTATTATTCTGTATTAGTTTCAAGGTATATACTATGTAATGATATTCTCTGAAACTCAAAAGTCCTGCTCTATCACTTTCAAAGGATTCAATTTAAATGTTGGAATAAATATAACAGGGCAAAATATTTAAAAGAAGCTGTATGAATATAACATATTAAATGCTTTTCAAGAAAATATATCATGTACTGAATAAATTATCATAGCAATCTGTCTGGAATCTTCAGGGTAAATTTTATCACCATATCAAATTTCTAGTCATCTAACTAAGCTCACGAGTGGCTGAATTTACTGAGTAACACAAAAGATAAAAATATTTCATTGATGTTTATTTTTTGCTAGAAACTTATATCTGTTGAAAGACTGAACCCTCACATTCATCCGCCTAAACTACACACAAGTACTCAGGTAGGAAAGAGCCAATTTCCCAAATTAGATAGAATTTTCAAAAACCCTTGATTTTATTTCTGATTTTAGTAATTATGCAAGAAAGGGGTTTTTAAAGTATGGATATATTGTGTTATACTTTTAATAAATATTATCATGACAATTATCAAATTTATAATGCATGCAATTTAACTACTACACAGTTAGCAGCCAATAAAGTTGTATGGCCAAAAAATAAAGTTATTATTTTTCCTTAACTTTTTAAAAGAAAATTCCTGATTTTTAAATATTATCTATAAAAATTTTTATAAGATTAAATTATTAATTTTCCCCCTCATGATTAACATGCTTTTGTGCATTACTTCTTTCCTTTAAAATCTCTGTGAATTCCAGTCAATTTCTCATCTACTCACTTATGCATTAAGCAAACATTTGGTGATTGCCTGTATTTCAAGCTCACAGGCAGCCTAGAATGAAATGATTAGAACTAGAAATTAAGATCTTAATGTAAAAGGTAGTTTTATCAAGAAGAATTAATGATGCTTAAAATGTCTATTTCAAACAACAAAGAAGAGTCTGTATCTTGGGATCCATAAAAGGGCAGACAGAATTCAGTTCTCTAGCATCATCACCTACCAAGACACAGGAAAATAAACAAGAGGGGGCAGCCTCGGGTTCACTAAACTGATGTCAAAAATTAAAAGTTCCACTTATTAATATCTGAAAAAAAAAAAAAGATGAGCTTTTCAGCCTTTCACTTAAGCATTGCTTTATTATTTTACTCACCAACCTGGTTTTCAAGTTAGCAAATTACTAAATGGGTAAAAAGATGGGCACATTAATAAACAAGGGGTGGGCAGACGACAGAAAGAGATAAAAAATCCTACCAAGTGTGAATAAAACTCAGAAAATCCCATCAAAACGTAGGCAAAACTCACAAGCACAACTAGCTTAGTTGTGTGGTTCAAACACTGTCTCCTATTTTTAAGTCCAGAGAGCATCACTGTCTGCCTTTAATAATTAGCACTTGCACGTAAACTCTGCTTTTTAAGGGCACATAGCAGGTTTACAATCATTATTACCACCCTCACATAAAGTAAAAGTCAGCTAGGCAGAATAATTGTATCTAAGACAAAGAAAGCAAAGCTCAGGCAGACAGTAAAATGACTTGTTCCTAGTCAGACCACTAAGTGGAAGAACCTTGATTCACACCCAAAAACTGACATTCTCAATGCCCTAGGCCAGGTGTCCCCAAACTATGGCCTGTGGGCCACATGCGGCCCACTGAGGCCATTTATCTGGACCCCCGCTGCACTTCCGGAAGGGGCACCTCTTTCACTGGTGGTCAGTGAGAGGAGCACTGTATGTGGTGGCCCTCCAACAGTCTGAGGGACAGTGAACTGGCCCCCTGTGTAAAAATTTTGGGGACCCCTGCTAGGCTTTATGACAGATACCATCATAAAATGCAATATATTAAGTTTTTACAATATAGTCCAAGTCAAAAAGCAAAATATAAAAACATGCTCGGCACAAAGCGATCTAGAATATAGCTAAGTATGAAGACCATGGCCACACAAAATGTTCAATAAGTATAAAAATTTTGAACAAGTAAACAGAGGCAACTTTGTGGTTTAAAAAGATAATCTTCTGTTTTCTAGAAAACAATACAAAATGATTCCAATTTTCCTAGGCATTTTGGTAAAGGTGTATTAGCATCACAATGATACAGTACCAAATGCTTTACCCCGTGTGTGTGTGTGTGTGTGTGTGTGTGTGTGTGTGTGTGTGTGTATGAGTAAAATGTAGACAAAAATGAAAACAAATAGAAAGGCATTCCTCTATGTAGCAAATAGTTAAATAAAAGGTAACTCTTCCCTTCAGCTAAGTTCTTTAGAAAGACTTTTAAAAATATAAAATAAAAAACATTTTGAAAACCTGATCACAACTACATTTACTAAACTGGGGAGGAGGATAAGGGACTATATCATGTTCAGCAAGCAAACACTGGTATATAAGAGAAGTTGGGTTTTGCTTCTGATTTGTTACTTTATATTTTTTAAACCAATGATTAAGAATAAAATCTAGAAAAAATAAAGTGCTTTCTAAGACAAACATCTTCATTTTGGTTCCTTTATTATTTTTCTGTCTCTAGGCTACACAAATACAACTAATGCTAGAACAGAAAGGAAGAAAAAATATTAACAGTCCTTTCAACTGAAGTGTTCCCACAGGGCCTAGTATATAAGTTCAGATATAATCATAATAAAGAGGAAATAATGCCCATCTCACAGAGAAAGCATGAGATGGCCTTTCTTCATTTTAGTTATTTCCTTGTCAGAAAAAAGGGTAAGCATCTCCAATGTAAGATTATATAAATTGTTGTCACAAGATCCTCACATTTTATCATATAGTTTCTTTCCAATGACCTGAGCATCATTAAAGCAAACAAGTCCTGTGGAAAGCAATGAAGTTAAATAATGTAAAGTTTAAATGTAAAGTAATAATATGATCAGAGACACAGCAATGGTCTTTCTCCAAGTTCCAAATAACTTAGCACCCCATTAAAATCATCTCAGATTATTAAGAATTTTATTTGTTTTGTCAAACTTTTTAACTCTTGTTAAAACCATAAACACATGATAAAGACACCATCTAATATCCCTTCTTTCCAAAGAACAATTCTGCTTATTTAATTACATAGCTCTTAAGTCCAAACCCTTTATAGTATCATGTTCTCATCAGTACTTTCAAAATTATTGTCTTGCATGAGCATCAAACACTGTATGATGTTAACAAACCACACAGAATTAAATGAATCCCTCTAATAAAGTGAGCCTTTTTACAGTTACATTTACCATGTAGTCTTTAAAAGGGGAATGTGAAAACAAAAGTGAAATCTTTCTTTTTTAATTGAATTTATTAGGGTGACACCAGTTAACATAATTATACAGGTTTCAGGTGCCCAATTCTACAACACATCTCTGTGTCCACCAAGCCCCCAAGACAAGTCCTCGCCCATTACTATTTATGCCCACATACCCTCCTCCAACTCCTCCACTCCTGGCAATCACTTCACTGTTGTCCGTGTCCATGGGTTCTTCTTTTTTTTTTCTTTTTTTGCTCTAGCTCTTCACCTCCTTCATCCAACCCCCTAATCCAGGGGTCCCCAAACTACGGCCCGTGGGCCACATGCAGCCCCCTGAGGCCATCTATCTGGCCCCCGCCACACTTCCGGAAGGGGCACCTCTTTCATTGGTGGTCAGTGAGAGGAGCCTAGTTCCCACTGAAATACTGGTCAGTTTGTTGATTTAAATTTACTTGGTCTTTATTTTAAATATTGTATTTGTTCCCGTTTTTTTTTTTTTGTTTGTTTGTTTTTTTACTTTAAAATAAGATATGTGCAGTGTGCATAGGGATTTATTCATAGTTTTTTTTTATAGTCCGGCCCTCCAACGGTCTGAGGAACAGTGAACTGGCCCTCTGTGTAAAAAGTTTGGGGCCCCCTGCCCTAATCTCCTCCCCCAACAGTTGTCAGTCTGCTCTCTATGTATGAGTCTGTCTCTACTTTGCTTGTTAGTTCATTTTATTCATTAGATTACATATATGAGGGAAATTATATGGTACTTATCTTTCTCTGACTGGCTTATTCACTTAGCATAATGATCTCCAGATCCATCCATGCTGTGGCAAAAGGTTAAGATTTCCTTCTTTTTTAAGGCCATGTAGTATTTCATTTTGTAACTACTATAGCCTCTTTATCCACTAATCTGATAGGCACTTGGGCTGTTCTTTTAAGGGGGGTTAAGGGGGTGTCCTTATAAAAAAAGCATCCCGCAATTTTAAAAGTCAATTGCTTTTTTTGAACGGGAAAGGGTATGGTGAAGAAAGGTATCTGTTTTCCTACAGCATACTGATCTTTTGGAAATATTATACTAGGTTTGCATGCCTAGAACCTCCCAGGGCCAAACCATGGGTACCCAGTACTCTCTCTACCAAGAGAACTGATTTTTTTTTAACCACACAACGTTTAATGATTTGTCTGCTAATGTGTTAAATATATCATTTGCCTTTTGAGTTCCTACTAATCCAAAACATAGAAAATCATCCATCTGAGCTTCTCATCAACAAAAGACAGCCAGGATTACCACATTCCAAAAGCCTAAAAAGGTGATGTTTTAGTTAACCCACACAGCTTTGTCAAGAGTAACTTTATCATTTCCATTTGGCTTTTCAAAATAAAGACATTAGCTCCTGATGCTTATTACTCCCATTGAACTCATTCAAGAGAAGTAGGAATACACAGAGAAATATCTGTCACCCTAAATGGTTTCATCCAAGATCATTCTTGATGATTAAGGCTAATGCTTTCACATTTTAATTTTTCAGTAAAGAGAACTCTACCTTCTGTGCTACTGTACTTCACATTCAAATATTGTCCTTTAAATGTTTCTATCTAGCTGGCTTCCATTGTAAAATATCCTCTAATCAAGCCATAACATACCCCTCCTCAAAAAGGAAGAAAAAAAAAAGGAATCCAAAATTAAGAGACAGACCAGCAAATCCCATCTCTGTCATTTAACTATACCTATGGGTGTTGGGGCAAAATGCTTATCTGACTTTCAGGATTCAAATAGATAACATGATCACAGAAACCATTTGCAGAGCTGCAGTGAGAATTAGAAAGTATATATGGTACCTAGCTCAGGGCCTGGCATATACAGTCTTCCAATAAATGGCTAATTTTACTATAATATCTGTTCAGAGATGACAAGTATATATTCCCTTTGAGATGAAGACGATCTCCTTGTTCCTTTGGAACTCTGTGTTGAAAAACATAATTAAGCTAGACATTCTCAGGAAGTACATTTATATTAATATCAATTAATACAAACAGCTGTTTGAGAAAGCCAGCCAGATAAACCTGCTTCTTGGTCAGGTATAAAATTCTATGGTACTCAAGTTATGACTCATTTCAGTTAATGACTTACGTCACCAAATAACCGCACTATACACATTGCTTTTAAGAAATACCCACTGCCACACAAATGAAAATTTAATAAACAAAATGTATGTCTTGCCCTCAGTATAAGAACAACAAACTAAAAATGTTGTTACATTAATGGAGCTTCAATCTGGAGCAAGCAGGAGACAAGCAAGGCTTTCTAAGAAATACTAGGTTGACTCATCATCCACTCTTTCTCCTCAGTCCTTGACTCCTAATTCAGTTAGGTACTCCTCATCCCTGGATTCCTTTACCTGTTTCCAGGCTCAGACTCATACTACTCTATATAATAATAATTACTGTTTACTTCTCTGCCCAAGCACTAGAATTCAGAACTCCTTGAGGGCCTTGAGGGATTGACTGAATCATAGCTATCTTGTACCTGGAACATTTTCAGCAACCTTACAGATGTCGACTTCAGTACCTGAATTTCCTTATTACAGTAACCTTTCAGTTGTCATAGCCTCACATTCTTTAATCTGCTTAACACTCTGGTAATTAATCACACTCAGGTTTTCTAATTTCCAAACAATTAGAAGATAAATTTGATGGCACACCTTTGCCACAAACCAAGTGACTACTGTTATAGAATTTTCTCCTAGATAGCTCTGCAGTCCTGGAGGAAGAGGTATGAAAACATACAGTAAAAGCAATCCAGAGCAAAATATAAAATGCAACAAAGTTAGACTGACCCTAACATGGTAATCTGACTTAATATGTATATGAGATTTAGACGAGGCATGGTAAAAAATGTGAATTGAGAGGAACTTCTCACTTTAATAAACTTCCTAAGCAAGTTGCTTAACCTCTACAAACTTCAGTTTCAACATCTGTAAATTGAAGGCATTTTCAAAATAAATCTTCCAGCTCTAAAATGTATTTGTTCCTCTGATGATTCAGAAGGCTGTTCAGAATACTAGATTATAATTACATATTATTTGCAACCATCAGATATCAGTGGTGATGAGATAATAAATATTTCTATACTTTATAATGCCCACTAAGTGAATATTTACTCTAAGAAAGAAAGATAAACTAGTTGTCTTATAAAAACTTACCAAATTATCATCCTCCCCAAAAGATTAAACACCCTTTTCAATACATCATTAACTACACAGAAAGAGGCCTGTGAAAGTTTCCCAGTATTATTTAAAATATAGAACTAAAAGATCAAGTACTCTGAAATATTAACAGAAAATAATTTTAAAATTTAAAGAAAGGGTGCCAGAGTTTAAAGAAAAGATGGAAAATCTAAATGTCTGCTACAAAGGAGTAATGTCCATATAATCAACATTTATAATTGGATATCTGCAGTTTATATAGTTTTCTTTTAATAGCTGGCAGGAAGCTTGTTTGAAGAATTCACCTAACATAATGGCAAACCAACACGCACTTTAAAACACAGAATGACAGTAAATGGACTATTGTGTTTTTGTTCTTGTATAAGAGCATTTAGATGCATCTATTTAAAAAAAAAAAAAAACCAGGTGCATTATCCAAATGTTCAGTAACTAGAGACACTAACAATTGTCTGTCCATGGCAATTTCATTGCTGTTTTTTACACAAATCATCGCTTGCAAGCACTGATGTTAAAAACAGAAAAACAGTCTAGTACACAGTGGCTATAAATGCCAAGTCAATTTTCAGCAGATAATAAAGTCCATGTTTTACAATCAGCAATGCACTGCTTTACTACCCAAAAATGTAAGCTAATAATATATAGCTCTACTAAATGGAAAATGCAGATATGCTGTTAAATAACAGGCCGGCTGTGAGAGGATGGATCATTTCTGCAGGGACCTTCTTAAAGCTATGTGTAAGTGTTTTGAAAATATCACATGATGTGGCCATGTGTTAAAAATTACAGCCAGTTAAGTTCTCTGCTAAGAAAAATATGTGGGCAATTTATGAAATGCACTCCAGAATGGAGATGTCTTAAGTAAAACCAGATTTTGAAAACAAACCATTTTTTTTTTGAAACTTGAACTTAAAAAAAACTTCCATGCACATCTGGAGAGCAGGACCATTGAGAAAGGGTGGTCTGACCTAATACTAGCCATCCTCTGAAAGAACAGCACTATTTCTGGACTACACAGACTGTGCTCATTTACTGTCCTTTTAAGGAAACATTCCGGAAAGCATTTTGTAGGTCAACATATGTTCTTTGATAATATTATACAAAGATTGATAAAAATATAAATGTTACAGAAAGCATAGAGTCATCTCCTCCTGAAACAATATAATGTCCAAGGTCTCCCAGCCTTTTCATAAGAAAACATTTTCCTTTTAAACACAAGGGTCTAGTTGTTACAAAGTGACAAGCAGTAAAATGATATTTCCTTATACTGAATTAAATCATAAAAATAGTTTAATTTATTTCTTTAAAGCATGTATGGTCTCCTTTGACTTTTCATAGTTCATTTTTTAACAGTATGCTATCAACAGCTAAAGCATGTTTTTTTATAACAAATCATTCTAGAGCCCTTAAACTAAAGACTTTTGTACCTGCCCACCCTACCAGATCAGTATGTCTTTGAACAAATTCAGTCTGAGCATATCTGTTTCCAGAAAAACCCACTTTTATAAAAAATATCTGAGATATGAGAATTGTTAATTCAAGTTTAATATAACCAGGAACTAGTTCTAACACCTGATCAATAATAATAATAATAATAATAATAATAATAATAATAAACGGTGTTATATAAATATGTAGTCAAATTTTACAACACAGTGACATTATCAGGTTACCTGAAATACATCCTTTCCATCTTCTACACATAATGTCTTATTTAAAAATATAAAATACACACTAGATGGTTAAAACTGTCTGGTAATATAAGTGCATATGTATAAACTAAAATATGCTAAAAATATATTAAGAGGTAGTCCATTTAACAGTCGAGTACAGATGGGTGTCAAAAATAGCCAAGTGTCAGATCTCCTCAAGTATCTCCACTCTGGCACATGCTCATAGTCACAGCTGTTAATAATATACTCTCTGCATCCAAGTAAAAGATTTTCTAAAACAGTTGATGAAAGAGAGGGGAAGAGAGAGACAGAGAAAGAGAAACACTGCCCACACCTCAGGCTACTGCTTCAAAACCAGTCAGATATTAACAACTCAACAGTAAAGCAAAACTTACCTATGATTGTAAAACTTTAATATAGTTCAATGCATTTTAAATAAAGATGCTTTAAAGATTACTTTAAAATCATGTAATTAGGAGTAGCAAGGGTCCTAACTAATCCCTAGCCCTATTATCGTTCACAACTGTCTTTGTTTTATTGCGGGTTTTGTTTTATAAAACAAAATACAGATTTCTTCAAAATGCTGATAAATTAGATCAATTAACACATGTATTTACAGCATAAAAACAAAGAAGAATCAAATTATAATAAAAATCAGATGAAATTGCTACAATATTATGGTGAAACAAAAAAACACAAGCACTTTTTCACGTTTCCATATCACACACCCAATGCACATTACATTTTTAGGTGCATTGTGCATATATATAAAGATGAGAGCTTCAGAGTTAAAATGACCTTTTAAACACAGTGATCATTGACGTTTGCAAATTGATTTCTCCCATATTTCAGCTACATACAATCCTCATTTACTGAACTACTGAAAACTGCAGTTCTGTCACAAATGCATCCTTTCTGTACATACATATATTAATAATGATGAGGACTGCAAGACATCCTAAAGGGAAAAACATTCTTCAAACAACTAGCAGCAATACCTACACACAACTGGGGTTGCAGAAAACTGGCAGATAATGTTTCAAAACACCATCTGTGAGGTATACAAACTCTGTGACCAAGCACAGCCTCTTCTGTCTGTCCTATCCAAATAATCTGCACTATTCAGCCAGCTGGAGGATTTCTATCTGCCCTGTCTTTTTCATCTGGAGAAAGACTGCTCAAAGTAGGCACAGCGTAACCTAGACAGTTCTTGAGAATAGCAGAAATAATCCTTTCCTCATCAAGCTCCTTCTCCCAGGCTTCTTTCTCCATAAGCAGAGCCGTCACTAGCAGCAATCACAGACAGGAACACTCTAGGCTCCAAAGATAATATTTCTTCAGAGAAAATTGACATACACTAAATTCCCAGAACCGCAACAGCTTCAGTAATTCAGCAGACTTGTTATTTTTAATTAACTGATTTCAATTATTTGCCTACGACATCTAAGTACTATGATTTAGGGCAGGACTGGAATTATTTGTAGTTCCAAAGCTTTCTTTAATATAAAAAGCTTTTTAAGAGACCTTATCCCAGGGCTCTGTCATAATCTGAAAACTCTTTCCACAGATGAAATTTCCAGGATACAAGGTACAGATGACAGTCATGAAATCAAGAACAGAAACAATACTTCTAACTTGAGCTAAATCCCTCAAGTAAATTGCTCTGGCAAACATACATGGCTAGTTTCCCCTCAGCTTTTAAAACACACCGCCCAAATTTTAAAAGGCAGGACTCCACGCTCTGTACCCTTGGATTTATCTTGACAGCTAGCTCTCTTTAAGCCACCTTCCACATATCACCTCTGTCATCCCCAGCCCCTGCCCACAGAAAGTACAGCACATTGTGGGGCAGAAGGTATTGTCCATGCCTAGTAAAAAGTAAGCTTTCTTCATGTTAAAATCAGAGGGAGAAAGTGAACAGGGCTAACTCACCAGGCATTCTTGAATGCAGCGTCCACACAGAAAGTGACTGTCTCCTAAAAGCAAGCGCAACCAGAGCTCATGCCTCCTGTTCTGGAATGAGCACCGGCAGAGAGAGGAGGGCCATCCGAAGGGGCTGGGGCGGCATAGCCCGAGGCAGGGTGCTGGGCGCGTGCGCCTGCCAGGCAGAGACAGATGGAGAGCTGACACTCTGGGTTGCACTTGAAGCAGAAATGTGGATGATGACAGAAGCACATGTGGCCTTGAACCCAGCCCTGGCTCTTCAGGCAGAACAATGACAGGGATGTGTGTGTAAAGTATCAGAACCGTGGCCTCCCCTTAAACATTCTATCTCTCTCAGAAGTTTCAGAGCACCAAAGAACAGAAAGTAAAAAGCAGAATGATAAGCTAAATGCTGAATAATTCATTCAACACCCCCCATCCACTAACAAGTTAACCCTTATTTTGCCAAAAGAATGAAAAGTAGACCTGACCCCCTACCAATGCTCACAATAAAAGGTTTCCTTCATCTTCTCATAATCAAAAATTATATTAAAAAACAATCATAGGCACAGATCTCAAAGCTTGTTTATTGAACAGAAAATCCCAAATAGTATAAACATTTTCATAAGACTTTGTATATTGTGCCAGTTTATCATACTCAGCAAAGTATCAGAATCATTCCTTTTGTCAGCTTTTCAGTAGTATGTGTAAAATAGAACACTTTATAAGCAGAAACAGGGCACTTTTATTTTACTAGCAGGCTTTTTTAACCCCCTGTGATCCCTGTGCTGATATGCTCCAAACATTTTCAGCTTACTTTCCTCTATCTTGCATAGAGATCCATGAGAAACGAAAACAACATCTTCATTCTAAAACGCCTTTTCAAACGCTGAACAATCACGTCCTCTTGATTTTTTATTTTTTGCACACCCTTAAATGTTTATCCTTCCCACAAATAACACATGCCCAACCCAGTTCAATGGACTCTTTCTTATTAAGCTTTAATGGACACCATGATATATAAAACTACAAACCTTTGTTACAGTGCTTTATCTAACGCTGGCTATTTTCCTCTCAGCAGTCCCTCTTTAGTCCTTTGTAAAACATCCCTGCCTCATAGGAGAAACATACGCCTGTCTGCCTTGCATGCCTTCTCTAGACACAGAAATGCCAGGCAGAAGGAAAATACTGTTCTCCTCTAAAACTCTTCCTCACTTTAACACTTGCCAATCTGTCCTAGGTCTGTATGTATTTCTTTTAACAACAGCACAGGCACATGATAAGACAGATGATGTCTCCGGTTTTACCTTTGCAATGTATGTTCAATTCACTATAAAAACAAAAACAATCCTACTGAGGAGCTTCTGACAACCCTGTAAGTTCAAGGAAGATGACAGACAGGAGCATCCCCTTTTAACTCTTTCCATCCCTTCACAGCCTTCCTTTGCTTAGTCTACACTTTCCATATGCCTGTAGCCTTTGTCAGACAGATTTTCCTATACTTGCTGCCTCAAAGAAATAATAAAATCCCATCTGAAAATGCAGGCAGTGACTCTGACTTCTACCTACTCTCCCTTCCTACACTTCTCCACAGGAGTGCACACCACCTGTTTCAAAGCACACCCACCTACACACACACACACACACACACACACACACACACACAACCTACCAAACCTAAAAATAAATCATCTTTAGTAAACAGTGTCAATCAATAAGAACTTTTACAGCCCCCAAATATTGTACCCTAGAAAAACTGCTTCATCTAGTAAGCCCCCTCAAAAATCCATCATTGTTAGAGACAACTTGTAAAATGACTATAATTCATAATGATTACTCTGTTCTGTCACTAATAGTATACTGCACCCTATTTATGGGGCCAATCTTTTTGTTCATCTTAGTTAGATGTCACTTGTAATGAGGTTCTGTGTAATGGATTTCAGTATAGTTAAGCACCAAGCTCAAACATTCTTATGATAGAAAGCTTTATAGCAGGCATGAGAGTGATAATCAATTAAGTCCTGTAATAAAGGCCTTTATGGCATCCAGCATCCTAAATCTGTATATTTTCATTTTTAAAGAGAGTATTTTTTAAAGCCACTCAAATGATTTTTTTAATACTTTACCTACATTAGAAAGAAAACATTTTCACAATGGGAAATCCAACCTTTCATCAATATGTACGGTGAATCACTTCTGATACAGAAAATCGTATGACAAAAATGCATTACACTTTAAGAAAACTGGATGATAACCGGTTTTAAAACTAGGTCTTAATATCGGTACACTGCAAGTCGCTAAACCATAGCTCAGAAAATTGAACTTCCATATGCCGTGTGATTATGTATCTTTTCTATGCATAAAAAAGCTTTTTAAGCTGTTATCTGACTACAGTAATTGCCACTTTAAATTGATTCACGTCAACAAAACCGGGATCCCTGAGGATTCTCACCTAGAAGTCTGATTGCAGAAAGGGCCTAACTGAATGTGTGTGCATCTGAGACTGGTTCAGCATTTTCGCAAGGAACCAGTTTCTTCCTCTTCCTCTTTAATCCATGGAGGCAAGTAAAGCAGCGACCCTATTTGGCAGTTCTCCTTGAACATGGAAACCTGGATACACAGTTCTATACAGTTACATAGACAAAAATAACTTTCCTTTTAATAAAAATAAAAAAGTATAGAAGCCAAGATCTCTAACATTCAAATTATATAACAAAAATAAACAATCAATAATATGATGAATGCATTTATGTAGGTGAATGAAAAAAAGAATACATATTGTGAAAGTTTTCTTCAGTACACACACTACCCTGTATCACCATTGGAAAACATTTTTCTGAAATTAAATATGTTCAAAACAATCACAAAATACATACTGCTGAACAATACTTCCTCTGGAGAGCCATGTCAGTTAAGGCATGCCTTTTAATTAAGAACACAGAGCATTTTTAAGGCAATTCGTTAAAGAGAGTCATCTAAATAATCACTTTCCAAATCAGTAAGTTTAATCAACAACAGAATGTCAGGCTTTTCGAAAAATACATAAATTTGTTTTTGACAATAAATTTACATCTTTCTCTAAAAAAGCATTATGGTATTCTATTAATCCAAGGTGGTTTTTTTTTCAACTTGTTTCCAAAACAGACAAGTTGTATCATACAGATTTTTTTGTTGTTGTTCAAAACCTGACTTACCAATAGGGTCTAGCAGTCTACTAAAATCATCTGCAGTTAATGAAAGCTCTCTATACCAGTGAAGGGAGAATGTGAGTTAAAGGTTTTCCGCAGGTCTTCTCAACTTTCCTCTCTGCTTCTAGCAAGCTATGACTTCACACAGTGGGTATTAAGTGAGTTAATTCAAAGGAGCTGAAACCTCATTGATCCTAATTGAAAGCAATACACCCAACCAAATACTTTCCTACCCCATCTGCTCTGGCCTGCCACCAGCTATTCAATACAAGAGAATTAATAGTTTCATATATTCTAACTGACCCAATAAAGGCACTCATTTAAGCAGGGCTGCATTAACAAAGTGAAAAAACAAGGGCAAAATGGGTTCAAGTGGAGCATTTTATTCCTAGTTGCCTTTAACAAAACTGAATAAGGCTTATTCTGACTTTTTATGTGCAAGACTTGATAAACTGAATGAGAAAGCACTCAATGACCAGCCAACGAGCATTGATGAATGGCTATTAAGACCCCCCTGCTCTTAGAGGAGGCTCTTCCACAAAGTGGCACACCAGCTTAAAAGGGCGGACTCACTAATGTCCAGATTTCTCTACTTGCTTGTTCCACTTTCAATTTCAGACCACTGGCCACCAAATGAGGCTGACATATTGGAAAATAATGTTTTATGGGCGAGTGGTAAAAAATAAAATGGAGGCATTAGCTCTGCTTTCAAATTCAAATCTGCTAGTTTTGTCAGACCCCAAAGGTTTTGATTTTCCACCCAGCTGGAAGCTATTAGTGTTTTCTAAAGGCATCCCACTGACAGGGCAAACCTACCTAACTTGTGAGCTATTGGACTAGGAGAGATGAACCTCTCTTTTAGATGGTCTCCTAACTTCTCATCACTTTGACAGTCAATTAAATAGATACAACACTTAATAAAAATGTACATTAATCTGTTTCTGCCATCAAAAGACATCTGAAACAGTATTAAATAAAAGCCATACTAGATTGTCTCCTGGCAAAGATAAATCCAATTATATTGTGTTTACAAGGAAAACAAATGATTTAATGTTTTAGTTAGGCTACAACATAAGATACAGCCAACCACAAAGAAACCAAAAAGATAGGGAAAATTAAGTTAAAAAGTTAATTGTAGTATTTCATAAAGGTAAGGGGATATGTGTCATTGAGTCTCCTTTCTATAACGTCTGTTGTAAACAACTAGACACATTCATAGGGCTTCTCTCAAATACTGCCTTTGGGGGAAATGATTAGCAAGAATTTGCACCTCCTCAACTTTGAACCAGACAACAGAAGAGCTCACAAGAACTTAGCTTAAATGGCAAAGAACAGAGGCATAATTGCCATTTTAAAACTGTGAAGGATGTATATACATTATGGTGTCAAAGGGTTATTTGGGGTTGTTCAAAAGGGCCTAAGCGCTAGCAATAAAATGAAATACAGAAAAGAAAACATGCTGGATAGAGAAAGCTTATCTTAATAGGTCACTATACTAAACAGCACAGAAGCAGAAAATCTTCACGGCTTGGATCATCTGCAACCTAATGACAAAAGCACCATACAACACAGTATCCAATAGAAAACATACTGGACGGTTTGTCAAGAAACCCTAATCTACCAGGGCAAGTGGCAGGTTGAGAGTTAGAAGTCACAACCCCTTCCCTTTCACCTATGACATGTCAAGCTCGATGACTTAGGTCACTTTGATTTTTGTATCTTCATCAGTTAAAGTGTGTAATAATGTGCTCTGAACTGTAATTTGAAGGTTACAATCATAACATATTTTTAAATACTAATAATGATTTTCCAAACTGAAAGTCCATTCCCTATATTTTTTCTATTTTCAATGTGAACAGAATAAAATGTTACATTATTTCAAGCAATATATTTGATTCTTAACTTTGGTTGAAGTATATTCTCTTTACTTCATAAAACAGAAAAAAAACCTATTTACTTTGATTAAAAAGATATGTATTAGTACATTTAAATATTCAGGGTGCATTTGTGTGTATTTGTGAAAAAGAAAATCTCAAGATAAAATATCACATGCTAGAAATAAACAAAAATCTAGATATATTTAAATTATTGTCACTTGTTTCTGACAGAGCCAATGCCTTTAAAATATCACAATGTATTGTAGTTCTTTTCCACCAACAACTTTTGATTTTTAATACCTAACATTTAAAAAAAACCTGAAACATTATAATAAATTTAACACTTGCACTGGTTGAATGTTTTGTGATTTAAATGCAAACTTCAGATATATTAATATTATTAAAAATAGATTACTCCATAGGCACCAGCGAGGGGTTCAATTATTTACAAAATTTAAAAGTATAACACTTCTTTAGTAATCTACAAGGCTGAGCACTAGCTATATTAACTGTCTCTTCAAATAAAATCATTTTCACATAAAAACAACTTAAGTATACACTTGTATGTGAATCTGCAAACAAGTTGCCATTTATAGTTACCTCATACTTTTTAAGAACTATAAAAATCACTCAGATAATAGAGAAGACACCCTAACTACCCATCCCTTATTCATCTGACAAAGGCTGTAACCCTAATAGAAAATCTTTGTTTCAATGTCACTACCTCTGGATCCTGACTAATGGTGAGTCAGTTTTGTTAAAAAGCAAGGGTGATGGTGTATGCTCCACTGAACTTTCCCTCCTCTCAGCACCAGAGACAAAACCTGCAGCTCTGCTCTGTGCAGGCAGCCATCTGGACAGCTTTCCCTTGAAGCCTAGCCCACACCACACTGCTGACAGAATGGGAGGGGCTCGAGAAGTCTGTTGGGGCTATTCATGACATACCAATTTCACATTTTCTGCTTGTAGGCTTGCAACAATAAACGCTAATGAGGACTATGAATGACAATTTTAAAAACAATAAAAAGGTCTCCAAATCCCTTGCATATGAAGACACTGTTTTCAAAACTTCACCTTCTGTTACAGAGTTGTTCCAGTCTAAAGGAAAAAATAATAACCCATGGAAGACAATAAGTTGATCAAAGCACAACTGAATCCTTAAGATTTCCAAAGAAAGCAATTTGTGTAAGCCCATGGAAAACCAATCTCATCACCCCTATAAACAGTCCTGTGCATGGATGAGGTATCTTTAATCACATTCTACTGCCTTCTAAGGACATAGAGATTAATAAAACCAGTTCTAGCCAAACACTGTTTTTGTTTGTTTGTTTGTTTGTTTGTTTGGAACCTAGGAATTTTAAGAGTAGCAGTTGTCCCCAAATAATTAAAAAAATAACCATCACACTTTGGAATAACATTTAACATTCCATACATCTTTAAATAAATGTAAATGTAAAATGGTCCTGTTCTGATAACATCTATTATTAAAAATAATGCAACGGTTCTGGGTGGTGAAATTATAAATTACGTTTCCTTTTTAAATTTTTTCTCTATTTCCCAAATGAGCATGTTACAGTTTGAACTAGAAAAACTATCAATTTAGTCACTGAAAAATCTGAACAAAGACATATAAATGTTTAGACCTCAGTAGGAATTAAATTATCTTACACATCAACAAAATATAAAAGATTCATTTTCCTATAAATTGAGGGTACACGTTTCATTAAAATGAATTAAAACACTTTCAACAAAATCCACCAGGTGGAGCAAATACACAGCAATAAAATGAAAATCCCAGAATTCTGTCATTATATTCTTTTTTCTCACAGGACTTTTATCTCTAATAAGCTCTCTACTTCTATCTCTCCACATTGCAAATTAGGAAAAAATCTATGCACACATACTAATCTGCCACATTTATAAACAAATTCAAACTTACTCAAAAATGGTTTTTAGCTACCATGGATTCATTCCATTTTAAAATTTCATTCCAAAATGAATGCTTTATTTGTTCAAATAATTCCCAATACAAGATATTTTCTTTTATAGCAATGTAAGTTTTTAAATTAATGTTTCATTTGCACCCTCCTCAGTTTCATCACACATGCCCCATCCTCCCTACCCAACAAGAACAGGCTGAACAGAATTTAGTGCTGTATATTCTGAAATGTACCAAACAGTTGTTAAAACCTATAAATCTCAACTCAGTTTTCTAATTCTGTGTGAAAACTTCAATTCTCACTCTGACTTATTAAAATTATTCTTACCTAAATCTTATTAAAGTCTTGGAATACTATGACTTCTTTTACGTTGTATCAAAATGTCCTGTTTACATTCCTTCTGGTAAACTGCCATAAGTCTGCAGTTACTAAAAAAAAAAAAATTTTCCTTCTCTTTTATAAAGTAATTCAGTTCCTCCCACTATTTCTCCCACAGATCTGATTTTTCCTTGCCATTGCACTCCATACTTATTCAGCCCAATCAACACAAGGCACCAACTCCACATTCTTGTTCATATTTTCTTCTTTAATTCCTGATGCCACCTGCAAGCCATAACTCTCTCCATTCACTTTTCAAGTCCTCCAAATTTTTCTCACATAATACACTCTCTGCTGCCAAGTCTTAATGCTACAAATGACGCTAATATTGCTTGCATTTAAGAAAGCTCTAGTTAATGAGAACTAGAAAAAATAAGAGCTTGAAACGGGAAAAGTCAGAGTCTGTCAGTGCAGGATACCAGTTATGTATGTTGCCTGTGGTTTAAGATATATTTATATGATTATTTTTCATATTTATACTGATGTTGAAAAAAGAAATATAATGAAAGAAATGCAGCAGGCCGATAAACATGCACATGCCTAAGGATACGCGTAACACTTACAGCAGAGCTACTTAGATCACGGAGATGCCAGGTCCAGCACAACACACCGAGCTAATCCAATTACATAAACGTTTATATTCTTTGCACTGGAGTTGTATACAAATACAGAAAATACTGACATTACCTTCATAAATACAATACAGAAAGTTTTAGCATGTTTCCATGAAACTCTTCCTTGGAAAGTCCAGTTACTTTATTCTATGTAAAGAGTGGAATCAATCGCCTGGATCTATGCTCATGCCCACGAAAAGATACATACTGCTCTCGTTACATGCCCATACTTCCTAATAACATTAATGAGACACAGATATATGTATCTAAAGGGTAAATGGCCTTAAGTCTGCATTACAGAATCCAAATGAAGTAGGTAGAATAACCATATCACGGGACATGTCATCATGCTTTTCCTTCCTTTTGCAGGAAACCTATCAGAACCACCTTACCACCCATGCTCCCTCATCCACAGTTCGAACTTTTAATCAGGCCACACTGTGGATAAAGAACATACTGAATTTCCTCTTGGTAAGATAACATATTGATTATTCTCTGGGAATCTCCCAAATGGCTCCAACTCCAAGCATTCCTCAGAATGTTTATCCTATACCACCCTCAAACTGGTGACACATTGCTTTCCAAATATTACATTTTACCACCCCCACTTTCATGAAACAGTGAGTCCCTTCACCCAGCTAATGTCCAAGTCCATATTCAAATTCTAACGAAAGAAAATAAACCCAACCTTAAAAGTTCTGTTACTTTTGTTTAAAGATGGACTATTCTATTTTTAAGAACATATTAATTTCCCAAAACTTCCTCATAAAAACAACCTCTAAATTACTGGTTTCATCCTCAATTACTAGAACTACTTACTAGTGAGTCTGACCCAAAAAAAGCAGCACATGTAGGATATTATAGAACAAGTATTAGGAAAATAAAAACCCACTAACCAATGCCAGTCTTCCACTGGCATTGGAAGTATGTTGCTGGTCATAAAGATATTGTTTCATGACTCTGGCCAGGTTGCTAAGTGGACAGAGCCTTGTCCCAGTGAACTGAGGTTTGATCTCCGGTCAGGGCACATTCAAAAGCAACCAATGAATGCACAAGTAAAGGGAACAACTAAATGAAACAATTAGTTGATGCTTCTCTCTCTCTCTCTTTCATCCTTTCTATCTCTCTCTCTATCAATGGGAAAAAAATTAAAAACAAAGATGTTGTTTTATAGCAAGGCCAGAGTGTAAAATAAAAGGGCCAAATTTTTTGGATCCATTTGAAATAAAAAGTATCTATCAGAGTGGTCCAGAAGGAGAAAGCACTGGCAGAAACCTCAAATTCCTGACCAAACCCTCTTCTACGCAATGCCTCCAGAAAGAAAGGAACCCAGGGTGGGAGCCAACCTGATGCTGGTGGACAGACAGGGCTCACCTTGCAGGATGTCAGCGCGCTGGGCAGTTATGAGAGATACTGGGTTTTCGCACTCTCAGGCTGACTGTTTTGCTCTTCAGGTAATTAAACAAGGAAGTAGACTGCTGGATATGAGCCTGATTCCCAAAGCTGCAGCTCCATGCTTCTGCATATCAACTTCCACAAGAACTGCCTGGAGCATCAAACAGAATGTTCTCCTCACTCTGTCTCTCATTTCCTTCTCCACCTCTTTCTAAATCTGACCCAGAAACAAATCCTCCCAACCAAAACATCCATAAAAAGGTATGTATCCATTTGTAATAAAAAACCACAATGTTGCTCTCTGCCATTACCTTCCAAATTTTAAAAAGCAAGAAAATTACCCTAATAGCAAGAACTTCATAAAAATTCATATGTAACAAATCTATGTAAGACATTGGTATCTTAAGATGAATTATACAAAGAAAATATACCGAAATAATAATCATTTTTTCTTTAGCATGTGCTTGATTAAAGTGCAATTCTTCAAAATCAAAAATATTTCCCTAAAATAAATGATTTTGATTTTGATAGTCCAGTTCACAAATTAAACACTCGTATTGTGTCATTAATATTGTTATTTTTTAGTTTTGATAATGGGCATTATGGTAAGCAAATGCTACCTATGATCTGTTTTATGATGTTTCTCCAAAAATCTTATTTAAACAAAACTCTAAAATACTATCTTTGTACAAAGAAAGTCACCATTAAAACTCAGAAATGTAAAATATATCCTTTAAAAGATTAATAAAATGGTATATTTATATATTTATGTATATTACATATATTATATATGCATACATAAATATAGATATTAAATAATGATGAGAATCATATAAATATATTCTTCCTTCATCTTAAAATCCATAGAGTAAAATATTGGCTGAAAGAGATAGAAACTAAAAGAGAAAGGAATACAAAAGCATGTCTGCTTGTCTGTGTTCAACACAAAGAACATTAAATGAAAACAACTGGCATGCTGCCAAATTCCTATAGAGGCAAAGAGATTCAAATAAATTGATTTCACGCATCACACTGACCTGGGATCAGTGCTCAGTGCTACAATAAGCTCAAAGCTCCATGTGGGGTAAGGCCCATTAATGCTATCAGACTCCTCAAACATGACCAAGGAAAAGTAAAAAAAAAAAAAAAAAAGAAAGAAAGAAAAGAAAGAAAGAAAAACGCAGATGCTCTCAAAACACCACAGCATTTCTTGAGAAAATAACTTTCCTCTTTTCCTAATAAAGATAACAATATTTGAATAAGCACATCATCTAAAATACCTTTTTTTAAAATTCACCCTTTTTAAAGAATACAGATGTGGCTTCTGAAATATATACATTTCTATAAATTGGCATTATGCAAATATCCCATCTCATGAGAACATAAAAACCACTTTACAAGTTGCCTCTGTTATAACTGCCTCCCATGCTATTACCCTTGCATCTTTGTACTCTTCACAACATTTTCCTTAGCGGTTTATAGAATCAACTTTCTTAGGCTGGATGCCACCCTAAGCTGTCTCAAATCTACCCACTCCTCACAATGGCACTCATTAAGGCAGAACAGCTTCAAACCTCATTCTGGAATACCAAGCACTGTGCATGTTTTGGGTATGATTTAAAACACTGGTAGTAAATAACTAGAGTTTTGTCTTTATCAGCTTCCACCTAAGCTAGTGGCTGTCCCCTAGGCATTATTTTCCCCTCTGGCTTCCCACAAGAAGCAGGCCTGTCTCCTGGTGACTTCCACCTGACTTCAAACTCTCCACACAGACTCTCTGGTGCCACTTCAGGCCATTCTCACAGCCCGAACTGTTCAATTTCATAGAGTTCTTTGCTTTTTCTGCTTCCAAATTATAACCCCAGGAACACAATAGATTCCAGGTGTTTGCAAATTTAAAGTATGTGATTTGTTTTCTACTTCTTAGGTCAACTTGAGTCTGAACCCTGTATTTCTATATACCCTTTAATATGAAAAAAAAGGAAGAATAAATAGAAGTAATTTTTCAATGTCACATAAGAAAATAAAGAAATCAAACAGTTATAAATTATATATATTTGTGCATGTGTGTGTGCATGCACACATCTTTTTGAGAATGTATGCTTATATACGTATAGGAAAGAGGGAAAGAGAAGAAACTCAACAGTGTTTCTGATACATGATGCTGGGGATTTGGTGTGTGCATATTATGACAAATAACTGGTGTTAGGCTGTTGTAAAACTCATGTCTTGGCCATGAAGTTTTGCTTTCAATATGGATCTTCCACACTGCAATGGTTCACTGCCAGCAGGCTAGATATATTCATACCACATGACTAGAAGAGAATATGAAAGTAATGAGATGGGGTGAATAAAGACCATGACTCTACACATCTGCAATCCATGCTCGCTTTTAAATACAATATTCTTTTCAATTTGTAATTTATACCTTAGATATTTTACCATAATAATAAGAACCCCCATAGGGATATGTAAGACAGAAAGTGAAAGTTATGTCCTCTTTTAACAGAAGCACTTTATCTGATGGAAGATGACAAGAAAACAATTCTAAAGCAGGATGGTGGTGTGATGGTTGTTATTATAATTAGTTTATTTTATAATAAGATTACCTTGCTGAGTTTTAGAAATCTCATGAATCAAGATTTGAGTTCTCAAAAATTAATTTTTAAGGTAAGAAGAAAGAAGCAGAGCTAAGAAATGTTTCAACTACTTACTACAATTTAATTTCTTGCCTTCTTTTTTTGAATTTGTCTCTAATTACAGTAGAACATCATTATATGAAGAGGAAGGAAAGGAAGAAAAATACAGTCATAGGAACTAAATCATGATTTAGGCTACCTGAAAGGAGTCTATAATTATACAAGAAATCATTTCACGTTTTCTGGTCTTTAAAAAAAAAAAAAAAACCCTCATTTGCCAACACCTTCTTATGAACTTTAAGAACAAGCCAGTAAGTATCTGTTGGAACCGCAAGAGTAGATATTGAGAGGTGGATACCAGCAATGATGTTTCCAGAACACTGGGCACAAATGGTAAATACATATTTTGCTACCCTTCTTTTCACATATTTTGGCTGGCAGTCATAGAGCTTTAAAAATTTATTCCCAAAATCGCTTCCCAATCACCAGAGTGCCAACTAGTAGCATACAACATTTGTGTTAACTCGCAGTTTTTTCTTGGGAGTTTATCTTTATTCATTGGTGCCTCTGCACAAGTCCACTAAACCTGAAACAGAGCTGACTATAGGTCATATCAACACTCTGAAATTCATAATGCAGGGCTGTCTGTATAAATGTTGCAGACTTTAATGTACTATAGGAGATCCCTGAAAGTATAGTCTTAATGTTGCAGACTTTTAAAAGTCTTTTGCCAAATGGCAACACTCTTAGTTTATATTTGCTGTGTTACTAAAGTTAAATATCATTCCTTTTTGTGTTTTAATGTGCCTTCTGACATGAATTCTGCTTAAGAAGTTACATTCAGCTAAAAGTTTTTTTTAAAATATCCAAATCAATAAGAAATAATAAATTAAAAAGCACTTATTTCCTCTTCCGTCAACAAACTGTTTCAGAAAACACCATCTCTAGTTACAATAAACACAGAAATCATGGCATAACTTTTACTTTTTAACTCCAAGTATTGCTCAGCTTATAACAGATGCATTATGAACCATGGCAAGGAGCACAGCAAGAAGAGGGTGAAAAAATATTGGTACTTGATCCTTTGATATCTTCAGACCCAAAGCTATTAAACAAGGACTCTCAGCTAGGTTGATTGATCCCCAACCAAACCCCAACCCCAAAATTTCAAAAACAAATTTAAATATATAATACAAACTCTTTATCAAGAGGCACTAGAAGAAATAATAAAAAGAAAATCTTCACAATTATAATTTATTGAGAAAAAAAATAACAGATTGATTTTTGGTATGTAAGTAAATTGCAAAATCAAAATATTTATCTGTTTCTTACCTTGACAATATTCAAAGTTCCCTTTTTTCCGGCAGTCACCTATTACTAAACTCAGTGCTCTCCAAGTGTTTCTTTTGACAGATATCATTCTCCACCAATGGCTCTGCTAATCTCCTCTCTCCTTTTCTGACTGGGACAGATATTATGTTCACCAGCCCAGAGATCAATCTTTTCTATTGACAACAACAAAAGGGAAAAAAATGCATATATCACAACCAGTCTGAAGTAGCATCCATCTACTTACAAGATAATCCTAGACCAGTTTGTTTGTTTTTAAAAAAACAAGCACTTTGAAATTTTAGAAGATTCCAAAACAATCCCCATTTTCTCAGTTCTCCAATCATCTGACTCAAAGCTAGATACATTCTGAACGTGACAATTCCTTTCCTTAAACTGGGATTAAGACATATGTATAGCAATACCTTAAAAGAATGTTAGATTTTACCTGTTTTCATAAAAATAAATAAATAAAACCATCTGACAGATACTATGGTTTCTTTAGCAAAGGCTTGGTAAGGTGTTGTTATTTTACATTTTGGAATTTTACATGCAAGTTAAATCCTGTTTAAAACAAAGTGGTGTTCATACTGTATACTATTCTGAAATTTAAGCATTGCTATTATTAGCTAAAATATTCTAAAACCATTAATAATAGTAATAATCTTTATATAATCAATTAGTTTAAAAATATTAGTAACAACAATTATTGGTAAATCATTTTACCAAGTGAACCAACTTCTACCACTTTTTTTCCTAGAGCAATTCTAATATTCTCATTTTTCCCGCTAGATTCAGAATATCTAGAATTCATTAATTCATTCTCAAATATTTATTGAGTGCCTATTACTCATCTGTTGCTATTATTACCACTACTATGACTAGAAAAGTATCACTATTTAGTTCATTAACCCATGAAATAGAATTCTAGCACAGTCATAAACTTATAAGGTAGGAACTAAATAAATGCAAAAAAATAAACATTTAAAAATCTCAAAAAGTATTACTAAGGCTATTGCTATTATTTTTGAGATTAAATGACTCCCTAGAAATTAAAATGGGTGAGTATACTTTGATGTATATAAATAAGCAGATTTTATTTTTTTAAAATCAATATCCTTTATATGCCACATTATAACTACAATCAGTCAATCAGTTGTTTCTCATTTCTTTTCCTGAGTAAAAATTTTAAAATTTGTTGGTACAGCTCTATATGATTTATTAATGCAATAAATATATAGGATGGTATTATCATTGGTTGAGAGCCAGAAGTCCTGAGTCAGGTCTTGACTTCCACCATCTTGATGAGAAGTCACTTGTTTCTCTTTTTTTTGTTTGTTTGTTTGTTTTTGAGAAGTGAGAGTGAGAGACAGGAAGGGAAAGAGATGAGGGAACATCAACTTGTAGTTGCAGCACTTTAGTTGTTCATTAATTGCTTCTCATCTCTGCCTTGACGGGGTCTCCAGCCAAGCCAGTGATCCATTGCTCAACCCAGCAACCCTTGGGTTCAAGCCAGTGACCATGCTATCATGTCTATGATCCCACACTCAAGCCAGCAACCCCACACTCAAGCTCATGAACCTGCACTTAGGTCAGATGAGCCCGTGCTCAAACTGGCAAACATGGATTTAGAACCTGGGATTTCAGGGTCCCAGATCAATGCTCTATCCACTGTGCCACCACCAGTCAGGCAGTTGTTTCTCATTCTTTATGGCAAAATCAAATAAGCAATTTTAGCAAAAATGCAATAACAGTATTGCAGTTCAGTAAATACCATTAAAATCTGACCAGGCAGTGGCACAGTGGGTAGAGCATAGGCCTGGACACAGAAGACCCAGGTTTAAAACCCCAAGCTCACTGGCTTGAGCATGGGCTCATCTGGCTTGAATATGGGCTCACCACCTTGAGCGTGAGGTTGCCGGTTTGAGCGTGGGATCACAGACATAACCCCATGGTCACTGGCTTGAAACCCAAAGTCGCTGGCTTAAGCAAGGGGTCACTAGCTTGGCTGGAGCTCCCCAGTCAAGGCACATATAATGTTAACAACTAAGGAACTAAGGTGTCACAACGAAGAATTGATACTTCTCATCTCTATACCTTCCTGTCTGTCCTATCTCTCCCTCTATTTGTTTCTCTCTCACACACACACACAAAAACAAACAAAAAACCATAAAAGAAAATCAGCTGAAACTGGGAAACCTTTAATTTACTGTGAAACCTAATAATTTTATTAAAAATGGTAAAGCAAAACTTTCAGTAAGAAAATGACCAAGATACATAGATACACATACACATACATAAATATTCAAATACTGGGAATGGAAGTGGGAAATGCAAAGAAGGGAAATTGAAAATAAATATATGTAGATGTTAAATATTATTTCTGGATATAGATATGAGTAATTCTCTTCACAATCCTATTATTTCCAATGTTTCTATTCCAAGGTGAAAATATTTTATAGAGGATAAACAAATATTACTGGGGGAAAAATAGATACTTTTCTTGGCTTCAATCATGATATTTGATAATATTTTGTGCTCAGTAGCTATCAACAAAAAATATCAGACGGCCTGATAAAAGAGGACCATGCCTTTGAGTGGGCCATGGTTCATAATCTCTATTGAACAAATAAAGGAGGCAAAGTATAGTCACATTCCCTATAGTCTCAGTCTGTTTCTTCCTTCTCATGACTGCTAAAGAACAGACTACTGTGTGGGCTTATTAATAAAAATGGTAGTGCATCTCAGTTTTGAGGCACATAAAATTACTATGCAGGTAGATATCCTTTAAAAGATAAATGTCCCCTAAATGATCTTCCAAGATAGAATATACTGTCTCACTTTTTGACTTTACTTGTGTCTATTTTAATCAGAGTATTCTGAAGTAAATGGAGAAAAAGGTGACAGGAAGATAGTTTAATATTTTAAGTGTACATAGTCATAAATGCTTAAATGTTAATGTGGCATACAAATTTACATTCAAATAATACACAATATAAAGCTAAAGTTATGCATGAGAATTTTCCCCACTTAACTATTTTATATTTAGAACACATTATATCACAATCAACAGGATAACTCAAAAAAACATAATGTTTAGGTTTTCCAAAATAATAACTTAGAGTATTATGTATGTACTTTATACAGCCAACACACTTAATGGTCTTCTAATATAAAATAATAATAAAATGAATAATAGTACCAAGCACTACAAAATATGCATCCAGATATTTGTGATACTTATTCCATACAAAAGTCTGTGTTGTATGCAAATGATAGTAAATATCGCTTTATTTATTAATTGCTTTGTTTGGATTCTCAGCCCTCAAATTTGTAAAAGCTCATTATGAGGGGCACATACCCAGACAAGTTTAACAGTTAAACTATACCAAGAATAGAATGCCTCAAACAATTTGTAGTTCTACAAGAGCATTATTAAAAAGGCTCAACATGTTATGTTACCATGGAAATTGTGGAAAACATACATTCCCAAACAAATATTACTTTTTCTCAATGGTATGAAGTAATGAAAACCACATGTGTAAATCTGCAACCCATGTAGTAGTTCAAGCTGCAGCTAATAGAAAATACAGAAAGTAAACTCTGCTATATAAAAGATTCTTGTTACAGAAATATAATGTGAAAAGCAGATGCAGACAGAAAACCTTAATCACAGATGGGAATGTAATCACTGGCATACAGAATGCTTTTTTGATCAATCTTAACCATATGCACAATGTATTTATTTTCTAAGGAATGCAATAACTTGAGAGAACCTTCTATTTGAATTCAGTTAACCTCATATTTATAATGCTTTTATCTTACTGCCCCATACCTTCAATGTGTGCACTAAGACAGGTTTTAAAAGGAAGAGCTGTGGTGCTTGGCAAATAATTCTTGTATCAGTTTATATTTCCAAAGTTTAATAGGATGTAAAGACTAAACACAATAGAACCCACCTCAAAAGAGCGCAAATACAGTTCTCCATTACTGTGTTTCTCAGTCACCATCAGGAATCCCTTCATTGACCAAACACATTTCTCCAGAGACTTGTATCAACATTTGGAGAAATTTCTCCTTTAGTAAATTATATAGTTATTCCAAACCTGAGCCTTTAAACATACCTCTTTTTATCAATCAACCTGGAATGGATCAAACCTTAACTCTAACTTTCCTCTATCATTTCATATAAATGTTTTATAGCATAAATACTGTTCTTTTACATTAATAAAAATACTATTAGTTTTTGGTTCCAAGAGGAATTACTACAAAAGGAAACATATTCTATCTGACTTAGAAAATATTACCTTAGTAAATACATTGGATTGTAGCTTACCATTTTCAAGTCCTCCATATCTCACTTATAGGACAGTTTTCCTACATTCCCCTGATTTGAATTAGTCCACTGAGTATTATGTACACCTCCCATTAGGATTACACTCTACTTCCAAAAGGAAGTGATTGGGACATTATGTTACTTGGGTGTCCCTAGTCATAGGTCGTGTGAACTAAACTTGAGTGTCGCAACTGCACAAGTTTCCTTAAGCTTCCTTGACTTATCTAGATTTTCCTTCTCTCTTCTAACTACACATTCCTTGATACCTACAAAGAAACACACAGTCCTCATTCTTGCCCTTTTCTGCCAACCAACACACTCCATAACTTGGCACTAGCCTACACCTTTCAGCCTCTGATCCACCCATGCCCTCACAGAATGCAGCTCTTTTATGGATGAATCCCCACAGAATGCATCATTCCATTTTTTATGGCTTTGTCAACTGACCCTTTCCACAGACAGTTTCATGGCCAGCTCCTTAACACTCAGGTTTCATTCAATTGTCACTTCCTCAGAGATGATTTTTTCCAAAAACCCAAAATAAAGTCTCACCAGTGGCAGCAGTACCCTAGTCATCATTCTCTAACATTGTTTTTCAATTGTCTTCACTGCACTTAACACTAAGTGAAATAATCTTATCAATGTCTTTATTATCTCTGTCCCCTACCCCTAAACTGTAAGCTCTATGAGAGCAGGTTCTTGTCTGCTTTGCTCATTACTCTATCTCCCATACTTAGTAATATACTTGGCACATAAAAAGAATAAAACAAATGAATCCACCTAATGAAATGCCTAAAGGTCCCAAACAATCCCTGTGGACTTCACAAACTTTTTCCCTGATCACTCCTAGGGTCAGTGGTGGGATTCAAATAATTTAACAACTAGTTCTCTGCTCTAATGACCATTTTAAATATAAAAAAATGAAATACTGAAAGGTAGTTTATTATTTCATGTACATAATACTTAAATAAAAACAATAAAAGAGGTACACAAAACTAGATTATAAGACAGTTTTAAAATATTAGTAAAAAATATTAATAACTGATAAAAAATAAAACTGCTATTTAAAATATTTCTATATTGTTTCATGATTGTCATGCTCACTTGCAATTTTCTTTGCTTTTATCTGAGCATCATCAGCTGTGTGCAGATGAATGTTCAAAAGAAGTAAGGAATATAAATTTGCGGTTTCCACATTGGGTGGCTGCCCAGGGGCCCACCTTAGAGAGAACCCTGATTACAAGTGCCATTTTAACAACCTGTTCGCGAACTCAACAAAAAATTAGGTATTGGTTCTGCCTAACGAGTGTAAATCAGCTGAATCCCACCAGTGCCTAGGGCCCGTGATTGTTTTCCCCTATTTAAATTGTAAGAGCATTTATGGTCTGTTTCAGGCAGGGCAGATAACCTTTACCCACCAGATATTGTTCAGCTGAGTTCATTCAATACACACACATAGGCCAGTGTGGGAATTACCCAGCCTCATCCAGTGATGTGAGGCCAGCCCTTTCTCCTACACTGAGCAATAGGTTACCATGATTAAAAAACACAGCATAAATCCATACAAACTTCAATGTGTAAATGCATTCTAGTAGTTTTTATGCATGGACTTATCTCCCAATTGAGTTCACCAACTGAGTTTCCTATTGTAGAAAAGAGATCTTAGCTTATTCTCTGTATATCTTCAGACCCTACCTCAATGCACTCACATACTCTGTTGCAAGGCCCACAAGGAAAGTAGATATGTTTATTCCACTGTATTCATATCGAGTGTCTAGCACAGTGCCAGGCTCACAGTTGGTATTCACTCAATATAGACGGAGTAAACAAAGGAATAAATTATAACCAAATGCTATCTAATCTTTCTTCAATCTCCTTCCCTTTATTGTAACGAAGCATTATTTTAAAATCAAATATTATTTCAAAGAATTAACAATAAGGCAGATGATCAATCTATCATTTGTTTTTAGTCAAATTGACAACGCATATGACCAATGAGTTAACAAACCAGGCAGTTTAAAAGAATAGAAGTCTCTTCCTTTTTATATTTTCAAAATTTTATTTAGAAAATTAAACTTAACAGGGTGACATTGGTCAATAAGAGTACATAGGTTTCAGGTAGATATTTCTATAGCACTTTATGTTGTATGCCATAGAAGGCTCTTAAATATCTCCTCTATTACATACATAATTTAATTTTCAAGAAATAAAATATCCCAAAGTGACAGCAGCCTACCTACACTGACCACATTGAAGCCTACTGCATGTGTGCCCTGGATAGAACAAAATCTCAGCTCTTATACTTATCAGCTATTTGACCTTTGATATGTCACTTAACACCTCTAACCTTCAACTATAAATCTCTAAAGTAGGATAATAATACCTTATCAGGATTATACAAAGATAAGAGAAAATACTTATAAAATGCCTATCATAGTGCTCTTAGTTCAAGTATTTTTTTATCTAAGTGCTCAGTTTTTATAATTTAATAGTAGAAAGGTGGCATACTATGGTTTACAACATTAAAATAGTATTAGGTCACTACTCAAAAATGACCTAGTGCAATCATAAGCTTTTCTTAAAGTCAAAACCACACTATTAGTGATAAAAATAAATCACTCAGGTCCTAAACATTTTGCAGTCAAAATACCATAAACTAATGTTTTGTGACTTAAAGTTTTATCTTTCTCATTTAATTTCATCTGCAAAAGATCATCTCTAGGGGATAAGAGGAGAGAGAACCAATTATTTCCAAAGACTGACTTCTCTAAATAAAGTCATCTGTTCCATGCTGGCAACTTTCACATGAAAGAAAAATGGGACTTTGAAAGTATCTGCAGTCTTGATTGATGGTCACACATCTCAAAAAAAAAAAAAAAAAGAAAAAAAAGAAAAAATAAAACAATTGTCCAGTGGCAAACATAGTCTGGTAATAACTACCTCTCTTTCTTACCTACCTCCCCTTCCTTTCCCTGACTCAGAAACCTATAAAAATGTGTTATTCTTTTATACGCTAAACAGTAACTTTTCTAAGTGCAGTCAGAAGTCCTGATAATTTTCCACTTAACTTTAGTATAATTCCCACCTGCAGTCTGTACGGATGGCCCTGCTGAAGGGGAAATTTCCCAGGTGGTAGGATTTAAAGACTTTCAGGAGAGCAATAGTGAGCCCTGGAACAGAAGCCTGGGAATAAGAAAAATCTAGGTTCACACCTGTCTCCACTAGTAAACGGTGACCTCAGGCAAGTGCAGGAACCTCTAAGGGTGATTTAAAAAATGACCTCATTCCCAAGTGAGTATTAAATAAGACAATATGTGAACCTCCATGAAGACCTCCAATATACCCCTTCTCCACACGTATTTGTCTGAACTGAAGAAACAGGGAAAGCAGGGGTAGAGGAGAGTACTAGAGATCTGCCCAGAAAACAGATCTGGACAGCAAAGAAGGGAAGGGAGTCCCTGGCATCTAAGGAATAACTGGGGGCATCTGGTGGTGGGAAAGCTCTGGGAGCCACTAAAATGGTTTATTTTATTTTTTCATCTCATTGGGTCCCTAGTCAAAGGGACAGTTTCAACTCATAAATATGTCCATATATATCATACAATATTTTGCTTACAATTTGAGAGAGCTCATACTTTACAAAATCACATTTGTGAACTTCAGGGCGAAAATAAATAAATAAATAAATAAAACTAGGTAAGATGTGCATTTATGAATATGCAAGTGACTTGACCATCTCATAATGTGCCTAGGGCCAATTCTGTACATGGGGGTGGTTTTGTTTGTTTTGGTTGCTGAAACTTACAAGTCAAAATATGAAGGCAATAAATTGTACATTTTATAAAAGAACAGAACAAAAGGGGACTGAGGAAGAGATTAAGAAATAAACATGTTCATCTTGGTCAGGGAGCTCAGTTACAGCATCCTCCCAGCATGCCAACATTGCAGGTTTGATCCATGGTCAAGGCACATACAAGAATCAACCAGGCCTGTCCAGGCAGTGGCGCAGTGGATAGAGCATCAGACTGGGATGCAGAGGGCCCAGGTTCGAGACCCCAAGTTCCCCAGCTTGAGCGTGGGCTCATCTGGTTTGAGCAAAGCTTACCAGCTTGGACTCACGGTTGCTGGCTCTAGCAAGGGGTTACTTGGTCTGCTGTAGCCCTGCGGTCAAGACACATATGAGAAAGCAATCAATGAACAACTAAGGTGTCACAACCACAAACTGATGATTGATGCTTCTCATCTCTCTCCATTCCTGTCTGTCTGTCCCTATCTATCCCTCTCTCTGACTCTCTCCCTGTTAAAAAAAAAGAATCAATCAATGATAGCACAAATAGGTAGAACAAGAAATCTGTGTTTCTCTCTGCCTTTTTTCCCTCCTCTCTCTTTAAAAATCAACAAATAAAAAAAATTAATATATTTTTTAAGATAAAAAAAATTCATGGAACCATATTTTCATCTTAGCAATAAAATATTTCAAGACAATATTAAGTAAATAATGAGTTCATGGCATGAGCTTTCAACAAATATTTTGAAAACATTAAATAGTTCTAGACTCAGACTTAAAGAAATTACAAACAAGTAGAGAAGTCTAAATCACATGGATGGTAGCAAAAAGTTGGATGTGATAAGTTCTATCTTTGGGGAAGAAAAGACATGAAGGCTTCTGAATAATTTCATCATAGACTTGAGAAAACGTTGTTGGTTCCCTGCAGAAAGGAGTCTTAATTAAGGCTGAGGTGAAAAAGGTCTAGCAAATCAGCAGTATTATCTACCTTGAACATCTCTATATCCCAAGATGTCAAACAGAGCCAGACTCCCCATTAAGTATTTGCTGAATGAAGGAACAACAGCCAGAGAGAGGGGAAAATAAAACAGGGGACATCTAGAAGAGAGTGGAGGATAGTTCCAAAGTATCCAAGTGGGATACTAAGAATAAGCAAGCAAGCTCTTACTGAACGTTAGGCTTCACACATAGCATCTTATGAGACTCTCACAACCTTATAAAGTCATGTCATTACCATCCAGATGAGAATTATTTCCAGATGAAGAAGGAGAGGGAAGGAGGAGGTATAACAGGTGGTAAAGCACTTGGGAACTGGGTCTTTCACCACTCCACTCAACTGCCTCTGTCAGAGAAGAGAGCAGCATCCCTTTCCCCCCGAAGGGCAGAACCAGTCAATCACAGGATGATGCTGCACTCTCCAACTTTACAGTTAGTGAAACATGTACATGATTTCCAAAAAGACTCAAAAGGACCAAAGGACATACGACAAAAACTCTCCTCACAATCACCAATGCCTGGGTACCCCCTTTTTTCCCCAAATAAATACTATTGTCAGCTTCTTGTACATACCTCCACAAGTAGTTCTTTCTTGACTGCCTATGATTAATTTTTATCAAGCACAATTGACAACAGAGAAAAATAAGTCTCAAAAAATTCAATTCTGACAGGTTTTATAACAAAACCACAATCTACAAATTTGGTTTATGTTCAAAGAGTAAAAGGAATTGCCAGTGTCTCCATATTAAATGATATCAGACAAAAGAAGGTAAAAACCCTGAAATAATACCTTGATAAACCACGCCCTAAAAATCCTCATACAGGTAGACTATGTTGTTGTAGCTGATGTTTCTTCCAATAACTAGAGTCCCTTAATAGGGGAGACAATTAGTAAGCAATTTAATCACAAGGATTTAATATTGTCCTTTAACATATAAAAGAGATTCATTTACTTTTCAATATTGAGGCCATTTTCAAAGAAAGAGTTGTGGCCCAGGGCATGATAGCATGAATTTCATTCACTATCTGATTTTAAAGTATACAAAAACAAGTTTCTATTAAACTCAGTGATATTTTAATACAATTTGGGTTTTTTACTTTATACTTGAAAATGTCATCATGCAACAAAGTATTTTGTCTATATAGAATTCTTGGGGCTCTGAATAAATGAATGTGGCTTCAAAAAGCCCCTTGAAATAACTTTCTACCTTATCTCCCCAATAGTACCAAGCCCAGAGGCTGGGACACACTGGTTTTTAAGCACTGCCTCTGCTCTTTTATCAACTCCTCCTGGACTTCTTACTTTCTACTCCTTGCCTTCTCTTCTCTACATAATGTCAGAAATAAAAAATATTTTTTATTTTATTTTTTATTTAATTGTGTTTACATAAATTCTAGGGTCACCCCGAATGCATCCCCCCTCCCCCATATACCCCTCAACATCTCCCTTGTCCTCCTCCCATAAACGCCCTCCCCCCTTCCCTTCAGGTTTATCCCATCCTATCATCCCCTTTCCCTCTGCCCTTTTTCCTCTGTTCCCTTTGATCCCTCCTCTGTCTCAATTCAGAGAAATAAAAAATATTTTATAAATTATCCCATAAACAAAAGCTCAATGTTTAAAATACAGGCAGTCCCTGGGTTACAAATGAGATAGGTTCTGTAGGTTTGTCCTTAAGTTGAATTTGTATGTAAGTTGGAACAGGTACATTTACCCATTAAATGAAACTTAGATGTTTGTCTTAACATTGCACTTATTTTCACCTTTCTGTACATATAAATACTTAAATATTTTCAAACCTATAGCACCTATCTCATTTGTAGCCTGAGGACTTCCTATATTTCAAACAGGCTGCTCTGGTGAAAAGTTAAGAGTCCAGACTGAGCTCACTTGACCACTTTTTATTCACCCACATGGCCCGAAGATACCTGTAAAAAGAGGGGGAACTCAGAACAGTTTGGAATCCATGTAAGAAACCAACACACATTAAGAAACGAAATCCCAGAGAGATCAATAATAAATCCTCCAGGCAACAACCACTCTTTAAGAACACCTACTGTCACCATTTTAAGTAGGCAGACCACAAAAATCCCTGGGGTAGGGATATACAAATGGCTACTGAGAATCCTTTCTGGAGGTTGTGACTCTATGAGTCACATGAATCCTTTGCATCTATGAGAAGTAGGGAAGCTGCCCCTTAAACATTCAAAGTGATTCCCATATTCCGGCAAGCGAAAAGCATTGGACATGTAACCCAGGTTGTCAACTCTTCACTCTCTCTAAATCTACCCCTCTATCCAAGTTCTAATAATTTTTCTTTTACAATGCCTCATCAATCTGCCTCTTCCTTCTTGTCCCACAAAACCAATTCTAGCCATCCTTCTATAATAACTTACATCTAAATCATACAACAAACTTCCTACCTGACTTAAGCCTCTAGTCATTTCCCCATTCCAATTCATCTGGCCAATCACAATCAGACCAACTCTTCAGAAACACAATTTCAACTGGGTTCATAATTTCCCCTTGCCAGGCACATTTTCTTTTTTTACTTTGATTTTATTAAGATCTATTTTACTATGTTATCCTTTGCTGAAAAGAAATACAGGCCTGTCTGCATAGCTCGTCCTGAAGTGCAGAGATTGCTGGTTCAATCCCCGGTTGGGGCACATCCAGGAACAGATCAATGTCTCTCTCTCTCTCCCCTCTCTTCCTTTCTCATTAAAATAAATAAATACACATTAAAAAAAAGTTCAGTTAGAAAATCTAGTATACAAAGCAATTTGTTGTAAAAGCAAAACTATTATGGTTTCACCGAGCTGAAAGGATGAATGAAAGAGCCTAAATCCAATCTGAGCGCCCTCTGTACCACCTCCCAATCCTGAGAGGTCCCACAGAAAACAATTTTTTAAAGCTATGGCTTACTCAGAAGATAAGCCTTAAATCAAAATGCTTGACATTCAAGACAGTTATAATCTTTTTGTTTGTTTTCCAATAATTTCCCATATGTCCTTTTTGCTATAGCCACATTTGTTAATTTAGTCTCTCTCCACCCCCACCCAACCTAGCCCAATACTCTTCCACAGGCCTTTTCTACATCTGGAACTCTGCACTTCCCATTCTTACTTTATAACTGCCCATAACCTCATTACAATAACTTTGCCTTGATAAATCCTATTTGTCTCAAGACATGCTTAAATTCTACATTGGTCCTGCCTCTAAAATCTCATTTACTCTACCCATTTTATTGGTAAGTAATCAAGCCCTATGATCTTGTATAGCTATTTAATTTGTCCTGCATGAGTTGACCATTCAGTGAGAAATGAGCTTACTCCTGCTCGGTGTCTCCATCTAACATATGGCTTTAAGCATAGTAAAAATTCATCAAATATTTATTAATTTACTTCAGATTTATCACCAAGAGTAAAAATTTTTATTTTCTTTCAGATACTCTAAAAGGTATCATTACTAGGACTACCCAAATGCATATGCCTTTCTTTAAAAATAGTTAAATAAGAATTAATGATTTGCTCATTTTATTGTTCTTCATTTATATTTTCCTCTAATATTTTATATCCATTCCCTATAGCCAACTCAAAGGTTGACTTGGACATGTCAATGGAGATGAATCAAATTTACTTTTCATTTAGACCTGAACTGACCTAGCTAACCCCTTATTTAAACAAAGGGATAAGAATTCATTGTCCACATATGCTTCTCACCAGAGGTCAAATGTGGATCTCATTTCTAAATAAATCTAGCTAGAGATGAGAATGAAAATATATGACAGGTAGGCAAAGTGGTTGGGTAATAAAAAATACTTGTCTGACACATGATAAAAGTTAGCCAATCCTAACACTCACTTAAAAAGAACACTTTCACAGGAAAGGATTACTAAGTCAGTCTGATAAACACCACAGTTCTAGTCCCAATATCATCTGCTGTTCTTCCCAGCTGTGTTTGCTCATCACTGTGTACATAACATATGCATAGATTCAGAAAATAAACTAGCAGTCTTTCATAACCTGTTTTACAGCTCACATCTTCCTACATCTTAAAATTAAGGAAAGGACTATAACCAAGTAGATCAACCAACAAAGACTTATTTAAAGCACAAGTTACATCATGCTTACAACATCCACTGGAAGATGACGTCTCAATTTCTGATACTTGGCATGCCAAATCTACTGTGCATTGAAATGCTCTCTGCAATGCTACTAGTTCCCCAGCACCACGACTCTGTCAGCATTTAGAGTCAGTATCTATCTACTTTCCTAAAATCTGTCTCATCTCTGACCTGAGGGTCCGAGGTGCATTCCCACAAGGTGTAGTATCAATAGAAAGTACCTCCGAAATACTCTTTATAAGACCACCTTAACAGCTAATTTTCTCTCCTGGTGCTCAAACAGACCTAGCCACATCTAGTTCATCATTGTTCTGGCAATATTTCCTCTCATTATGAGTAGCCCCGAGACTGAAGGTCTTTAGACAAACTGCCATTATATCTCATGGTAATATTTTCTCTAATAATTATCTAATGTAATATTCAATCCAGTCAGGTACCAACTAAGAGCTTACTACATATGCATTTTAAGACATTCTTCTTTATGGCAAAGAACTTCAAGTTGGCCTCCCACTGAACTTTTAATGCCAATGCAAAACAAACAAACAAACAAAAAATAAAAAAAAACCATGAAGCAACAGTGATTATGTGTCTAAAACTAACCTATCTTCAAGTCCTGTCAATTGCATAATTCCTAAAAAATAGAAGTTTCTACTGACATCCTAGATGATGACAAAGTACCATAACTTGATCAAATCACAACTATAAGAATGCAATAGCTACTAACTTGCGAAGAGATTCAGCCCAGGTTCACTAAAAACAATTTCACAAATTGTTTAGAATTTAATTTTAATAATGTCTATATATTTTACAAACTAAGGTACAAAGTCAAGTGTTACTAGGCTTTTATCTATTTTAGAAGCAATTGCAGATTTTCTTCAGACAATTCAGTAAGATAATATTCAGTCGATTTCTTATTTAAGCACTGATTCTTAGCCAAATGATAATGTGCTCTTATTAATTTAAATAAGTTGTTATTCATCAGATTCTCCCCAAACATGATTTAAAGAGGTTATTTCCTACCTATCCAAGTGACTTAGGTCCAAACCATGAGACTGTGGGGAACAGTGAATGCATGATAGCACAACCAATCACCACCATGCTTTAGACCCTAAATCATCACGCCTGCCCCCAGGCACCAACTTCATCTTATCCAGCAACTATGACTATGAAGGAAAAACATAAGGTTATTTTCCTTGAGCAAAACCTAAAATCTTTTGTTCCTTCTCACTGCATAAACAAGTTCATTCATCCAATATTCACCTCTAAAAAAAGTAGAGTAACAGCTAATATGTCAGACAATTATCTAAGGTCCAGAATAGCTTGGGAAAAAATAGCTCTCTATTCCTAATTCCACGTCTTCTTTACAACAAGTAATAGTAGAAAGATAATAATGTTCTACACTGATTCCATTTCCAAGTTATACTGAAACCAGTAGTGTCCCCCCAACTCAGAATTAAAAATAGAAATAAGGATTTATTTCATTTACCTAACCATGAGAAATTCCTGAAAGCCTACTCCAGTATCATATATAGACTCATACATATTAAAGTTGAGAAACCTAATAATTACTAAGTGCCCATCATTTTTCCTCTGAAGAGGTCACCTGAGGGTTAGAATGCAATCTAGGCCACCCAGTAAAAGTCAGTGACTGAACTGGAAATGGAAACCAAGTTTACCTATTAATCAGAGGAATGCACACAGGTCCCTCTTTCTATAATATCAAGAGTGATTTACATTATATAACCACAATTAGAAACTCAAAATGATACAGAATCCCTCTCCACTTATTTAAGAAGTGACCGGGAAGTTGAACCTGGCTGATAAGGAGATGCTGAGATCAAGACAAGCCTGTGGACTAGGGACACTGGGCAGAGGACAGCTCCAGAGTGCTGAATGAGACAGTGGTCCCCAACCCCCGGGCTGCAGACTGGTACTGGTCCATAGGCCATTTGGTACTGGTCAGCAGAGAAAGAATAAATAACTTACATTATTTCCATTTTATTTATATTTAAGTCTGAACAAAGTTTTATTTTTTAAAAAATGACCAGATTCCCTCTGTTACATCCGTCTAAGACTCACTCTTGACACTTGTCTCGGTCACATGATACATTTATCTGTCCCACCCTAAAGGCCTGTCTGTGAAAATATTTTCTGACATTAAACCGGTCTGTGGCCCAAAAAAGGTTGGGGACCACTGGAAGGAGAGCTCAAGAAATGACACAGACTGATTCCTCATGGCTTCAGCATAGTGTAGGAAGGTGATATTTTGACAAGGGAACAGAATTTACTAATAAAAAAGCCAGGATTAGAAAGTATTTAGGGACACAAACTGGCATACACTCGGATGAGGGCATAAGTAAAGAAGGCAATGGATGTATAGATCATAGGTACTAAATATATATATATATATTAAGCCAAGTATTCATAGAATAAGACTCTGTTAGAACTTGGGAATAAAGTAGGTAATTAAGTTTGTAAACACAAGAAAACCTCAGTTTTCCACTGGGGCAAAAAATATCAAGCCAGAAGAGCACCTACAGCCAGAGTCTTAAGAGTGAGGGGCTGGAGTTCTCTGAAGTGAAGAAAATGAAATGCTGGATAATCAATTACTTAAAATCAAGGATGACATTGTACATGAAGGTTAACTTCAGGCTCACAGTAGGTCTCTAATATATATGTCAGTTCCTCTCCTTTATCCCAAGACCAACTACTAGGTGGCGGCTCTTGAAAGCCCAGAGTACATTCAGAAGTGGTCTATGCCCCAGGCATTAAAAGATTAATGAATCTAGTCAATCACATTCCTTAAGGCACTTGGAGGAGCTGAGATTATTAGACAAACAATGAGAAAACTTTTCATTTGTGTCCTTCCTTCACATCTAACGAGATTTCTATTGTAATGGGCCTTCTCCCACAGATACTAATTTTCCTTAGAGATCTTGACCAATAGGACACTACAAAAACAAATGCTTGCTTTATTTCTTCTTGAGTTACATTATACAGGTAATATCAATTGGAACTATCAAAGCAAAGGAAAAGTAAAAAGAAGGTCTCTTACAGTTACTGAAGATATCAGTGGTTGTAAGCAGCATTTATGACTCTATACTTTTTTTCAAACAGGAGGGTCTCATACTTTAAACCTCAACCTGGGACATTACTTTATCAGTAGTTCTGAGGTAAAAGCCTGGACATCACTTCATTAAGTGTGAACATTTTGAAAAGGGTCCCAAGAAGCTCCCTCTTGTTGAAAATATATAAGGTTCTTCGACTTCAACAATGAATGTGGCTTCAGCACAAACAACACATTAGATCATATACCAAATGATGGAGTTGTATATGTGAAATACGTAAACTTCCTGACACTGACATGTGACTCAGCATCATTTCTTGAGGGTGGCAAAGTCCTTGGTGCTATACCAGGAAATACACCCATATGGCGGCCCGGGTCACTGAGAGATATGTTAGCACAACATGCTACTTTGAATTCAAACTGTAAATTCCTTAAGGGCATTATTCTTTGCTTGGCTACATATGTGTAATCATAGGAACATACTCAATACATACTGTTCTTCAGACTACCTCTTCTTTTGAGTTGATGTTTCAGAAGAAACATTGCATTTGTTAACCCTATATGCTAATGCATCTCAATGTCTGTCTTCCCTGTAATCCATTCTGCAGATATTCTGGGTTTATCTGTGAAATGTGTCTGGCAATTTAAGTGTGAAGCCACAAGCTATATTGCCTCTAATTGGTCCTAAGCAGTGATCACATCTCACCCTGGACAAATTACTATAAACACAAGTCAACCCAACTGCAATTGTGAATACAGTTAATATTGAAGCTAATCCAAATTTTATCAGTCTTCTCACTTAATTGCCTATGCCCAGTTTCAAAGGGATAGTACTACCATTTTTTAATAGGGATGAAGTATTATTTATATTGATTATTTAAGATGCATTAGCATTTTTTTCCTAATTAGTCCTGGAAAATTTAAGAACAGCATGTCTTTCCTAGAAATGTCACTAGTAGTATGCATCTAATTTTTTCTTTAACGTGGTACTTTCCCTGTCCATAAAACTTATTTGATTAGCAGTACTATAGAAATTAAAGCTTTTGTATGCAGGCACTCAAGCATAATTTAATCATGTCATTTAAGCATGAAAAAATTTATTCTGAAAGCTCTGTTAGGTAAAAATATCCCCGATTAGTTTAAACTTACATTTGCAGATGTATTAAAGGTAAAGTAAATCACAGGATGCTCAGTATGCAATGGAACAGTGTTAACAGTTATAATAATCACCAGTAAGTTAAAAAAAATGAATTAGTATTAGAAAATGTAAGGAATAATTATCTCATTTTAAATAACTATTTAAAAAGATTATTTTAAAATAAATTTTGTTTTGTGCAAACCCTTTTTACATTACCAGATTTTTGCTTATCAAAACCTCTCTCATAGTCAAATAAGATGAGGTTCTAATTACATAATACCATTTATCCACTGAGAATAAAAGTGCCAACAAATGAAAATGCACTTTAGGCAAGAAATTGTCAAAAAAGAAAATTGTCTTTTTTTTATTTTTTGTCAATTTTTTTTTTTTAAATAACACACTCACATTAACAAAAGACTGCAGTGGCTTCCAAATTATAGGTTGTTATTTTTAGTAGAAGTAGTTCAATATTCATATTGGAGCAGATGTAGCAGTTTAACAAAACAGCTCTTCAAATCCTACACAAATTGAAAACAGGAAAACTGATTGCATTTTCTCTTATCACTTTCCTTTCCTGAATTGACACTTTTGGCCTTCTGAAAATTTACACATGGCTTTCATCTCAAAAGCACCTGCTGATCAAATAGAAACCTAACATTTTCATAAAAATGGTATAAAGGACTAGTTTTGTTCTAAATGCTGTTGATGGCAATAATTGCTGTGTGTAAAGCATTTTCATAACAGTTTTATATTTCCATTAAACTTTTAAAAATGTCTTTTCTAGCTTTTTTGCATATTTATTTTGTATAATTCACATTTTTTTGACACAATGTCTAATACTTAGTTTTATTATGCAAAGACTAAACAAGTGTATAGAAGGATATAGCTTACACTATGAAGAAAAGGAATACTTAGTATTTATTTTCTGTCTCTGCTTCAACTATATATATATATATATATATATATATATATATATATATATCTTTACATATTATTCACTATGCATGCAGGGTGTGGCAAAAGAAGGTTTGCAGTTGTGAGTATGTGGACACAGAGTTTATTCTTGTATTGTTATTTATTAATTATATTATTTTCCATATGAATAACTAAACCTACTTTTGCCCCACTCTGTATATACATTATATTTTTGTATGTATCCCAGCCACCAAAAAACAAAACAAGAAACAAAAAGTCCAAGTCTCTTCCTATTTTGGAAGGGGACTTACATATTCTTTTATCAGATATAGATTAGCAGGTGCTTGGATGTTTCAATACCCCAGGCTGGGGAAGAACAGATGTCACCCATGCACAAACTGGTAAACATTTAAATGATGTGACCAACCTCTCCCTAATACATATCTCTAGAGAAGGTAAAGGTCAATCTTGAAAATGGGTATTATACATAAAATATGCGAGACTCGTCACTAGGCTGCTTATCAGATTTTTAAATAAAATTGTTCCACACATTTCTCTGTAACTCTCAATTATGGGTAAAATTAGAGATGCTCCTAAAATATGTTATCTATTTCTAAGACAACAAAGGCTACCCCTTCTGAAGAATCCCAGGCTGTCCATTCTGATTCTGCCTGGATGATAAGGTAACCTGAAGGCAGAAATGACATACAGTAATGTATGTGCCACTCTCGCCAGTTGGTCTGTGAATTTCAGTGCTTCTCCATGCTCACTGAGGCAACACAAACCTAAAATGTCAATATATTCAGTCAATGGAAGTGAAATATAGGACTCTATTGTCTTACTCAATGTATCTGTGCTGTCAACAAGAAAACATGCCCCCTCGCTTTACATAAATTTTAATTTGGCTTTTGGGGACTGGATTATATTTACCTATGAAAACATATATCTTGCTAAAGTGTAGCAGAAAAAAAAATCATTTTTTCCACTTTTACCCATTTTAATAACCTTTCAAAGTTGATACTATAATTTTTTAAAATCCACTCATGAGTCAATAAAACATTTTTTATTCTTCTTTTTTAAAGCCAACTCCAAGGAAAAATTTCCATGGTTCAAACCCAAGATACAAATCTACCTAACAGACTCGGAATGGCTCTTTTTCTCTAGACCAAGTTGAAACCATACTATAAAATCACCTAATTCCATTTTAAAAGTAGGCTTCATTTGCTTTTCTCAGTCATTCAAGTTTGTTAGCATCATCAATTCATCACCCATTCAAAACAAGTCACACAAAGTCAAATACAAATGATCAATTCCAAAAGCCTCTACCTTTTTCTCTCAGTTTATCAATCCTATAAATAAGGGGTAAATGAAATTCCTGTTAAAATAGGAAGGTGGTGCCGAGATGCACAGGGGGTGGAGCTGAAGAGGAAATAAAATATTTAAGTTATCCAAATTTTGCCTAAGTTCTATGCCCCCCCTTCCCAGTGCACCAGAAGAGATACTGTCTCACCTTAAAATAAAAAAAGAACTAATCAAGTTGTTAAGCAGCTTTTTCTCTCCCCTTTTAATCTAAAGGCTTCAGTGTCCAGTCAATAAATAATCTTTTGTTCCCCTTTATCGAGTCTCTTTAAACCTATTCAAGCTGGCAAAACTAAACCCAATTAAAGATAAGGCTCTCTGGTAATCTCACCTCTGTGTGTCCAGTCTGGATTGCAGAGGTGATGGGAGATAGCGGCCAGGCCAGGGCTGATGTCTCCTCCTCACCCATACAACAAAAGGCAGATTTCTCTTTCTCCCTCTGCTAATCTTTAAATGTAAATTCTCTCTGCCAGCTAAAAGGAGCGACAGATAACATGTTACATCTTCACTTCTCCTGGTCTTATCGACTTCTGAATCATTTGGAGAGAGGGGAAGAAAAAAATCAGCCTCCCAGTGCTCCCCCCTGCTCCTTCTTACCCCTCCCACCTCCCCATTCGCCTCTCCCTGTTCATGGAGATTACCTTCTGGCAAAGGAGCGCAGGAGAGGCAACGCAGCCCAGGCGGCGCCCAGACCGTGGCTTTGTATTCATTAAACACACATTGGAGCTTATCAGAAGTAAAAGGCTTGTCAGGATGGCACATTGTGTGTGAGTGAGTGTGTAAGCACAGGAGGGAGAGGAGAGAAGCCAACGTGCATCAGGGTGATTACAATATCAGCAGGGCCCAGATGGAGGCAGGAAAATAAACAGAGGGTGCGTGTGAGACAGAGCAGCAGAGAATGGAAAAGTAGGAGAGAGAGAGAAGAGATACACAGTGGAGGGAAAAAACCTGAAGGAATAAGGGAGGAAGGTTCAGGCCCCAGGATGGGGGTAGTAAGTAGGAGTGAGGTACCCCAAGGTTGGGTGAGAATGCAAGGCTGGGGTCTCCTGCATTTCCAAATCTGTCCATACTCTGAGGAAAAGGGAGAAATTCATAGTAGTAAACTGTTTACCTGCTACAGAGCTAGCCCATGAGAATTCTAGAGGTTCTAGGTCAAGGTCAGAGGGGGATTTTGGCAGAGCACAACAATGGGACATTCACCATCTTACTTCCATTCAAGTAGCCACTATTTGCAAAACAAACCTAGTTGAGTCATCAGAGCAGTTACACAGCCTTCTAGCTGACTTCACATGGGAGTTCTTGTCCCTTTCTTTGCTGACCCCAATACTCCTAAATTACATGCACACACACACAAATCCATGACAGAGACGAACACAGGCAAATATTAAACATCTCCTTTCCCCAGGCTTTAATGTGTCCCATAGAAGACGGGCAGCCAGCACTCCTGTGATAAGAAGGACCACTTGTGATTGGTAGCTACAGGAGACTCCTGTGGACATCTGCTCCACCTCCAGAAATTGTGTTGGGGATATGATTCCTTATGTGTACATCTCAGACAGAGTCTATTTTGGAGGTAGAAATTTTAAATTGAGGCAATCAAACTCTGCTTGAGCTGCCTCACAGCTCTTTACACGTCCAGAGCCCAAGAATCAATTAGAGAACAAGCAGAGCTAAGACCTGTCCATCAGGCCAGAGTTCATTCTCCACTCCAACAGGGTTAGAAGGGAGATACACCTGGGCAGTCCCATGGGAGTCCCTTTTCACTTTTTATGCACCCACTACAATCTGAATATCAGAACAGATCCTTAACTAAATGCAAATAATGCAGCAAAGAATACTTTACTGAGGGAAGAGGGAGTATTTGGTTGTGTTAAGAAACTCTCACTGCTGTATGAAGGGTGAGTTCAGAATAAAATAGCCAGTATATGTGCATAGTAATTATTCATGACATACAGTGACACTTCAAGTTATAGAACAGTTTATGAATGAAATCTCAATATAGAGATAAAATTGATAGGGGTGAGGGAAATAATGCTAGTGGGTAGAGAAAAAAACCACACACAAGCAAGAGAATGGCCTCACAGGAGACAAATGTGATGTCCTTTAGAAAATGAGGAGAAGCATTATTTAATCAAAACATTATTTAATCAAGCATTATTTAATCAAAACACTTAGCCAAAAAACAGTTTCATGTGTAGTGGATTTCCCCCTTCCACCATACTCCCACCCCAATAAAAGAATTAAGGGAAATTTGATAGGTAAGGCAAACTGAAAAAAAGCTGGGCATAGGTGAGGGAAAGGCATGTGTGAAAAATCTTTGCAATGAATGTGAGAAAAAAAGGGGTCTGGTCACAATTCTCCAGTAATCCAATAATATGAAAAATGTCTTGACATCTCTGAGATGAGTACAAGGTAATATTTCTCCAAAAATCTTCGAAAAGTGACCAGGTTCAATAGTTAGAGAAGGGTGCAAGGGTAGGAAGTAAATCATTTGACAGGGTCCATTACACAATGAGTGAGCTCTAAATGGGAGATAATCTGTCATTCTTACTTGTTTTAAATTTAATAACAGATTTCAGGAGTATCATTTTAGCTCTCATAAAAGGTCACCTTTCACTTTTTCTCTAGTTGTTATAGAAAACTGCATTCAGAGTAACCAAACCCAGCCACACATACTTGCCCCTTTATTACACTTTGGTTGGATCAATTTGGACACAGACTACATGCAAATACCTATAAATCCAATGCACCTCTAGGAAGTCAAAATATACAATTTATAAATACCCACTGACTTTTCCATTACATGTTCTTTAAAAAAATGCTATTTAAACAAAACAATGCAGAACTTTCAAACCCATAAAAGGTTTACATTTTTTTTCCTTTTAAAAACATCCAAACACTGAAGTAAACTGTGCAAAAGCTAATCTGCCAACGTTCTTATTTTGTAGACTCACAGTATTTCTGTTTCTACTATTTGTTCACTGACTTTTGATTCATAGTTATAGAAAAGATCAACCAATTGTCAAATTATAAGAATCCATGATTCTTTTCCAAAGCAAACACTTTACTGCAAAGCTTTCAATTTATAAAAAAAACAATACAATAACCAAGAACTATAATCACAAAATAAGTGTACAACAAAAAGTGATTTCTATAATCACAGCTGTCTTAAAGTCCAGGCTAGTAGAAATCTTAATTGCAACTAGTTCTTTTCTTAATAATAGGTTACCTTTCTATAAAAAAAGGAAGTCCATCTGCCATAGGAAGATAAGTTTTAAAGCATTTCTGCAGATAAAAATCTAGCACTTTCTTTCTTTATGTGAATTCTAGTGTGCTGTAATGTGAGAATTCCAACATATGACCATTATGGAATCTCATTGCTCAACTTGTCATTATTTCATTTGTAATTCTTCTGTTAATTATGTTCATAATTACTATAAACAGATGTGGTAGACATTCATGTGACCTTTTATCGAAGAATGTATTCCTCACTTATTTTACTATTTATTTATGTGAAACTGAAATGCAGGGGGAAAAAGGCCTTCTAATTTATAATGTTTTTTACACATAAGTTAAAACAAAACCTACCTTCTACTTCATCTGCAGTTCAAAATATTAGAATATTCTTACATTTAAGCACATTTTTAAATTGCACACTGAACCTCACTGCTCCTAACTTGTAGCTGTGGATGCCAAACAAACGCTAGCATCTAAGTTGTCTTTTTTTTTTTTTAATAGCAAAGGTTAATGCAGCAGAACTGTGCTTCAAAACCAAGTGCCTAGAAGCCACGTTGCAATTTATTCACTCATAACTCAACCATCACCCTCTTTACATAAAACACATTTACAATAAAATCAGTATGGATTTCATTAGCTGAAAACCTCCTCAAATTTCATTTCTTTGGCCCTAATCTATAATTAGTGTGGACAGACAGGTGCAAACCCTTCTCTTCTACAGATGGCTACTGGAAATGGTGCAAAGTAGCTCCTTCTGTTTAAATAACACAGAGATAACCTGCTCTGTTTTATCACTTACAATTACCTCCATTAAACTGAACTAATGTTTGCTTCAATAAAATGTTCACTGTTCTTTAAAAGTTATTTAAAAACTCTTATATTAATGGCTATAAAGAAGTGAAGTTGGAAGGTATCCCTTTAGATAATAACTTGTGCTGGATAAACTGTTCACAGTGATAGTTCACAAATGTGTCTTAGTTGATTTACATTTGACAGTTATTTTGCATAAAGGGGATCCACTATAATATGTTTAAAAGGCATTTTAGTGACAGACACTTTAATAAGTGAGAGGAAACTTAACATTTTCCTGAGGTTTACAAATATGAAAGATTTAATTTTTTTCTTAAAGATTTTTAACTAATAAGTATTTAACTTAAAATCCTAGATTGTTTTCAAAAGATATTTATGTTAACCTAATTTTATGTATTTGTTTAAATCTTTCTAGATTATTCTGAAAGTTGTATGAGTTCATCATTTTAAGGCACATTTTAAAAATCAACTATGAATGCACACTTTGTAAGCACATGGTTAAAAACAACTCTTCTATAATAAATAACTACGATAAAGCCAGAGATCAATTCCACCTGTTTCTGCTATCAATAAAGTCTATTGAGCGCTATATGATTAATAAGGTGTATATAAAGCAAAGAACTTTTACATGCTCAAATAGCAACAAATATCTTTTCTCACTGAACTTTTATATAACTTACAGTAATAGATTCCAGTAAAATGCAACTGACTTGTTTTTTTCACATGCAAATCCTGCAGGTGTCAATTTTTTAGACTGCTTTACTATGAAGGGCTACATTGACTACATAAAACCTCAATGAAGAAGGCTTTACATTCAGTGCCTGTCAGCTGATGTTCATATCAAAGAAGTGAGAAACAGGATTTGACAGTGAAGAATGTCCTAAACTGACAACCACTGACCAGCATTCCTATTGGAAGCACTGCTTTCTCCTGATCCCTTTTCAATGTGTAAAAAAAAAAAAAAAAAAGTGTGGGGTTTTTTTTGGTAAGCTTCTATTTTACAATAAAATAAATGATAATAGCTCTTTATATTTGTGTACTTATCTGCAAGTTTTGAAGTGCTCTTTTATCTGCAAATATTTAGACTAACATCCTCAGTGAGACAGCTCACCATCAAATACCAACATCAAGAGCAATATTTTACTTTCCTTTAGAAAAGGTAAACTGTAAAAATATTAAAAAGCTGCTGTCCTGTAGCTGCAACACATATTATCTTACTATTTCCAGCAATTCACAATTAATAATGAAGTTTGCACTGTATTTGCAAGTAGAATGTTTCTTATTAGAAAGGTCCTATATGCCCTGGCTGGGTAGCTCAGTTCATTAGAGCATCATTCTAATACACCAAGGTTATGAGTTTGATCCCCACTCAGGGCACATACAAGCAGCAATCAGTGACTGCATAAATAACTGGAACAAGAAATCAATATTTCTCTCCCCCTCCCTTCTCTCCTTCTCTAAAATCAATCAATAAAAAAATTAAAAAGATCCTTTAAGATTCATTTTAAAATCAAATTATTAGCAGGTATTTGTGGGTCACATATTTTTTTATGTATGAACCTGGGCACTGGAAAAACTATATATTCAAGTTCTCTCACTCAATATTTATCTTTTCAAATAAAGCAACTTCTGTCTAAATGGTTTACAATAAAATTAATGCTAAAACAAAGACTTTTAATATCAAGTTCTTCTCTTAATATAATATTAAAGTTGGTTTTCATGCACCCAGAATGAACCTGATTCCTTGGGTATTTGGTTGGAATTTTGTCTTAAAAGAATAAACCAAGTTAATACTAAATGCTAAATACAGCAAATGTAGAGTAATGATAGACTCAACTTACTCAATATCCATCCTAGCTGCAGAAAAAGACTGAGTCAAACTGAGATTCCCTGGGTTAGACTGTCAGACCTCCCTTTAAAATAACAATCAGTAAGAGAAAGGAAAGAAAAAGAAATAAGATAGCCCTACTTACGTTATCTAAAAGCCCCGAATGACTTAAAAACTAGACTACATTTTAAAGCTAAACTGGGGGAAGGAGATCCATAGAATTATGAATTTGCTTCTGTTTGTGCACATTACAGTTGACATAAACACCCAGGTGGGGCTATGCTGGTTTAAGAAATAATGGTGTTTGTCAATCTTTCTTAAGGAACTGTATGAGGGGAGAATCTGGACACAACAGAATACTCACATGGTCAAGGCAAAACGCTGCAATAAACTAAAAGGAGGGCCCCACCACTAACAAACCATTTATCACAGAGAAGCCAGTCAATTTGTATTCTAGTGAGTGTGGACACTTTGGCACAGACCCAGGTCCACTCTGTTCTATGCAAAGGGAGAGGTATGATAATAAAAGCCACTGAGCGCACTTAAAAAACGGTACAGATGTTTAAAAGGAAGCTAGGAGGGGGAAAATACCCTGTAAAACAGATTTCAGTTCACACAGAAGGTAGAAAGAAAATGCTTTGGTCAGCAACCCGACCTTTATCAGGGGATAAATCAATTTGCAGCAGCTGTGGACAGCCATTTATATACAGGCCCTGGGCAGATTAATTAAGGGAAGGTAAGTTAAAAATTCAAGGGAGCTCAGAGTTACATTACGCACAGGAAGTTGGTCTGGAGTGGATTCTTCAGTTCTCCTGGTCTTCACTACCTCTCCCTTGCCTTGGTGACTAGTCTGCAAGACCTCCTCCACGGTGAATACTTAGCTATTCCTTAAAAGCAACATTTTGCAGATTCCCTCAGTGAGCAGCAGCCAGGCTGGGCACGTTGGGATTTGAAGTGCCCCATCTTGAAGAAAAACTATACTCAAAGGATTTGACCATTATGCTTTGCAAGCAATAAGGAGACCAAGGATTGCAGGGCTCCCCAGCCAAATCCTTCACCTCCAAACTAAAAGACTAAGGGGGGGGGGCTAATTTTAGTAACAGTCTTGGTTCACATTCTACTTCCTGTAATCATAGTTCTCAAACTTTTCCAAGGGTTGACCGCCCTTAAAAAAACACAATAATTTATGGATTTAAGCGCCTGGTGGCGAGATAACTATTTGCTTAAAGCGTACTGGCCAGCCCTAGGTCCGCCCCGGCAGAGAAGTCTGGGTTCGCCAACCACTTCAGTCCTTTCAGGTTCTCAAAGAGAGCCGTGGGCGGCAGGGCCGGCGCGCTTTTCCACGGGTTCGGAGGTTTTACCAGACGGATTTCTGGATATCGAAAAAAAATTCCCCGGACGCGGTTTCCCGTCTGGGCTCTTTCGGGCGGGGGCCGCAGAACACAAGGCTCTGCTCGCGTCTCAGGAGAGGCGGGCACCGCATCGGGGCTGGACTGGGAACACCCACAGGGCCCGGGCCAGGGCCAGGGCAGCAGAGGCCAGAGCGAGCAGAGGTTGGGGCAGGAGCGACGCTGTCCGTCGACGCCGGTCCGTGAAGCCCGGGACCCGTCCCGCGCGAGAGGTGCTCAGGTCCCGTCTGCCGTCCGCCCACCGAAAGGCTTACCACTCCAGCATCACAAACCCATAGAAGTAACAGGGAAAGTTCCCAGACAGTCACAGAGCGCCTGAATGCCTCTAAGAGGACCTCCATCCAAGTGGCAGCCGGGTCTCAAAGTTAACATTATGCTCTCCTGCTCCTAGCGCTAGTTTTTCCACCATCTAAACGCGCATTTCCCTTCCAGATTAAAAACAACAACAAAAACCCAATGCGGGTTCAGGGCCACCTGCCAAAACGAACCCTGGGCATCTTGGCCAGTTGTTTTGTCGGAATGGGGGTTGGGGTGGGGGAGAAGAACCACGAATCATCTGCCTGCTCACACATCGTGACCATGAACAGAAAAGAAAAATTATTTTTAAAGGCAGTGCGGGAAATCTAAGAGTGAAAACGCATCCTTGGCTGTGACCCGTGAAGTTCAATGTCACTGAAGACGGAAGGCATCCGCGATGCTCCTCTTTACCCTGCTGCGTCGTCTTACCCTAGTTGAACGACAAGTACAGCCTGAAGGCTTTCCGCCGAATAATCCAAATGAAGATGACGGCCATCAGAATAATAGTAATGGCCAGGGACCAGTCCCCGCCGCCCACCCGCCAGTCCAGCCCTCCCGCGGGCACTTACTTACAATGCACAGGGCCGGAGAGTCCCACCATCCGCCACGGGCTCGGAGCTGCAAATAAAAGTTCCCGTTGTCTCAGCCAGCCCGCGGGGCGATCTAACGAGGGAGCGGCGCCGCTCCCCTCCGGAGGCCAGAGTATCCGCGGCCACTCGCCCACGCGCGCTCGCCGCGAGGCCGCGGACTCTGGCCGCGGGGTACTGAGTACAGCGAGCTGCGGTGCAAAAAGCCCGGGATCTGGGACGTCAGCCAAACGCAGCCTCCACGCAGAACCCTAGACTTGCGGAGCTCCACGACCCTGCTCCCGCCTCCCTCTCTCCCTCCCTCCCTCGGATTTTCTGTTGTTGCTGCTCTAGCAGACAAATGTAACGTGGAGCGCAGGGATTGCCACTGTCACTGGCGGCGTCAGCGTCTGCCTCGCCCTCCCTTGCTCACTCTCGAGGAAAGCGACGCATTTATCTGCAGGGCGTCCGGCGTCCGCCGGGGAGCAGGAGCACCGCGCGCAGTGCGCTGAGAGCGCCCACACCAGGCTGGCTTCCGCGCGCTCCCGCGCCCTGGGCGCCGCGACCGCACGCAAGGGAGGCGGCGGCGGGGCAGCTACCAGGTGCATGGGGGAGGGCCCGCGGCAGGCCGAGGGGAGGTGGAGGTAGGAGACATCTGTGTCAGGCAAGGGTCACAGAAGTCAAGTATATGTTAACAGTGGGCAGTCCTGGCTCGTAGGGCGCGTAGGCGGTGCGCGGGCGGCCTCCCTTCTGGCCTAGCCCTCTCCCGTACAGGCTGATGTCGGGCTGACTTTCTAAAGATGCCCTACACGCTGCGTGCTCTCCGACTGCCCGAGTGTCCTGCAGTAACCCAAGAAGACCACTCTCCCCCGGCCATCTGGAGTGCTCCTGGCTGCTCTGCCTGTGTGACTGGCTAGAGAGACAGCTCTTCTAGAAATCAAGCCACGCTCAGATCGCCTCTCTAATCCCCTTCTGTTAGCTGATTTACAGACTGACTATTTGCTTTCGCATTAAGAACCTTAGATAAAACAGTTATTTTCTCTTTGTTTTTCTACTCCTCCCATAATAAACCATGAGAGGGGCCTCTTTCTATCTTACGGTTTTTGTTGGTTGTGCCCTCCTCCACACATTAATATCAATACTTCAGAATCAAGCTAGGGAGTCTCAGAGGACAAGATAGGGTGAAAGAATTCTAGATATTTCCAGAGTAAATAATTTCTCAGTGAACAGGACTGATCATTTGTTTGTACAGAGTAAAAAAGGGGAGGGGCTTAAATAGTAATCAAAATATTATGTATGTCAAATATGATCAGATAATGGCTTGCAGTGATAAGTAAAATGAAATCTTAAAATTATGGAAAGGTGCCACTACTGCAAATGTTATTATATTTAGTACAACAATATGAAATCCTTCTCTGTACCATATTTTTTTTCCCAACTGGACTAAATCAATGCAAAATGTGCTGTGTGCATGTTTCTAAATCTCATCTTTACAAAGGAAAAAAAAAATGCTTAACAAGAGTCAGACATAGCCTGATTCAGTGGAAACTGATGAGACATTTGTGAATTTTAATTTTAAAAGTGGCTCTTCAAATATTTAATAGTGAGTAATATCCCTTCCCCTATCCTTTTAAACCCAGCTGGAGCTTCTAATTCTGAAGTCTTTTCATACTGTACTAATTCTCAGTAATTTATTTCCAGAAAATACTCATTGTACATTCTTCCCTCTCCTTGGGATATTTGACTAATGATATAATGAATTGTAATGCTAAGTCTTGATATTTGATATTATGATGCAGTTAATTTGAATCTCAGATTTTATGAAGTTGTACATTCTATATAGTTTCTGCATGTAAAGTTCATTTTTTTTCTATCCTTGTAAACCTTAGTATTAATAATCTTCAAATATAAAATTTTATATATACTACTATAATTCCTTTGTATTGGAAATTATGTCAAAGCAGCTTACTTATTTTTTAAAGAATCAAAAAATATTTCAATATTTTATTGTCCTATTACTTGTATTATTTTTTCTGTTCCCCAAATTGAAAACCAATAATTTGGATTCTGGAACTACAACTTATCCTTACTTAAAATTAATAAAAAGATATGTGAATGAGGAATGATTCTTTTGCAGTAGTGTTACTTCTAAAATCATATTTTAAAATTTAGAATTAAAGTAAATCAACAAATTTTAGAATGTAATAGGGGGAGAAATACAATATGCATATCATATCACACTTTTCTTCTTCCTGTAAATTGTGTCAGTGAAGTTATATTAGAAACATTTAACTTCAAAATCAATGGAAACTAACTTGCAGGAAATCAACAGCTTTTACGCTTTCAGGCTATATTCACAATAACAAGGCTTATATTTAAATCATATTCTGTAAGATTTTACAAATCTTATAGGATCTTCCCTTTGCCAGACATACTTCTGGAAAATAATAATCATTGTTCTAGCTATATTTCTTTTATTTTTTAAAGGCAATGTTTTCTATTCAATTTGGCTTTACATCAGTACGACTATATCACTAAATCTGGAACTTTAATTTTTTAATTTCAATAACAGCAGCTAAAGAACATATATCCTTGTGCTAATGTAAAATGTCTCAGTGTATTCCTTAATCCCACTTTCCACTCCCTTTAAAAGCCTGTGTTCTACAAAACATAGACTATAGTGTTCTGTAGTGCTTTTTCTTGTATTATGTCCTAACTCCTTTATTTGGAGCAAGTAATAACTACGTATAGGGACCATCTGAAGTAGTAGGTGAATCCTAAACTGCAAACTCTAGGAAAATAAAACATTAAATGAAAAGGGAGGCTCTTTGATAGGTGTTGTGGGAGGGTGTGAATTACCTGAGAACAGCATAAGTCCACAAAATATTTGGTTGACATAGCCTTGGGGTAGGGAATACATATGACATAACATTCATAACACAATAAACTATTGATTGATACATTTTATCAAACCAATCTTAGGAGACAGGGATCAGTATTAAGTTTGTTTTTTGTTTTTGTTTGTTTTTTATCTGCCACTCGCAAGAAAGATCAGGTTTTTGTAGTTTCAAGACTATTTAGTTTGCTAAGCCAAAAAAAATAATAACCTTAAAAATAAATTTTAAGAAACAGTATTTAGAAAAAAATAGGTAGCTACTCGCTCTAATGAAACCACTAAATTGAAAAATTAAATAATACAATATGTTAAAATATAATAAACCTTACTAGCAATTTTCTTTTTCACACAAGTTAGAAGATTTTTCTTCTCACATCATTAACTTTTTCATTATTGTGAAGGTACCAAGGTTTTTCAACTTACAGGTTTACTTTCTCAATAATGCCACCTAAGGATGTCTTTTGTTTTCCTTTAAAACAGTTGTTTAAAAAAAGCAGAGAACTTTTAATATAACTTTCAAAAAATGCTTATTACCTCTTTGGAGAAGCATGACCTCACTAAAATGAATCCCTATACAAATATTAACAATTAATTAATACTTTTAAGTTTCCTTCTACTTTCAAGCTGTGATTTTTCTATACCTTGAAAAAATCCTTCTGTTCACCTAGGTTGATGAAATCCTTAATTACAAGATTACTTATTTTTTGCCTGACCTGTAGTGGCACAATGGATAAAGCATCAACCTGGAACACTGAAGGTAGCCAGTTTAAAACCATGGGCCTGTCTGGTCAAGGCATATATGGGAGTCGATGCTTCCTGCTCCTCCTCCACTTCTCTCTCTCTCTTTCTCCTCTTTAAAATGAATAAATAAAAGCTTTTTTTTTAAAAGCAAGATTACTTACTTTTAACAAAAAATTATTTATTATACTTGTGCAAAAACAATAGAGTATGAAAAACATAAAGAATGGCAAGCAATATTACATTTTCATAAATTTAGAACTTATCCAATATTAGAAATTTCTCCCCTTTTTGTTGTGTAATTTTATGTAGTTTACTTTTAGAGATTTGTAAAGATGAGTTCTATTCCAAATTTTTGAAATTTTGTTATTTAACTTGCTTAAGTAAGCATTCATTTTAGGTCACAGACAACAAGTAAAAGAATAAATATCAGAGAATTTTTTATTTTATTCTATAGTAGCTAAGCCACATATATTTAGTACACATTCAGTGTATGGTATAAATTCATTACCTCTTAGGAGATTTTTAAACATGTAACAAACAGATTTTTTAAATGAAAAAATTATAAATTACAATAAAAATGGCTCTTATTATCTCTTCAAATAAGTTGGTCAGTATGGTATAGTTTTGCTTCAAGCATGCAAACAGTGTTTTATTTTATTTATGTTCTCTATGTGTTCAGATAATCATGTGTGCTTTTCTGCAGTACTTTAAAACCAGTTTGTACCCCCAAAAGCCAAAGTTGGAAAATTTCAATTACTTATTTAATTTGCAAAAGGAATATTTTAAAGTTTGGAATGTTTTACAAAATAATTCATATTAGTTTCTTCAAATAATGACTTACCTTTTTAAATATTTAAATCTTTGTATTTATCAGAATTTGATACATTCAACTCTGCAGGAAGGCATTTATTGCATAATATGAAACACACACATGAATACATTCATTTTACATAAAAAGCATTTTATATGCACAACTATCTGTAATATAGAAATTATCTCATGAGATGGCTTGTAGCTAATCCATTATAAAAATTATGCCAAATAAAATTATTAGTCACATGTTTATAATTTAAATTGAATATTTCCCACCTTCACTTATGGAAAGTTGGTATTTTCAATACATAAAATCATATAACACCCATCACTTTAATTCTATATTTTCATTTTTTATTAAATGAGTCCAGAGGTTATTTTTCTTTTCTTTTTTTTTTTGCTGTATTTTTTATTGATGGTTATTCTCTTTTTATAATTTTTAATTAGGTGCATATAACTGTAATGTAACTGCACAAAGACAGGACTCTTTGTTTTGTTCAATGAACAGTGCTAGGCTCATATTAGGTGCTAAATAATTATTTATTAAATGATGAATGAATTAGATGAAAATGTTGCATGACTTAAATGTCTTATCTACACGAATCAAAACACCAGCAACTTGGCTTCTTTTCTTACTGAATTATTAAGAAACCTAAGATTTTAACACTATCAATATTTTAAGTGAAGAAAATGTGGGAAACCAAAGAAAAGGGTCTTCTATATTGTTTCATATGTATATTTCAATCCTTGAATACTGGTGAATTTGATATGAAAAAATGTGTATTCCTATGTGTTTTTGTTTCAATTTTTTTTAAATTATTTTAGATTCTACAATAGACCATAATGTTTCTAAATTTTAGTTTACATTATTCAGTAAGCTAGAATTTTTTGTAAAAATACTATGGATAGCAACTTGAAGCTAGGGGGATCTTAGAGATAAGTAATTCCTTCCTCCTTAACTCTTTGAGTAGTACAAACGTTCATTTACATCCTCGTGCCTCCTGACCATTCAGAGTACGATCGTAACAAAAATTTTTATTTTAAAAATGTGTAAGGCAACATTAAAAAAGAAAGGCAAATGTATATTCTTCTTGTTTCCATAAATTGGTTATCAAAAAAACATGATTTTAAGTTAATAAAACTGGAACTGGAACTAATTTCATTTTTTGAAAAAAAAAAAAAAAACTCACTCCTAAGGGGTCAGCGAGCATGGAAAAAACTCATCACTCAAAGATTTAATATTCGGTAAAAATTCATAAGCTGTTTAATAAATTAGGGTATGTTCTCATCCTATCATTTAATTACTATCTCATCAAGAGTTTGTATAATCCAGATTTTTAAATGGTGATTAGACTTACTAAAGAATCACTTTTATTTGGAAATTTTTGCTTTAGTTATGCAGGATCAGTGTATCTATGTCCACATTAAATCAATCCACCCTTTAAAAGATGCATCTGATACAGGATTTTAATAATTTTATTTTCCTTAATCCTTTAAAAATACCAGTTTACTTCATGGAACATCCAGTCTGATGAATCCCTTATCACCTTATAAGACTGTTTTCATGTGGAAATCATTACATCACTGTAGTGAACCCACCTCTCAGGAAAAAAATAAAACAGCAACCAACTAGCTCAAAGCACAGCAGTGAGAAGAGAAAAAGTTTTTGGACAACAAATCTGTATCGAATATATATGATAGATTGCTTGTAATTATGTTTGGCATTAAGTTGTTTTGCACAGTTCTTACTTTTTTCTCAATAGGGTTGGCCACCAACTGAGATGCCAGTGTCTCAGTGAAAGGCACTAATGGTGTCTCTATTGCCTGAGAATAAGGGGATTCTCCTTCCCAAATTCCCCCCAGATGTTGTCTAGGAGGATGTTTCAAATACTTTAATTAATGTACCCTTTAGGTTAGGCACCTTCAAAACCACTGGATCTGTGATTATGATGGCCCAGTTTGCCCTACATAGCTCGCAGTTTGGTCCAATTTCCTTCAGAGGATAAAGTTTTTACAAGATAGGCGACTTTGATCTGTCATGTTTTCTAGGGGGATAAATCACTTGTAGATTGAAATTTGTCCTAAGTTTTCTAATTTTTACTTTTATATAAATGACTTTATTAATATTTTTACAACAAAGATGTGTATATACATACAATTGTTTTTTGGTTTTTTGTTTGTTTGTTTTGGCAGTTTTAATACATACCGTAAACTTTTTAATTGAGAAGAACATATATCTTTTTCTTTAGAGCAATGCATGTCAAACAGAAATGTACATACTAAGCATCTGGAGGATTAAGTTTCAGAATCTGAGTCAGTGCATCTGGTCTGGGGCCTGAGATTCTGCATTTCTAAGAAGTGTCTAGATCATGCCAATGATGCTGGCACACACGGTGAGGAACAAGGCTTTAGATTACTGGAAACATTGAGAACACCATACCTTACCATCCTCCTTCTCAAAGCTCTACTTTTACAGTTTGCACAAGAGCCAACAGCATTTATGTGCTCAGAAAATACGTAGAACAACATATGGAACTCTGAATCCATAGCAGAAGAAAAGCCTGCTCATATATGTACAGGTTCCTAATATTCCCACTTGCTGTTCAGGCACCTGCAATCAACAATGAAGCCCCATTAATAGTATTAATATAACTAGTCACAAAACTGTTCATCTAAACAAGAGTGGAAGATCTTTAAAAGTTGAGCCATGAGTGGGCGATTACTATGGGAGGGTTAGAATACAACTCTCCCCTAAGGGGTCAGTGATAGCCATCCCTTGCCTGGGGCTATATTTGTCTCATTCATTGTATACCTGAGAAAAGATACTGTAAACTAATGACATCAAGGTGCAATAACTTTCTTGTGAATAGCCACAAGCCATTACAGCCCCCCCACACACACACACAACACACACACATATACGTACACACATTCTCTTGCAGTGGTGAATGGAGGTCTTGATTCAGAGAGATTGCATCATGGACTCCACTGCACAAGGAAGGTTTCAGCCTTGGTTGCCTCACTCTCCCACTTATGAAATTACTTCATCCTATTGATATACTATGACAATTATGCCATATCGCACTGGTTTAACTGAAAAGTCTAATGCTCTTAAAGTGTAATGACAGCTAAAGACTCCTAAGAACAGAGACATTTGTTTATGTTTCATAAAAGCAATCATGTGGGCATTTTTATTTTTTAAAACATTCTATTTGGGTCTCATAGAGGAGATTTGAACATTGAGGGAGGGACAAATAAGATTTACTTATTTATTATTATTTAAGTAAGAGCAGCAGAGTTACTGAGACAGACTCCCACATGCACCCTGACCAGGATACACCTGGTAACCCCCATCTGGGTTGGATGCTCGAATCAGCCAAGCTATCCTCAGTGCCTGAGGACAATGCTCGAACCAATCAAGCCACTGGCTGTGAGAGAGGAAGAAAAAGAGAAGGGAGACAGGGAGGGGAAGAGAAACAGATGGTCACTTCCCATGTGTGTGCTGACCAGGGTTTGAACCTTGGACATCCACATGCCGGGCCAAGGCTCTATCCACTGAGCTAACCTGCCACGGCCAAAAGATTTATGTTTAATAACTAGTTTAGAATGTTTTGCATTGCAGAAGCATCCACTGAAAGCCTTGCAACTGAAAAAACAAACAAACAAGTTTATGTAATTTGACAGTGATTACACACACTTTCTCCCTATCAATAATTGGATATATTTTTTGTGCTACATGACTTTTGTTTTCACCTCATTGGGTACAGTAATGGCAAGCAGCTTATGTTCAGTTTGCCAGAATGCCATTTCTTTAAATTAAAAAAAAACAACAATAAATACAACAACAACAAAACAAAGTGTTATAATCAGGAACTTTTAATAATTCTTTGCTGAAAACTGAATAAATCCATACTTTTCCCACCTCTCGCTACTGTTTCTAATATTGGAGAAAGATTTATATTATTTGAAACAATAGATTTTAATTAAGAAGAATTATTAAAGACAGTTTTCATTCCTTTGATTACATTTTCAGTTCCAGAGACATCTGCATTTCAAAACACACCCCATATTTTCATAAATATTCCACAATTCCCTCAGAGCTTTTTGGTATTTTAATTTCCTCCAACCTCTTTTTAACATCTTCACATTCATCTGTGTGTTCCATGTATTTGTACCCAGTCAATATTATACAGGTATTGTGCTAGAAAGCAGATTCAAAGCATTCCTGTTCTCTGTGAATCAAAACTTCTAAAAGGAACAAAGACTAAGCTTAGTAACATATGTCTAACAAAAGATTTAGATATCTTACAGAAGTACTTAGAGTGGCAGGGTAAACAACTAGGCTGAGGTTGCTTTGAAGTTTAAATCATTGTTATTTTAATAGAGTGGGAAATTCATTTAGATAGTGGAATCTGACAGTTACTCAATGAAAGCTCTTTTTGTCTATGTTAATGTAGTTTTAAATTTTTAGTTTTTGAAATGCACTTTTGCCAGAAAATTATTTGAACATAGAAGCAGCTTGAGCAGCTATCTTTAGAAGCACCTCATCAGTGACAGTAAATTGTCAATTAGACCTTGTGTTCTATATAAAATTTAAGCCAAGGTATTAAGCTTGATCAAGGTGCAAAGAGCAGAAATACTCTCAGGTTATTTCACTTCATGAGGATTCATTGTAAGGATATGAGAGGACATGCAGAGACAGGAAACTGTCAGTGTACAGACAAGTCTCACAGGAGAGAATAAACGTCTATCTTTTTTTTGTTCTTTTTTGGCATCCTACCCTAATGTCCCATTGGCTCCCTGCCTAAATGTGCTGGCCTTGTTATGACCCTGTGCTCTCTCCATTCCAGAGCAACTGCTTCTTTCCCTAACAACTAATTGCTTGTTCTTCTCTACTTCATTGGTTCTGCTCACAATCATTGTTTCAGCTATTCTGTGATTTTTAATAAGTCATGGCTTTTGCTTAATCTCATGTCTTTCAACTCCTGCTCTCCTATTAACTAACATACACTCTTCTAAAAGGTAGAGACGGTCTGAGAGACTGATGGAATCAGTCAACCATTGGAACCAGCTCACTTTGTTGGCTGAAGGCTGGGTCAGGATCCCATTTCCAGTGCAGTCATCTGTATTCAGGTGGCAAGGTCATGTGGACAAATTTCCTCAGAAGGAAGACCTACTTTTCAAAGTGTACCAGACTTCTTTGTAAAACAGCAAAATAACATTAAGGGACTTTAGAAAAAAACAGAATTGTTTTAAGCTGGCTAGATATTTGCCTGATGTGAGCAAGGGGAAAATGTAAATTAACAATGGTGTTTAATGATGAAATCAATACTGTAGCAATTCTGAACATATCTGAAAGGTTTTTAGTTTTTCTCGATGTTCAGTATTACCTCTGCAAAGACAGTTCGGTATAAAGAAAGCTCTCAGGCCTTGCAATTTATGAAACCTGGAAATGAATTTCTTTTCTGTGACTTGTAAGCTAGATGGCCTTAAATCACTTTTCTTTAAGTTTCCATATGCTCACCTGGAAGTGCTTAATTCTCAAGATATCTACATAGCACTCCTTCCATGTCTTCCTGACGTAGGCCTTGGTGTGAAGGGTGGTGGGTTTTCAAAATACAAAATGGGGCAAAAGTAGGTTTACAGTTGTTTGTATGGAAAATAATACAATAATTAATAGATAATAATACAAGAATAAACTCTGTGTTTTGTGTACTCACAACTGTAAGCCTACTTTTGCCCCACCCTGTAATTTGCTGCGCTTCTTTGGAAAGAAATGCTAAATACTTGGCACTTTGGCTTCCTTACTCAGTAGGTAGGACAAGAAATACAGCATTCTTTTTATTTGCCATCACTCCTCTTTCAACATCTTAATGCCTTGTCTCAGTTTGTACTATATTAAGAGCTAAATCTTTTCTATATATTAGCCACAGCTATAATACTATTATTATTGTTGACTTTAAAATAGAAAATGTAAAAAGCATAAGTGATGGGAGTAGAAAAATTATACATAGTTTATACTGCATTTTAATTACAATTTTCACATTCTAAGCCATTTACTCCAAAACTTAATGGCACATACAACATACACATCATTGTGCTAACAGAAAAATAGTACGACTAACTAGCAATTATAGCAGTAAAATTGAGAGCGATATAATAGATTTATGGTCATTTTGAATATAACAGGTTTTTCATAATATATATAGGTATGTAGATATCCTCACATGCACAAACACAAGCAAAAATGTATGTAATTACATGTACATTTACACATATATATACTTGAAAATTCCTATATATGCATATGCCTATACACACAGAGTATGATTTTTTTTCATATCTTTATTTGTTTAAATTCAAATTATATTTGGTTCCTAGTCCCTATTGCTACAGGTAAATGGGAATCCAGTTGAGGTTGGTCTTTTTCCTTACACCCTGAGTTTTGTAGAAGCTTCTGGGTCTTACTGGAAAACATTTGGAGAAGCCAGTTCTTTCTTTCATCCACATTGTTATCAGTGAGGTTTCTCTTGCCTAGGTCATGGCCTCTTGAAATTCACAATCTGACTCTTCCAGGGGACAAGGGTATTTGCAAAGGTGGCGAATGCCTCTCCCAAGATAGTTCATACTACATGTCAGGCTCTGTCCTATGTAGCACTTTCCAGGTATTACCTCATTCACTCCTAAAACAGCAAACAATACAAGAGAATTACTAATATGCCCCAGGAAACAGAGCCCAGAGCTGGAGTAACTTGCTTAAGACCTCAAAGCTCAGAAATCGCAGAAGCAGGATTTGAACAGTAGTCGTTTGGGCTAACATAAGTCTGGTTTGGTCTCTGGGGCTTACCCTACCCTCTAGTACTCACAGTTGAAGTCTCTGGGACCAGGGGTTGTAAATATCAGTGCTTCTCTTTTCCTAAACTTCTCAAAGCAAATGTAAGAGTAGAAAAATATTAAAAAGAGTCTCCAGGAATAGTTTCACTGATACCTAATTCTAAGAGCCAGCCTGTCTGGAATCAAACAGCATAAAACCTTAGCAGTCTGCTGAAATCTGAGCTCCCTCTGTTGGGTCACAAATCTCAATACCTAGATCCCTGAAAACTGCCTCTCTTCCTTTAAAGGGAGTTGACAGAATGCTGGTTAAACAACTTCTAGCCCTGGGCTTTAGCCAGTCACCTTGGGCTTCAAACTAGCAACCTTTGGGTTCATGTCTATGATCCCACGCTCAAGCCAGCAACCGCGTGCTCAAGCTGGTAAGCCCATGCTCAAGCCAGTGACTCAAAGGACCCAGATTTGAAACCTTGAGGTCACTGGCTTAAGCCCAAGGTTGCTGGCTTGAGCAAGGGGTCACTCACTCTGCTGTAGCCCCCTGGACAAGGCACATATGAGAAAGCAATCAATGAACAGAAAAGGTGCCACAATGAAGAATTGTTATGCTTCTCTCTCCCTTCCTGTCTGTCCTTATCTGTCTCTCTCTCTGTCTCTCTCAATACAAACAAACAAATAAAAAACAAAAAAACTTCTAACTAGTGGCTACTAACCTGGGCAGGAAAAAAAAAAAGAAACTCAGGGTTACTCCAGCAAAGGAATGATCATTTTAAGGAAGAAGATCCTAAGTTAAGAACTATGAAAATTACTTCCACTCTCAAAGAAATAGAGGAAGATAGAAAAGAAAAATGAAAGAGAGAAGAATAAAGGAAGGATGGAAGGAAGGGAGAGAGGAAGGAAGGAAGGAAGGAAGGAAGGAAGGAAGGAAGGAAGGAAGGAAGGAAGGAAGGAAAGAAGGAAAGAAGGAAAGAAGGAAAGAAGGAAAGAAGGAAAGAAGGAAAGAAGAAAATGAAAAAAGGCCTAAATTATTTTTGCCCAGGTGTTCAGGAAAAAGTAGCAGAGTACTGTAATGCAAATGTGAGTATCGTCTCTACTGGTTCAACTTCACCGCACCTCTGGGTGGGAGCACATGGCATCACACCCAACTAAGGTGAAAATGTTTCAATTCTTAAACTTTAGCTTCAGTTCAATGGAACATCTTCAAAACATCTACTTTTCCTCTAGAGAAAGATTTTCTGACTTTCTCAATCATCTCCTTTTGTTCTTTCTGTCTGAGACAAGTACCTAAACCCATTATGTTTTCCTAAAGCAAGCTCATTTACTCACAAATATAAGGATTTATGGCCCCTGGATATAATCTGATAAGTGTATGAACTATGTAAGCAGTGGTAAGAAACATAGAGGATATATATCCTGTAGATGTGTATATTTTTAATGCAATTGTTTTTTTCTACTTTATACATTCAATCACTACAATGTTATTTATTTTTGGTAAAGTAACAAATAGTGTTATTTTATGCTATAGTACTATTGCAGCTAAGTTTCTTTTTCTAGGAAGAAAAACCTAATTACTTCCAATATATTCAGAGATGTTACCTAACATTAAGTCTCTTAAAAATGTATATACTAGCACTTAGAAATATCACATTTTAAAAAAACCCATTAAATTCTAATTACCGATTTTGCACATACTCTGTCATTTGGTTATATATGTAATGAATGTCATTAAGCTATTCAGTGATGGTGAGTAGAGGGCTGGACTACTGTTCCTTTCAGAAGTATAAAGAGTAGTATCTTAAAGATTTTATTAAATTTATTGGGGTGACATTGGTTATTAAGATTATACAGTATAGGTTTCAAGTGCACAATTCTATAATACATCATCTGTATGTTGCATCGTGTGTTCACCACGCGAACTCTAGTCTCCTATCATCATATGTTTGACCTCTTTTACTTTCTTCTACTCCCTTGACCCCCTGACCCCTCTGGTAACCACTTACTGTTGTTTGTGTCTATGAGTTTTTGTTTGTTTGTCTTGTTTGTTCCTTTGTTCCTTTCTATTTTCTAATCCACATGAGTGAAATCATGTGGTTCTTTATTTTTCCCATCTGACTTATTTCACTTATCATATTCTCAAGATCCATCCATGTTGTCACAAATGAGAATATTTCATCTTTTCTTATGCTGGAGTATTATTCTGTGTATGGGTATGTGTGTGTGTGTGTGTGTGTGTGTGTGTGTGTGTGTGTGTATCACATCTTCTTTATCCAAATATCTATCAGAGAACACTTTGGTCATTCCCACATTATGGTCACCATGAATAATGTTGCAATGGACATAATGGCATTTATATCTTCACAAATAAAATGTTTTCATGCTTTTCAGGTAAATAGCAATAACAGGGATTGCTGGGTCATAAGATAACTCTACTCTTTATTCTTTGAGAAACCCATTCTGTTTTCCACAGTGCCTGTACCAATTTATATTCCCATCAAAAGTGTATGAGGGTAAGGAGATGTCTTTTTTGTTATTATTAATTTTTATTTATTGTGTTAACATGGATTCAATTTCCCACTCAATATAACACCCTCACCCTCCAATAATGTGACCCCAGAATACACCCTTTGCCACTCCTCCCCTAACTCCATCTCCCCCTTTCTTCTGGAATTTGCTGTCCTGCTATCTATATCTATGTGTTATGTATATATTAAGGTCTACCGGAAAGTTCTGTCCATTTTTGGAATAAGACAAAATACAAATTTTTCTTACCGTCAATAAACTTTATTAAATAATATATTTTCACACTAATCCTATCTTCCGAATATGGTCCGAAATGGTTTGCTGAGCTGAATTAAGCCTTTCTACGATCTCCGATGTTGTCAGAAAAGGATCTTGCTCCAACATGGTCTTAACAACATTGTCATCGATCAAAGATGGTCACCCAGAACGTGGCTTATCAGAAAGGTCAAAATCATCTGTTTCGAATTTTTCGAACCATCTTCTGCATGTCCTATCAGAGACTGTACCTTCACCAAACACTTTCTATAAATTTCTACATGCTTCTGTATCATTTCTTCCTTGTTGAAATTCGTATACAATACAGTGGAGTAAATGAACTTTATCACAGTAGCCATGGGTACACTATCGCTTCACACATAAGACTAACGTGAATCAACTTTGTTTTAGTTAATTTGCTACGTCAGTATGTATACAATAAGTGATAAAAATAGAGAGGCACACATGTACCAAATAAACATATGCTTACGTGTCGAAACTTGTTGTGATAGAAACAGACAGAACTTTCCGGTAGAACTTATTTAATTTCACAAATCCCTTCACCTTCTCTAGTCCCATACTATTATCCCCCTTCCCTTTGACAGTTATCCCTCTTCTCCCCATGACTTTGCCTCTGCCTCAATTCCATTCCTCAATTCAGCTTATTTATTAGATTCCACATATAACTGAGATTACATGATATTTTTCTTTTTCTGCCTGGCTTATTTCGCCTAGCATAATAATCACCAGGTCTATCCATGCCATCACAAAAGGTAAGATTTCCTTCTTTTTCACAGCTGCATAGGATTCCTTTGTGTTTATGTACAACAGCTTTTTAATCCTTTGAGTATTATGAACATTCATGTATATACTCATGCCCCTGACCATCCAGAGTACAATCGTATGAAAAATTTTATTTTAAAAATGTGGAAGGCAACATTAAAAAAGGCAAATGTATGTTCTTCTTGTTTCCATAAATTGGTTATCAAACAAACATGATTTTAAGTTAATAAAACTAACTGGAACTAATTTCATTTTTTCAAAAAAACTCAGTCCCAGGGGTCAGCAAGCATGAAAAAAAACCTCAATACTCAAAGGGTTAATCCACTCGTCCACTGATAAATACTTGGGCTGTTTCCAGATCTTGGCTATTATAAATAATGCAGCAATAAACATGGGGGTACATATCTTCTTTTGAATAACTGTTTTTGGGTTCTTAGGATATATTCCTAAAAGTGGATTAGCTGGGTCAAAAGGCAGTTCCATTTTTAATTTTTTGAGGAAATGCCATACTGTTTTCCAGAGTGGCTGCACCAGTCTGCATTCCCACCTGAAGTGCAGGATGGTTCCCTTTTCTTCACACCCTCACCAGCACTTACCTTCTGTTGTTTTGTTAATGAGCGCTATTCTGACAGGTGTGAGGTGTTATCTTATTGTGGTTTTAATTTGCATTTCTCTGATGATTAGTGATGCTGAACACTTTCATATGCCTATCGGCCATCTGTATGTCCTCTTTGGAGAAGTGTCTATTCAGTTCTTTTGCCCATTTTTAATTTAATTGTTTACCTCCCTGGTGTTGAGTTTTAGAAGTTCTTCCTAAATTTTGGTTATTAACCCCTTATCAGAGGTGTTGGCGAATATGTTCTCCCATTGTGTGGGTTGTCTTTTTCTTTTGTTCATGGTGTCTTTTGCTGTGCAAAAGCTTTTTAGTTTGATATAGTCCCATTTGTTCATCCAGTCCTTTATATAACTTGACCATGGAGATAAATGGCAAAAATATTGCTATGAGATTTCACAGAGTTTACTGCCTATGGTTTCTTCCAAGATGTTTATAGATTCACAACTTACATTTAAGACTTTTATCCATTTTGAGTTTATTTTTGTGAATGGTGTAAGTTGGCAGTCTAGTTTCATTTTTTTGCATGTACCTGCCCAATTTTCCCAACACCATTTATTAAAGAGACTGTCTTTACTCCATTTTATACTCTTGCCTCCTTTGTCAAATATTAATTGATAATAAAGGTGTGGGTTTATTTCTGGGTAATCTGTTCAATTCCATTGATCTATATACCTGCTCTTAGGCCAATATCAAGCTGTTTTGATTACAGTGGCCTTGTAGTATAACTTGATATTAGAAAGCACGGTATCTCCACTTTATTCTTTATTTTCAAGGTTGCTGAGGCTATTCTTGTTCTTTTTTGGGTTTATATAAATTTCTGGAATATTTGTCCCATATCTTTGAAGTATGTCATTGGTATTTTAATAGGAATTGCATTGAATTTATAGATTACTTAGGGTAGTATAGACATTTTAATGATATTTATTCTTCCTATCTATGAATACGATATATGCTTTCACACATTTGTATCTTCCTTGATTTCTTTTTTCAATGTCTTATAATTTTCCAAGTACAAGTCTTTTACCTCCTTGGTTAAATTTATTTCTAGGTACTTTATTTTTGTTGTTGTTGCAATAGCGAAGGGTATTGTTTTCTTAATTTCTCTTTTTGACAGTTTATTTTTTTATTTCTTTTTATTTTATTCAATTTTAGAGAAAGGAGAGAGAGAGAGAGAAGGGGGGAGGAGCAGGAAGCACCAGCTACCATATGAGCCTTGAGAAGGCAAGCCAGTGTTTTGAACTGGTGACCTCAGCATTCAGGTCGAGGCTTTATCCACTGTGCCACCACAGGTCAGGCCCAAGTTTATTTTACATGTGTAAAAATGCCACTGATTTCTGAATTTTAATTTTATATCCTCTACTTTGTTGAATTCATTGATCAAGTCTAGTAGTTTTTTGACTGAGACTTTAAGGTGTTCTATGTATAGTATGTCATCAACAAATAATGATAGCTTTATTTCTTCTTTTCCAATTTGGATGCCTTTTGTTTCTTTTTCTAGTCTGATTGCTGTGGCTAGGACGTCCAGGACTATGTTAAATAAGAGTGATGAAAGGGGTTACCCTTATCTAGTTCCTGATCTTAAGGGGATTGCTTTTAATTTTTTTTACATTATTGCTATTATTTTTTAAAATTAATTTTTTTATTATTGAATTTAATGCAGTGACATTGATAAATCAGGGTACGTATGTTGAGAGAAAACATCTCCAGATTATTTTGACATTTGATTGTGCTGTATACCCCTCCCCCAAAGTCAAATTGTCTTCTGTCACCTTCTATCTGGTTTTCTTTGGGCCCCTCCCATCCCCCACCCCCTGTCTCCTTCCTCGCCCCATCCTCCCTCCTCCCACCCCCACCCCTGTTGCCATCACATTCTTGTTCATGTCTCTGAGTCTCATTTTTATGACCAATCTATATATGGATTCATATAGTTCTTACTTTTTTCTGATTTAATTATTTAACTCCATATAATGTTATCAAGGTCCATCCATGTTATTGTAAATGATCTGATGTCATCATTTCTTATGGCTGAGTAGTATTCCATAGTATATATATACCAAAGCTTTTTAATCCACTAGTCCTCTGATGGATACTTGGGCTGTTTCCAGATCTTCGCTATTGTGAACAATGCTGCCACAAACATGGGGGTGCATTTCTCCTTTTGGAGCCGTTCTATGGTGTTCTTGGGGTATATTCCTAAAAGTGGGATAGCTGGGTCAAAAGGCAGTTCGATTTTCAGTTTTTGAGGAATCTCCATACTGTTTTCCACAGTGGCTGCACCAGTCTGCATTCCCACCAGGAGTGCAGGAGGGTTCCCTTTTCTCCACATCCTCGCCAGCACTTATTCTGTCTTGTTTTGTTGATGAGCGCCATTCTGACTGGTGTGAGGTGATATCTCATTGTTGTTTTAATTTGCATTTCTCTAATGATTAGTGATGTTGAGCATTTTTTCATATGCCTATTGGCCATCTGTATGTCCTCTTTGGAGAAGTGTCTATTCATCTCTTTTGCCCATGTTTTGATTGGATTGTTTGTCTTCCTGGTGTTGAGATTTACAAGTTCTTTATAAATTTTGGTTATTAACCCCTTATCAGACTTATTGTCAAATATGTTCTCCCATTGTGTAGTTTGTCTTTTTATTCTGTTCTTGTTGTCTTTAGCTGTGCAAAAGCTTTTTAGTTTGATATAGTCCCATTTGTTTATCCTGTCTTTTATTTCACTTCCCCGTGGAGATAAATCAGCAAATATATTGCTCCGAGAGATGTCCGAGAGCTTACTGCCTATGTTTTCTTCTAAGATGCTTATGGTTTCACGGCCTACATTTAAGTCTTTTATCCATTTTGAGTTTATTTTTGTGAGTGGTGTAAGCTTGTGATCTAGTTTCATTTTTTTGCAGGTAGCTGTCCAATTTTCCCAACACCATTTGTTAAAGAGGCTGTCTTTACTCCATTGTATTTTCTTACCTCCTTTGTCAAATATCAGTTGTCCATAGAGCTGTGGGTTTATTTCTGGGTTTTTTGTTCTGTTCCATTGATCTATAATGCCTGTTCTTATGCCAGTACCAGGCTGTTTTGAGTACAATGGCCTTGTAGTATAACTTGATATCAGGAAGTGTGATACCTCCCACTTTATTCTTTTTTAAGATTGCTGAGGCTATTCGTGTTCTTTTTTGGTTCCATATAAATTTTTGGAATATGTGATCTATATCTTTGAAGTATGTCATTGGTATTTTAATTGGTATTGCATTGAATTTATAGATTGCTTTGGGTAATATAGACATTTTAATGATGTTTATTCTTCCTAACCATGAGCACGGTATATGCTTCCACTTGTTTGTATCTTCCTTGATTTCTTTTATCAATGCGTTGTAATTTTCCTAGTATAAGTCTTTAGTCTCCTTGGTTAAGTTTACTCCTAGGTACTTTATTTTTTTTTTGTTGTAATAGTGAAGGGGATGTTTCCTTAATTTCTCTTTCTGACTGTTCATTGTTGGCATATAAAAATGCCTCTGATTTCTGAATATTGATTTTATATACTGCCACTTTGCTGAATTCATTTACTGGGCCTAGTGGTTTTTTGACTGAGATTTTAGGGTTTTCTATATACAATATCATATCATCTGCAAATAATGATAGTTTTACTTCTTCTTTTCCAACTTGAATGCCTTTTATTTCTTCTTCTTGTCTGATTGCTGTGGCTAGGACTTCAGGACTATGTTAAATAAGAGTGGTGAAAGGGGGCACACCTGCCTTGTTCCTGATCTTAAGGGGATTGCTTTTAATTTTTGCCCATTGAGTATGATGTTGGCTGTGGGTTTCTCAAAGATGGCTTTTATCATGTTGATGTATGTTTCCTGTATTCCCACTTTGCTGAGAGTTTTGATCACGAATGGGTGCTAGATTTTATCAAATGCTTTTTCTGCATCTATTGAAATTATCATATGATTTTTCTCCCTCTTTTTGTTTATGTGATGAATCACATTGATTGATTTACAAATATTGTACCAGCCTTGCCTCCCCAGAATAAATCCCACTTGATCATGGTGTATGATTTTGTCCATATATTGTTGGATCCGGTTTGATAATATTTTGTTGAGGATTTTAGCATCTATATTCATCAGAGATATTGGCCTATAATTTTCTTTCTTTGTGTTGTCTTTGCCTGGTTTTGGAATCAGAATTATGCTCGCCTCATAAAAGGAGCTTGGAAGTCTTCCTTCCTCTTGAATTTTTTGAAATAGTTTGAGAAGGATAGGAGTTAGTTCTTTGAATATTTGGTAGAATTCAGTTGTGAAGCCATCAGCCCCAGACTTTGTTGGGAGTTTTTTGATAACTGTTTCGATCTCATTTGGTGTAATCGGTCTGGTTAGGTTTTCTGATTCTTCTGGATTGATTTTTGGAAGATTGTATGTTTCAAGGAATTTGTCCATTTCATCTAGGTTGTCTAGTTTTTTTGGCACACAGTTCTTCATAGTATTTTCTTACAATATTTTGTATTTCTGTTGTGTCAGTTGTTATTTCTCCACTCTCACTTCTAATTTTATTTATTTGAGTCCTCTCTCTCTTTTTCTTGGTGAGTCTGGTTAAAAGTTCATCAATCTTGTTTACCTTTTCAAAGAACCAGCTCCTAATTTCATTGATCCTTTGTATTGTTTCTTTAGCCTCTATGTCATTTATTTCTGCTCTGATCTTTATTATTTCCTTCCTTCTACTACATTTGGTCTCTACTTGCTGTTCTTTTTCTAGTTCTTTTAGATGCAGGGTTAAGTTGTTTATTTGAGCTTTTTCTAGCTTCTTAAAGTGTGCCTGTAGTGCTATGAACTTCCCTCTCAGTACTTCTTTTACTGTGTCCCATAAATTTTGAGTTGTATGCTCATTGTCATTCGTTTCTAGGAATTTTTTTATTTCTTCTTTGATCTCATTGTTAACCCATTCATTATTTAATAACATGCTATTTAGTTTCCAAGTGTTTGAGTATTTTTCAGTTTTTCTGTTTTGATTGATTTCTAGTTTCATGCCATTGTGATCAGAGAAAGTGCACGATATGATTTCAATCTTTTTAAATTTGTTGAGACCACTTCTGTGCCCTAACATGTGGTCTATCCTAGAGAATGTACCATGAGCACTTGAAAAGAATGTATATTCTGCTACTTTAGAGTGAAAGGTTCTGAAGATATCTATTAAATCGAGTTGATCTATTATGTTCTTTAATTCTGCTGTTTTTTTTTGTTAATTTTCTTTCTTGAAGATCTATGTAGTGATGTTAGTGGGGTATTGAAATTCCCTACTATTATAGTATTGCTGTTGATCTCGTCTTTTAAATCCATCAAAGTCTGCTTTATATATGATATTTAGGTGTTCCTATATTAGGTGCATAGATATTTATAATGCTCATATCTTCCTGTTGGATTGTTCCCTTTATCACTATGTAATGACCTTCTTTATTTCTTAGTATAGACTTTGTTTGAAAGTTCATTTTGTCTGATATAAATATTGTTACCCCAGCTTTTTTTTTCATTTCCATTGCATGAAATATTTTTCCTCATTTTTTTATCTTCAGTCTATGTGTATCTTTTGTTTTAAGGTGTGTCTTTTGTAGACAGCATATGTATGGGTCCTGTTTTCTTATCCATGAAACTACCCTATGTCTTTTGATCAAATCATTTAATGTATTTACATTTAAGGTTATTATTGATATGTAGTTGTTTATTGCCATTTTATTCTTTAAAGCTGTATTCCTCTTCTGCTATATTCTTTTTTCTCTTTTGATCTGTGTACAACAGGCCCCTTAGCATTTCTTGCAGCATTGGTTTGGTTGTAGTGAATTCCTCAATTTTTTTTTTTTTTTTGGCTGGAAAGCTTTTTATTTCTCCTTCAATTTTAAATGATAGCCTTGCTGGATAAAGTAGTCTTGGTTGTAGGCTCTTGTTCTGCAGTACTTTGAATATTTCTTGTCATTTCCTTCTGGCTTCGAGTGTTTCTGTTGAGAAGTCGGATGTCAGACTTATGGGGGCTCCTTGGTAAGTGATAGTCTTTTTTTCTCTAGCAGCTTTTAATATTTTCTCTTTATCACTTAGCTTTGGTATTTTAATTATGATGTGTCTTGGTGTAGATTTCTTTGGGTTTCTCTTTAAAGGAGTTCTCTGTGCTTCTTGAACTTATGAGACATTTTCCTGCCTTAATTGAGGGAAGTTTTCAGCCATGATATGTTTGAACAAAGTCTCTATTCCTTGTTCTTTCTCTTCTTCTTCAGGAATCCCTATGATGCAGATGTTATTTCTCTTCATGTTGTCACAGAGCTCTCTAAGAGTTTCCTCAGACTTTTTGAGTCTCTTTTCTTTTTTCTGCTTTGCTTCCGTGCCTTCATTTATCTTGTCCTCTAACTTGCTGATTTGATTCTCAGCTTCATCCATCCTGCTTTTAATTCCTTCCATTGTGTTCTTCATTTCTGATATTGTATTTGTCATTTCTGATTGATTCTTTTTAATTAATTCAATGTCCTTTTTTATATTTGCTATCTTTTTATTTAGGTGTTTGTAATGACCATCTATTGTTATTCTAATATCTTTGAGCATCCTAACAATTGTTATTGTAAACTCTGCATATGGTAATTTGGTTATATCTGACTCATTCAGGTCTTTTTCTGGGAATTTCTCTTGATTCATTTGTGTTGCATTTCTCTGCTTTTTTATTTTGTCTGTGTAAAAGAAGGTTTTGGCCACTGGAGTCCATTGAGTGTGGCCTCTGTGTTCCCTAGGTGTGGTCTGTCTGCAGGCCTGCCACCCCCTCTGCTGTTGCTGCCTAGGCCGTTCGGGTATGGGCGTTGCCAGTGCCTGCCCACTGGGGCTGTTGCTGTGGTTTCTGCCTCTCCTTCACTGGAGTGGCTGTAATCTTGTGCTCAGGTGTACAAGCCTTGGTGGCCTTGACCTTCGTCCCACCCCTGCAGGTGGCATTATGCTAGGCCCTGAGAGCAGGGGTGAGCACCTTTGCTCAGCTGCGGGTCTCCACCTGATTCCAGGCTTTCATCCTGCCCCTGCAGGACAAGCCCGCTTGTGGGATGGCTGCAAGCCTTGGCTCCACAGGCTGGGTGGGATTGCCTGCCCATGCTAAGTAGCATGACTCTGTCTGTTCTGGGATTTTGGCTTTACCCCCATGGCAGAAGCCAGCTTCCAAGTCAGGCCACAAGCCTCAGTTCTGTGGGCGGGGCAAGGCTGTGCTCCTGCACCCTTGCTCAAGGGCGGGTCTCCACCCCTTCTGGGGCTTCTGCCCTTCCCCTGCAGGCAGGATTGCAGGCAGCCCGCAGCTGGGCTTGACCACTTTTGCATGTCCTCTCTTCCCCAGCTGGGCAAGACTGAGCTCACACCTGGGCCTCAGTGGTGGTCAGCCGGCTTCCGCCCTTGCCGACAAAACCGCGCTTCCATGTCCCGCCACCATCCACCCTCGGGCGAGCACTCAGCCGTGTGGGTGAGGGTACTGCAGCTCAGACCTTAAGACTCACTACTGTAGCCCTGAAAGCTCCCTCCTTCTAAACAACTCTGCTCTGAGTGCTGTGGGAAAGCTTGTTTGGCTGGTGTCCTGCTTCCCTTTGCTGGTATTGCTGTTTCCAGGGGAAATATTCACTTCAGATTTGGGGAGTGACTTGTCACATGGATTAGATTGGCTGTCTCTTAAAATGTTTATCTCTGTGCATCCTAGATTATACTCTCTTCTTGCTACTCCAGTCCTCTCATCTCTTCTGGTCCCCCGGAGCCCTAGGTGAGTGGTTGTGAGAGAGGTTTTCTGCGTGGTCCCTTTAAGAAGAATCCTGGGTCTGAGAAATCAGTCTCTTTCTCACAAACAGTATCCTGACTTGTTTCCAGCTAAATACTGTCCATACACCTCTTCTAGGCTCTGTGGCTGCAGGCTGGGGCTTTGTTCCTGGGGCCCAGGACCCTCCCCTCTCTGCTAAACTCACTTCCCGCCATGCGAGTCTCTCCCAGCTGCCGTTTGCTCCAGGGAGCTGGGCAGCCCTCTCCGTGTTTCCGCTTTTCCTACCAGTCTCAGTGTGGCTTCTTCAGTGTTCCTTGGTTGAAGAGTCCTTAGTATAGTCCAAAGTTGGTTGTTCCAGAAGATGGTTCTTAAAATTAGTTTGTAATCCATTTTGGTTATGGGAGGTGAAAGTTGTATGTTCGCCTACTCCATTGCCATCTTGTCTTCCTGCTTTTAATTTCTATCCATTGAGTATGATATTGGCTGTTGGTTTGTCATAGGTGGCTATTATTATGTTGAGATATTTGAGGTATGCTCCCTGTATTCCCACTTTGCTGAGAGTTTTAATCATAAATGGGTGCTGGACTTTATCAAATGCTTTTTCGGCATCTATTCATATAATCATTTGATTTTTTATTCTTTCTTTTATTTATGTGGGAAATTACATTTGTTGATTTGTGAATATTGTACCAGCCTTGCCTCTCCAGAATAAATCTCACTTGATCTTGATATATGATCTTTTCAATGTATTGCTGAATCTGGTTTGCTAATATTCTGTTAAGAATTTTGGCATCTATATTCATCAGGGCTATTGGCCTATAGTTTTTTTTCTTTGTAGTGTTTTTACCTGATTTTGGAATAAAGACGATGCTTATCTCATAAAAGGAGCTTGAAAATCTTCTCTCCTCTTGAATTTTTTTAAAAATCTTGAGAAGGGTAGCTGTTAGTTCTTATTTGAATGTTTGGTAAAATTTGCCTATGAAGCCATCTGGTCCAGGACTTTTGTTTGCTGGGTGTTTTTTGATAACTGTTTCAGTTTCTTCAGCTGTAATGAGTCTGGGTTTTCTGATTCTTCCTGATTGAGTTCTGGAAGATTGTTTGTTTCTAGGGATTTATACATTTCATCTAGGTTGTCCCATATTTTGGCATTTAGATCATCCTGGTCTTTTCTTACAATCCTTTGTATTTCTGTGGTTTAGTTGTTACCTCTCCACTTTCATTTCTCATTGTATTTATTTGAGTCCTCTCTCTCTCTCTTTTTCTCTCTCTCTCTTTTTTATGAGTCTGGCTAAAGGTTCGTCAATCTTGTTTACCTTTTCAAAAAAACAGCTCTTGGTTTCATTGATCTTTTGTATTTTCTTTTTAGTCTCTATGTCATTTATTTCTGTTCTGATCATTATTATGTCCTTCCTTCTATTTCCTTTGGGATTTGTTGTTCTTTTACTAGTTCTTTTACACGCAGGGTAAGGTTGTTTACTTGAGTTTTTCTTGCTTCTTAATGTATGACTGTAATGCTATGATCTTCCCTCTCAGGAATGCTGTGCTGTTTCCCATAGATTTGTGTTGTTGTATGTTTGTTTTCATTTGTTTCAAGGAAATTTTTAATTTTTTCCTTGATCTCATTGTTAACCCTTTTGTTATTTAATAACACACTATTTACCTTCCAAGTATTTGAATGTTTTTTCAGGTTTTTTTTGTAGTTGATTTCTATTTCATGCCATTGTAGTTTGAGAAGATGCTTGATGTGATTCCAGTCTTCTTAAATTTATTCAGACTTGTTCTGTGTTCTAACATGCGGCCTATCCTAGAGATTGAAACATGATCACTTGATAAGAATGTATATTCCGCTGCTTTGGGGTGAAAGATTCTGAAGATATCAATTAAGTCCAATTCAGCTAATGTGTCATTTAATGCTGTTGTTTCTTTGTTAATTTTATGTCGTGAGGATGTATCTATTGATGTTAGTGGGGTATTAAAATCTCCTACTATTATTATATTGCTGTTGATCTCACCCTTTATGTCCATCAAAATCTGCTTTAGATATTTTGGTACTCCTATATTAAGCACATAAATATTTACAATGGTAATATCCTCCTGTTAGATTGCTCCTTTATCCTTATGTAGTGACCTTCTTTTTTTTTTTTTTTTTTTTTTCATTTTTCTGAAGCTGGAAACGGGGAGAGACAGTCAGACTCCCGCATGCGCCCAACCGGGATACACCCGGCACACCCACCAGGGGCGAAGCTCTGCTCACCAGGGGGCGATGCTCTGCCCATCCTGGGGGTCGCCATGTTGCGACCAGAGCCACTCTAGCGCCTGGGGCAGAGGCCACAGAGCCATCCCCAGCACCCGGGCCATCTTTGCTCCAATGGAGCCTTGGCTGCGGGAGGGGAAGAGAGAGACAGTGAGGAAAGCGCGTGGAGGGGTGGAGAAGCAAATGGGCGCTTCTCCTGTGTGCCCTGGCCGGGAATCAAACCCGGGTCCTCCGCACGCTAGGCCGACGCTCTACCGCTGAGCCAACCGGCCAGGGCCTGTAGTGACCTTCTTTATCCTTCACTATAGCCTTTGTTTTAAAGGCTATTTTTATAGATATAAGTTTTGCTATACCAGCTTTTTTTTTTTTTTTTCTCATTTCCATTTGCAGAAAATACTTTTTTTCCATCCCTTCACTTTCAGTCTATGTGGATGTTTTGTTCTGAGGTGGCTCTCTTGTAGACAGCATATGTATGGGTCCTGTTTTTTTATTCATGCAGCTAGTCTATGTGTTTTCATTGGAGCACTTACTCCATTTACATTTAAGGTTATTATTGATATGTATTTATTTATTGTCATTTTATTCTTTAAGTCAACAGTCCTCTTTATTTTAATTTCTTTTTCCCTTTGCTCTTTTTACAACAGACTCCTTAACATTTCTTGTAGTACTAGTTTGGTTGTAATGAATTCCTTGAGTCTTTTATTGTGTTTGTGTCTGGGAAGCTTTTTATTTCTTCCTTAATTTTAAATGATAATCTTGCTGGATAAAGTGGTCTTGGTTGTAGGTTCTTGTTTTGCATCACTTTAAATATGTTTGTGAATCCCTTCTAGCCTCAAGTGTTTCTGTTGAGAAGTCAGATATTATTCTTGTGGGGGCTCCTCTGTACGTAATTAACTGCTTTTCTCTTGCAGCTTTTAGAATTCTTTCTTTGTCTCTTACATTGGCACTTTAATTAGGATGTGTCTTGGTGTAGGCATTCTTGGGTTCCTCTTTAACGGGACTTTCTGTGCTTCTTGAACTTGTGTGACTTTTTCCTTAATCAAGTTAGTGATGTTTTCAGCTATGATTTCTTCAAATAAGTTCTCTGTCCCTTGTGAGTTCTCTTCCTCAGGAACCCCTATGGTGCAGATGTTTTTCTTCATGTTGTCACAGAGGTCTCTTAGAGTTTCATCAGTCTTTTTGAGCCACTTTTCATTTTTCTGCTCTATTTCTGTACTTTTGTTTGTCTTGTCCCCTAAATTGCTAATTTAATCCTCTGCTTCATCCAGTCTGCTGTTGATTTCTTCTAGTGCAGTCTTCATTTCTGATATGGTATTTGTCATTTCTGACCGGTTCTTTTTTATGATATCAGTGTCCTTTTTGATGCTTGCTATCTCATTACTTAGGTACTCATTATGATGATCCATTGTTGCTCTAAGATCCTTGAGCATCGAAAAAATCATTATTTTAAACTCTGCATCTGGTAATTTGGTTACTTCCATTTTATTTAGTTCTTTTTCTGGGGATTTTTCTTGTTGATTCATTTGGGTCATATTTTTTCCCCCTTTTTGTCTGTGTATTAGGTAGCAGTGTCCTACTTTGAATTCTTTTGTAGTATTTTTATGAAGAAGATGGACTTGGTAGTATTGATATCTAGGCCACCTGATTTTCTTGCTCTAGGAATGCTTCTTAAGGGTAGTGTTTCCCCTTCTGTTGTATGTGAGTATTGAATGCAGTTTGTCATTTCATGGATGCAGTTGTCTCTTCAGGAAAGCTGGCTCTAAGGTTCAACCTTGGTCATGTGTATAAACACTGTGCAGTGTCTGTCCTGTTGGACATATTTATTCTCCATATTTTCTGATGCCTATTGGACTCTTCCTTTGTGTGTGCTGCTTATGTAGTTAGTTGAGTCTAGGGTTGGTTCTGTCTGCCACCCACTACTGGTTGTTATGGTTCTCAGTCTTCTGGGGTTGACATCAGTCGTTGTTTGTAGCCTGCTGTGGGCTCCTTCTCTGGAGCTAATGCTCTTTTTGCTGTTTGCATCTATGTTTCCTGTGCCTGGGTAGTGTGAGAGGGGCCAACCTGTGTATAAGGATAAGCTTTCTCCTGCTTAGAAGTCATAGCAGCTCCATAAAAGCCCCAAGCTCCATATGATTTGACTCTACTTTTCAGTTGCTCTATCTCCTCTTACAGCTGCCTGGTCTTTCTACAGAGTCTTCTGTAGAAAGATTGTAGTGTGGACTCAGGCTGGCTTCACCCAAATGAAACCTCTACTGGTTGTATGCTTGGTGAGTTAGGGCAGCAGAGTTTGGAAATTCAATGTTAGTGGTATCTCCTACTTCAGGAATCTTTTGGTCAGGGTCTCAGTATGGAGAAAGTGGCTCCTACTCCAGAGCCTAATCCCTCAGCCTCTGCTGGATACTCAAATTTTATTTCTCCTAGCAAGGTAAACAGCATGTTCATATCTAGTAAGGCCAATGGTTTCCTTTTTGTTACTTCTTACATCTGGTGAGACCCTGGTCTCTGGGAGGAAGACTGAGAGAGCCTTCTCCTGGGGCTTACTGTACCTCCCAGAAAGTGGCCAAGCCCCTTGACCAGATGCAACAATAGGCTCTCAGGGATCCACACTTTAAATATTCATGCTCCAAGCCTCTCTCCCTTCCCCCTGTGGAATATAGCCCAGCAGGCAGGATATCTAACACCCAGTCTAGCTAGCTGTGAAATTCCACTCTGTCTAATGCACATGAGATGCTGTGCCAGTGCTGATCACAGAGAGCGGTAGTTGCTCCAGCTGGGCCAGGTGTAAGGAACCCTTCCTTTGGATACCCTTGTAGTAAGGATTGTTAGGTTCTGAACTGATGCTCTCCACAGCTGGCCACTGGAGGTCATAGGCCTCCCTGTAGGGAACCTGGCACAGACCAGTGGTAGACACTGCCCATGATGGGCCCTCAGCAACCTTCTTGAAACTGCAAGCAATCCAGAGTTTGTGGTTGCCTCTGCTTGGTCCAGGTTTACATGGAAATACTTAGCTGCTTACCTTGTCTGGCTGTTACCCACCATGGATCTGGGGGAAAGTCCACTGAAAAGTCCAAGGTCCCCTGAGCTCCGCCTCCTGCAGCCTCTGTCTGCTGGCTGCTTTTTGGGCTTGGTCACTGAAAAACACCTCTGGTCAAGTCTAAAGCCTGGGGCAATTCAGGGATTAGGAAGGGTAGTGGATGTGGCTCCTGCCCCTCAGCCCCAGGTGCCAGTCTGTCCAGACTTTTTTCACAGACCTTAGTAGGGTGTAGCCCCAGGAGTCTGGTAGGTGTGGCCTCTGAGACCCAGAGGTATGGTCTGCCTGTACTCTGGACAGTTTCTACTGAATCTCCCGTGAGCTGGAAATACCAGTCATAGACTTGAGATAGTGTGGGGGGAAATCTTCGGCCTCATTGCCAGAAAGCTGAGCCACTAAAAAGCTCCATGATTCCTGGAGGCTGACTTCTCAAAATGCCTGATCTCCATGACTGGGGCAGGAGAAACTCCTGAGGGTGAGGCAGTGGCTTTTTGCCAGGCTGATGCCACTCAGAAGGGAGTGCTCTACCCAAGAAAGATAGCAATTACAGTTTTGGAGAATGACTCAGCAAAGGTATACTAGTGGCCATCCCCCACAGTGTCTTTCCCTGGGCCACCAACCTCACATTCTCCTCACAGAACTCTAGTCCTCTCAGCTCTCCCCCCACCAGAGACCCAGGTAAGTGGCTGTGAACAAGATTTTCTGTGCTGGCCCTTTAAGACAGAGTCTGTGTCTCTGAGATCTCCCATCTCTTTCTCAGATAGAAACTTCAGCTCTTTTCACTACCAAATTCTGTGTGGGTGCCTCTTCTAGGCTCTGAGGCTCTAAGGTGGGGTGCCAGCCTGGGGATGAGGACCCTCCCTTTTCAGGGTGACCCTCCCCACAATAAGAATTTCATCAGACCCTCCACTTCCACTCTCTCCTGGGAGCAGAGCAGCCCTTTCTGCATTTTGCTTCTTTCTACTCATTTCATGGTGACTTCTATTATCTTTGGTTATAGACTCCTCTTCATTTAGTTCAAAGTTGGTTTTTCAAGATGATTGTTCTTTTATTTATTTATTTATTGTAACAGAGACAGAGAAAGAGACAGAGAGAGGGACAGATAGAGGCAGACAGGAAGAAAGAGAGATGAGAAGCATCAATTCTTTGTAGTGGCACCTTAGCTGTTCATTGATTGCTTCATCATATGTGCCTTGACCGAGGGGCTACAGCAGATCAAGTGATCCCCCCCACCTTGCTCAAGTCAGCGACCTTGGGCTAAGCTGGTGATCTTTGCTCTAAGCAGATGAGCCCATGCTCAAGCCAGCAACCTTGAGGTTTCAAACCTGGCTCCTCTGCATCTTAGTCCAATGCTCTATCTACTGTGCCCCCACTTGGTCAGGCATAAGATGATTGTTCTTAAATTAAGTTGTAATTTAATTTGGTCCTGGGAATAGGCATTTGCAACGTCTGCTTACTCTATTACCATCTTGGAACACCTGAGATGTCTTTTAATGGAAAAATTTTTAAGAGTAATATTCATATTCTCACTTTTTAAGACAAATAAAATAACCCATAATTCAACTTCTGTTTTGAACCACTAATTTATGCTATAATGGCAATTGATTTATTCTTTAAAAATACGGATTTATTGGCTTCCTTTTAGATATATTAAACCAAAATCTGAACAAATTGAATTTTGAAACTTATTTTTCAACATCTTTCTCAGTGAGTTTTATTTCACAAGCAAAGTATTTCTCCATTGGGAATCTCTGAAACATCAACAATAGTTTTCAAGGCTTGGTTCTGTCATTGGCCAACAAAGTCATTTTAGGTCTCCATTTCTTTAGATCTTAATCTTTCTTATCACTATAAAGTAATAAAATTGCTCTAGATAATCTCTAAAATCTTTCCTAAATCTATGTCTTATGCACTATGTAGGACAATTCAAAGGCTTGTGTCTTTGAATCAGATTGAGAATGTGATAATAATACTTCATATTTGAATAGCACTTCCAAATCTTGAAATGCTTTTACTTTTTATATCTGATCTGAGCCTAATAGTGTTAAGCAATAGAAAGGGAAAGTTAATACTTTTTATGGATGAAAAAACAGATTATAAATAAATAAATAAATAAATAAATAAATAAATAAATAAGGGATTTCTTCAAGGTTGAAAAATAATGAGTGTTAGTCTTGAATCCTGGTGTTCTTACGTTTTCCCATATTTACATGCATTTTTATCCAACCACAAACAAAGTAACAGTATAAAATAAAGATGATCAAAATTTTACATTTGTCTTACATATTTTCAGGAAGAATTGTAAAAACATAATATTAGAAAGTGGTGATCACATTTTCAAAATTAACTTTAGAGTATTTAAATTGAGAATACTTGTTTTACTTAACCATTGCCCTCCCATGACTTTGCCTATTCTTTGGCAGCAATGACAGTATAATGTGTTATAAAAATAGTTTTACATTTTTCCCAGACACAAGACTAAATTACATTTCCCAAGCTCTTGTAGATAAGTTGGGGCCCTGAAATGGAGATATGGCTAATGAAATATGTGTATGAGTGATGTACATCACTCCCAGATCTGATTTGTACAAGACTTTCATGCTTTATTGCTCATTATTTTTACTGTTTGTTTTGTGTCTGTGGTGATTTGGAAGGCCACACATTGAAGATAGCATTGATGGGAGCAATATGGCTCATTTCATGAATATAAGAAGCATCACCCAACATCCCCACATTTAACCCCATTAATCTCACTGGATTGTATTACCAGTGTTAAACTATTGAGTGTTAAATCACTGAGATTTTTGTGGTGATCTGTTATAGTAACTATAATACTCTGATTAATAACACCTTTAACTTTGTCTGTTTCCAATTTTACTTCTACTAGTTGGTAATTTATATATTCATTTTATCATCTTAAAATAGTTTTTTTCTGGAAAGTATACATCATCTTTGACTGATTTACCTCTTCTTTAAAAGGTAAATATTTAAAAAAACTTTTATAGCATTATATGCTATTACTTTTGAACTTGAATATATAGACATAATGCATATATATATATAATACATGTATACATATACATAATATATGTAAATAAATTTATAAATATAAACCTACAGGACATTATTATTATTATTTTAAATGGTGAATATTTGTTTTAATTTATCCATATGTTTATCATTTTTATTTATTTGGGGGTCAGAAAATTTATTTATTTTACTTCTTCTTTCCCCTTACTTAGCTTTATTGAGATATAATCAATACATAACATTATATTAGTTGAAGATTTACAATAATACATTGATTTGGTATCTTTATAAATTACAAAATCATTACCACTATAGTAATTGCTACCCACCTTTATCCCATCACATAGTTACCTTTATTGTGTGTTTGTATGGTGAGATTATTTAAGATTTACTCTCTTAGTGATATCAAGTATCTAATTCAGTATTATTAACTATAATCACCATGCTTGTTAATCTTATAACTGGAAGTTTATAACCTTTCACCAGTGTACCTCATTTCTCTCACTCTGTAACTCCTAGTAACTGCCACTTTACTCTCTGTTTCTCTTTCTAAAATTTTACATGTAAGTAATCTCATATAGTATTTGTCTTTCTCTATCTTATTTCACCTTACAGTATGCCCTCAATTTTTATCCAAGTTGTGACAAACAACAGGATTTCATTCTATCTTATGGCTGAATAATACTTTGATGCAAATAATTTTTTCTTTATTTATTCATCTGTTGACAGACAACACCTAGATTTTTTCCATATCTTGGCTATTGTGACTAATGTTGAAATGGGAGTTCAGATATCTTAATAAAATCCTGATTTCAATTTTTTAAAGGAGATATTTTACTGGAATGGAGGTTGATGGATTTTTAATTCTATTTTAATTTTTTGGAGGAATCTCCATAATGTTTTCTGTGGTGGCTATACCAATTTACATTCCCACCAACAGTGCATTAGCATTTCCTTTCTTTCACACCATGGCCAATACTAGTTATCTCTGACTTTTAGATAACAACCATTCTGACAGTCATATACAGTGATATTTCATTGTGGTTTGATTTGCATTTCCTGATGATTAGTGATGTTGAGCATCTTTTCATGTCTCTATTGGCTATGTATAAGTATTTTTAGAAAAATGTCTATTCAGTTCCTTGGTCCATTTTTAAATTGGGTTGTTAGTTTTATTGCTATATAGTGGTATATATTCTTCATCTATTTAGGGTATTACCCTTTTAACAGATATGATTTAAAAATATTTTCTATCATTTGGCAAGTTGCCTTTTTATTTTATATAATTGCTTCTTTTGGTGTACAGAAGCATTTTATTTTTTTAACTTTAAAAAGTATGTTTATTACCTTATTTTTTAATGAATTTATTTGGGTGACATTGGTTAATAAAATTACATAGGTTTTAAGTGTACAAGTCTATAATTCATCCTCTGTATATTGTATTGTGTACTAACCACACTGTTGTCTCCTTCCCTTACCGTTTACCCCCTCTTTACCCTCTCTACCTCCCCCTAAAACATTTTCGCTCTTGTAATCACCTTACTGTAGTCTGTATCTATGAGGCTTTTTCTTATTTTGTTTAAACCCCTTCACCTTTTTCCTCAGTCCCACTACACCTTCCCTTCAACAGTTGTCACTCTGTTCTTTGCATCTATGAGTCTGTTTCTATTTTGTTAGTCTATCTTGTTTATTAGATTCCACATATAAGTAAAATTATATGGTACTTGTCTTTCTCTGAATGGCTTATTTCACTTAGCATAATACTCTTTAGGTCCATCCATGCAGTTGAAAAGGGTAAGATTAGCATCTACTTTTTTACAGCTGGGTACTATGTCATTGTGTAAATGTACCACTTTTTCTTATCCACTCATCTACTGATGGGTATGGGCTGATTACAAGTCATGTCTATTGTAAATAACGTTACAATGAACATAGGGGTGAATTTATTCTTTTGTTTTCAGTATTTTTCTTGTGATTGATTACTAGTTTCATGCTATTATGGTCAGAAAGACACTTGATATGTTTTCAAACTTCTTAAGTTTTTTGAGACTTGTTTTGTATCTTAACATGTGGTTTAGTGTAGAAAATGTTCCATGTGCATTTGAATATATATTCTGCTGCTTTGAGGTGAAATGCTCTGAAGATATCAGTTAAATGATCTACTGTGTCATTTAAGGCTGCTGTTTACTTGTTAATTTTCAACCTACAAGATCTATCTAGTGATGTTAATATGATGTTAAAGTCCCCTATTATGACTATGTTATTGTTTACTATTCTTTTATGTCCTAAAGACATACTTTATGTTTTTAGTTGCTCCTATGTTGGGTGCATAAATATTTACACAGTTTATATTCTCTTGTTGAATTTGTTCCTTTATCATTATCTAGTGTTTCTTACTATAGCCTTTGTTTTAAAGTCAATTTTTTTGATATATTATGCTACTTCTGTTTTTTCCATTTTTATTTTCAGTAAATATTGTGTTCCATTCTTTACTTTTAGTCTGTGTGTATCTTGTACCTTTCATTCTGAGATTGGTCTCATACAGAGCATATATATGGGTGTTGTTTTCTTATTCATTTAGCTAGCTTATATCTTTTCATTGGAGATTTTAAGCCATTTACATTTAAAGTGATTACTGTGGCCCTGGCTGGTTGGCTCAGTGGTAGAATGTTGGCCTAGTGTGTGGAAGTCCCAGGTTTGATTCTGGGTCAGGGCACACTGGAGAAGTGACAATCTGCTTATTAACCCCCCCCTTCTCTCTCTCCCCCTCCCACAGCCATGGCTTGAATTGTTTGAGCAAAGTTGGCCCTGGGTGCTGAGGATGGCTCTATGGCTGTTCCTTAGGCTCTAAAATAGCACAGTTGCATAAGAACAAAGCAGTGTCCCCAGATGAGCAGGACATCACCCTGGTAGGGGGCTTGCTGGGTGAATCCCAGTCAGGGCACTGCAGGAGTGTATGTCTCTGCCTCCTCACCTATCACTTAATAAAAATAATAATAATAATAAAAAATAAAATGATTATTTCTGGGTATGTATTAATTACCATTTTATTCTTTTAACTATGTTCCTCTGTTTCTTCTTCTTCTTTTTTTTTGTGACAGAGACAGAAAGAGAGAGAGACAGATAGGGACAGACAGACAGTAAAGGAAAGGAATGAGAAGCATCAATTCTTTGTTGCAGCTCCTTAGTCTCCTTAGTTATTCATTGATTGCTTTCTCATATGTGCCTTGACTGGGGACTATAGCAGAGCAAGTGACCCCTTGCTCAAGCCAGTGACCTTGGACTCAAGCCAGCAACCTTAAGCTTCAAACCAGTGACCTTTGGGCTCAAGTCAGTGACCATGGGGTCATGTCTATGATCTCATGCTCAAGCCAGTAACTCTGTGCTCAAGCTAGTGAACTTGGACTCAAGCAGGATGAGCCTGTGCTCAAGCTAGCGACCTTGCAGTTTTGAACCTGGGTCCTCAGTGTCCCAGTTCGATGCTTTATTCACTGTGCCACCACCTGGTCAATCTTCTTCTTTTTTAAAGAAGTCCCTTTAACATTTCCTATAATACTTGTTTGGTAGTAACAAACTCTTTTAGCTCTTTCGAGAGAGAGAGAGAGAGAGAGAGAGAGAGAGAGAGAGAGAAAGAAGGGGTAAGGGTAGGGGTAGGGTGGTAAAGCAGAAGGTCACTACTTCTTTGTGCCCTTATTAGGAATTGAACCCAGCATCCACACACGGGGCTGATGCTCTACCACTTAGTCAACCAGCCAGGGCCTTCTTTTTCCTTCTCTTGTTTTTATTCTTCATTTTGCCCCTTTTTCCATTTTTTTAAAATTTTGTTTTATTATTATTATTATTTTTTAAGTGAGGGGAAGAGAGACAGAGAGGCAGACTTCCGCATATGCCTACAGGGATCCACCTGACAATTCAGTCAAGCTATCCTCAGTGACTGAGGCCAATGCTCAAACCAATCAAGCCACTGGCTATGAGAAGGTAAGAAAGAGAGGAGGGAGAGAAGGAGGGGAAGAGAAGCAGATGATCACTTCTTATATGTGCCTTGACTGGGGATTGAACGTGGGATTTCCACATGGCAGGCCAACACTTTACTCTCTAAGCCAACTGGCCAGAGCCCTCATTTTATGATTCTTTTGCTATTACACTTGTCACACAATATTATGTTAGTTTCAGATGTACAGCAGTGATTAGGCATTCATATAACTTACAAATTGATCACCCCAATTAGTACCCACCTGACACCATGCACAGTCATTGACTGTTATCCCCTATGCTCTACTTTACATCACAATGATTGTTTTTACAACTGGCAATTTGTACTCCTTGATTCCTTTAACCATTTCACCCATTCCCGAAACCTCTTCCCATCTGACAACCATCAGGTTGTCATCTGTATCTTTGAGTTGGTTTCTATTTTAGATGCCACATATCAGTAAAATATATAGTATTTGTATTTCTCTGATATATGTATTTCATTTAGCATAATACTATCTAGGCCTATCCATGTTGTCAAAAGTGGCAAGATTTTATTTTTTAATGTATTATCTTTATCCATTTGTCTATCAATGTACACTTAGGTTGCCTATGTCTTTTGATTAGAGCATTTAATCCATTTACATTTAAAGTACCTATTGACATGTGTGTCATTTTGTCATTTTGTTGTTTTCCAATTGTTTTTGTAGTTCTTTGTTGATTTATTTTTCTTTTGTTTTCTTCTCTTATATATTGATGTCTCTCTATAGTTTTGTGGTTAGATTCCTTTCTCTTATTTCTTTTTGCAGTCCTGCTGGATAGCTCAGTTGGTTAGAGCACTGTTCCAAAATACAGAGGTTGCCAGTTCAATCCCTGGTCAGGGTACATACAGAAGAGGTTGATGTTCCTGTCTCTCTTTCTCCTTTTTTTCTCTTGCTAAAATCAATCATAAATTTTTTTAAATTTATTTTTCAATTACAGTCAAGAATATATTAGTTTCAAGTTTACAACCCCATAATTATATATTCTATAACTTACAAAGTTATCAACCAGCAAAATCTAGTACCCATCTGATACCATACCTAGTTATTACAATACTATTGACTTCATTCTCTATACTGTCCTTTACATACATGTGACTATTCCTTGTATACCAAATTATACTTCTTAATCTCTTCACCTTTTTCATGCACTCTCTCAACCCTTCTTCCATCTTAAAGAATACCCATTAAGAATTCTTGTAATACTGGTCTGGTAGTGATGAACTCCTTTAGTTTTTTCTTCTCTGTTAAACATCTGTCCTTTGATTCTAAATAAAACCTTGGCTGGGTAGAGTAATCTTGGTTGTAGGTTCTTGCTTTTTATCACTTTAATATCTTTTGCCAGTCCCATCTAGCCTGCCAAGTTTCTGTTGAGAAATCACCTGACAGTTTTATGGGAGATTCCTTGTAGATAACTAACTGCTTTTCTCTTGCTACTTTTAAGAATCTCCCTCGGCCCTGGCTGGTTGGCTCAGTGGTAGAGTGTCGACCTGGCGTGCAGAAGTCCTGGGTTCGATTCCTGGCCAGGGCACACAGGAGAAGCGCCCATCTGCTTCTCCACCCCTCCCCCTCTCCTTCCTCTCTGTCTCTCTCTTCCCCTCCCACAGCCAAGGCTCCATTGGAGCAAAGATGGCCCGGGCCCTTAGGATGGCTCTGTGACCTCTGCCTCAGGCGCTAGAGTGGCTCTGGTCTCAACAGAGCGAGCCCCGGATGGGCAGAGTATCGCCCCCTGGTGGGCGTGCCGGGTGGATCCCGGTCGGGCGCATGCGGGAGTCTTTCTGACTGCCTCCCCGTTTCCAGCTTCAGAAAAATACAAAAAAAAAAAAAAAAAAAAAAAAGAATCTCCCTCTTTTTAAGAATCTTCCTTTGTCTTTACCTTTGGCATCTTAACTATGATGTGTCTTAATGTGGGTCAGTTTGTGTTCATATTGTATGGGAATCTCAGTGTTTCCTAGACTTGTATGTTTGTTTTCTTCACCAGGTTAAAAAAGGTTTTTGTAATTTTCTTCTATGTAGATTTTTTTTTTTTTTTTTAGAGAGAGAGAGACAGGAAGGGACAGAGAGGGATGAGAAGCATCAACTTGCAGTTTCATCACTTTAGTTGTTCATTGAATTGTTTCTCATACATGCCTTGACCGGAGGGCTCAAGCCGAGCCAGTCACCTTGCTCAAGCCAGCAACCTTGGACTTAAACCAGCAACCTTGGGCTTCTAGCCAGCAACCTTTGGTCTCTAGCTAGCAATCTTGAGATCATGTCGATGATCCCACACTCAAGCCAGTGCAGTGACCCCACACTCAAGCTGGCAAGCCCATGCTCAAGCCCATGAGCCTGCACTCTAGCCAGCAACCTCAGGGTTTCAAACTAGGGCGCTCAGCATCCTGGGCCAATGCTCAATCCACTGTACCACCACTGTTAAGGCTTATACAGACTTTCAATTATTTGCTCTCTTTCTTTTGCTTCTGGCAGCCCCATGATGTAAATATTGGTATGTTCTAAGTTGTCTCAGAGGTTTTATATACTATTCTTTTTTTATTATTTTTTTTTAATTCGCTGTTCTAATTGGGTGTTTTCTGTGTCCTTGTCTTTTAAATTTCTGATTTGATTCTCTGCTTCATTTACTGCACTGTTGATTCCCTGTAATATATTCTCTCTCTCTCTTTAAATTGATTTTCTAAAGAGAGAGAAAAAGGGGGAGGGGGAGGAAGAAAGAGAGATAGATAGAGAGATAAAGAGAGATAGAAACATTGATCTATTTCTGTATGTTCCCTGACCAGGGAGAGATCTGGAAACCTCTGCATATTGGGACAAATTAACAAAATAAGCTATCTGCTCAGGGCTTCCTGTAATCATTCTTCATTTCAGTTAATGTATTCTTGATTTCTGATGAATTCTTTTTTATATTTTCTAGTACTATTTTTGTTTTTTATCTTAAAAAATTCTCACTATGTTTATCTACTCTTTTCTTAAATTCATTGAGCATCCTTAAAACCAGTGTTTTGAACTTTGCATCTGGTAGACTGTTTGTCTTCATTGTGTTTAGTTCTTTTTTTGAACTTTAGTTCTACCTTTTCATTTGGGACATATTTCTTTGTCTTATTTTGGCAGCCTCCCTGTGTTGGTTTCTATAGATTATTATTTTTATTTATTTACATATTTTATTTATTTTTAATTAAGTGAGAGGCAGGAAGAAGAGAGACAGACTCCTGCATGTGGTCCAGCCAGGATTCACCTGACAAACCCCCTGTTGGGTGATACTCTGCCCATTTACTGCCATTGCTCTGTTGCTTGGCAACTGACCTATTTTAGTGTCTGAGGAGAGGCCATGAAGCCATCTTCAGCATTTAGGGCCAATGTGCTCAAACCAGTCAAGCCACGACTGTGGGAGGAGAAGAGAGAGAGAGAGATGGAGAAGGAGTAGTGGGGATGGAGAAGTAGATGGTTGCTTCTGCTGTGTTCCCTGACTCGAAATCAAACCCAGGACATCCGCACGCTGGCCTAGCGCTTTACCACTGGGCCAATTGGCCAGGGCCGGTTTCTATAGATTTACATAAAGCTGCTATACCACTCAGTTTTGGTAGAGTGGGCTTAGGAGATACAGAGCAATCTGCAAATGGCTGCTACTTTTACTAGGCTTGGAGGTGCCCAAGAGAGGCCAAGCTTCAAACCAAGGTTGGCTGCCACTAGTGCCAGGTCCAGGGCCACTTATCAAGAGGTATGGAGCACAAACACGCCAGAGGCTGCTTGTTTGAGAGATTTTTCAAAAATCTGAAACATGAGCCAATAGGCCATTCATATGGAAAAGCCACTGGAAAAAACTTGGGTGAATCCATCAGCTGGGTAGAGCAGAGTTGCAGGGACCAGGTTGATGGAGACTGAGATATGGCACCTGCCTGCCAGCTATGGTATAGGATGGCTCAGAATAGACAGTGGTTTCTGCCAGCCCGCTGCTTGGGTGAAAGATGTTCTCTAGCCTTTGTCCTTATATCAGACAATTTAGTTTCTCCCCAATTGTCCCTGATGCTTTTTGAGCTGATACCCCAGCTCTGAAGCATAAAGAAAATGAGTCTGAGTAAATGTATGACTGGGCCCTTTAAGAGGAATGCCTGGCCACAATCCCAAATTTTACAGCCAGAATTTACTTCCCAGCACTGAATCTGTGCTGGGGGTTCTGTCCTGACCCCTTGCTCCTTAGGGTTGGGACCTCCACAGCCAAGATAGCCTCACAACTTTTAATCAGCCACATGTAGGTTATGGGACCAGTTTCTTCTTCATATTCTTAGTTGTAGGACATTTGTTTAGCTAGATTTCAGGTGATTTTGAATCATGGTTTTTCTGTTGTTTAGTTATAACATTGATGTGGCTGTGGAAGGATTCAAGTATGACATTTACTATGCCAACATCTTGACCTGACCAATTTCTTTTTCTCATACAAAATTTTTTTATTTTTGGTTTGTGATTACCATGTACTTCATATAAACCAAGCTATGTCTATAGAAATCTGTTTCAACTGATGATCACCATATTTCACCATGTATAAGATGCACTTTTCGGGTCTAAAAACTAGATGAGTCTTATACAGTAGTATGACATTTCAAGTGCTATAGATGGAACTGAGGACAAGGCAATATATGAAGACAGTGATTCGTCATCAGACACAGATGAGGACAAGCTAATGGATGGGAGTTTTGACAGTGATGAGGAATTGTTTGAATTTTATATGAATAAAACTTGAGTTCAATAACTTTATGTAATACTTTTTTTTTTTTTCAAATTTCAGGCCTTAAAATTAAATGTGTCTTATACAGTGTAGCATCTTATACATGGGGAAATATGGTAAGTTTTAATGTAACTACCATTTTCACTCATTCCCTCTACATTTATGTTTTTGTCATTATTTTTACTTCTTTTGTATATGTGTATTTTTGTGTATTCCTTAATTTATTGTTGATATTACACATGCTCTTTCTACTTTTGCCTTTTAACCTTTTTACTAGCCTTGAGTTGGGTGATCCACTATTTGTTTGTCTTTGTCAGTGAGAATTTTTTTTACTATATTTTCTTTGTATTTTTAAAATATTTTATTTTTTACTTAAATAAGTGGCTTTCACACTTTTTTTATACAAATTTAGTGGTGGTAAACTCCTTTACATTTTTTTTCCTTGGGAAAACTTTTTATCTCTCCTTTGATTCTAAATTATAGCTATGGTAGGTAGAATAATCTTGGTAATAGGTCTTTGATTTTTATCACTTTGAATATCTTCTGCCATTTCCTATTGCTCTGCAAAGTTTTTGTTAAGAAATCAGCTGACAGTCTATGGGAGCTCCCTCATAGGTAACTAACTGTTTTTCTCTTGCTGCTTTTAATATTCTTTCTTTTTAACCTTTGGAGTTTAAATTATAATGTGTTTTAGTGTGGACTTATTTGTATTTATTTTATTTTATTTGGAACACTGAATTTCCTAAACTTGTATGTCTATTGTTGTTGTTGTTATTATTATTATTATTATTATTATTATTATTTTGCCAGACTTGGGAATCTTTCAGTCATTAATTTTTCAAATTGATTTTCAATCTTTTGCTTTCTCCCTTCTTTTTCTGGTACTCCTATGATACAAATATTGTTACACTTGATGCTATCCCAGAGTTTCCATAAGTTATCCTAATTAATTCTTTTTCTTTATGCTGTTCTAAGTGGATCTTTTCTGGCACCTTGCCTTCCAGATTGCTAATTTAATCTTCTGCTTGACCTAATCTGCTATTGATTCCCTCTAATATAGTCTTTTAAAAAATTATTGATTTATTTTAAAGAGAGGAGAGAAATAGAGAGAAAGGGAGAAGGGGGAGGAAGCATCCGCTGGTAGTTGCTTCCCATATATGCCTTGATTGAGCAAGTCCGGAGTTTCAAACTAGTGATCTCAGCATTCTAGGTCAATGCTTTATCCACTGCACCACCAAAGATCAGACTCTAATGTAGTCTTAATTTCAGTTATTGAACTCTTTAAGATATAAGCTGAAATTGACCCTTAAGCTGACTGGTTTTGTTTTATGTTTTATATCTCTTGTTGATGTTCTCATTGAATTAATCTATTCTTCCCCTAAGTTGATTGAACATTTTAATAACCAGCATTTTAAACTTTGTGTCTGATAGATAATTTCCATTTTATTTAGTTTCTTTTACTTGAATTTTGTTGTTTCTTCATCTGAGACTTTTTTTTGTTGCCTCATTTTGCCTGAATCATGTGTATTACTATGTATTACATAGCTCCACTAGGTCTCCCAATCTTGTCAGAATGGCCTTGTGCAGTAGGTGAGACCCAGTTGTACTGTCTCCATGTTCACCTGAGTCAAGTGTCACAGCAGTGTTCCTTATGTGGGTTGTGTATGTTTTCCTGGTGTAATTAAGCCTTTATTGCAATTGGTATCTCAGAGGTTGAAATTGATCAGCAGGCTGACTGACTGTAAGGAGTGCCTGTGACTACAGCAGACAAAATGTTGTATGATGGTTGACCCCACAGAGTGTGAATTGTTTTAATGGGGCATAGATGCCTGCCTAGTTCACCCTTTTGATGTGCCATTTGAGCAGCTAGTTGGGAGGTACTCTACTGTGGTCTACTATGGTGAGAAGCTGGTCACCTTGTATGATATATTAGATCTAGAGGTTCTTGGAAGGGGCTCCAGTGCAGGCCAATGTAAGCCACTATTTTTGCCCAGCTTTGGGCTGCCTGGTGGGAGCTACAAAATCAGTTGTGGTTGGTTGTCACTTGCGTTGGACTTGGAGGTACTTGAGGGTTACTATGCTGAGAATTTAGATCAGTGGCATTAGTGCCAGGCTTGAACTCTTTGGGGACCACAACAATGTGAATTAAAGATCACATCTTGTTTTGTGTGTGTGCCCACTAAGTTGAAGCTACATTCCAGGACAACACTGGCCACAGCTTATGCAGCTTATGCACATTTGGGGACATCTGATAGGAGTTACAATGCAAGTTAATACTACTTACCACTTATGCTAGGCTTAGCAAAAGGTAAAGAGAATGCTGAGGCTGCTATTGCTTTTAAGGTTTTGTTAACCTTTGAGAGATTTTAGAAAAGTCCATACCATGAGCTAGTCAGGCTGCTTGTGTGGAAGGAGCCAATAGAAAAGGCTTGGGCTGGGCATGTAAATTGGGTGGGGCAGGGTCTCAGAGAATTACCAGGGGCAATATGAATGATGTTAGCCAGGATAATGAAGAGCTCATATATAGATTTTGCATCTGCTTGTGTCTGATGGCTGGCTGGGGAGAGGGCTCAACAGAGTAGCAATGGTACCTGCCAGCACTTCTGTCCCTGGAGAGAGCTGCACTGACCCCTGTGCCTTCAGTTGTCATCATGAAGCTAGTCAACTCAATGCTGCCCTCTATTTCTTGGTACTCTTTGAGCATTTGTGCTAGAGCCCAGAATGAGTGAGTCTATGAAGAAGCAACTTCACATGGCCCCTCAATGGGTACACCTGGGGTTCAATCATCCCTTCATCTTAGACATATGGGGTCTTTGTTGGTTATCACAGCTAGATGCTAAGGATACACTTCTCCACACTGATGCCTCATGTTGGGTGTGGGGGTGTGGCCCCTCACTCCTCAGGGAGGACTTTCAAAGCCATGAAATCCTTTCTAATTCTTAAATGTTACACAGTAGGTGTGGGACCTGTCCATTCTTCATCTTTGTTTATTTTACCAGTCTTGTGGTGGCTTTTTCTTTATATTTGTAATTATAAAAGTCAGAAGAATTCAGCTCAGCTTGACTTCAGGTGGTTCTCAATGATGGTTATTTTAAAATTTACTTGTAATTTTGAGGAGGCAAAATTACAAGTTGGTTCTCAATGATGGTTATTTTAAAATTTACTTGTAATTTTGAGGAGGCAAAATTATTTTGAAGTTGCTTCTTCACAGACTCACTCATTCTGGGCTCTAGCACAAATGCTCAAAGAGTACCAAGAAATAGAGGGCAGTATTGAGTTGACTAGCTTCATGATGACAACAGAAGGCACAGGGGTCAGTGCAGCTCTCTCCAGGGACAGAAATGAGGAGGCAAGTTGTGTTAACTAAGACCTTTTACAGAATTCTCTCTTTATATTCCCTGTTCTGTATATCCCTCCTTTTCTTGATTTCCCATGCTTTAGTCTGAATAATATCTTCTGAGTCATCTATAATTTCATCAATTTTGTTTTAAAGTTATTTGTTATCAGTTGTAAAGCCAATTTATTAATTATTTTCTATTTCATTTTTTAAAGTTTTGCTATAACATTATACTTTCTAGGAATATGCCCAAATTTTTCTTTTTTTTTTCTTTTGTATTATATTTTTATTTGTGCATTTAATTTTTTTTAGAAAATTAACTTTAACACAGTGACATTGATCAATAAGAGTACATAGGTTTCAGGTAAACATTTCTATAGCATTTGAACTGTTGATTACGGTATGTTGTATACCCATCACCTAAAGTCAAGTCATTTTCCGTCACCTTATATTTGTTCTTTCTTACAACATTTCTCCTACCATCTACCCTGTCATCCTCCCCCATATCCTTTTCCTCTTGGCAACCACTTAATTTTTATCCATGTCAATGAGTCTCAGTTGTATATACCACCTATGTGTGAAATAATACAGTTCTTAACCTTTTCTGATTTTCTTATTTCAATCAGTATAACATTCTCAAGGTTCATCCATGTTGTTATAATGTAACAATGTCATCATTTCTTGTGGCTGAGTAGTATTCCATTGTATATATGTACCACATCTTTGTTCAAACCTCCATTGAGGGACACTTTGCTTGTTTCCATGTCTTGGCCACTGTAAATAATGCTGTGATGAACATGGGGGTGCCTTTGTCTTTACATACCAATGTTTTTGAGTTTTGGGGGTAGATACTCAGTAGAGGGATTGCTGGGTCATATGCTAATTTTATTCTTAATTTTTAAAAGAACCACCACACTTTCTTTCATCATGGTTGTATTAATTTACATTCCCACCAAGAGTGAATGAGGGTTTCTTTATCTCCACAGCCTCTCCAACACTTGTTATTACCTGTCTTGTTTATAACAGGTATCTTTATTCTTTTGATTTGCACTTCTCTAATAGCTAGTGAAAATGAGCATTTTTTTTCATATATCTTTGGCTATATGTATGTCCTCTTGGGAGAAGTGTCTGTTCAGGTCCTTTCCAAATATTTTAATTGGATTGTTTGCTTGTTTGTTGCTGAGCTTTGTGAGTTTTTTTTTATATATTTCATATATTAACCCCTTATTGGAGCTGCTGTTGCAAATACTATATCCTATTTAGATCTTTGATCCATTTTGAATTAATTTTTATGCAGGGGGATGAACTGTAGTCAAGCTTTATTCTTTTGAATGTGGCTTTCCAATTTTCCCAGCATCATTTATTGAAGAAGATTTCTTTCCTCCATTTTGTGTTTTTGGCTCCTCTGTCAAAGATGATTTGTTCATAAATATGGTTGTACTTCTGGGCTCTCTATTTTTTTCCACTGGTCTGTATGTCTGTTTTTTTTGCAACTACCATGCTGTTTTGATTTTAATGGCTCTATAGTATAATTTGAAGTCAGGTAGCATGATACCTCTATCTTCATTCTTTTTTCTCAGGATTGCTTTGGCTATTCGAGTTTTTTTTTTTTTTACAGGGATAGAGAGAGAGTCAGAGAGAGGGACAGATAGGGACAGACAGACAGGAACGGAGGAGAGATGAGAACCATCAATCACTAGTTTTTCATTGCAACACCTTAGTTGTTCATTGATTGCCCTCTCATATGTGCCTTGACTATGGGCCTTCAGCAGACCGAGTGACTCCTTGCTCAAGTCAGCGATCTTGGGTCCAAGCTGGTGAGCTTTGCTCAAACCAGATGAGCCTGCGCTCAAGCTGGTGACCTCGGGGTCTTGAACCCGGGTCCTCCGCATCCCAGTCCAACGCTCTATCCACTGCACCACCACCCGGTCAGGCACTATTCGAGTTTTTTTATGGTTCCATACAAACCTGATAATTTTTTACTCTATTTCTTTAAAAAATGACATTGTGATTTTGATAAGAATTGCATTAAAATTGTATATTGGTTTAAGTAATCTAGCCATTTGATTTTTTAATTTTATTATTATTATTTTTTTTACAGAGACAGAGAGAGAGTCAGAGAGAGGCGGATAGATAAGGACAGACAGATGGGAATAGAGAGAGATGAGAAGCATCAATCAATAGTTTTTCATTGCAACACCTTAGTTGTTCATTGATTGCTTCCTCATATATGCTTTGACCATGGGGCTATAGCAGACCGAGTAACACCTTGCTCAAGCCAGCGACCTTGGGTCCAAGCTAGTGAGCTTTTGCTCAAACCAGATGAGCCTGCGTTCAATCTGGCGACCTCGGGGTCTCAAACCTGGGTCGCCCACATCCCAGTCCAACATGCTATCCACTGAGCCATCATGTGGTCAGGCTGTAATATAGCCATTTTAACTATGTTGATTCTTTCAATCCATGAACATAGAATATTTTTTCATTTTATTGTATCTTTTTCAATTTCTTTGAATGTTTTGTAGTTTTCATTGCATAGGTCCTTCACATTCTTAAGTTTATTTGTAGGCATATTTTAATTTTTGTTGCAATTATAGAAGAAGTTGTTTCTTTGAGATTATTTCCCAATGTTTTATTGTTACTGTATAAAAAAGCAGTAAAATTTTTTATATTGATTTTGTATCCTGTGACATTACTGTATTGGTCTATTGCTTCTAATAGTTTTCTGGTGGAGTCTTTGAAGTTTTCTACATACAGGATTATGTCATTTGTGAAAAAGGAATACCTTTACTTCTCCTTTCCTGATATGCATGCCTTTTATTTCTTTCTCTTGCGTGATTGCCCTGGCTAAAACGTCCAGAACTGTTAAATAAGAGTGGAGACATTGGGTAGCCTTGTCTTGTTCCTAAGTTTAGAGGAAAACCTTCATTTTCTTCACCATTTAGTGTGATATTAGCTGATGTTGTTTCTTATCGAATGCCTTGACTGTATCTATTGATAGGATCATATGATCTTTATTCCTTGTTTTGTTGATGTGGTGTATTATGTTGAACCATCCTTGTACCAGTGAAATAAATCCCACTTGATTGTGATTTATTATTTGTTTTTACTGTGTTGTTGTATTTGATTTGCTTGTATTTATATTTTGTTTGGAATTTTTACATCTGTCTTCATTAGAGGTATGGGTCTGTAGTTTTGTTTGTGTGTATGTGTGTGTGTGCATGTGTGTGTGTGCGCGCACACGCACGCGTGTGCATTGTTCTTGCCAGGTTTTAGAATGAGGATTATGTTGGCCTAATAAAATTTATTGGGAAGTATTCCTTATTCTATATTTTGGAATACTTTGAGACAGATAGGTACCAAATCTTCTTTGAATGTTTGGTAGAATTCACCATTGTGGCCATTTGGTCCTGGACTTTTGTGTTTTGGGACATTTTTTTTTTTTTTTACAGAGACAGAGAGAGAGTCAGAGAGAGGGATAGACAGGGAGAGACAGACAGGAATGGAGAGAGATGAGAAGCATCAATCATCAGTTTTTCATTGTGACACCATAGTTGTTCATTGATTGCTTTCTCATATGTGCCTTGACCAGGGGACTACAGCAGACCAAGTAACCCCTTGCTCAAGCCAGTGACCTTAGGTCCAAACTGGTGTAATTTTGCTCAAACCAGATGAGCCCACGCTCAAGCTGGCGACCTCGGGGTCTCGAACCTGGGTCCTCTGCATCTCAGTCCGACGCTCTATCCACTGCACCAACACCTGGTCAGGCTGTTTTGGGAGATTTTTGATAGTTGTTTTTATTTCCTCCTGATTATAGGTCTATTTAGGTTTTCCACTTCTTTGTGACTTAGTCTAGGAAGATAGTATAGTTCTAGATATTTATCTATTTCCTCTAGGTTGTTGAATTTGGTGACATATAATTTTCATAATATTCTATGATTCTTTGTATATCTATAATGTCTGTGGTAATTTCTCCTCTTTCATTTTGGGTTTTGTTTTTTTGAGTATTTTCTATTTTTTCCTTAGTGAGTCTAGCTAGTGATTTGTCAATTTTACTGATCGTTTCAAAGACCCAGCTCTTTGATGTATTAATTTTTTCTGTAGTCTTTTTATTCTCTCATTTAGTTCTGCTCTACTTCTTACTATTTTGTTTCTTCTGCTGACTTTGTGTTGCCTTTGTTTTTCTTTTTCTAGTTTTTTAAGGTGTGATGTTAGATTGTTCACTTGGGATCTCTTTTGTTTCTTGATATAACCCTGTAATGACATAAACTTCCCTCTTATTACTGCTTTTGCTACATCCCAGGAAGTTTGTTATTTCATGTGGTCATTTTCATTTGTCTCTATATTTTTTTATCTCTGCTTTTATTTCTTCTTTGACCTAGTCATTTTTTAGAAGTATGTTGTTTAATCTTCACATTTCTGAGGTATTCTCTATTTCCTTTTTACAGTTAAATTCTAATTTCAAAGCCTTATGGTCAGAAAATTTTCTTAGTATAATTTCAATCTTTCTGCATTTGGTAATGTTAGTTTTGTGGCCGAACATATGATCTATCTTTGAGAATGTTTTATGCACACTGGAGAAGAATGTATAATCTGATGTTTGGGGATGAAAGGTACTATGAATGTCTATTATGTTCATTTGGTCCAGAATGTCATTTAAGGCTGCTTTTTAAAATTTAATTTTCTGTTGTGATAATCTATTTAAAGTCATCAATTGTGTGTTGAAATCTCCAAGTTTGCTCATTCTTTTGTCTGCTTCTATTTTTAGATCAGTTAATAGATGTTCCATATATTTTGATGCTCCCTGGTTCAGTGCATATATATTAAGAAGTGTTGTCTTCTTGGTACAATGTTATCTTTATTATTATAAAATGTCCATCTTTGTCTCTTGTTACCTTTATTGTCTTGAAGTCAGCATTGTCAGATATGAGTATGGCTACACCTGCTTTTCTTTGGATATTATTTTCTTGGAGAATCATTTTACAATCTTTTATTTTGAATCTACTTTTGTCCTTGCAGCTTAGATGTGCCTCTTGAAGGTAGCATATGGATGAGTTTTTCTTTTTGATCCAATTTGTTATTCTGTGCCTCTTAATTGGTGAGTTCCGTCCATTTATAAGTAGGGTAATTATTGATACTTGAGGGTTTCCTATAGCCACTTTATTTTTTGTTTTCTGATAGCTCTATATCTTGTTTGTTTCTTCTGTTTCTGTCTGTTGTTTGTGTTTAGTGCTATTCCATACTTCTTTCCTCTGTTTCTTATTCTTTAAGCTGTATGTTTCAGTAGTGGTATTTTCATGAATGATTACCAGTAGCTTAAGAAAAAAAATGTTCATATGTACAAGAGTTCTTTGTCATATGAGTGCTTCTGTACTCTATCCTCCTTTGCTACTGCAGATATTTATCTTCTCTTCTGTCATGTTATTGTTGTCACAGATTATCTTTGTTCTCATTGTGACTTTGTTCGAGTTTTAACTTGTGGTTTTGATTTATTCTGTTCTTTGTATTTGGTTGAATAGCCCCCTTGAGTATTTTATGCAGTGGGTTTTTTTGGTAATAAATTCCCTCAGCTTTTTGATGTCTGCAAAATTTTTATTTCTCCTTTATATTTGAAGGATAACTTTGATAGATATACTGTTCCTGGCTGATAGTTTCTCTCTTTCAGGACTTTGAATGGCTTGTAGAATTTCTGCTGAGAAGTTTGTTGATAACCTAATAGGTTTTCCTTTATATGTCATGTTCTACTTTCCCTAGGTGCTTTGAGGATTATTTCTTTGTTATTGATTTTTGACAATTTTATTAAAATGTGTCTTTGAATGAGCCTATTTGGGTTGCAGTAACTCAGTGCTTTGTTTTAACTCTTTCGATAGGCTTGGGTAATTCTCATCAATTATTTGTTTGAATAGCCCCTCCATTCCCTTCATCCTGTCTACTTCTTCTGATATACTCATTATTCTTATATTTGTCTTTCTCATGGAGCCAGAAAATTCTTGTAGAGCTCTCCCCATTTTTTAAATTTGTAATTCTCTATCTTCTTCTCTCTGTAACATGACTAGTTGCCTGTCTTCAATGTCACTGATTCTTTCCTCTACCATTCTTGTTTTATTAGCTAAACTTGCTATCTCAATCTTCAATTCATGTATTGAGTTTTTATTTGTTTTTTTTTTTTACAGAGACAGAGATCGACAGGGACAGACAGACAGGAACGGAGAGAGATGACAAGCATCAATCATCAGTTTCTCATTGCGTGTTGCGACTTCTTAGTTGTTCATTGATTGCTTTCTCACATATGCCTTGACCGTGGGCCTTCAGCAGACCGAGTATCCCCCTGCTGGAGCCAGCGACCTTGGGTCCAAGCTGGTGAGCTCTTTGCTCAAGCCAGATGAGCCCGCGCTCAAGCTGGTGACCTCGGGGTCTCGAACCTGGGTCCTTCCGCATCCCAGTCCAATGCTCTATCCACTGCACCACCACCTGGTCAGGCTGTATTGAGTTCTTTATCTCTGTGCTTAAGTTTCAGTCTCATTGGTGAGGTGTTTGTTTTGTTCATTAATTTGTCTCCTGAGATCATTAAATTGCCTATTATTGTTTTCTTGCATCTCATTGAGTATTTTCAAAACTTTAATTTTTTTTTTTTTTAATTTTTATTTTCATTTTTTTTTTTTTTTTTTTTCATTTTTATGAAGCTGGAAACGGGGAGAGACAGTCAGACAGACTCCCGCATGCGCCCAACCGGGATCCACCCGGCACGCCCACCAGGGGGCGACGCTCTGCCCACCAGGGGGCGATGCTCTGCCCATCCTGGGCGTCGCCATATTGCGACCAGAGCCACTCTAGCGCCTGAGGCAGAGGCCACAGAGCCATCCCCAGCGCCCGGGCCATCTTTGCTCCAATGGAGCCTTGGCTGCGGGAGGGGAAGAGAGAGACAGAGAGGAAAGCGCAGCGGAGGGGTGGAGAAGCAAATGGGCGCTTCTCCAGTGTGCCCTGGCCGGGAATTGAACCCGGGTCCTCCGCACGCTAGGCCGACACTCTACCACTGAGCCAACCGGCCAGGGCCCAAAACTTTAATTTTGATTTCTCTATTATTTAACTCCAAGGTTTCCATGTGATTGTGTTTTTTATCTGAAGATTTTTAATTTTCTTTCTGAACTACGTCTCAGTCTTGTGTAGCCATAGTATTTGACTTCTTCTTCTTTGATGGCATTTGAGAGTGGTATTGTTAAGAACTTAACAAAAAAACTAAAAATAAAAAATTAAAATAAAAAGTACAATAACAATTTTAAAAATTATCACAAGAAGAAAAAATAATAGAAAAAAATACAAAAAACAAAAATAAAACACCATAAAAATAAGAATAAAAAATTTGTGCTTAATTTTCAGCTGACCTTCTTTACTAATAAATACTACTTGAAAAAGCAACCTCAATTGTCAGGTTTACTCTAAATTTCTATCTTCTCTAAAATTTTAATCTGGCATGTCTTTGCCTTTTTTTTAGATTATTATCATTGATAAATTAAGTGGCATGGCTTGAAATAAACTCACTTTACTTTTGTTTAAACTTGTGCTCCTATCTATACTTTCAAACTTTATTCCAAAATTTATCCGTCATGTGAATTTATACATATATGTATGTATATACACACATATATAAATATATATACCAATTTCAGGTAATATTTGTCAAATATTTCTTAATATCTATTTAAATACAACCAAAAAAGATAATTTTCTTACAGTCAATTTCAGATAAACAATATTAACTAGAGTCAGAATGATACAGTGATAGAGTAGTTTTAACAACAGAAAGTCATGTGTTTGACTCTAGTTTGACTCTCTAATTGCCTGTGATCTTGGGCAAGTTGCTTATCCTCTCTAAAACACAGTTCATCTTTCATAAAGACAAGTGAAACCCAATTTGCCAGGCTCATAGATTGTACTCATGTTACCAAAGTGTATTTTACTTAATTCACAACATGAAGGATGCCTTTTGCTTTGTGCTCTATTAATCTTAAAAATATTTCAGAATGAGAACCTATATTGTTTAGCTACCGCTATGCAAATAGTTTAAATTTAAGTTGTCATTGAAACATCCATATTATCTTACATAAGATCCCATTTATAAATATATTTTTTTGTCTTATTGGTTGGGTAAATAGGCTAATAAATTACTTAAAAAGAGCTGTAAATGTTCTATGAACTTCTCTACAGAAACACCTGACATGTGAGATGGATTAAATAACATTTTTAACTAATTAATTTATATATGTATATTTAAAATGAGTCTAATTAATATGTTCTTAGAAAAAAAATTGTATAACTTTAAGTTACTTAAATTAGCAAATATGATTCCTCCAAAAAATTAGGTCATGTAATAAAAGTTTTTCCCCCAAGTTTTCTGAGGTATAGAAAAATCTAACATTTATTTTTGCAAAAAAGCTAAAGATATGGATAGAGTTAAAATGTAAAGGAGGAGTTCAGTTTTAGAAGGACGAATCATTTTCTACTTTGTCAACTACAACAAAATAATGGCCAATGTTCTTGGAAAAACTTTTTTTTTTTTTTTTGTATTTTTCTGAAGCTGGAAACGGGGAGGCAGTCAGACAGACTCCCGCATGTGCCCAACCGGGATTCACCCGGCACGCCCATGCTCTGCCCATCTGGGGCATCGCTCTGTCGCGACCAGAGCCACTCTCACGCCTGGGGCAGAGGCCAAGGAGCCATCCCAAGCACCCGGGCCATCGTTTGCTCCAATGGAGCCTCGGCTGCGGGAGGGGAAGAGAGAGACAGAGAGGAAGGAGAGGGGGAGGGGTGAAGAAGCAGATGGGCGCCTCTCCTGTGTGCCCTGGCCGGGAATCGAACCCGGGACTTCCGCATGCCAGGCCGACGCTCTACCACTGAGCCAACCAGCCAGGGCGGGAAAACTATTCTTGACTGAATAATAAATAAGAACAAAGCTCAGACCAAGGCAAGTAGAATCATAGACTGCTGAAAGAATATCATTCTTATTGTCTTATCACAATTAAACATTCATTCACTTTATAACTGTGTCTCACTTCAAGAGATTCAAAGAACTTATTCTTCTAAACATGATTATTGAAATTACTTATATCCATCCCCATTATCACAAATTTAGGTAACACTGGAGCCCTGAATCAAACATACACATTCCATAAAATTTCCTAAACACTTTATACACACGTCTTTCTTCACCACCACACAAACTTCTTTTGAATTTGATTTGGAAACTCATTCAGGAAGCAAGAATGGTGACAGTTTCAGGTATTCTTACAGGTATTCACTAATTGTGAAATTAGTGCCATTACTTCATGTGGTAAGAGGCATTGCCATGGATGTAACTATGATGGCTATGACTCAGAAGTTGTTTTCTCTTTCTAATTATCACCTCCTAAAGAAAAGAGCCTCCTGGCCTTCTTGCCCTGTTGAAAGACAAGAAACCTTAAAATTTCATCTGAAAAGAGAATCTTCAAAATTAATTTTGGTAGTAACTCAAAACTAAGAATTCATGATATCTATTTTTTTAGTCATAATTTATTAATTCATTAACTTAAATTCATTGAGCAGTTTTGAAAAGTACTTTGTTAGGATATGAGGATATAGTGTTACACAAGACAGATTCATATCCTCATGAAATTTAATGTCTAGAATAGAGGTTAACAAACTTTTTCTTAAAGAGCCAGATCGTAAATATTTTCACTTTTGTAGCTCTAACAGTTTCTGTTGCAGGTATTCAATTCTCTAAGGCAACACTAGGGCAGTCATAGACAACACGGAAATAAATGTGTGTAGCTATGTATAATAAAATCTTATTAGTAACCTCTGAAATTTTAATTTTACATAATTTTCATGTATCACAAAATTTTATTCTTTCTTTTGATTTTTTCAACCATTTATTTATGTAAAGATTATTATTTTTTACAGGTCATACAAAAAACAACTTGGCACATGGCTCATTGTTTACCAGCTCTTGGTCCAAAAAAAGAAAAAGATATTAAACACATAATTATTCCAATAAATACAAGGTTACAAATTGAGATAAATTTGTAAAAAACAAATACAGGATGGTAAAGTTTACCAATGTAATTGAAATTGGAGGAAATAAACTGATGTATATAGGCTGAGGCCTGAAGCATGGATGGGAGTTAACTCTCTCATTCAGCCCAATGTGGCTTAAAAGCATTTCTCAAGAAATTTTTTGGGCAATATGTAATTTTTTCATTTTTGAGCAATATACTTCTTTATAATCTACTTAAACATTTTTCCTTATGTCAGAGCCTTATGGAAGAATCTGACTTTCTTCTTTTATTATATATTTTAAAGAAAACATCATTAGCCTGACCAAGTGGTAGCACAGTGGATAGAGTGTCAACCTGGGACACTGAGGACCCAGGTTCAAAACCCTGAGGTCACCAGCTTGAGCATAGGCTCACTAGGTTGAGTGCAGGCTTGCTGGCTTGAACATGGGATCAGAGACATGACCCCATGGTTGCTGGCTTGAGCTCAAAGATTGCTGTCTTGAAGACCAAGGTGGCTGGCTTGAGCTTAAGGTCACTGGCTTGAGTAAAAGGTGGCGGATTCATCTAGAATTCCCCACCCCTCACTCTCATCAAGGCACATATGAGAAACAATCAATGAAGAACTAAAGTGCACAACTTAGAGTTGATGCTTCTCATCTCTCTCCCTTCTTGTCTGTCTGTGTATCTGACTCACAATAAAAACAAAGAAAGAAAACATTATTAATAGATGTGAAATTAAATCACAGTTAAGGTTTAAATAAAGCCAGTTAGTACAATATTTTATACTTACAACTAGGAGATAATGAGATTGGTTTAGGATTTGCATCCTAATGGAATACTGAGGAAAATAAATCTGATATTTATTCTATACATTTAATGAACTGGCCGCAATTTTTTTTTTTTTTTTTTCATTTTTCTGAAGCTGGAAACAGGGAGAGACAGTCAGACAGACTCCGGCATGTGCCCGACCGGGATCCACCCGGCACGCCCACCATGGGGCGGCGCTCTGCCCACCAGGGGGCGATGCTCTGCCCATCCTGGGCGTTGCCATATTGCGACCAGAGCCAATGAGCCTGGGGCAGAGGCCGAGGAGCCATCCCCAGCGCCCGGGCCATCTTTGCTCCAATGGAGCCTTGGCTGCGGGAGGGGAAGAGAGAGACAGAGAGGAAAGCGCGGCGGAGGGGTGGAGAAGCAAATGGGCGCTTCTCCTGTGTGCCCTGGCCGGGAATCGAACCCGGGTCCTCCGCACGCTAGGCCGACGCTCTACCGCTGAGCCAACCGGCCAGGGCCTGTTTTTAATTTTTTAAGTTTTGTTATGTCAGCCATTATTTGTCAGGTATTACTAAAAGCTAATATTTGAAATGCAGAATTTCTTTAAAACAGAACCAAAACTAAAATAAAAACCATTTTACATAATTTTAAACTAATGATCAGAGGAAAAGATGTTCATTTATTTAAATTCCCATAATGTTGGTGCTAGCCATAGGCTTTCTGCCCACCTTAAAAGTTGAGCATAACACTTTTCATGACAGGGTCATATTTTTTCTTTTTTGGCAATCAGCCAACTTCAGAAATAATTCTAGCCAATGTGAGTGAGTCATCACTCCAGTAACTGGAAATGAGGCTTTCCCTTTGGAGTCTTCTCATTTCTCATTTTCTTTCTTTCTTTCTTTCTTTCTTTCTTTCTTTCTTTCTTTCTTTCTTTCTTTCTTTCTTTCTTTCTTTCTTTCTTTCTTTCTTTCTTTCTTTCCTTCCTTCCTTCTTCCTTCCTTCCTTCCTTCCTTCCTTCCTTCCTTCCTTCCTCCCTCCCTCCCTCCCTCCCTCCCTCCCTCCCTTCCTTCCTTCCTTCCTTCCTTCCTTCCTCTATCTCTTTCTTCCTCTCTTTCTTTCTTATTTTCCAAGTGAGAGGAGGGGATACAGAGAGATAGACTCCCGCATGTACCCTAACCTGGAACCTTCTGGCAACCCCCATCTGGAACCATGCTCTAAACTGAGCTATTTGTAGCACCTGAGGCAGGGGCTCCACAGAGTCATCCTCAGCACCCAGCGCCAATGTACTCGAAATAATCGAACCATGAATGAGGGAGGGGATGAGAAAGAGGAAGAAAAGAGAAAAAGAAAGGGGAAAGGTGGAGAAGCAGACGGTCACTTTTCTTGTGTGCCCTGACTGGGAATTGAACCTAGGACATCCACATGCCAGGCTGACGTTCTACCACTGAGCAACTGGTCAATGCCTCCTTTAACCTCTTGCTGTTGTTGTTTTGAATCTTTTTACATTATGCTTTTATGCTAAAAAGAGCCACTTATTATTTTATCCTTTAAAAGGATGAAAATTATGCATGTTTCCTGGAAAACTTTTAAGAGCTTCCAAGCTAATCTGAAACTCAGTAACCTGACAGGTGATTCTGCTGAATAGAACTGCTGGGCAGACTGAGATAGACACAGACCACAAAAATCTAAATGAAAGCAGCATATCTCAATTCATGCAGGTACTTGTGATAGACACTTACATATATTACCTAATTAATCTCAAAAACAAAATATAAAGTCAGAGAATCATTGAAGTATGATTAAGAGATTTAATTCTAGACCATTTAGTTCTATTGGTTGTGACCTTGAGCTGTAATTATAGTTCAGTGCCTTAGTTTCCTCATCTTTATAATGGGGATAACCCCTCAAAGATAGTCGTGATGATTTTGAGATAAATTTTAAAGTGCTTAGTACAGAACCAGTACATAATAAGCACTAAATAAAAGATAGTCACTATCATTTCTTATTTAACAGATTATGAACTAAGGTTCAACGTGTTTTCTTCACTTACCCAATTTCATATGTGTAATGAATAAGAGACCTGAGATTTGAAATCAGTCTGACTCAAGAGGCCCTGCAGTTAAAAACCACATTATCTTTATCATTGTCACCATCCTTATTATTATCTATAATTGATGGTGTCAGCAACAAGACAAAGGAAATTTTTTCCAGGCATAAAATGTGGGGTGTGTGTACATGAACATAATTATTTTTAGTTATAATCACACAAAAGAAGAAAAATCACTTAAATATAAGAAAGTTTAGACATACTTTTGTCAACAAAGGTTAACTCACCTTTCCTTACCTTCTATAATGTGGAAATAAATGATTGAATTAGATTCACATCAAATAGTTTATTCATGAAAACTACTTACTTGAGTAGAGCCACAACTGAACAAAAACCACAGCAGCAGCAACAATAACAACTGCAACTTTTAACTCAGAACTCTAAATCAGGGTCCACTGATATCTACACTGTCTTTGAATGGGCTTAAAGTCTGTAACTCCTAGAATCTGTGTACCATATTTGGGGTATGTAAGTTTCATTGTATTTTTCTAGGGAGAAAAGGTATGTTGTTGTCATTAGAATCTCACTGGGGCATGTGACATAAAATATATATTTAAGAAGCAGTGATTTAAACTGAAGGCTTTCCATTCATTCCAGTTACAATGGTGATCCCTGAGAAAGCCTGGTGAGTAACTGGTACAGATGAGGCACCCCCAACTCTACCCCATTCTGCTTTTTTTCTTCTAGATCTCACTTTTCTTGGTCATTCAAGAGAACAGAGGCATTTCATTTAGATTAAAAGTACCCAATACAATGCTTTACATGTGATAATCAATTAGTGAGTATTAGTGTAATGTAGATTTAAATGCAGTTAAGATGTAGTTCAGGAGTTGGACAACTATAGCCTGCACCTCTTTTTGTAAATAAAAGTCTCATAGGAATGTAGTTATGATCAGTAATTAACATTTTGTCTATGTCTGATTTCCTGATTCGTTGACACAGGTGAATAGTTGTGTCAGTGCATATGGGCCTCAAGGTCCAAAATATTTACTATCTGACCTCTTACATAAAATGCTTGTGGACCCCTGGTATAGTTGAAAGAATCTTGATTTCATAGTCAGGGTGAGCTTGAAGTCTGGCTCTGCTACTCTTTGTATCACTAACATCAAAATCCGAATATGATAATGTATGCAAAAGTTAAATGTACACTATAAGTTTTATTAGTAGTAAGATCATCATCCTTAAGTTACCTACACATGATGACACATTATTTCTCAGAAAGAGAAAGAGAAAAATAATTTTAAATGTTTATTTACAATCACAAGTACATAATATGCCACAAAATTGTTATTCTTTGTGGAATTTGCCTCTTAAGGCACTAATAATTGTATTAATTTGTAGGGAGAAAATAATAAGTATTTTCTCACTAAATTGCCAAATGAAATACTGAATAGAAATAACATGCCTCAAATACATTTTCTTATTCAAATGCCTGTTTAGTTTAGATTTCGCCCTTGATTTTTGGCCTTGGTATTCATGGCCAGAGACAAGGAAATGCTGTAATAGTGTGGCTTGTGAAATATGAACTCTATCTAATTTAAGTAGCCCAGAGAGCTTCTCAGCTTTTGAATCTTAAGAAAAGTCTTATATTTCTGACTATCCTAAAATTGAAAAAGAAACGTCATGGTGTATGCACCAATTTAGTGAAGAGGTAAAGAAATGATAGATCTATCCATAATCTCACATATCCACTTAATAACTACTTAAGGGAAGGTCCAAACTCTCCTGGAGAAGATTTAGTATTCATTCTTTTTTTTACCACAATTCAAACATTACATACAAGATAAATTAAAAATACACATATTATTCTCTCTAGTGAATTATAGCATGATATATTATTCTATTATAGATTCACTGAAGTAAGAGGCTGTTGTTTTTCAATTCATTTTACCAATGATATTTGGTTTTGTATCAAATAATTCTTTGTTACCTTCTCCTTCATCTGTTGGAATAGGGGTACAAAAAGATCAAATCAGGGAGAATGAACTCATTCTGGGAAATAAGAGCATTAGTAATTATGGAGTTGACAATGTGCTTTGAGATTTAAGAATTTCTAAATCAAACACTACAGATATGATATGAGATAGATGATAACCAAATTTTTAAAGCAATTATGCTACTTGAAAGTATATTAAATAATTTTGGTGATCAATTTCTACCTTACAGAATGGGGCCAATGAAGTATATTAGAAAAAAAAATAGACTGGGCCTGGATCCTGCTTCCATCTTGAGTGATTTACTTATTGAAATGTAATAATGCATTTCAAAGTATTGATGGGAGGGTTGAAGAACTACTCAAAAAAAATAATGACAGGTATTAAGTCAGTACTTGAGGAGCAGAGAGCAGGACACAACTGGTGGTCTCAGCAGGGTACCACGGCAGTAATGAACATGCTCCCAATGTTTTTTTTCTATCCTCATATTACTCTACTCAAATACATATCCAAGAGAAGGAATAAGTGTAACTTATGTGGCATGTCTGTCTCTTGATTAGGCAGAGTACTTTGATTAGAGCATATACCCAACCTGAGGCTATACCCAATAAGAGACAGTGAGTCACCAAAGGAAATCAGGATGCTTTTAACAAAAGAATGGTATATGGAGCCTGAGACTGCAAGACAACAAAGATAATTGTACTTGCTTTCTCAGGTTGTTAAACAGATCAAAGGCAGCAACATATTTAAAATATGTATCACAGAGACAGCCAGTTTAAAACAGTAGCTAAATAGCAGCCTCAATTTAGCCTCCTCTAACAGAAAACAATGAAAATATATACTACTCAGCATAGAAACCCAGGCCTTGGACCTCCCAGGATACCAGTTGGCCATAAGTAACTCTGAACTGAAAAAAGGTTACCACCCCTCCTCTTCCTACTCAAAAACACAGATCTAACTGATATTTCTCTCTTCTATTTTCTCACTTAAACTACTGACCCTCATCTGCAGTTGATCAAGGATTGACCACTGTACCACCTTCTTAGGGTGGTCGTAATGAGTTATGCACCATTTTGTATCCACAGCTAAGGAACAAATGTAGTTACCAGGCAATGAAACTGGAAAAGGAATTTATTCAGCTCCAAAATGTAAAATTCTGCAAGCCTTCTTTTTTTCCCCAAAGCCCACCTTTTTAAAAAGCCTGCCTTTTCATGCAAGCTTGCTTTTTTCCCAGTTTGTAAAAGTCTTGAAGCAGAGCCAGCCTCCAGACCAATTCAGAAGACCTTCCTTTCCTCTGTGTTTGAGCACAAGCTTAATAAAATCTATCTGGATATTTATCTGGGAAGTCCTCTCAATTTCTCTCTTGAGAAACCCAAGAACCCCAATGCCAGTGATACCACCATTGGTGGTGCTGGAACTTATATTCCCTTTAGCTCAAGGCATAGTTAGATTTTGTTTCCAGAAACAGAAACTACCTGAATACAGCTAAGAAGGCATTTCTTATTATTCTCTATTTTTCCCTGGTCCCAATGATTCATTGTGTGTATAATGAATCAGGGAAGCCATCCTCTTCTGCATGAGTACTACCTTTGAGAAGACTGGAATACTGGTTTCTACAACCACTGCTATCTTGCTGCATTCATTCAAAAATAGGAAGTCACTCAAAACAACTGGTCAGGACAGAGAGACACAATTCTGAGAGACAATAACTATTTGTTGCATTTTGTTGAATTTGGAAATTGAATTCACATGAATAAAGCACTGTCAGTAGCTTATGTGGCATTGCAGAGGCAGAAAGAACAGTGAAGTTCTACAAATTGGGAATTATAGATTTTCTTCCACTCTATAAATTTGTGGAATCAGAGAACCAGGCAGTAGGGATAGGAGAGAAGTCAGAGTCACCAGAAATCAGGATTTAAGTAATATTAGCTGGCCTATACTCTAGTTATAGGTCAATAAAGGTGACTTGACCAGCAATAGGCAGAAAGCAAATGTAACCAATTATTACTATATTTTGCATTTATGGGATCTGAGAATCTCTCCTTTCATTAATGTATAAGGGAAAAGAAATGTGCATGTGATCTATAAAAACCATTGCTGAACAAGGGAAAATTGCTTTTAGGGTTAGTGAGGTGTTATATTGACAGTACTTTATATTTGGCAGAAAATATTGAATACAAAGAGTAACCTAATTCAGAAGAAACAGAGGCAGAGAAGACCTCTGAAAATGACCTACTGAAGGACCCCAAGGACATTTCAGAAAATGGTTTGGTGTGAAAAGAAAGCTCTATATCTTATATAAACTGGTATCCATGGCAACTGATGCAGAATCCACTTTGTACAATTTTCACATTAATAACAAATTTGTCTGCTTTGTTGCCTCTGGCCACCTCTGTTCATTTTTCCCACAGTTCCTGAGCAGGTACTTTAGGCCCCCTGCTTTTCTTGTTTCTAGCCATTCTTTCCCCAAACTCTATGTAGGATTTAATTGGGTTGACTACCAGCGCCCCTCAAGTGGTTCCATATGCCAACCCTGATGTTACCACCCGTTTCCACTGATCCGTTACTGAAGGTTCCAAATCTTTTCAGACTTTTAATCTAGGTTTCTGTGGCTTTTCCCTCTTGGCTGCTCATGGCCTAATAGCCTTTCTTCCCCCGTGGTTCTATTTCATAGCTCGGCTCAAAAGCAGATGCTCTGGCTCCTTCTGCAATGAACACTGCCAGTTTTATGGCATTTTCTTGCTGCTTTTAGCTATAACTCTCAACTTTGCAAGGTCCAATTGTAAGTCACCATGTGGGACAGACGCAGGAGGAGGGATATGGTGGATGGAGAAAGGGGATATTTTGTAAACATGTAAAATGAAACTAAATTTATTCTCAAAACATAAGTCACATTTTTCTACATTAGTTTCCACATATTTCAGATGTCAGTTGATTAATATGAACATTTTTTCCTACGGGATGGGAAGGCTATTTATCAGTGGAGACTGTACTTTTTAAGAAATTAAATTCATGGGGGCCTAGTTTTGGCAAATGTGCTGTCCTTAATCTTTGCTCCTGCATGTCTTCTGTTTATCTTCCAGTTGAGAGGAAGTCTGCCATCACCTTGCATGTTACATTTCAGTTATTTCCAGCTGTCTCTGTGATGGCCACCCATATCATGTCTTTGGTTTTTTGCTCAGAATATGGACTGGTCGACTATTAACATGGGATAATCTTTTAATACACATTTTTTCTTCTCTTTTCCTTTTCCTCCTTTCCCCCTTTCTCATAGGCACAGTTTCTTCTATGATAGAGGTCCAGTGGATGGGTCAGTAATTTAAAAAACTGTTCATCAACTGGCCATGACAACTCTGAGAAATGATAATGACTACCCCACTGACTTTAAATTGTGAAACCAAGTAGAGAGAGAGAACAGGAGATCATCAATGAAAGCAATGGGGAAGGTCAAGACAGAGGGTTAGGTTCACCCCTTTTTTGGATTATATCTTTATATTGGTGATTCTCAAGTATGAACAATTTTGCCTTTCAAGAGATGTTTGCAATGTCTGAAGACATTTTTATTTGTCAGAACTAAGTGGGCGTGTTACTGGCATCTAGTAGGTAGAGACTAGGGATGCTGCTAAACATCCTGCAGTGAAGTAATAGCCCCACTACAAAGAATTATCTAACCCAAAATGTTAACAGTGGTAAAGTTGAAACAACTTCTTTATTCCTCTTTAAAGCCCCCATTAGGTCCTGAACGACTTTAATTGCTAGTGTTTTGGTGGGCTTCCTCCCCATGAATTAGATCTTTCATCATTCATCCCTTAAGCCTGAAACCAAAGTCAATTCTACAAAGCAAAAATTAATTCATTTAACTTTTAAGTGCCACAGTATATTTATGCTTTTCTTTAAGTTTACTCCCTGGAGCCTACAATTGTGCCTCCTAAATACGTCAATTCAGACCCAAATTGAAAAAAGAAAGAAAAATAGAAAAACAAGGACATCACAGATACATATATGTTTTATACTTTACACTCTGTCCAATACTGCCCTGACAACTTCGATCTTCACCTCTGGTCATTGCTCTTTAATACTGTGTGCCACAAAGCAGACAGAACTCCTTAAAGTTGATTGGAAAAAGAGAAAAATCTTTCAAAGGACAGTGTGTGACATTTTAAGTAAGTTTCTCAGGCATCTCAGGTACAGAGGCTTGTAGGTTATGTGTTGTTCAGTATTAATGTAGCTTCATTGTTTTGGTATTTGGAATACTATGGTCAATATTTTACCATTATCATCTCAGTCCTTAATTAGGTAGAGGTGATATAAAGGAGAGATGAGGTCTATTAATCTCTTGGAGACTTAGATTTTAAAAAATGCTATTTACAAAGGAATGTTTTTCATAATTATTTTAATGATACCTACAAGTGGGCGTAGTTTTTGCTTACCTGACCATAGATATGGGTCAGTAGGACATTTGAGCAAATAAAGGTGAACTGGATAAACCACTGCAGTTATTGAAGGGTGGCTGACAAAATCACCAGGTGGCAGGTTCTGCTTACCTTCCAGACAGAACTCAGTGGGTTCCATGACATGGAGCAAGATCTGCAGCCAGAGCATACATTGTGTCTGAAATTTGATTTTCCTTTATTTATTTTCCTGTGTCCAATAATTTTCTATTTTAATAATTATAACAATGGTATAGAGCTGATGACTTACATATATACATTTTAGCTTGAAATTTTATTTTTTATTCCAACTTGAGAAGAAAGTAACTCTGATCTGAAGAGAATGTTGTTAGAGAGTCATATGCCCTAGGACACATAATATCATGCCTCCATCTCTCTCAGCCAAACTTCCTTCAGCCCTCCTTAACATCTTCCAGGTGTTGGGTAAGCAGCTGTATTACCAATTAACATTTATCAATAATAAAATCAATTTATACAGTAGCAAAAAAAATGTAATTAATTTACATCTATGGACTCTGCAGTTTATGCTCATTATTTTACTTTGTTTTTATTGTTTGAGGTAAACATGTTCTCTGTTGATCAATAATAACTGAAATGAGATCATGTAGTACTTTGAAAATGATATTGTATTGGGAGACAAAAAATATGTATATATAGCCTCATTTGGTCACTGTGACCTTATAAAAACACTTTATTTTGTGCCTTAGTTTCTTATTTGTAAAACGAGGGAGATAGCTTAACAAAACTTCCATGGTGCTTTTCAGATGCAAAATTTAAAATTCTATGACCTTAAACTATAGATAAATATTTATAATGACAGATATTTATAATCATGGCTTTTTGAGTAGAAGAAAAATTTTGATAAGCCCTCAATTATGCAATATATTTAATTTCTAGACACAAAATATCCTAAATATTGAGATAATTGGTTTCACTTAAAAGTTTACTTATATTTATATTTTCAGCCAACTCTACACCCATATTATATTTATGACATAGTTTGGAGCTATTTGTCATGTCTCCACCAACAAAAATTTACAAAGGAGAGTGCTTTTTAGAATTTACTCATTACAAAATAAATTGTTATGTTGTAAAGAGTGGGAAAAATATTGTGAGCCTTACATGTAAAACTTCAAAGTCTAATGGAGGGAGAGGGTAGGATGTGGTTCCATTTGTTTAAAAGTATTTAACTTATTAGGTCCAAGGAGTGATATGAATACCAAAAGGAATGATTTCTAGGAAGAAGAAAAACTTTTGATAGTTGGCCTAATAAAATAAAACTGCACATTAGTGATACTGAATTGAGAGATGATTCCAACACAGATGAGCCTTCTAGCTGGATCCCATCCAACCCCAACGGCTGCACACTCTAACCACCATGTGTTATCTGCAAACCAGATCGTTTCTGTGTGGGAAAGACCAACCAGGTTTTTTGGCCAAGCTGCTGCCATAAAACACACTAGTAATATGTTTTTTTGTGTGTTTTTAAGGATATTATACTTTTATGCACAGCCTACATTTGCTCTTAAATTGTCCAGAGCACTATCACAAATAGTGATAGGATGGGTGGATGAACGTTTCATCAGAATCAGGTTATATTCTGTCAAATTGTTTTTTAACTTTAAATCATTTCTCTACAATACAAACTTCTTTTTTTCTTTTCCTAAACTTTAAAATCTTAAGCAAAAGATTACAATGTGCAGTTAGACACTCTAATTAGGAATAATTTGCCTTTAACAATTTACATGCATCAGTTGCCTTTTGATATCATCTGTGAAAAGCAAAAGCATCATGGGATCGCTAAAAGAACTAGAAAACTAAATGTCAGAACTGCATTTTTACACTTGGCTAGAAAAATTCCCGCCTAGCATAAAATACCCATGTTCCAATATCTAGTATTTGATTTGGAGACTTACAAAGAGTTAACACAGCTTGTCTGGCATCAGATATTGGTATAATGGGCTTTTACTGATGTAATTAAAATTTGCTTATAATTAATACAGATGAATTAGTTTCTGCACAATAATAGTTAGGAGATTAACAAAGGCCATATTTTGGCAACAAGACTACATTCTTTTCCAAGTGCTTTGGGACCTTATCCAATGAATGTCTGTCCAATCCGGCTGATTCTTCAGAGATGCCATATGGCACAGCTATGCATTCTGACATTTTTTTTTCTAAAAGGCAGCCATATGACACAACTGATCTTTAAAATGTTGTCAGAAGACATTACCTGGATAAGCTTCGAGATGCTTTCCAAAAAACTTAGCAAGCACAAGGGCTATTAATTATGAGCAAAAGAAATGTGCATGCACACACTGGAAACTTGGCATTCTTCCTCTCTAATCACAGCTGATCATCTACCAGCCTGTTCTGGTTGGGGAAGTAAGGAACCCTCTTTTCTGTTTTAAACTTCCAAAAGTATACATATGTGTATATGTGTGCATGTATATATATGTATATATATATGTGTGTGTGTGTATATATATATGTATATATAATATATATTATATATATGCTGTTCTTTAAAACATGTGTTCAGCAATTTCATTATAAAGTGTCTGTGCACTTGACTCTAACATGCATATATTTTGCCACCTGTGCTTTTGCCATGTTAACTGATTTCTAAAAAAGAATGAAAACACATGCTATTTACAACTAAAATTTTCAAAATAATGTTTAGGGTGCTATTATTGAAATAAAAATAATTTTCTAGTTCTGGTTGTAGCTGATTTCTAGCTGACATCGACATCCTCAATATTCAATTTTGGATGGCAGAAAAACTAAATAGCTCAAATATTTTTTTCCATTTCCCTGAGAATTAGTTTGTGCAGAGGAAGAACATCCATTTTAAACTTTCCATTTTCAGCCCTGGCCAGTTAGCTTAGTCGGTTAGAATATCCTCCCATAACATCAAGATGGAAGATTAGATCTCAGATCAGGGCACATATGGGAAACAACCAATGAATGCACAACTAAGTGGAACAAGTGACTGCTTCTCCCCCCCCCCCACTCTCTTTCATTGTCTTCAACTAAGGCATACATATAGCATGCACCTCCTGCCTCAGACTTCCGCACCTAGTATTATTCTCTCATGGTGTTTTAGGGTAAACTCCTACTGGCTCTGAGAATCAATTGTTGAATTTTCAGGAACTGTGTTAGTCAGTTGTTAAACTAGTAGCTGGAAATCAGCCAATCTAAATGTATTCACACTAAAAAAATTGGCAAACTCTAAAATTCTATCTCTATGTCCCACAGAGAACCTGCTGTTAAAAATTACCAGAATACCACTGTATTCTCTTTTTGGAATGTTTCCTCATGCACAAGAATCTCCCCTAGTTCTTCAACTTCTTCAGATCTTTACAAAATAACTTAAGAGTGAGGTCTACGGTTACTACCCCATTTAAAATGCAAGCACCTCCAACTTCCTAACTCCAATTCCTTAATTGTTTTTCTCCATTAAGCTGATAATTTTGCACTTTTTGTTTATTAATTTATTTAAGATTTATCATCTGTCTCTCTGCAACAGAATATGGTGTGAATGTATAAAAGAAAAAAATCTGTGCTTTATCAACACATTCTCCACTTGACAATAATCAAATCATATCCATCGTGTACTACCTCATCATATAACGCCTCTGTTAATTAAAAAAAAACCCTATTATTTTAAAATAACTCTATGTAAAATGATTTTAATCTCACAGAAATGTTGCAAGAATAGTATTAAAATTGTTTTATACCCTTTACTCAGATTCAGTAATATTTTGCCACATTTGCTTTATCTATCTATCTAGCTAGCTAGATAGGTAGCTAGCTATCACCCACCTATTTTTCTTACCAGACAATATGAGATACTTTGTGTACTTTGTGACTCTTTACTCATAAAGCTTTAGTTTGAATTGCCTCAGAGAAAGGACATTCTCTTACATAATCACAGAATTATGGTTGACTCAGGAAATTTAACACTGATACAACAGTATTATTTAACAAACAGTCCTTATTTAAGTGTTGCCAAATGTTTCCAAAATGATCACTTACTAATTTCTTCTCTCCAGTCTAATTAGCATTTAATTCAGCATCATGGATTCCATTTAATTATATCTCTTTGTCCTTAAAGTAGGATACCAAAAATAGTCCCAAAAAAGCTTCTCTGACTTTGTCTTTTGTGACCATTCGGAGGAATATTGACTAGTTATCAATATAGAAAAGAATGTCCTTAACTTTGGGTTTGTCTAATATGTCCTCATGAGTAAATTTAGATTATGCACTTTTGGAGAAATGCCTCATACATGATATTAAGACTTTCTTAATACATCATACCAAAAGGCATACAATGGCACTTTGTGCTATTACTGATCATATTTTGATTGATTGGTTAAACTACTTTCTTCCACATTTCTCCAGTATAAAGTTACCAATTTCTTCTTTGAATTTATGAGTAATAGGTAAAAAGACACTTTAAAACTTCATAAATATTTTGTTGCTCTTCTAACTTTAATCCAATTATTTTACAACCCTTACATGATTCTTGCTTCAATCAATTATTATTATGATGGCTGCAAAATCATGATATTTTAAATTCTCTTATTCCTTCGCCGTTTATTATTTGGTATTCTATTATAAGGAAATCTTTTCCATTATTTATTATCAGCACAAAGTAATGAATTCTTACTTTATTTGATAGGTTACAATCTATTCTTGTCATTTTTTTAAATCTAAAATTGTTCCAACTGGTCAGTGGGCACTTGTTAAAATCAAATCTTATGTCCATTTGAAATGCCCATCTTTCTTCCTTGGAATTTGGACAATCAAGATTTTTTAAGCTAATCTTGTACTTTTCTGCCCCAACTCTGGAATCAGTCCATTTATCAAAGAATCCCTGGTTCATTTTGGTGGAGAATGGCATTTATAAATCAAGATGTTGGCCTTGGGTGTTTTCTTTGTTATTAAAGTATTATTTCCTTAAAAAATTTATTTATTTATCTATTTATTTATTTATTTATAATATTTTTATTTTTTGAGTGAGGCAGGGAAAAAGACAGAGACATCAAGCTGTTTCTCTATGTACCCTGACCAGGGAATCAAACTGGCAACCTCTGTGCTTCTGAACAATGCTCCAACCAACCAAGCTATCTGGTCAGTACTTAATTTTTATTGATTTTTTTTTATATTCACTATATATTTTTTAGTGAGTGGAGGGGAGGCAGAGACAAACTCCTGCATATGTCCTGTCTGGGATTCACCTGACATGCCCACTAGGGGGAAATGCTCTGCCTATCTGGGGCATTGCTCCATTGTTCAGCAACTGACCTCTTTTTCTTAGCCGGAGTTAGCACCAGAGTGAAGCCATGGAGCCACCATCAGTGCCCAGGGCCTACTCGCTTTAATTGAGCCATGGCTGCAGCAGTGGTGGGAGGGGGGTTAAGAGAGAAAGAGAAGAAAGAGGAGGAGGGGTGGAGAAGCAAATGGGTGCTTCTTCTGTGTGCCATGACCAGGAATCAAACCTGTGATATCCATACACCGGGTTGACACTCTACCACTGGGAAAAGTAGACAGAGCCAATTTTTATTGAGTTTGAGAGAGACAGGGAGAAAGAAGGGAGGGAAGAAAGGAAGCATTGGTTGTTTCACTTGGTCATGCATTTTTTGGTTGTTTCCCATTTATGCCCTGACCAGAGATCAAATCCACCACCTTATTGTTTCAGGACAATGCTCTTAACTGACTGAGCTAACTGGCCAGGACCAAATTTATTTTTTCTATTAATTTAAGTATAGTTGGCATAAAGTCTTATATTGGATATATTAGTTTCAGGTGTAAAATATAGTGATTCAATAATTTTATACCTTACAATGTAATCAACCCATTAATTCTAGTTAATCTTATGTCATTGTGTAAATTTATTACTGACTAGATTTATATTGTCCTCCTTTTCACCCATTGCCCTACTCCTCCTTTCTGGTAACCATTACTTTTCTTCTAGGCCTTTCAGCATACAGAATTGGAGAAGAAAGGAATTGCATATGAATCATATATATATATGATATGTGTGTATATATACACACACACATGTATATATACACACATATATATATACTTATTTATAATGCACCAAATTTTTTGGAACACACATTAAGGTTGTGTGTGTATATACTATGTGTGTAAAATCAAATGTCAAATTAACACCTAAGGGTTTTCTTGTTTTTCACCATTAAAAACTTGTATCTTTTTATAAGACAGCTTAGTTGGTTACAGCATTATACTAAAGCACAGAGATTGTCGGTTCAATCCCGGGTCAGGGGACATACAAGCTTGTTTTTCCTGTCTCTCTCTCTCTCTCTCTCTCTCTCTCTCTTTCTTTCTTCCTTCCTCTCTTGCTAAAATGAATAAATAAAAATAATTATTAAAAAAGATTTGTATATTTCTTCTCTCACAGTGAGAACACTATCCCCTAAGAATATTAACATATTTATTTGGTCAATCCTACAGTTCACACTAAATATAGTTACAGAATTACTATACCCATACTGGTATGGAACAAAAATCAAAACATCTAGGTAGAGTTTAAGATTTGTTTGAAGATCTTTTTTCAAGTTTAAACTGAAGATTTATAATTAAATTATTGTGTTCAAAACACCTTGGTTAAGTTCTTTTTTAAAACCAGTTCCAAGTGATTTTGTTATTTTTTTCAAATATGTATTTACATTTTTTGTTTCTGTTTGTATACAAGCTGACATTGTCTCTCCTATCCTTGTTAATTTGATTTAAAAATTTGAATATGTAAAACAATAACATGGTTCCAAAAGTGAAAACAATAAAAAAGTATACTCCAAGAACTGCTGCTCCAGTGGTAGGATTCAAATACTTTATCAACCTGTTCTCTACCCTAATAACCATTATAAGTATAAAAAAATTATATACCAAAAGGTAGTTTATTTTATGCATTTAATACTTAAATAAAAACAATAAAAGAGGTACACAAAACTAGATTATAAGAAAGAGTTTAAGATATTAATGAAAAATATTAAATAATACCTGGTAAAAAACAATTAAGCTGTTATTTAAGATATTTCCATATTGCTTCTTGATTGTCATCCTCACTTGCAATTTTTTTTTTTACCTATGGACGGAATGAACACTACAACAGGCACTTAGAATGCTGTTTATCTGCTGTTGTGCAGATACACATTAAAAAAAAGTGAGGAATGTAAATTTGTGATTTCCACATTGGGCAGCTGTCCAGGCACTCACCTTAGAGAGAATTCTTATTACAAGTGCCATTTTAACAACCAGTTCGCTGAACTCAACAAAAATTAGGTATTGGTTCTTCTGAACCAGTGTTAACAGACTGAATCCCACCACTGTGTTGATCCCTCTGCTAAACTTTCATCCCATTCCCAAATAAACCTTGTATAAATAAGATTCATTAGATTCGGGTTTATTCTTCCTGTCTTTTGTTTACGAAAAGATATATATGAGAACTTTTTATTTATGTTTAGGGAGAGAGACAGAAAGTAACTCATCAACTCATTGCTTCACTTATTAATTAATTAATTAACATTTATTTTTAACGAAAGAGAAAGAGAGAAAGATAGGAAGGGAGATGAGAAGCATGAACTCATAATTGGGTCACTTTAGTTGTTCATTGATTGCTTCTCAAACGTGCTTTGATGGGGAAGGGGGGCTGAGACCAAATCAATGACCCCTTTCTCAAGCCAGCCACCTTGTGCTTCAAGCCAGTGACCTTTGAGTGATCCCATACTCAAGCTGGTGACCTGGTGCTCAAGCTGGCAAGATGAGACACGCTCAAGCTGATGAATTTAGGGTTTTGAACCTGGGTCCTCTGCATCCCAGGCCAATGCTCTATACACTGCATCACCTCCTGGTCAAGCATGCACTTTAAAAAAACAAACAAAAAAATTGAAGTACACTAGTAATTACTCTAAGTCAATTCATATAGGTCTTCTTCATTTTTTTTTTCCAGTGGGTGGCAGGAGGGTCAGACAGAGAAGAGAGAGAGATGAGAAGCATCAATTTATGGTTGCCATACCTTAGTTGCTCATTGATTGCTTTCTCATATGTGCTTTCACTGGGGGGGCTACAGACGAGCCAGTGTCCCCTTGCTCAAGCCAGTGACCTTGGGTTCAAGCCAGTGACCATAGATAGGGTCATGTCTATGAACTCATGCTCAAGCCAGTGACCCCTCTCAAGCTGGTGAGTCTGTCCTCAAGCCAGTGACCTTAGGTATTAGAACCTGGGTCCTCAGCATCCCAAGCTGATACTCTCTCCACTGTGCCACTGCCTGGTTAGGGCACTATCTTATTTTTAACATTTCTATATTTTATTTAAGCAATCTATTATATATGAGCATTAAGATTATTTCCAATATTTTGCAATTACAAATAATGTTACAATAATTAAGTGCTAAATTTCAAGAGTTTTTTGTTCTTAATTTAAGACAATTGAAACACTGTGAATAAGCTTGCAAGTCGCAACACTGGAAGTTACTGTTTTCTATTAGTTCTTTCGTTAATTTTATTTTTCAATTACAGCTTCAACCTATTATTATTGTGCATTAGTTTTAGGTGTACAGCATAGTGATTAGACAATCATAAAATGTGTAAAGTGATCCCCTGACATTTCAAGTACTCAACTGACTCTATACATAGTATTACAATATTATTGACTATATTCCTTATCCTGCACTTTCCATCTCCATGACTATTTGTAACTACTAATTTGTGCTTCTATATCCCATCTTTTTTTTTTCTTTACAGAGACAGAGAGAGAGAGTCAGAGAGAGGGATAGACAGGGACAGACAGACAGGAACGGAGAGATGAGAAGCATCAATCATTAGTTTTTTGTTGCGCGTGTTGCAACACCTTAGTTGTTCATTGATTGCTTTCTCATATGTGCTTTGACCACGGGCCTTCAGCAGACCGAGTAACCCCTTGCTTGAGCCAGCGACCTTGGGTCCAAGCTGGCAAGCTTTTGCTCAAACCAGATGACGCCCGCGCTCAAGCTGGCGACCTCGGAGTCTCGAACCTGGGTCTTCCTCATCCCAGTCCGACACTCTATCCACTGCGCCACCACCTGGTCAGGCTCATCATTGTTTTCATCTATCCCTCCAACACCCTTCCCCTTTGGCAACCATAGTTTGTTCTCTGTATTTATGAATCTTTTTTTCTATTTTGTTTGTTCATTTATTTTGTTCTTTATATTACACAAATAAGTGAAATCATATGGTATTTGTCTTTCTCTGACTGACTTATTTCTGTTATCATAATACCCTCTAGGTTCATCCATGTTGTCCTCAATGGTAATATTTAATTCTTTTTATGACTGAGGAATATTCCATTTTATATATGTACCATTTGTTTCCTAATAAGCACTTAGGTTGCTTCTATATCTTGGTTAAGTGTACATAGAAGAGCACATATTCTTTCAACTTAGTATTTTGGATTTTTCAGATAATCCAGAAGTAAAATTGCTGAGTCATAAGGCAGTTCTGTTTTCCATTTTTTTGAGGAAACATCATACTGTTTTGCATAGCAGCTATACCAATGTGCATTCCCACCAACAGTTCACAAGGATTCCCTTTTCTTTACATCCTCACCAACATTGGTTGTTTGTTGATTTATTGGTAATTACCATTCTGACAATGTGAGGGGACATCTCATTGTGATTTAAATCTACATTTCTCTGATGATTAATATCATTGAGCATTTTTGCACCTGTCTATTGGCCATCTATATGTTCTCTTTGGAGAAGTGTCCATTCAGGTTCTAGAACCTCTTTTTTAAAAAAATTCTTTTATTTTTAAATATTTTATTAAATTTAATTTATTGTGTTAACAGGAATTAAAGTGTTCCACTCAATATAACTCCCTCACCCCCAACCTCTTGTCCCCATTGCCTGCCCCTCCCCCCTTCACTTTGAAACTTGCTGTCCCGTTATCTGTATCTATGTGTTATGTATCTATAATTTCACTAATCCCTTCACCTTCTCTGATCCCATCTCCTCATTCCCCTTCCCTCTGACAGCTGTCCTTCTGCTCCCTGTGATCACGCCTCTACCTCTATTTCGTTTCTCAGTTCACTTTGTTCATTGGATTTTAAATATAAGTGAGATCATATGATATTTGTCTTTCTCTGCCTGACTTATTTCACTTAGCATAATAATCTCCAGGTTCATCCATGCCATTGCAAAAAGTAAGCCCTTTTCATGGCTGTGTAGTATCCCATTGTGTATATGTGCAAAAGCTTTTTAATCCGCTCATCTACTGATGGACACTTGGGCTGTTTCCAGATCTTGGCTATTGTAAACAGTGCTGCCATAAACATGGGGGTGCATTTCTTCTTTTGAATCAGTTATTTGGTATTCTTAGGATATATTCCTAAAAGTGTAATAGCTGGATCAAAATACAGTTCAAGTTTTAACTTTTTGATGAAAATCCATACTGTTTTCCACAGTGGCTTCAAAAGTCTGCATTCCCACCAGCAGTGCAGGAGGGTTCCCTTTACTCCACATCCTCACCAGCACTTATTTTGTATTGATTTGTTGATGAGCACCATTCTGACAGGTGTGAGATGCTATCTCATTGTGGTTTTAATTTGCATTTCTCTGATAATTAATGACGTTGAACATTTTTCAAATGCCTAATGGCCATCTGTATGTCCTCTTTGGAGAAGTGTCTGTTCAGTTCCTTTGCCCATTTTTTAATAGGATTGTTTACCTTCCTGGTGTTGAGTTTTAGCAGTTCTTTATAAATTGTGGTTATTATCCCTTTATCAGATGTATTGGTGAATATGTTCTCCTATTGTGTGAGTTTTCTTTTAATTTTGTTCATGGTGTATTTGTTGTGCAAAGGCTTTTTAGTTTGATATATTCCCATTTGTTTATTTTGTCCTTGATTTCACTTGCTTGTGGAGATAAGTCAGCAAAAATGTTGCTACAAGAGACTTTGGAGAGTTTACTGCCTATGTTTTCTTCCACAATGTGTATAATTCCATGACTTACATTTAAGTCTTTTATCAAATTTGAATTGATTTTTGTGAATGGTGTAAGTTGGTGGTTTAAATTTATTTATTTTTGTATGTACCTCTCCAATTTTCCCAACAATATTTATTAAAGAGACTGTCTTTACTCCACTGTATGCTCTTAACTCCTTTGTCAAATACCAATTGACCATAAAGGCATGGGTTTATTTCTGGGTTCACTATTCTGTTTCATTGACCTGTATGCCTGTTCTTATGCCAGTACCCAGCTGTTTTGATTAATATGGCCTTGTAGTATAACTTGATATCAGGAAGTGTAATACCTCCCACTTCATTCTTTATTTTCAAGATTGCTGAGGCTATTCTTGTTCTTTTTTTGTTCCATATAAATTTTTGGAATATTTGTTCTTTGAAGTATGCCATTGGTATTTTAATAAGAATTGCATTGAATCTATAGATTGCTTTGGGTAATATAGACATTTTAATAATGTTTATTCTTCCTATCCATGAACATGGTATATGCTTTCACTTGTTTGTATCTTTCTTGATTTCTTTTTTTAATGTCTTATAATTTCCTGAGTACAAGTCTTTTACTTCCTTGGTTAAACTTACTCTTAAGTACTTTATTTATTTATTTTTTTGTTGCAATAGTGAAGAGAATTGTTTCCTTGATTTCTCTTTCAGACAGTTTATTGTTGGTGTATAGAAATGCCACTGATTTCTAAATATTAATTTTATATCCTGCCACCTTGCCAAATTCACTTATCAGGTCTAGTACTTTCTTGAAAGAGTCTTTAGGGTTTTCTATGTACAGTATGATGTCATCAGCCAATAATGATAGTTTTACTTCTTCTTTTCCAATTTGGATGCCTTTTATTTCTTCTTCTTGTCTGATTACTGTGGCTAAGACTTTTAAGACTATGTTGAATAAGAGAGATAAAAGGAGGCACCCCTGTCTTGTGCCAGATCTTTCGGGGATTGCTTTTAAATTTTGCTCATTGAGTATGATGTTGTCTGTTGGTTTGTTGTAGATGGTCTTTATTATGATGAGGTATGTTCCCTGTATTTCCAGTTTGCTGAGAGTTTTGATGATAAATAGGTGCTGGATTTTATCAAATGCTTTTTCTGCATCTATTGATGTAATCATGTGATTTTATCTTTCATTTTGTTTATGTAATGAATTATGTTGATTGATAATACTGTCCCAGCCTTGCCTCCCTGGAATAAATTCTACTTTATCACGATGTATGACTTTTTTTAATGTACTGCTGGATGCAGTTTGCTAATAATTTGTTGAAAATTTTAGCATCTATGTTCATCAGGGATATTGGTCTATAGTTTTCTTTCTTTGTATTGTCTTTACCTCGTTTTGGAATGAGGATAATTCTTGCCTCATAAAAGGACTTGGAAGTATTCCTTCCTCTTGAATTTTTTGAAATAGCTTAAGAAAGATAGGTGTTAGTTTTTCTTTGAATATTTGGTAAAATTCACCTGTGAAGCCATTTCGTCCAGGACTTTTGTTTGTTGAGAGTTTTTTGATAAACTGTTTCAATTTTGTTTGTTGTAATCAGTCTGTTTAGGTTTTCTGATTCTTCTTGATTGAGTTTTGGAAGATTGTATGTTTCTTGCAATTTATCCATTTCACCTAGGTTGTCCAATTATTTGGCATATAGATCTTCATAGTATTTTCTTACAATCCTTTGTATTTCTATGCTGTCAGTTGTTACTTCTCCTTTTTAATTTTAAATATAATTTAATTGAGTGCTCTTTTTTTCTTTTTGAGTCTGGTTAAATGTTTGTCAATCTTGTTTACCTTTTCAAAGAACCAGCTGTTGGTTTTATTTGTCTTTTGTATTGCTTTTTTTAGCTTCTATGTCATTTATTTCCACTCTGATATTTATTATTTCCCTTCTTTTACTTCCTTTGGGCTCTACTTGTTGGGGTTTTTTTAGTTCTTTTAGATGCAGGGTTAAGTTGTTTATTTGAGCTTTCTCTTGCTTCTTAAGGTATGCTTGTAACGCTATGAACTTCCCTTTGCTGTGTCCCATAAAGTTTGAGATGTTGTATGTTCATTTTCATTTGTTTCAAGGAAATTTTTTATTTTTTCTTGATCTCATTGTTAACCCATTCACTATTTAATAACATGCTATTTAGCCTACAAGTGTTTGAATGTTTTTCAGTTTTTATATTGTGGTTGTATTCTAGTTTCATGCCATTGTGATCAGAGAATATACTTGATATGATTTTAATATTTTTTATTTATTGAGACTTGTTTGGTGTCATAACATGTGGTCTATCCTAGAGAATGTACCATGAGCACTTGAAAAGAACATATATTCTGCTGTTTTGTGGTGAAAGGTTCTGAAGATATCTGTTAAATCCAGTTGATCTAGTGTGTTATTTAAGGTTGCTGTTTCTTTGTTAATTTTTTATCTGGAGAATCTATTCATTGATGTTAGTAGGGTATTAAAATCTCCTACTATTATAGTATTGCTGTTGATCTTGCCCTTTATGTCCATCAAAATCTGCCTTATATATTTGGGTTCTCCTCTATTAGGTGTGTAAATATTCACAATGTTATATTCTCCTGTTGTATTGCTCCCTTATCATTTTGTAGTGATCTTCTTTATTCCTTACTATAGCCTTTTTTAAAAAATATTTTATTTATTGATTTTTTAGAGAGAGAGGAGTGAGAGAGAGAGACAGAGTGAGAGAGAAGAGTGAGGAGCAGGAAGCATCAACTCCCATATGAGCCTTGACCAGGCAAGCCCAAGGTTTCGAACCGGCGACCTCAGTGTTCCAGGTCGATGCTTTATCCCACTGCGCCACCACAGGTCAGGCCACTATAGCCTTTTTTAAAAGGCTATTTAGTTAGAAAAAAGTATTGCTACCCCAGCTTTTTTTCATTTCCATTTGCATGAAATATTTTTTTCCATATACTCAATTTTAGTCTATTTGTATCTTTTGTTCTCAGGTGGGTGTCTTATAGACAGCATATGTACGGGTCCTGTTTTCTTATCCATGCAGTTACCCTATGCCTTTTGATTGGAGCATTTAATCCATTTACATTTAAGGTTGTTATTGACATGTACTTATTTATTGTTATTTTATTCTTTAAATCTACAATCCTTTTTTTCTAGATTTGTTTCCACTTGTTCTCTTTACAGCAGGCCCCTTAACATTTTTTGCAGTACTAATTTGGTTGTAATGAATTCCTTGAGTTTTTTTTTTTTTTTTTTTTTTTTACTGTGAAGCTTTTTATTTTTTCTTTAATTTTAAATGGTAGCCTTGCTGAATAAAATCATCTTCATTATAGGTTCTTGTTTTGAATCATTTGAATATTTTTTGCCAATGTCTTTTGGCCCCAAGTGTTTCTGTTGAGAAATCAGATGTCATCTGAATGGGAGCTCCTCTGTAGGTAATGAACTGCTTCTCTTTTGCAGCTTTTATTATTCTTTGTCTCTCCTCTTTGGCACTTTAATTATGATGTGTCTTGGTGTAGGCCTTCTAGGTTCCCCTTTAATGGACTCTTTGTGCTTCTTAAAGCTGTGTGACTTTTTCCTTTATCAGTTTAGGAAAGTTTTCAGCTATAATTTTTTTAAACAGATTCTCTATCCCTTGTTTGTTCTCTTCTCTTTCAGGAACCCTTTTGTTGTGGATGTTGTTTCCCTTCATGTTGTGACAGAGCTTTCTTAGAGTTCTCAGTCTTTTTGAGCCTCTTTCCTTTTTGCTGCTCTGCTTCTGTCCTTTTGCTTATCATGTCCTCTAAATTGCTGATTTGATCCTCTGCTTCATCTAGTCTGCTATTGACTCCTTTTAGTGCCTTCTTCATTTCTGACATTGTATTTTTCACTTCTGACTGTTTTTTTTTTATTATTTCAATATCCATTTTGATGCTTGCTATCTATTTATTTAGGTGTTTATTATGTCCATCCATTGTTGCTCTATATCCTTGAGCATCCTAAAAATCATTATTTTAAACTCTTTATCTTGTAGTTTGGTTACTTCCATCTCATTCAATTCTTTTTCTGGGTATTTCTTCTGTTGATTCATTTGAGTCACATTTCTCTGTCTGACCATTTTGTTTGTGCATTTGAAAGTGCTGTCTGAGTGAAATTTTTGTGGTGTTTTTTGAAGAAGATGGGCTTACTGGTACTGACCTCCAGACCACCTGTTTTCCTTGTAGGAATGCTTCATGAGGGTACTATTTTCCCTCTTATTGTATGTGAGTATTAAATGAAGTTGGTACTTTCATGGGTAAGGTTATTTCTTCATGCTGGCTGGCTCTAAGGGTCAACCTTGATTATGTGTATTACACACTGTGCAGTGTCCTGTTGGGCATATTTATTCTCCACAGTGTTTGATGCCTGCTAGACTCTTCCACTGGGCATGCTGCTTGTGTAATAGCTGAGTCTAGGGTTGGTACTGTCTTCCTCCCACTACTGGTTGTGTTGACTCTAAATATTCTTGGGGTGGTGTCAGCTGTTGTTTGTAACCTGTTGTGGGCTACCTGTCTGCAGATACTACACTTTTTTCTGTTTTTGTCTGTGTTTCTTGATATAATTCTTATCTTCATTTTGTTTATGTGGTGTATCATATTTTAATTGATTTATGGAGATCAAACCAACTGCATGTAATGATCATGTATAATCTTTTAAATTTTTGCTGAACTGAATTTGATAAAATTTTGTTGATCATTTTTGATTCTATAACTTTATATTTCTGTAGTCTATCTGGTATTGAATTAGGGTAATGCTGACTTCTTAAAATAAGCTTGGGTGTCTTGTCTTCTCTTAAATACTTTGGTATCATTTGAGGATAGGTGTTAGTTTTTTTCATGTTTGGTAAAATCCACCTGTGAAGCTATCCAGTCTAGGACTTTTGTTTCCTGAGAGGTTTTTGATTGTTGCTTTGATTTCATTACTGTAATCAGTCTGTTTATATTTTTTGTTTCTTTTTGATTAGGTCTTGGCAGATTGTATATTTCTAGAATTTATTAATTTCTTCCAGATTGTTCAATTTTTTGGCATATAATCGATCATAGTATTTTCTTGTAATCTTTTATATTTCTGTGGTGTCACTTGTCAGTTGTTGCTTGTTGCCCTTTATTTCTTATTTTATTTATATATTTGTGTCCTCTCTGGGATTTTTTTTGATGAGTGATTAAAAATGATAACTTTTGTTTTTTTTTTTCAAAGAGCCAGCTCTTGGTTTCATTGATCTTTTATTTCGTGTTTTCAGATTCTATTTTGTTTATTTTTGTTCTGATCTTTCTTATTATTTTTTCATTTATCCACTTTGGACTTTGTTAGGTTTTTTTTTTCTTCTCTTTAGGTGTATGTTTAGATTGTTTATCTGAGATTTTTTTATTTCTTTTTTATTTATTTATTATTTTCTGTGACAGAGATAGAGAGAGAAACAGATACAGACAGACAGGAAGGGAGAGAGATGAGAAGCATCAGTTCTCCACTGAGGCACCTTAGTTGTTCATTGATTACTTTCTCATATGTGCCTTGACTAGGGGGCTATGGCAGACCACGTGATTTCTTGCTCAAACCAGTGACCTTGGGCTCATGCTGGTGAGCCTTGCACAAACCAGATGAGCCCACACTCAAGCCAGCAACCTCGGGGTTTTGAATGAGGTTTCGAACTTGGGTCCTCCTCGTTTCAATTTGATAGTCTATCAACTGCAGCACTGCCTGGTCAGGCTGCAATTTCTCTTATTTCTTGAGATAAGCTAGTATTGTTATGAATATCCTTTTTAGAACTGTTTATTAATATGTCCCACTGATTTTGGGTTGCTGTGTTTTTATTTTCATTTTTATCAAGGTATATTTTAATTTATTCCTTGATCTCATTTTTAACCCATTCATTGTTTAGTAGCATGTTATTTAGCCTTCATGTGTTAGTGTGCTTTTCAGTTCTTTTTTTTTTTTTATCATTGATTTCTAATGTTGTATCATTGTAGTGACAAAAATTCCTGATATGACATCAGTCTTTTTAAACTTACTGAAACTTGTTTTGTGGTCTAACATGTGGTCTATCCTGGAAAATGTTTCTATGTACCCTTAAAAAGATTGTCTATTCTGCCTCTTTGGGGTGAAATGCTGTAAAAAATATTAATTTAATCCATTTGGTGTAATGTGTCCATTAAAGTTGCTGTTTTCTTCTTGGCTATCTGTGGAAGATTCATCTGTTGATGATAATGGGGTTTTAAATTCTCCTACTGCAAGTGTCTTACTGTCAGTCTACCATTATGTTTGCTTTATGTATTTAGCTGCTCCTTTTTGCTTGATTGTTTCCTTTATTGTTGTGTAATATTTTTCTTTGTCTTTTATTATATAGTCTATATTTTATAGTCTATTTTTATATACATATTGCTATCTCAGCTTTTGGTTTGTTTCCATTTAAATAAAATATTTTTTCCATCCCTTTACTTTCAGTCTGTGTGTGTTTTTTAATCTGAAGTGAGTCTTTTTTAGACAGAATATATGTATAAGCCTTGTTTTCTTATCCAATCAACTATCCTACAATTTTTCATTGGCACATTTAATCCATTTACACTTAAAGTGCTTATTTAGAGGTTTTTACTTATTGTGATTTTATTAATATTTTTATTTATTTATTGATTATAGCAAGAAAGGATGGGGGAGAAATAGTGAGAGGAAGAGAGAGATAGAGAGAGAGAGAGGGAAACATTATCTGTTCCTTTATGTGCCTTGACTAGGGATTAAAATGGTAATCTCTGCTTTTCTGGGACAATGTTGTAACCAACTGAAGTATCTGACCAGGGTTATGTTTTATTTTCTTAAAGGAATTAATTTCATATATCTTGTAATACTAGTTTTGTGGTAATAAACTTTTTCCATTTTGGGGGAGGTAGTTATTTATTTCTTCTTGAATTTTAAATTATAGATGATGGGCTGCATAGTCTTTGTTGTAGGTTCTTGCTGTTTATCACTTTGAATATTTTGTGCCTATTTCTTTTTGGCCTGAAAAGTTTCTGTTGAGAAAGCAGCTGACAGTCTGATGGGAATTCTTCATATTTATTTATTTTTAATTTTATTTTTCAATCACAGTTTATGTTCGATATTATTTTGTATTAGTTTCAGATGAACAGTGGTTAGATAATCAGATACTTTACAAAGTGTTCCCCCTGATATTTTCAGTACCTATCTGGCATAATACACAGTTTTTACAATACTCTTGAGTATATCCCCTATACAGTAATTTACATCCTTGTGGCTCTTTAATTTGTGGGGTGTGTGACATTGATCAGTAAAAGTATATGGGTTTCAGGTAAACATCTCAACAATATTTGAACTGTTGATTCAATTGTGTACCCATCATACAAAGGCAAATCACTTTTCATTACCATATATTTGTCCCTCTTTACTCTCCTTCTACCACTCCTTTCCCTCACAATCCCTCCCCCAAATACCACTTCACTTTTATGAATGTCCGTGAGTTTCAGTTTTATATCCCACCTATGTGTAAAATCATATAGTTCTTAGCTTTTTCTGATTTACTTATTTCACTCAGTATCATGTTTTCAAAGTCCATTCATGTTGTTCTAAATGGCAATAAGTCATAATTTCATATGGCTAAGTAATATTCCATTGTATATATGTACCGCATCTTCTTTTTCCAATCCTTTATCAAAGGACACTTTGGTTATTCTATGTCTTGGCCACTGTGAATAATGCTTTGATGAACATGGGAGCACAAGTGTCTTTATGTACCACTGTTTTTGAGTTTTGGAGTAGATATCCAGGAGAGGGATTACAGAGTCATATGGAAGTTCTATTTTTAATTTTTTGAAGAGCCATCATATTTTCATCCATAATGGTTGTACTAATTTACATTCCCAACAACAGTGAATGAGGTTCCTTTTTCTCCACAGCCTCTCCAACACTTGTTATTATCTGTCTTGTTGATAATAGCCAATCTAACAGGTATGAGCTGGTATCTCACTGTAATTTTGATTTGCTTTTCTCTAATAGCTAGTGAAGATTAAGATTTTCACATACCTGTTGGCCATTTGTATGTCTTCTTAAGAGAGGTGTCTGTTCAGGTCTTCTCCCCATTATTTTTATGAGAGGAGGGGAGGGAAAGAAAAACTCCTGCATGCATCCCAACTGGGATGCACCTGGCAAGCCTACTAAGGACATTGCTCTGCCTATCTGGGGCCCTGGCTCCATTGCAACTGGAGCCATATCTTTTTATTACCATGGAGCCATCCTCAGCACCTGGGGGCAACTTGCTCAGTCAAGCCTTGACTGCATGCAGGAGGGCAGAAAAAGAAAGCAATAGAGAGAGAGGGGGATAGAGAGATAGAGAGAGAGAGAGAATCAGGGATGGGAGGTGGAGAACCAGATGGTCATTTCTCTTGTGTTCCCTGGCCAGGAATCAAACCTGGGACATCCACACACTGGGCCAACACTCTACCACTGAGCCAACTGGCTAGGGCTTATTCTTATTTTTTAATTGGATTGTTTGCAGCTGAGCTTTGTGACTTCTCTGTATAATTTGGATATTAACCCTTAATCAGAACTGTTGTTTGAAAATATCATCTTCCATTTTGTTGGTTGCCTTTTTGTTTTGTTGTCGGTTTCTTTTGTAGTGCAGAAGCTTTTCAGTTTGATATAGTCTCATTCCTTTATTTTTGCCTTTACTTCCTTGCCTTTGGGTCAAATTTATAAATTATTCTCTGTGGCCAAGGTCCATAACTTTAGTACCTAATGTGTTCTTCTATGTAATTTATTTTTTCAGATCTAATATTTAGGACTTTGTTTCATTTTTAATTAATTCTTGTGTAGGGGAACAAATTCTAGTCAAGTTTCATTCTTTTGCATGTGGCTTTCCAGTTTTCTCAGCACCATTTCTTAAAGAGACTTTCTTTTCTCCATTGTATGTTTTGGCTCCTTTGTTGAAGATTACTTGTCCTTATGTTTGTGGTTTTATTTGTGGGTTTTTGATTCTATTACATTAGTCTGTATGTCTGTTTTTCTGCCAATATCATGTTGTTTTGATTATTGTGGATCTGTAGCATAATTTGAAGTCAGGTTGTGTGATGCCTCTGACTTCATTCTTTTTTTTTTTTTTTCTGGCTAGCTTTGACTATTTATGTATTTTTATGGTTCTATACAAACCTACAAACCTGGTGATTTTTTTTTACTATGTTTTATTAAAAAATGACATGGGATTTTGTTGGGGATTGCATTATATTAGTATAATTTCTTGTTTTAGTATAATTTCTTTCTCACTTTCACTATGTTGGTTTTTCCAATTTATGAACATGGAATATTTTTTTACTTCATTGTGTCTTCAATTTCTTTCAGTAATGCTTTATAGTTTTCAGTATATAGGTTCTTCATATCTTTTGTTAAGTTCATGTCTAGTAATTATTATTATTTTTTATATAAATAAAAGGAATTGTACTTTCAAGTTTATTTTCTGACATTTCATTTTTGGCATATATGAAAGCAGTAGACTTTTATTTATTGATTTTGCATCCTGTGACTTTATTGGTTTATTGTTTCTAATAGTTAATTGCTTTGGGCTTTTTGATATACAAGATTATGTCATCCACAAACAGTAATATCTTTACTTTTTTTCCCTCAATCTGGATCCCTTCTATTTTTTCATTTTGCCTAACTGCTGTGGCTAAAACTTCCAAAACTATACAAAATAAAAGTAGAGAGAGTGCATAACATTGTCTTGTACTTGGTATTAGAAGAAAGCTTTCATTTTTTTACCATTTAGTATTATATTAACTGATGGCTTGTACATATATGACCTTTATTATGTTGAAGTACTTTCTTCTATACCCACATTATTGAATGATTTAAACATAAATGGACATTGTATCTTATCAAATGCCTTTTCTGCATTTATTGATAGGATTGTACTATTTTTTCTTTGTTTTGTTGATTTGGTGTATTACATTGATCAATTTACATATGTTGAACTATCCCTCTGCTTCTGTAATGAATTCCACTTAATAATGATGTATTTTTTTAAAATATACAGTTGTATTCAATTAGCTAGTATTTGTTGAGAATTTTGGCATCTGTATTTATTAGAGATACTGTCTGTAGTTTTCTTTTTTTTTAAGTTGAAATTGACCATGCCAGATTTTGTTATGAGAGTTATGTTGGCCTCATAACATGTGTAAGGAAGTATTGCTTCTTCTTCTATTTTTTGGAAGACTTTGAGAAAAATAGGTACCACATCTTCTTTGAATGTTTGGTAGAATTCACTAGTATAGCCATCTGGTACTGGAATTTTATTTTTTTAAGGTTTTTGATAGTTGTTTCTATTTCTATTTTTTTCCTGTGTATTTAGCTTTTCAACTTCTTGGTGATTTAATCTATGAAGATTTTATAGCCCTGGGAACTTATCTATATCTTGTAGTTTGTTAAACTTATAGTATATATTCTTTCATAGTATACTAGTATAATCTTTGTATATCTATGATGTCTGTGGTAATTTCTCCTCTCTAATTTCAGATTGTTTATATGAGTAATTTTTTTTTTTTTTTGCCTTAGTGAGTCTAACCATAGGTGTGTCAATTTTATGGATCTTTTTTAACAACCGACTCTTTGTTTTATTATTTTTTTCTATAGTTTTTTGTTTTCCACTTCTTACAGTTCTGATCTAATTTTTACTATTTCCTTTCTTCTGCTGACTTTGGTTGCCTATATTCTTTTTCTAAATTTTTAAGATGTGATGTTATATTGTTTACTTGGGATATCTCTTATTTTTTTACATATGCCTATAATAATATAAACTTCCTTCTTATTACTGCTTTCCTACATCTCATAAATTTTGATATGTCATGCTATCATTTTTGTTTGTCTATATCTTTTTATATCTGCTTCTGTTTCTTTCTTTGACCCAGTCATTTCTTAGAAGCATGTTGCTTAATTTTCACATTTTTGGAGGTTTCTTTACTTCTTTTTTTGTAGTTGAATTTTAATTTCAAAACCTTATGGTTAAAAAATATACTTGGAATAATTTCAATCTTCTTGAATTTATACATTAGTTTTGTGGCTCAACATATGATCTATGCTTTAGAATGTTACATATACACTGAAAAACAATATATAATCTAATGTTCTGGGATAAAATGTCTTGTAAATATATGTTTTTTCCTTTTGATCTCTTGTGTGTTTTAAGGCCAATATTTTTTATTGATTTTCTTTTTGACAATGTATATAAAGCCATCAATGGTGTGTTGAAATCTCCAAGTATGAGTGTGTTTTTGTTTGTTTCTATTGATTAGTAGGTGTCATGTATTTTGGTACTCCTTGATTTGGTGCATATATATTAGAAGTGTTATGTCTTCTTGATATTTTATCCCCTTTATAGATGTTCATCCTTGTCTGGTTACCTTTGATGTCTTGAAGTCAGCATTGTCAGATATTAGTATAGGTATACCTGCTTCTTTTTGTGTAATAATAACTTGGAGATTCACTTTCCAACCTTTAACTTTGGGTCTACTTTTGTCCTTGCAGTTTTGATGTGTCTCTTGAAGGCAGTATATGGTTGGGTTTTTCTTTTTGATACAATCTGCTACTCTGTGCCTCTTTATTGGTGAGTTTGGTCCATTTACTTTTAAGGTAAGTATTGACACTTCAGTATTTTTTATTGTCATTTTATATTTTGTTGTGCCTTGTTTGGTTCTTCTCTTTTGTGTTGCTGTCAGTTATTTTTGTTTGCTGGTATTTCATACTTCTTTCCCCTGTTTATTCTTTTTTTAAGCTATATGTTTCAGTACTGGCTTTTTTGTGAGTGGTTACAATTAGATTATAAAGAGATAAATTGTCATATGTACAAGAGTCCTTTGTATCATGAGTGCTTCTGCACTCTATCCTTCGTTATTACTGCAGATCTTTATCTTCTCCCCTTTTATGTTATTGTTGCCACAGAGTATCCATGTTAATATTGTAACCTAGTTGGAGCTTTAACTCATAGTTTTGGTTTGTTTTGTTCTTTGTATCTGGTGACCTTGAGTATTTCCTGCAGTGGTGGTTTTTTGGTGATAAATTCCCTCAGCTTTTATATATCTGCAATTTTTTTTATTTCTTCTTTATATTAGAGGGCCAGCTTTGTCTGGTAATTCCTCTTTTTCAGTACTTTGAATGTTTGGGTCCACTCTTTTCTAGATTGTAAAATTTCTGCCGAGAAGTCTGATGATAACCTAATGGGTCTTCTATTATATATCATGCTCGCCTGACCAGGTGGTGGTGCAGAGGATAGAGCATTGGACTGGATGCAGAGGACCCAGGATCGAGACCCCGAGGTCGCCAGCTTGAGCATGGGCTCATCTGGTTTGAGCAAAAGCTCACCAGCTTGGACCCAAAGTCACTGGCTTGAGCAAGGGTTTACTCAGTCTGCTGAAGGCCCATGATCAAGGCACATATGAGACAGTAATCGATGAACAACTAAGGTCTCACAACAAAAAACTGATGATTGATGCTTCTCATCATCTCTCTTCATTCCTGTCTGTCTGTCCCTGTCTATCCCTCTCTCTGACTCTTTCTCTGGCCCTGTAAAACACACACACACACACACACACACACACACACACACACACATATATATATCATGCTCATCTTTTTCTAGCTGCCTTGAGGATTCATTTTTGTCACTGATTTCTGACAATTTTATTATGATGTGCCTTAGAGAAGGTCTGTTTTAGTTAACTTGACTTTCTGCTTGCTTCTTGGATTTGAGGATCTAACCCTTTCCATAATCTTGGGAAGTTCTTATCAATTATTTGTTTGAATAGTCCCTCCATTCTTTTCTCCCCCTCTTTTTTTCTGATATACCCATATTCTTATATTGTCCCTTCTGATGGAGTCAGAAAATTGTTGTAGATCTCTATTATTATTTTTAATTTATGAGTCTCTTTCTTTTATTTCTGTAACATCTCTAGTTGCCTGTCTTTGATGTCACTGAGTCTCTCCTCTATCTGGCTTGTTCTATTAGCTAAACTTACTATCTCAGTGTTCCATTCATGTATTGAGTTCTTTTATCTCTGTTTTTAAAGTTTTAACTGACTTGGTGAAGTACTCATTTTTTTTATTAATTTTTATAACCTCATTTAATATTTTATCAGGTTTTTTTTTACATTTCGTTGACTATTTTTATAAATTTAATTTTGAATTCTCTATTATTTAACTCCAAGGTTTTTATGTGATTGAGATTGCTTATTGGAGATGTTTTATTTTTTTAAAACTACTTTTTTTTTTCTTGTGTAGCCATGTATTTGATTTCTTGTCCTTGATGGCATTTGAGAGTGGTGTTGTTAAGGACTCTAACAAAAAACAAAAAACAAAATTAAAAAATTAAAATTAAAAATACTAAAACTTGAAAAATAATAACATGTAAAAGAGAAAATCTACAAGAAAATAAAAAGCAAATAAAATAATAATGGAAATCAAACAATATACATATAAAAATAGGGAGAAAAAGTTAAAAATTCAAGAAAAAAAGTTCAAAAGACAGCAAAATTTAGTCTTGAGAAAATTTTCTTTTTCTCTTCCTGTTGGTGGTGCTATATTACATGTTTTAACTCTGTGAAATTTCTGATTTGATCCACTGAGATATTGCTGTCACAATGATGTAACAGAGGCTGCAGTTGGAATGTTGTGAAGGCTCTATGGCTTTAGCAATAGCAATCTCAGGCCTCCAGGTGCTCCTTGCCATGTCTCAATAGACCAGGGATTCAGACAAGGATCACCACTGTTTTTCAGGGGAGAGCATGGCTCTGGAATGTTTGCTCTGCAGTCTGTCTTTGCCATTTTTTGTGGCCCGCAGTGTGAAGGAGGCAGGATCTGGAGGCTGGGGACCTGAACTTTTGTAGTCTTTGTCTCCATGCTATGGGCAGACTACAGAAACACAGTCTTGTTTTGACCCCTCATTTTGCCATTGTTTTGGTTTAGTATCTTCTGCACTGGCCCTCAATCTTACCGCTCCTCCAGGCAGAAGGAGACCTAGTCACTCTGGTCTTCTCTTCTCTCCAGAGACCTAGAAGAAAAAAACACCATCACTCTGGGCTTTTCTCCTCTTCAGCAAACAGAACCCCAAACAGTCTGAACCTTTCTCTTCTCTGGAGTTGACCACAAGTTAGTTTTATCTTCTACCCCCTTTCTCAACCCTTCTCACCTTTAGTCCATTCAGTTCATGGGTCTTTCAGGCATGCCTGTGAGCCCAGCTGGGGATATTTTAGTGTGTTATAACTGTTCAATTTGTTGAAATTCCAAGGAGATAAATCAGGAGTATCTCTCACATCACCATTACTCGAATGTCATCTGCCCTTTATAGTTATTTAATTGTCTTTCCTTTGATGCTTTTAAGATTCTTCTTTTTTCTTTATATAAATATTTTGCATTTTAATTATGATGTGTCTTGGTGCAGGTCTCGTTTAGTTTATCTTTTTAGTTTCATCTTTTCTGTACTTCCTAGGCTTATATTTCTTTTTCCTTCACCAGGTTAGGAAAATTTTTGTTCACTGTTTTTCAAATAGGTTCCCAGAGGAAGTTATTTTCAGTCATTTTTATTATACTGTGAATGCATGATAGAATTACATTCTTTTATAGTGCAGATATAAGAAAACCAGTAATATATTCCTTTATTGAGTTTGTAGCATGTGTGTATGTGTAGGAGTGGGCAGCAATCCACTGGAAGAAGATTTATAGCAAGAAAAGGACAATTGGTAAGGCAAAGTTTTTCTATTTTCAAGTTTAATTTAACCTCAACTTTTATTTGATATTACATTCATTCAACAGGTACTTGTAGGAAATTTTCCCTTTGCTAGATGCAATTGAAGATACTGGAATACAGCAGTTGACAAAAAAGACAAAGGTACATCAGTTACTGGAGGCAGGGATGGTGTCTTTGAACTAGAATGGGCACAGAGTAGGTTATAAAAAATAGTCATATTTAAGATAATTTTTAAAAAATAGAGCATACTAATGGATGATAGCAGGTGAGGGAGAGAAATTAAAGATGAATCTTAATCAATCAAGTCTAGGGAATTATACAATTGTGCTCTTTCATAAGCTATCAGAGACAGTCCAGTCTAATAGTTTTATGTCATCACATGCTTGTTAGTTAAAGCCTTGTCAACTTATTCTGTCTTTTCTAGAGATTGTTTCATGAAAATAGATGCCAGCATTTTGGGCAGAGAAAAATATGTAAGCTATGAGAATTGACAAAAACAAAATTCTTTTAAAGAGAACCTGTGGTAATTCATTCATTCATTCTTTGGTTTTATTTAACCAATGATTATTGAATGGCTACTACATATGAGGCATTGTGCTGGGTATTAGAGCATATATTATAGAACAACACATGTGTGGACCTTACTCTCATAAAGCTTATGGTCATTCTAATGGAGTATGGTAATATACTACTCCCAATTTTTATTAACTTAAGGTTTACCATGTCACAGCAAATAAATTTGAGTAATCAAATCAATTTATGCTAACATGTGAGGGGCAAACAGTCTTCATTATTGATGATTTAGCTTTAAATGAGATTTGATGAATTTCTAAGTATTATTTTGTAAAACCTAATTTTCTCATGTTCTTTATAGAAAATAAGAGAACAAGAGCCCTTAAACTGATGACCAATTTTATGAAAGCTGACCATATTTTCTTCAGAATTTGACCTAAAAACCAGGTAAATAAAAAAGATTAAAAGAAGATTTTAAAAAAGGATTTAATTGACTAATAATAACTATTACTGGTAAAAGCTTAGAAAGATACAATAATTTTATTTTTTTCATAGCAACTATTATAACCACACAATTTTAATCAATGTAATTACAATAATTGAAGATGGATGCCTAATGGCTTTGTGTGTGTGTGTGTGTGTGTGTGAGAGAGAGAGAGAGAGAGAGAGAGAGAGAGAGAAGGGCAGATAGGTACAGAGATAGGAAGAGAGAGAGATGAAAAGCATCAACTCTTCCTTAGCTGTTCATTGATTGTTTTCTCATATGTGACTTGACCTGGGGGCTCCAGCAAAGGGAGTGGCCCCTTGCTCAAGTCAGTGACCCTCGGCTCAAGCCAGCAACCTTGGGCTTCAAGCCAATGACCTTTGGGCTCAAGCCAGCAACCATAGGTTAATATCTATGATCCTACACTCAAGCCACCAACCCCACTCTCAAGCTAGTGAGCCTGTGCTCAAGCCAGAAAAGCCCATGCTCAAGATGGTGACCTCGGGTTTTGAACCTTGGTGCTCTGTGTCCTAGGTCGAGGCTCTACCCACTGCTTCACAACCTGGTTAGGCCCCAATGTCTTTAAACATTTTAAATGTGAAATACTACTACTCATTTCTGTAGGTGTTTACTCTTGTGTGTATATGCATGTTGGATTATATCATGGCCTAAAACAGCAATTCTCAAAGTGTGGACCTTGAACTAGCAATATCAGCATCACCAGGGAATGTGTTAAAACTGCAAATTTTAGGTTGTTATTCTAGTTTTACTGAATCAGAAACTTGAGAAAGGTGGGATATAAGGGGGTATCAATTTGAGTTAAAACATGCCCTACAGGTAGTTCTGGCACTTGATAAAGTTTCAGAACTATCAGATTAGAGGATATTTTTACTCAACATTTTCTCAATGATTATTTAATATGTACCTAGTATCACACTCAGTACTAGGTTATAACTATGTCCCTCTGTTTAAAGAATAAATATATAGTGTCTCTTGCTTCAAATCAGAGAAACTCTAACTGCTTTAAATATTTTTTAAAAAAGGAAATCAATACAAGATTTGATTAGGCAGTTAATGTAAGATCTTGTGAAGGCAAGTGGTGATATTGAGGAACTCAGAGATCAATAACAGGCCAAAGTCACTATTACCCTTGGACTAGAGCACAAAGGGAGATGGTGTTATCAGAGTTTAGGGGTCAAGGTAACCTGACAGGTTTTTTCTGAATGCAGCTGGAGGCAAAAAAAAAAAAAAAAAAAAAAAAGGCAAAGGTTGTTATAGACCTGAAGTCACCTGAGCAGAGAAGATTAGGGTATATAGTCTGTTCCCCGCCCCCTCCCCACCCTGTTCTCCTACCAGAACCTCCCATTGTCCAAACACAGTAGGAAAACCACTGGTAAGGGGCAGCTGACAGGTGATGGCCCAGTGATATAGAGCAGAACAGAGAAAGCTGAAAAACCAAGAGGGCAAATAGCCCAGCATTAGTGCATGTACGTTCTAGGGAATTCTGGTTATTACCCAAATGCTCTACATGAACTTTTCTTTGCACCAGTAAATTGTAAGTTAAAGTTGAGAAATACTTTAAACTTGCGTGATATATGAAACATCTCACTAAGTTAAAAACAAGAAGTATTGCCGGGAAAATGAAGTACCAATTTATTTGTTATGTCATTATAATACATTCGTTTACTCTCCCAAATGAAGGAGATATTTAACACGGAAAGTTTTATGTTCATGTGCAAATAAAATAGGTGAATTAGTTATGCCACATTTACGATAAATTATTTTTTAATACTGACCACAGTGATTTAATCTTTTTTTTTTAAGCGCTTACACTAATAATGTCTCTAAAGACTGCATGCTTTGTTCTGGTCAATAATTATTATGTTAATTATGGAGATATAGAAAAAATTAGGTCATTTATAATTCTGTATGCATAAGAACAACACTTCAAAGCCAAAAATACCTTTCTGTTTAGGTTGGCTTAATGTTTTGAAAGATAAAAACTCACATCCTTATTAATCTTTTGTCAAATATTTTCCTGTTTTCCTACAAGTATATTTTGATTTTGAAACAATAAAAGCTAAAAATCACTATCGACCAAAATATATATTTTTTTCCTTTGGGTTTATCTACTTTTAAAACATTTCTCTGTTTTAACTACTGTGAAGCAACCTAGTTGATTATAGTAACGTACCAAAAAACAATCATATTGCTGTTTCTTCATTATCAATGAATAAATTGTTATACCTATAAATAAAATGAATCTTTTATTCAGTCAACAAATATTTATTGTGTGTTTATCTAATGCAAAATATAGTGAGAGATAAAAATACTTCTTAATAAAAATGGAACTTGTGCAGAGAGCAGTCTTCAAGGCTGTTTTTTTTTAATTTAATTTAATTTAATTTATTCATTTTTAGAGAGGAGAGACAGAGAGAGAGAGAGAAACTGAGAGGGAGAGAGAAAAGAAAGAGAAGGGGGAGGGGCTGGAAGCATCAACTCCCATTTGTGCCTTGACCAGGCAAGCCCAGGGTTTCGAACCGGCAACCTCAGCATTTCCAGGTCGACACTTTATCCACTGTGCCACCACAGGTCAGGCCTTCAAGGCTGCTTTTAAACAACCAGCTCATCAGATAGGCTCTACTTGTTAGATTTGTGATCTTCTTTTAACTAGTTAACTTGTCTGAGTCCATTCTTTTTTTTTTTTTGTAAAATGAGAGCTGTCAACTCTATCTCATAAACAGCGAAGAGCATTAAGAATACTATATGTCTTTAGAGGTCTAATGCTGTGTCTATAATACAATTAATTCAATTGTAACAAATTTTAGTCTCTTTAAATTTTCTGCACACTTTTCCTCTCCTTAGATAATTTCATTCCTTTATAGTTATTCTCTAATGTTACTTAACTTTCTCTGTGCCTTTTTCACAGTCTTTCTATTACTTTACATTATCAAAATACTGACCATCATTGGCAGCTATTCCTAATTCAGAAAAAGGCTCCTTTGTCATTCCTATTCTACTTCAGCATTGGCTTCATTCATTCAAAGATATTTATTAAGGATCTGCTATGCTTCACTCTTCTTATGGATCTAATTTCTATTAAAAATGTATTTCTGCAAGTATATTTACTAAGTGTACAGTAAGTATACCCTTAATACTAAGTATACTAAATCTTTGCCCCAGGAAACTGATAGATTGTAATTAGCAAAGACTGACAATAGACCACTTACCAACCAATTATAAAATAGGTCATGGAGTGATAAGAACTTTGAAGACAAATAAAGCAGGATGAACGGACTGTGGGAATGATGTCTGACTTATGACTCTTGGGCAGAAAGATGAATGAAGCAGGAAAATGAGTGCTGTGAGTGTCTGTAAGAAGAGAGGCTACAGGCAGTGGGGAGGTCAAGTGCCGTGGATAAATTCCAGGACAGGGTTGGCATGCAGGACAGCAGAGGCCGGAAAGAAAGAAGTGTTGAGAAAGAAACAGGGTGAGAAGATAAGAACTGAGAGGTAGTGGAACCAGTTTCTACTGGGCCTTGTGGGCCAAGGTAAGCTTTCTACTTGTCATTCTACTTGTGGCAAATGGAGAGTGGAATTTTTTTTCCTTTTATCTTTTTTTTTTATTTTATTTTTTTTAAGATTCTCATGGCTGCTTGGTGGAGGACAGTCAGTAAAAAACAGGATTAGAAGCAGAGAGGTGGCTCTCAGGGGACAAAGCTGGTGACTTAGATTGCTTTAATAATCCTAAAAGTGGTGTGAATGAGGAAAATTCTGGATATACTTCCAAGGTGGGGAAAATAGAGCTTGCTGAAAATTGTATGTGAGACGTGAGAAAGTGAAGGCAAGTGTAACTTCAAGGGTCTTGATTAGAGCAACTGGATATAAATATCCTTGTTTTAGAGAGTCTACCGAGGAAGAGAGGCAATAACTAAATGTATTTGAAGCTTGAACAACACAGGTTTGAACTATGTGGGTCCACTTATATATGGATTTTTTTCAATAAATATATTGAAAAATTTTTTGGAGATTTTCTTACTACCATGGAGCAACCTTATTAATTATATTAGGGTGCCAAAAAGCAATCATATAACAGCTTCTTCGTTATCAATGCATAAATTGTTATACCTATAGATAAATATTAATTTATTTTTCATATTATTTTTATTTTGATGTCTATTATAACATGTACAGTGTTTTATATCACATGAGACAATATCGATGTAGATATTGACAGTTTATCTTGCAAACAGATGACGTTAAATATGGTATAATAATGTAAATGCATTTTCTCATCCATATGACTTTCTTTTCTAGCTTACTTCATGTTATAGTATTTAAAACGTATAACATACAAAACCACATTAATGAGCTCTTTATGTTATCGGCAAGGCTTCTAGTAAACAGTAGGGTATTGGTAGGTAAGTTTTTGGAGAGTTAGAAGTTATATGTGGATTTTTAACTGCAAGTGGGCGTCAGACCCCCCAACCCCCATGCTGTTCAAGAGTCAACTGTAAACCTAAATGAATTGTGGTTACTACTTTGATGGGTGTTAATTGGGAGGCGGAGGTGTGATAAGAAACCTTTTTCCAAGAAGTAGTATGTAAGTTGAAACCTGAAAAATGAGTAAGAGTTAGCTGGGTAGAGTAGGGATGTGTGCCTTTGGGGGGGGGGGGGAGGGAAGGGAATGAACTGTTATCCTAAGCAAAGATTCTGAGACAGAAAAGAAAAGAGTTTATGGATGTTGAGTAAATTCAATAGACAAACCCAGACTGGCTTGTTCATTTGCATCTCGGCTAGTGATGTATAATTTCTGCCCAAGTTCACATTATAAATTCGAGTTATAAATTCTGGTTATATAACTTTTTTATTTTAGAAACAATATAGTATTTACCTTAATAAACAAAATAAAGTTAAAAGAACAATAAAATACTTATATGCTTACCACCCAGAATCAATAGCTATGAGCCATATGTTTCCAGTCTTCTTTTTTTTTTTTGTATAAGAAATTACATATAAAGTCATTCACCCATTTTTGTCATCAACAAGAGTAACCATTGGGTGCTTTTCATTCCAGTTAATGTTTTATGGTTTCACATACTCATATATAATATTGTCTAATATATAAAAATTAAGAATTTTTGTGTTTTTTGTAGGTTTATTTAAAATTTACACATTATTACACTGTATATACTATTCAGCATCTTTTTTATTTCATATTTTTAGTTTAATTTTACTACTTTTTTGTGACAGAGACAGAGAGAGAGAGAGAGAGAGAGAGAGAGATGGAGAGAGGGACAGATAGGAACAGACAGGAAGGGAGATAGATGAGAAACATCAATTCTTCATTGTGGCAGCTCAGTTGTTCATTGATTGCTTTTTCATATGTGCCTTGACCAGGGGGCTACTGCAGAGCAAGTGACCTCTTGCTCAAGCCAGCGACTGTGCGCTCAAGCCAGTGACCTTGTGCTTCAAGCTGGTGAGCTTGTGCTCAAGTAGATGAGTCAGAGCTCAAGATGGCAACCTTGGAGTTTTGAACCAGGGTCCTTGGCATCCCAGTCTATCCACTCACTGCCTGGTCAGGCTATTACTTCTTGATATTTGGTTTACTTTTTACATATTGACTTCTTACTATAGAATTTGAGGATATGTTTTCTCCTTATATTTTTGCCACACATGTTCTTCCTATTCCTCTTGTAAGAAATTTTATTTAATAGTTTTTTTATGATGATAATGCTATTCAAAACTGACCATATGGTAAACCATATATAGTTTTCTTTTTCTGTACACTTTTTGTTTTCAATAAATTTAATAATTGTCTTTTTTTATTTGTTTAACTTCTTGTGTACTTACTATGAGTCTAACCACAAATTCTCATACAAGTTGTCTACCCTTATGATTTAGACACTTCAGATATTATATCCATTTCACTTTCAATGGAAATGACTGGAGAATCTTTCTTCAGTCCTGCCTGGTATTCTCTGCTTCTGGTGTCAAATTCATATTCTGAAACCTTCTTTCATCATCATCCTAGAAATTTCTTTTATCTACTTCCTCCTCTGTGTACCTGTCTCCTGCATCTCATGTCCTCTTCTTTTTAATACACCTTTGTTTGAATATTACTATTCCTTAGTAGCACTGAGAGGAAGAATACATTGGAGATGCACTTTTGATATCTTACATGCAGTATTCTAGTCTTACACTTGTAACAGGTATTTGTGTGCTGCTTTGCTACCCTGCAATATTTGAGACTCTGTGAGGACAGGGACTCTCATATTCACTTATGTGGCTTTCACAGGACCAGCCCAGCTAAAAAAATAAAGAATAAGGATTTTTATAAAGTATATTCTTCATCTATCAAAATCATGTGTTTGGATTCAAACTGCAAAACTTAAATTATCATAGAGATATTTCCAAATATTTACATGAACCATGTTGACCAACTATACAGATATTTGATTAAGGTTTTAACATTCATATGGGTGCTTGATGTTATATAGTCACTTATGCACATTGTCAGATTGTATTTAAAGGTTGATAATTTTTATGTGTGTATATTTTATATATGTATGAAATAGTTAAACTATACAAAATAAATATATATAATTGCATATTTGATATATAATTATATATAATATTATATATATATGTAAGTCAATGCCATTTTTTGTCAAACATTTTTATTCTGTTTTATTGTGGTAAAGTATGTATAAAAATTTACATATAATAATATTTTGAAGGTAAGTATTTAATGTAGATATTTTTGAATTATGACCACTTTTGTTTGATAGGATTGATGAAAAGACTAAGTTGAAACTGGCATAACAATAATGATAAAAAGATTTGCGCTCTTGAGATTTTAATTTTTTCAATGTAAAGTTAGTATAAATGTGTGATGAATAAAAAGTATTGCATATGGTCAATAAAAGATACTACTAGATTAAAGTCATAACTATTATATATACTATATACTATAAAATCTATAAACCAATTGTAGTTATAATAACCAAAATTTCTTAGGCTACTGGTATTTTCTGGCACTATTTAAAGTACCTTATAAATATTAACATTTTAAAAAATTTAGTTCTCATAAAAATAATGAATTAATACTACTGGTTTTTTTTGTTTGTTTGTTTGTTTGTTTGTTTTTAATATATGAGGCACAGGAAGGTTAAACAGAATCCAAAGTTACATAGTATTCTGACCAGGACTTGAATCAAAGCAGTCTTATTCTAGAAGCTGGACCCCTAACTATGCACCAAACTATGCACTACTGTCCATACTGAAATCAATGTTCTGATTTTGGAATGAGAACTTGATTTAGATTTAGAAGATTTAGATTCATCCCTGGCCAGTGGTTGAGTGGATAGCATCACCTGTTGTACAGACATCCCAGTTCAATTCCTGGTTAGGGCACACGGAAGAAGTGACCATCTGCTACTCTCCCACTTCCTTTATCCTTCCTGTAGCCAGTGGCTTGATTGGTTTGAGTGTGGCCCTGGGCACTGAGGATAACTGGTTGGTCCTAGCTGTCAGCCTCAGGTGCTAAAAATAGCTTGGTACTAGAGCATCAGCCCAAGATGGGGTTGCCAGGTGGACCCTGGTCAGGGCACATATGGGAGTCTGCCTCACTATCTTCCCTGTTTCAACCTAAAAAAAATAATGAGAAGAAGATTTAGACTCAAATCTCAATTAGATAATTTACTAAGTATGTAAAGCTGGCTTCAATCCACAAAACCTCATGCTAAAATAATTAATAAATAATAATTTATAACAAAAATTCACTGCAGGAATAAATCATAATACTTTTTATTACAACTTTGAAATTCATCTCCATAGAATAAAAATATTACTCTGTAAATCAAGCACTAATATAATTTAAAAACTACAATTTAAAAAATAATTTATGATTAAAATTAGGAAAGCATCGATGTGTTTTGAAAACTACAATATATCCGATTATTTAGGAGTTGAGAGAATATATGTAAATATACAATTTAAAGACATAAAACTAACTGTTTAACAGGAAAAAAATAGTTATAATATTAATTACCTACTATGGTTATACAAAAAGGGGTAATTGAATTACTTGAGTGACAAAGGAAAAGTATTCAGTGAAGAAAAAATTAATAAATAAAAAAGCACCAGTAGTATAAACTGATTAAAAAAAAAAAAAGGTTACCCATGGTTAAATTAGGAACAGCACACTTTAGTTTCTGTTTCTCACAGTAACATGTAAATAATGTATTTTTTTATATTCTTAAACATCAGTGCATCTTTTTAAGAACATATAGTTATCATTAAATCCTAGGGTTTGTTTTTCTTTTCTCACTACATTTCATAAACAGTCTTCACTGAAGAAAAGTATAAGAGAAATAATCTAATGGCTTTGAAGGGAATAGACATTGACAGGCAACTAAATCATATCAGAGACATAATTAATATTATCCCAATTCTTACTCATTCTTTTGGATTCAGTTGAAATATCATTGCATTGGAAGCTTTGTGTAGTCTCCTTGATTATTAAAATTATAAAATTATGCCTCGTAAAATTATGCTTTCAGAGCACCCTGTATTTCCCCTTTCATAGAACTTAAAATTACATCAATTTGCTCACTTAATGACTTGCTCTATAAATTATAAGTTTGCTTCATAACCATGTGCCATGCTTAGTTGGTTGATGTTTTATTCATTACATGGTATTTAGAATATTCTAAAAAATAGTTGTGTATTTGAGACCTTATCCTAATTTGATATACATTTTTCTCATTTTTTTTCTTCCTCACCCCTATTCTCCAGCCCTCTCATAGAATACTTTTAATACACTTCAAAAAAAAAAAAAAAGAGAGAGAGAAAATAGATCATGAAAAGTTTTCATCTCTAAACACTGCCTCATCACTTACACAACACCTTCCTTGAAAACATTTCACCTTCAAGCAATTTTCTGAGGAAGGTCAGCCATGATAAAAACTATGATTACTGTCAGCATTTTATGTTTCATTCTATAAGTCTAGTATTTCAGAATTTTTTTTCAGTATTTTCCCTATTAATAAAGTAGATTGTAAGTTGGCAGCCCAGGCAATTTTTATTTCATTGTGTACCTATTAAGTACTAAAATAGTACATGAATAAAGAGATGAAATTCACACTTGTAGCAAAGTCATACAGTAAAGAAATAATTAGAAAAATATGTTAAAATAGGGATAAATTTGGAGTGACGTCATGGAAATGGCGCCGTGAGCAGCGTGTCTGACAGATCTCCCCAAAATCACAACAAATTTATCAACTAGAAACAGAAAAATTTATCCTCGGAGCATTCCGGAGTTCCACACAAACTGAAAGCGAAAGGACTGTTATCACTTGAATCTGAGAGACGAGGGTGTGGAGGAAGCTAACTACCGCAGGGACATTCATTCAAGCTGCGGAGGGAGTGCGCCTGTGGTGAGTTGGCCCACACTCGGGAGCGGCGAGCAGCCGCCGGCGCACGCCCGGTCCAGTTGCAGAGCGAGCACCGCTAACGTTCCCAGCGGCCCGCGCACTGCGAGTGAGAGTCCCCAGCCACCGGTGCCTGGAGCACCCCATTTGCGCATGTGCCCTACTGGCCCGCACACCCAGGGTGCCCCAATATCCTGCGCCTGGTGTGCCCTACTGGCCCGCACACCCAGGGTGCCCCATTATCCTGCGCCCGGTGCGCCCCAGCCGCCAGTGGCGGGGCGAGCGGGAGAGGCGTCAGGGCAGTCTTCCTACTTGGGAGATTCTCTGCGTGGGCGGGGCACCTCACCCAGCCATTCAAGCTAACAATCAAGTGTTGGGGGAGGGGCACACAGGCAGCCTGAAATACCTTCGGGAGCACAGCTGCGGACCCAATCACTGAAATTAGCTTAACCCATGAAATCTGTGCACCCACGGGCTCTAATTGATAAGATCTCTCTCAGTTCAGTGATACAAGACAAAAGGCATGATATTTCTTAGTGCCTCTCGCTAAAGGGGCGGGGGCAACTTCTGATTGATAGAGCCTCCATATTCAGGGATAAACGCTAACAAGAGGGACTTGGCAGATAATAAGATCTTTACTACACTAGTCGCAAGCAGAGACTAGTGCCTCTTCTTCCCAGCCAAAACAGGCTACAAAGTGTGGAAAGCCTGGATTGAGTGGTCCAACTGAATGCTAGGCGCTGAACAGTCACCTTGACAACAATTGACTCCCACCCCCGCCTGATTACACTGGAGGCTCTGACTGCCAGAGCCTTTCCCAAAGCCTTGTGCTGAGTGGGGATAGAGTGGGGATTTCCTAGCTCTTTGAGCCTCTTACTCCCCAGGCAGAAGCAGTAGCAGCCTTATAGCTAGATCACTAGGCTGCTAATTCAGGAAGGGGGGACTAGGAGAGAGACTCCAGGAAAGCAAACTCTCTCATTGTTGGACCCTGCAAATGCCAATAAGCCTTGACTACCAGCAAGACTAAAGCCAATTATATGACATTGCCATAGAATCCCATCAACTGCAAATCCCTACCTAAGTGTGACACAGGGGCAGAGCCTGGGGTACAGAGTCACCGACCAGGAAGAAGGAAAGAAAAGAAAAAGGAAGAAGTTAACCTCTCAAAATCAAGAAAAATCCACAGACTTTACAACTTGTTCCACTAATTTTTTTTTTGCTGTTGTTTGTTTCTTCTATCTTATTGCCTTTATTATTATTATTTCTATTTCCTCCACCTTGGTCCTTCTATTCTCTGCCCATCTTATGCTTCTCTTTTCTTGAACTACACTACCCATGAGTGTTACATTTTATTTCTTATCTTCATCCTCACCCTCCTTTAAGGTTATACTCCAAAACACTTAACTCTCACTCTCTCTTTTGTTTTTTTTTTTGTTTTGCTTTATTTTGTTTCTTTCTCTTCCTTTTTTTTTCTTCCTTCGTTTTTCTCTTTTTCTTATTTTTTCCTTTCTATTCGTTTTTTCTTTTCTCGTTTTACTTTTCCTCCCATTTAATCTTCAATCACGAACAAATTAGTTAATTTGGGACTCAAGGTTTTTTTTTGGTTTTATTTTTCTTTTTCGCTTTTTTTTTTTGTTTGTTTGTTTATTTTTGTGGCATTTTGGGTACTTTTTACGTTGCTTTTTAACTCACTAGCATTCCTCCCAACCCAAGGTCTCCATTGTATTTAGTCTTCGCTCCACTTAATACAACAGATTTTTACTTATTATTTTTATTTTTTTCTTTATTCTTTTTCTTTCTCCTTTTTTCTGGTTCCTTCTTATCCCTCTCATTATATCTCTTAGTCGACCATCACTTACAAGCAAATTATCTTATGCTTGTCTAAGATTTTCTTCCTTTTTTTTTTTTTTTTGCATTTAGTAGGTCCCTACTCCCTACTCCCTTTTTTTGCCCCTTGAACTCTTCACCCCAAATCAGGCCCTCCATTATAGGTAGTTTTTGTTCCATTTAGCATAATATAATTCACAGGTCATCACGATATTTCCCTGAGGAGGGGAGAGGAGGGAAAGAGAAGAAAGAAAAAAGGGGGAAATAATAAATTATTACTGTTTTTTTTTTGTGGGGTGTTTTACCTTTTTTTTTCTTTTTACTCTTTATTAATTCTAATTAGTGCTATCAACAAGACCACCCTCAGATGCCAATAAGAAAGAGGAAATCGAATATTATGGATACAAAAGAAAGAGAGGTAACACAAATAGATGTGGAAAAATCTATGGAGAAAAGACTTAACATATTGGAAGCCTAGGAGCTAAATGACAGAGAATTTAAAATAGAAATCTTAAAAATACTCAGAGATATACAAGAAAACACAGAAAGGCAATTTAGGGAGATCAGAAAACAACTCAATGAACACAAAGAATATATTACCAAGGAAATTGAAACTATAAAAACAAATCAAACAGAAATGAAAAACTCAATTCACGAGCTGAAAAACAAGGTAACAAGCTTAGCTAACAGAACAGCCCAGATAGAAGATAGGATTAGTGAAACAGAAGACAAACAACTTGAGGCACAACAGAGAGAAGAAGAGACTCAAAAATAATAAAAAACGAGAAATCCCTACAGGAATTGTCTGACTCCATCAGAAAGAATAACATAAGAATAATAGGTATATCAGAGGGAGAAGAGAAAAAAAATGGAATGGAGAATATACTCAAACAAATAATAGACGAGAACTTCCCAAGCCTGTGGAAAGAACTAAAGCCTCAAATTCAAGAAGCAAACAGAACACCGAGTTTTCTTAACCCCAACAAACCCACTCCAAGGCACATCATAATAAAGATGACACAAACCAATGACAAAGAAAAAATTCTCAAGGCAGCCAGGGAAAAGAAGAGTACAACATATAAAGGAAGGTCTATTAGATTATCATCAGATTTCTCAGCAGAAACTCTACAAGCTAGAAGAGAGTGGACCCCAATATTTAAAGCCCTGAAAGAGAGGAACTTTCAGCCAAGAATACTATACCCATCAAAGCTATCCTTCAAGTACGAAGGAGATATAAAAACATTCACAAATACAGAAAAGATGAGAGAATTTATCAGCAGAAAGCCCCCACTCCAGGAAATACTAAAGGGGGTTTTCCAACCAGATTCAAAGAACAAAAGAAAACAACACCACAAGTAACAGCTCCACCAAGAACACAATAAAACCAAACTTAAACTGTGACAACAAAGGAAAAAAAGGGGGGAGAGGATAGAGATTAACAGTAGCAAAGGACGATGAAGTGCAGAAATACTCATAAGATAGGGTACTACAATGAATATGGTAGGTACCCTTTTCATTACTTAATGGTAACCACCATTGAAAAAAACACTTGACTTAAAAAAGGTAGCAACAGAGGAAAGAAGTATGGAACACAAACAAACAAAAACAAATGATAGAAAAACAAAAGAGAAGAATCAAACAAGATACAAAACTAACAGAAAGCAATTTATAAAATGGCAGTAGGGAACCCACAAGTGTCAATAATTACACTAAATGTAAATGGATAAAACTTACCAATAAAAAGACACAGAGCAGCAGAATGGATTAAAAAAGAAAATCCAACTATATGCTGCCTACAAGAATCACATCTAAGCAACAAGGATAAAAACAAATTCAAAGTGAAAGGCTGGAAAACAATACTCCAGCAAAAAACAACCAAAAAAAAGCAGGTGTAGCAATACTCATATCTAATAATGCTGACTACAAGACAGAAAAAGTACTCAGAGACAAAAATGGTCATTTCATAATGATTAAGGGGAAGTTGAATCAAGAAGACATAACAATCCTTAATATATATGCACCAAACCAAGGAGCACCAAAATATATAAGACAGCTACTTATTGACCTTAAAACAAAAACTAACAAAAATACAATCATACTTGGAGACCTCAATACTCCGCTCACGGCTCTAGATCGGTCATCCAAACAGAGAATCAATAAAGATATAGTGGCCTTAAACGAAATACTAGAACACCTGGATATGATAGACATCTACAGGACACTTCATCCCAAAGCGACAGAGTGTACATTTTTCTCTAGTGTACATGGAACATTCTCAAGAATTGACCATATATTGGGCCACAAAGACAATATCAGCAAATTTAGAAAAACTGAAATTGTACCAAGCATATTTTCTGATCATAAAGCCTTGAAACTAGAATTCAACTGCAAAAAAGAGGGGGAAAAACCCACAAAAATGTGGAAACTAAACAACATACTTCTAAAAAATGAATGGGTCAAAGAAGAAATAAGCGCAGAGATCAAAAGATATATACAGACAAATGAAAATGAAAATACGACATATCAGAATCTCTGGGATGCAGCAAAAGCAGTAATAAGAGGAAAGTTCATATCACTTCAGGCCTATATGAACAAACAAAAGAGAGCCGAAGTAAACCACTTAACTTTACACCTTAAGGAACTAGAAAAAGAAGAACAAAGACAACCCAAAACCAGCCGAAGAAAGGAGATAATAAAAATCAGAGCAGAAATAAATGAAATAGAGAACAGAAAAACTATAGAAAAAATCAATAAAACAAGGAGCTGGTTCTTTGAAAAGATCAACAAAATTGACAAACCCTTGGCAAGACTCACCAAGAAAAAAAGGCACAGGACTCAAATAAATAAAATCCAAAATGAAAGAGGAGAGATCACCACAGACATCATAGATATACAAAGAATTATTGTAGAATACTATGAAAAATTATATGCCACCAAATACAACAATCTAGAAGAAATGGATAAATTCCTAGAACAATACAACCTTCCTAGACTGAGTCATGAAGAAGCGGAAAGCCTAAACAGACCAATCAGCAGGGAGGAAATAGAAAAAACTATTAAAAACCTCCCCAAAAATAAAAGTCCAGGCCCAGACGGTTATACTAGTGAATTCTATCAAACATTCAAAGAAGACTTGGTTCCTATTCTACTCAAAGTCTTCCAAAAAATTGAAGAAGAAACAATACTTCCAAACACATTTTATGAGGCCAACATAACCCTCATACAAAATCCTGGCAAGGATGGCACAAAGAAAGAAAACTACAGACCAATATCTCTAATGAATACAGATGCTAAAATACTAAACAAAATACTGGCAAACCGAATACAACAACATATTAAAAAAATAATACATCATGATCAAGTGGGATTCATCCCAGAATCTCAAGGATGGTTCAACATACGCAAAACGGTTAACGTAATACACCATATCAACAAAACAAAGAACAAAAACCACATGATCTTATCAATAGATGCAGAAAAGGCTTTTGATAAAATACAACACAATTTTATATTTAAGACTCTCAACAAAATGGGTATAGAAGGAAAATATCTCAACATGATAAAGGCCATATATGATAAACCATTAGCCAACATCATATTAAACGGCATAAAACTGAGGACTTTCTACCTTAAATCAGGAACAAGACAGGGTTGTCCACTCTCTCCACTCTTATTTAACGTGGTGCTAGAAGTTCTGGCCAGAGCAATCAGACAAGACAAAGAAATAAAAGGTATCCATATTGGAAAAGAAGAAGTAAAGGTATCACTTTTTGCTGATGATATGATCCTATACATCGAAAACCCGAAGGACTCCACAAAAAGATTATTAGAAACAATAAACCAATACAGTAAGGTCGCAGGATACAAAATTAACATACAAAAGTCCATAGCCTTTCTATATGCCAACAATGAAATATTAGAAAATGAACTCAAAAAAAATAATCCCCTTCACGATTGCAACAAAAAAAATAAAATACTTAGGAATAAACATAACAAAGAATGTAAAGGACCTATATAACGAAAACTACAAGGCATTATTAAGAGAAATAGAAAAAGACACAATGAGATGGAAAAATATTCCTTGTTCTTGGATAGGAAGAATAAATATAATTAAAATGGCCATATTACCCAAAGCAATATATAAATTTAATGCAATTCCCATCAACATTCCTATGAGATTTTTTAAAGAAATGGAACAAAAAATCATCAGATTTATATGGAACTATAAAAAACCCCGAATAGCCAAAACAATCCTAAGGAAAAAGAACGAAGCTGGGGGCATTACAATACCTGACTTTAAACTATATTTTAGGGCCACGATAATCAAAACAGCATGGTATTGGCAGAAAAATAGACACTCAGAACAATGGAACAAAATAGAAAGCCCAGAAATAAAACCACATATATATGGTCAAATAATCTTTGATAAAGGGGCCAACAACACACAATGGAGAAAAGAAAGCCTCTTCAACAAATGGTGTTGGGAAAACTGGAAAGCCACATGCAAAAGAATGAAACTTGACTACAGCCTGTCCCCGTGTACTAAAATTAATTCAAAATGGATCAAAGACCTAAATATAAGACCTGAAACAATAAAGTGCATAGAAGAAGACATAGGTACTCAACTCATGGACCTGGGTTTTAAAGAACATTTTATGAACTTGACTCCAATGGCAAGAGAAGTGAAGGCAAAGATAAATGAATGGGACTACATCAGAATAAAAAGTTTTTGCTCAGCAAGAGAAACTGATATCAAAATAAACAGACAGCCAACTAAATGGGAAATGATATTTTCAAACAACAGCTCAGATAAGGGCCTAATATCCAAAATTTACAAAGAACTCATAAAACTCAACAACAAACAAACAAACAAACAATCCAATAAAAAAATGGGAAGAGGACATGAACAGACACTTCTCCCAGGAAGAAATACAAATGGCCAACAGATATATGAAAAGATGCTCAGCTTCATTAGTTATTAGAGAAATGCAAATCAAAACTACAATGAGATACCACCTCACCCCTGTTAGATTAGCTATTATCAACAAGATGGGTAATAGCAAATGTTGGAGAGGCTGCGGAGAAAACGGAACTCTCATCCACTGTTGGTGGGACTGTAAAGTAGTACAACCATTATGGAGGAAAGTATGGTGGTTCCTCAAAAAACTGCAAATAGAACTACCTTATGACCCAGCAATCCCTCTACTGGGTATATACCCCAAAACCTCAGAAACATTGATACGTAAAGACACATGTAGCCCCATGTTCATTGCAGCACTGTTCACAGTGGCCAAGACATGGAAACAACCAAAAAGCCCTTCAATAGAAGACTGGATAAAGAAGATGTGGCACATATGCACTATGGAATACTACTCAGCCATAAGAAATGATGACATCAGATCATTTACAGCAAAATGGTGGGATCTTGATAATATTATACGGAATGAAATAAGTAAATCAGAAAAAAACAAGAACTACATGATTCCATACATTGGTGGAATATAAAAACGAGACTAAGAGACATGGACAAGAGTGTGGTGGTTACCAGGGGTGGGGGGAGGGAGGACATGGGAGGGAGGGAGGGAGAGAGTTAGGGGGAGGGGGAGGGGGAGGGGCACAGAGAACTAGATAGAGGGAAGCGGAGGACAATCTAACTTTGGGCGAGGGGTATGCAACATAATTCAATGACAAAATAACCTAGACATGTTTTCTTTGAATATATGTACCCTGATTTATTAATGTCATCCCATTATCGTTAATAAAAATTTGTTAAAAAAAATAGGGATAAATTTATTTGCTTCCTATTCAGCAAGGGAAAAATGAAAGAGTTGTCTGTACTTGCTCTTAACACTTTCTTCTCTTTCATTCTCTTTTAAGCTTATTTTCACTGGGCTTTTTCCTAATATCACTTCAATGAATTAGTTCTTGCCAAGAACACTAATGATTTCTGACATTACCAAATTCAATGGTCAATTCTCAGGCTATATATAACTAGAACAAATAATTCTTTTTTTTTTTTTTGAGAGAGAGAGAGAGAGAGGAAAGGGGGGAGGAATGAAAAAAGATGAGAAACATCAATTTGTAGTTGCATCACTTCAGTTGTTCACTGATTGCTTCTTATACGTGCCTTGACCAGAGGACTCAAGCCAAGCCAGTGACCCCTTGCGCAAGCCAGTGACCTTGGGCTTCAAGTCAGTAACCTTTGGGCTCAAGCCAGCGACCATGGGATCATGTCTATGATACTACTCTCAAAAGCTGGCAACCCTGAACTCAAGCTAGCAAACCTGTGCTCAAGCTGGATGAGCATACGCTGAAGCCAGCAACCTTGGGGTTTCAAACCTGGGACTCCAGAGTCCCAGGTCAATGCTCTCTCCACTGTGCCACCACTGGTCAGGCAAAAATAATTCTTTAAAAATATTTTTTTGAGTTTTACAATAATTTTGTCAAATTAAAAAATACATTAAATTAATTATAATTAATATTTTGATGGTTTCTCTTTTTTGTTTAATTCAATTTATTAGGGTACAGGTTTAATTGTGAAACTTAACAAAACATCATTTGCACACTGCATCCCCCATTTTTAAACTTTTTTGTTACACTTTACATTCAATGTTATTTTAGTTGCAGTATACCACATAGTGGTTAGACACTTCTATAGCTTGTGAAATGATCCTTGCAAACAGCTTTGCACTCATGGATAGTGACACCATGTATAGTTATTACAATACTACTGACTATATTCTCTAAGTTGTATTTTACACACCTACAACTACTTTGTAACTGCCAATTTGTACTTCTTTAACTTTTTGTTTGTTTATTGATTTTAGAGGGAGAAGAAAGAAGAGAGAAAGAGTGACAGAGAGAGAGAGAGATCAGTTTCTTTTCCCAATTATTTATGCATTCATTGGTTGTTTCTTGTATGTACCCTGACCGGGGTTCAAATCTGCAACTTTGACATTTCAGATGATGCTGTAACCAACTGAGCTCCTTGGTGAGGGTCAGCCAATTTCATTTAGCACAGCATCCTCTACTCCATCCATGTGGTCACAAATGGGAAGACTTTATTCTTTTTTATGGCTGAATAATATTCCATTGTATATATGTACCACTTCTTTATCCATTTGTCTTTTGATTGTAGCATTTAATACATTTATATTTAAAGAAATTATTGATATAAATGTAGTTATTATCTTTTTATTGTTTTGTTGTTATTCTTTGTTTCTTTCTTATTATCTTACTCTCTTCTTTGTGTGACTTTTTGTAGCATTGTTTAGATTCTTTTTACTTTATTTCTTGTCTATCTCTTGTAGAACTTGATTTTGTGGTTATTATGTGCTTTATATATACCAACATATGTTTATTTCAGTCTATTTTCAGTTGATGGTTTCTTAAGTTTAAACACATTCTATAATTACTACCATTTTTACTTACCTTCTTCACAAATTCATGTTTTTGCTGTTATTTTTTGCTTCTTTTTTGTGTGTATTTATGTGTATCCCTTAATTTACTGCTCTGCTGAAATTATACAGGATATTTCAGCTTTTGTCTTTTAACATTTGTACTAACTTTAATGTTGGTTGATCCATTACATTTATTATGTGTTTGCTTTTGTTGATGAAAAAATTTTGAGACATTTTTTCTATTCATAATTTTTCTTTTCTTTTTCTTCTTAAAAAAGTTTCCTTAACATTTTTTGTAATATCAATTTGGTGGTTATAAACTACTTATGCTTTTTTTTTTTTTTTGGTCTGGTAAGCTCTTTATCTCTCCTTCTATTCTAAATGATAGCTTTACTGGGTAGAGTAGTTTTGGTTGTAGGTCTTTATCATTTTGAATATTTTGTGCCAATTCCTTCTGTTATGCAAATTTTCTGTTGAGAAATAAACTGACAGTCTTATGGGAGCTCCCTTGTAGGTAACTAACTGCTTTTCTCTTGTTGCTTTTGAAATTCTTTTTCTTTTTTTTTTTTTTTTGGGTTTACCTTTTCCATTTTAATTACATGTATTGGTGTGGGCCTCTTTGAGTTTATCTTGTTTGGGACTATGTTTCCTGGGATTGTATTACTATTTTCTTTGGCAGGTTAAGAAAGTTTTCAGTCAGTCATTTTTTCTTCAAATAGGATTTCAATCTCTTGTTCTCTCTTTTCTCCTTCTGACACCTTTGTTATGCAAATGTTGTTATGTTTGATGTTGTCTCAGAGTTCTCTTAAACTATCTTCATTTACATTTTTCTTTTACTGCCCTGATTATATGTTTTTGCTACCTTGACTTCCAAATCGCTGGTTCTATACTGCTTCATCTAATCTGCTGTTCATTTTATCTAATGTATTATGTATTTCAGTGATTGTATTCATTTTGGACTGGTTCGTTTTCATGTTCACACTTTTTTTGTGTGAACTTCTTACCAAGATCATCTCTTTCCCTATGTTCATTCAGTATTCTTATTGCCAGTTTTTGAATTCTGTATTTGATATATTACTTACTTATATTTTGTTTAGTTCCTCTAGAGTTTTGTCCTGTTCTTTCATTTAGGACATTTTTTTTTGTCTTTTCATTTTGGCTTCTTCCCTGTGTTTTGTTCTATCTACTAGGTTGATTTGATACATTTCCCAGTCTAGGAAGAGTGGCTTTATGCAATAAGAGTCCTGTGGGACCCAGTCTCCCTCTTTACCTGAGCTGGGTGGCCTAGGGATGCCCTTTGTTGGGTTGTGTGTAATCTGTTGTAATTGAGCCTTAACTGATGTTGGCATGTCAGTAGGTGAAACTGAATCTCAGGCTGATCACTTGTGGGGTCTGGCCTTGGCTGCATCAGAAAGCTGCTATGAGTGAGCTGACCTCATGGAGTGGGATTTACTTTAACAGGGCTCTGGTGGCTTCTGGGTCTACCCTTTAGATGTGTCATTTGTGACACCAATTGGATGGTGCTCTGGTGTGGTCTGAAGCCAGTCACCAGGTATGTTGATTCTGGAACCTCTTAGGAGGGGCTCTGGTGCAGACCAAGTTCAGCGGCTGCCTGTGTCTATCGCAGAATCACTTGGTAAGAGCCTGTGCTGGGTTTGGAGGCACCTTGGGGATATTATGTGGTGAACGGAGGCCAGCTGTCACTAGTGCTGAGCTTCTGGATACCTAACAAGAGGTATGGGGCAGGCCAAAGCCAGTCACTACTTGTTTGGGTTTCGTGGACCTTTAAAAGATTTTTTGTTTTTGCAAGTCTGCAGCACAGGCCGAAGCCAGCTGCTTGTGAGGAACAGCCATGAAAGAGGTTCCAACTGGGTTGCCTGTTGGGTGGGGTAAGATCTCAAGGAATCACTGGGGTATAAGCCAAACTGATGGAAACTCAGATTCAGTGTCTTCCTACAACTGCAGGCTGGGTGGGAAGAGAGCTCAACCGTAGGGACAATGGTTTCTGCCAGCACTTGTATCTGTGCTTGCCATCTGTTTTGAGATAAGGCTTTACAAAGGAACAGTGACTCCTACAGGCCCTTTATTTCTAGAGAGAGTTGTCTCTCCAGCCCTCACCTGAAGCCAGAAAATTTAGTTTCTCCCCTATGTCCCTACTGCTTCTAGATCTTAGGACCAGTGTTTATAAGTGAGTGAGTCTGAGCTTGGGTCCTTTAAGAAGATCTTGGAGCCACAGCAGCCTTCCTTCTCAGCCAGACTGAGTCCCTGCTGATCTTCATGGTACTGGTACTTTGGGCTGGGAAGCCACATGTGGGGCTAGACTTGCTTGTTCCTCATTGGTAACCTCCACAACTGATATATTCCTTCTAATTCTTAACCTCCACATGTGGGTGTGTCACCAGCCTTTTTCACGTCTCTGCCCCACCTGTTACTCTTATTGTGGCTTCTTTATATTCTTAATTATAGAAGTTCTGTTCAGCTAGCCTTCAGGTGGTTCTCAAAGATTGCTTTCTATAATTTAGTTGTAATTTTTTTGTCTTACACAGATAATTTTTGTAATGTCCTCTTCACCTAGCTTTTAGTTCAATGCTAAAACGCTATATATAAGCAGATGACTTCTCTTAGACCTCACTTTTGTATAACAGGCTCATTTATCCAAGTAGCTACCTAACTTATCCACTTAGATAGTATGTTTAAAACTGAACTCATGGTTTTTTTTATTGAAGTCTGCTCCTCTGCCATGTTCCCTACTTCAGTTATTCACAAGCCTTGAAGTCATCCTTTGCATCCTTGTTTTTTTCATATATCCTTATCTCAGCAAATCTGTCAGCAAAATATTTTTTGAATCAATTATTTTAAATTACAAATCCACCAAACTTCTTCATTCACACCAGCATTGTCTCTGATGGACTACTGCAATAGCTTCCCAACTAGTCCTACTCCCTTCTCTTCACCCACTGCCCCTCACCTAGTCTATTCTTGTAACAACCAGGGTGATCCTTTAAAAGTGTAAATCACACTTACTTCCCGATTCAAAAATCATCGCATGAATTCTTTTGAGTAAAATTCAAGTTCTAACAATGACCTAGAAGTTCCTATGTAATCTGACATTTACTATTCTGACCAAATTTCTCTCACTTTTCTTGTTCAATTTGCTCCAGCTGTTACTCCTCAAACACATCATAATCACTCATCTCAAAGTGTTTGCATTTGTTGTTCTTTCTGCTGGAATGCTTTCTACTCAACTATTTAGAGGACTCATGCTTTCACTTCATTTAGATTCTTGTTCAAACATCACTTCCATGTCTAAAATAGCATCTACTTGTCACTCTCTATCTCCTTAGCAGTTTTAATAATCTTCATTGTATATTAATGCTTAACACCGTATTAAACTTCCTAATATGTTTGTTTGATAATTGCTTATTTTTCCAATTAAATGGAATCTCAATGACAGAAAAGATTTTATTTTGTGCACTGCATCTTCTTAGAAAATGTAACAGATTACATGCTAAATATGTATTTATTGAAGGACTAGATTAAAAATGTGAAAATGATAGAACTTGGTGTTCTATCATTCTGTAATTATATTCAAGGTATCAAAGAAAATGTATTTTTATTCAGCCAACCTATTTTGAGAGTCTGTTATGTGTCTGACACAATGCTGAGTGTGAAGATATAAAAATGTGTAAAAAAAAATTCTTGACTTTAGATTTCTTATAGATTGCAGAATAAATATGTAAACTTACATGTTAATCATTTAAGAATCAGGGACAAAGTGTTCCCGTTGGAATTTCTTATACTGCTCTTTTAAAGTTGTTCCTTTATTTAGAGTGAAATTATATATCTTCATAATATATTGGTAAGCCCACATTCAAACAGAATGAAACCAAGCATAACAAGCAGCTTATTTTTATCAGATGAAAGCAATGATATTTGAGGATGTAGGTTCTGTGATTATTTGCTTTAGGGTAGAGGCAGTTTTTCAAAATATAAAGACTTCAGATTTTTACATGGGTTGTTTTCATTGTTCAGACAATCTTGAAATTTGATTTGTAATCATGTTTTAAAATATGTTCATACATATCATTGACTAATTAATTCACTTTGCTATTGTAAAATTAATAGTCATCAAGATCTTCATCTAAAATAGAGACAAATGGCCAAAGAAAATGTTGCAATATAACATATATATGAAGATAGTTTATATAATTGGCACATCTGCTGTGTTAGTCTGCTTTGGTGGTAATAGTAAAATACCACACTCTTGTGGCTTAAACACATAAATTTATTTCTCACAGTTCTGTAGTCTAAGAATTCTAAGACCAAGGTGTCAGCTAATTTGGTTGCTGATGAGAATTCTCTTTCTACCTTGAGAATAGTCATCTTCTCGCTATGCCTCACATGATCTTTCCTCAAAAAGTACAAGTGGAGAAAGATAGTAAGAAAGGGAAAGTGATATATCTCTCATTCTCTTCTTTTAAACCCACTGATTTCTTTATGATGACCTCAACCTCATGACCTAAGATTTCTTTTACCTTCCAAAACAGACATTCTGTCTGTAACATAATCAAGCACAATACATAATGTTTAATGTATTAAGTAGAAATTACAGATATACTAGTTGATGAGAAGGGGCAGTAAGACAGGAGAGGCAATCTAAGAAGAGCCTGGGAATAAGAGGTAAAAGTTGAACCTGACATATGGTGGCACAGTGGAGAGAGTATCAACTTGGGACACTGAGGTTTCAGGTTTGAAACCTCAAGGTCACTGACTTGAGTGCGAGCTCATCTGGCTTGAGCATGGGGTCATAGACATGATCCCATGGTCTCTGGCTCAAAGCCCAAGGTCATTGGATTGAGCCCAAAGGTCACTGGCTTGAACAAGGGGTCATTGGCTTAGATTGATCCCTTCAGTCAAGACACATATGAGAAGCAATCAATGAATAATTAAATTGATGCAAATACCAGTTGCTCTTCTATCTCTCTCTCTTTCTGTCATCCGTTCATGCACTCATGTGCACCCACATGCAAAAAAAAAGTGTAAGAGTAGAGGTCTGTGCAGACTCTCTATATAAGGATTCTGGCAGTAGTTTAGCACAGGAAATCATGATAGTAAGTCAGAGGTTAAACATTCAGAAAAGTAGATGACACCAGCATATATGAAGAAAGGAACTATGAGTTAAAACAAAGGTAGTCAGAATTTGTATACAAATCTTTAGTATGCACCCTTCTTGTATGCAGAAAAAACTGTTCTTTGAGTGGCCAGTTCACTTTCTCAGAGTAGTAGCTAGTGATTCACATAAAAGATGAGAAGCAGATTACACTAACTTGAGTGAGGGTCTTGGGACAAACTTAAAGGCAAAAATGTACAATTTCACCTAACCTGTAGTCAAGTATATTACAATTTCTTTGTTATTTTCTTTTTTTCTTAAGTGAGAAGTGGGGAGGCAGAGAGACAGACTCCCAATGCATCTTGACAGGGATCTACCTGGCAAGCCTTCTACTAGGCGATGCTCTGCCCATCTGAGGCTGTTGCTCCGTTGCTCACAACTGAGCTATTTCAGCACCTGAGGGCAAACCATGGAGCCATCCTCAGTGCCTAGGACCAACTTGCTCCAACTCAGCCGTAGCTATTGGAGGAAAAGAGAGATAGAGAGAGAAAGAGGGGAGAGAAGGAGGGGGTAGAGAAGCAGATGGTCACTTTTCCTGTGTGCCCTGACTGGAAATCAAACCAGGGATGTACATATACCAGGCTGATGCTCTACCATTGAGCCAACTGGTCAGGGCCTTTTTTTGTTATTTTTCAGCCACACCTTTACTTTTAGATTCCATCAACATTTCAAACATCCCAACTAGTAACCCCAAGTCTAAAACTATATTGTAAGGGAAAAACTCTATTCTAAAGACCCAGGAACTAGAGAGGGGAAGGTTTATGATACCTTTTTTTCTTATTTTTTTTTGTTTATTAATAAACTATAAATCATCTATATTTATTTTATAACTCCTACAGGTTAAGAATGTGCTTTTAAGCAAATTACTATTTTTAACACAATTAGAACTAAATAAAGTATTTTCAATTTTCTAGAGTTTATTACAATAAGGAGTTTACTGGAATTGAAAATATTGTTGTGGGACCCTTTGTTTGCACTTTATAATAGACTAAATTATACGATAGAATGCAAATAAAGTAGAAATATGTTAAAAGTAGTTTATCCACTTCATGTTTGAATCTATTTTGCAATAACCTTGTCACATGATCATCAATTCTTGTGATTGAACATCTTCAGTAATAGAGGACCTACTTTCTTAAATGCTAGTTCATTTCATTCTTTTCTTTTGGACAATCCTGAATTTGACAAAGTTCTTTCTTATAGTTAGCCAATATTTATCTGGTACTTTCACATAGAGACAGTTCTTCCTCATGATAGAAGTACTAACATCATCCTAGGTACATGTTCTGACATTTTAATTTTTTATTCTCCTTTCAACTTGTTTTTCCAATTTTTATATTTTTCTTTTAGGCTTGGCTTGGTATTTTATATACCTGATTTTTGAGTTAAAAAGAAAAACAAAATGAAAAACTTTGATTATTTAGAAATTAATGATAAAAATAGTTCTATATAAAAGTCTATAAAGTAATACCTTAAGAGTTACTCAGGAAAAAATATGCCTTAAATAAATAAATTTTCTAATATTGATTGAGACAGCTATTCACAAAGATGTATGCACCCCTGTGTTCATTGTAACAATATTCAGGATGGCCAAGACATAAAAACAACTGAAGGGTCCTTCTATAGATGATTAAATAAAGAAGATGTGGTACATACAGTACATACAATGCAATACTACTCAGCCATAAGGAAAGGTGAAATACTGCCATTTGCAACAATGTTGGTGGAACTTAAGAATACATTAAGCAACACAAGTCAGACAGATAAAAATCAAGAACCATATGATTTTACTCATAAGTGGGATATAAAACTGAAAGCAGCAAATGAACAAACAAGACAAACAAGCAAACAAAACTCAGACACAGACAACAGTATTTGTTACCATAGGGAAGGAAGTGGAAGGTTAGTAAAGGGTGAAGGTAGTCAAATATATGATAACAAAAGAAAATTTGATTTTGGTTGGTTAACACACAATGCACTATGCAGGTGATGTATCATAGAAATGTACACTTGAAACATATAATTTTATTAATCAATGTTACCTTAATAAATTTAATTTAAAAAAGAAGATAACTTGAAAATAAGAGTAAAGCATTACAAAAAAAAAAACAAAAAGAGTTAAGCATTTCATTCAGGAAGTTAGATAAAATCCAATAAAATATATCTAAGAAAGTAAAACAGAAATGAATAAATATAAAAACAGAAATTAATAAAATAGAAAACAAAAATAAATATTAAAATTCATTAATAAAATTTTAATCTTTTAAAAAATATTAATAAAACAAACTTTTGTAAGTCTCATAAGATTATGAGAATATGTGAGAGAGAAAACACACATAAAAACAGTACAATGAAGAAAAGAACAAAATGATATATATTTTAAAAATTATAGTAATAATTAAACATTTGCATTAATACATTTAAAAAGCAAGATGAAATGAACATTTTTTCTAGGAAAATACATATAACAATGACCAATAAGAGTGAGTACATAATAGGATGAACAGTTTTAGAAGAAATTAAAACATTAATCTAATAACTAAGACTTAAATAAATAACAGTTGTTCATAAATTCTATCTAACCATCCATCTAAGACAAATGTTATGTTATGAAAATTCGTAACACTTAGAAGAGTATAGAAAAATATGGAAAACTGTCTAATACATTCTTGGTGCATCACATGATGCTGATATAAAACCTAGATAAGACTAACACAACGACCAATACCACTTACTGTTACAAATGCAAAAAATATTAAATAAAGTGCTGGTTTGCTAATTAAATACAATAGTATATTAAAAGAATTGTATATTATGGTCAAGTAAAATATATTTCTAGAATACACAATTATTGAGCACATATAATATCTGATCCTCATTAACAGAATAAAAGAATGCCAAATATACTGGGCAAAAGAAAACAAATAACAAAATGTTAAAAAGTAAAAATTTAAAAGTTATATATTTATGAATAGCGCAGAAGAGGGTATAACTCTGTAAGACATAAAACTCAGAAAATAAAAAAGAAAAATATGTATAGATTAAGTAAGCACAAGGTTAAAACCTGTAAAAGGTAAAAAATAAAATAAAATCTTGTAAAGGATGAATAACAGACAAGGAGAAAACATTTTTTCAACATATATAATAGGCAATGATTAGTATTCATAATGTATAAAGAACACTTATGAAGCAATACAAACGTGTTGAGATTAATGTAGGAATAAATAATACATATGGATAATACACAAATAAGAAGTTGCTCAATATCATATGACCTCACTCATTTGAGGAATCCAATGAACAATGTAAACTGAGGAATGGAATTGAGACAGAGGAGAGATCAAAAGGACCAGAGGAAAAGAGAACAGAAGGAAAGGGGATGATAGGATGGGATGAACCTGAAGGGAAGGGGGGAGGGCACTATTAGGAGGGGGAAAGGAGATGTTGAGGGGAATACGGGGGAGGGGGATGCATTCGAGGCAACACTAGAATCTATATAAACACAATAAATTAAAATCAATAAAAAAAAGAAGTTACTCAAACTTGGTGGAAATCAAGAAAATGAATTTTTTTAATTAAAAAATGTTTTTTGTTTAAGTGAGAGGAGGGCTGATGGTGATAGATTCCTGATGTGCTCCCACCGGGATCCATCAGGCAATCCCCTTCTGAGGTTGATGCTTGAATCATCTGAGTTATTTTTAGCACCTGCTGCTGACAAGCTGGGTCCAACCAAGGCATCCTCAATGTGTGGGCTGATGCTCAAACCAATTGAGCCACTGGCTGTGGGAGGAGAAGAGGAAGAGAAGGCAGAGAGGGAGAGAAGCAGATGGTCACTTCTCTTATGTGCTTTGACAGGGAATTGAACCTGGGATGTCCATATGCAGGTTAACACTCTATCTACTGAACAAACTGGCCAGGACCCGAAAATGTAAATTAGAGGAACAATTTTGTATGTTTGCTTGTTCATCAATCATATTCATAGAGTCACATGCCAAAGAAGTCTTAGGGCAATTGACAGTTTTATATGGCATTGGTATGAGTATATAGTAGAACAACTTCAAATACTTACACACTCTTAGACTAACCAATTTCATCTCTAGAAATTTATTCTGCAAAAATATTCATACACATATATAATTGTGTACACATATGTAATTGCAACATGGATTAGAGTAGTAAAAAGTTGGGTACACTGTAATGGAGGGCAATAAATTACATTATGATTCTTCCATATTATGAAAAATTATGTAACAAAAATAGTAAGATAGAGAGCTGATGGAAGGATAGAGTTGTGCTTACTTTCCTGGATTTGTAGAGTTTGAGGTAGTCAATTTTATAAGATCTTAAACTCAGAAAACTGGGTAAGCTGTGAACAATTTGGAAGCTTTTTGTACCAAAATGGAAGTGAAGCCTGGAATAAATGCAATATAGCCATGGAAGAAAGCTTGTACTGAACAGAAAAAGCTGTTGATGATGGAATGTCTGGAGACATCAAAGGTTGGAGGATGGCAGTAGTAAGCATATCCAGTAAAAGACAAAGAATCAGAATATTAAAAGTGTAACTGACAACAGGAAGATGGTGACCCGAAATCTACTTTGAAATAAGAAGTTTAGTAATTGAAAAGTTAACCTCAACTTGCCTGTGTTCACTGTATGTCTTTTCCTTATTCTCAGAGTCATTATTTCAGATATGAAGATTCAAGATGCAACTGTGTCAATTATACAACTGAGTCTCAATACTTGGTTTATTGGTTTTCTCAAGAAATATTTTCTGATTCAGTGAACTAGTTGGCCAGTTTGATGGCAACTGAAAATTGGAGTAGTTTAATTTACCTGTTTATGTAGTCACTAGAGTGTCCTGGTTTTCCATAACTTTTTTTTTTAAGATGTGATAGCTGGGAACTATTATATTTTCTAGCCGAGTCTCTCATTATAAACACATATTTTTATTAATAAAGACTTAAGGTTTATCTGGTTGATGTCAAAATTGGTTTATATACTCTGCTTTTTTAGGAGATTAAAAAAAAACAATTTTAACTTTAAACACATTGTTTACACTGATTAAAGTAAACAAATAAAGCACTAATATTTCTCCCAACCTTCACTGGATTTTATAAGTGAGAAAATTGGAAATTCTTGTTCAGATATACTTCAGGTGTTGATATAAATGTTTGTGGTATTGGGTTTTTTTTAATATAATTAATCCAATAAGACACTTTTTTTTTCACAGTGGTAGTGCTATACCTTTTTAATGAGCTGGTTTATATGATTTCAACAGAAATGATCAAACAAATAAAATGCTATGTTTACTCTTTTTTTTCCTCTTCAGACTACATATTTTTAGTTGGCCTAAAAAGATTGTTTGGTTGAATTTATACAAGTTTGACTATGTGTATATTTAAAGCTGAATTTCCCCAGAATAAAGATATGATTCTTTAGGTCCTAAAACACTTTGGGAGTTAAATACCATTTATACAGTCAAATAAGAGTTATTTTTGAAAAATTACTAAAATGAAAGAATATACAAATATTATGGTCCTGGGATTCTAATAAATAGAAATCATCTGAAACCTTTAATCTAAGAATCAAATATAAGCAATGCCCAGCTTTCCTGAACTCCCTGCAGAAGAAATCATAGAAATGATCGTAATGCTGAAAAGCATAACAAATAACAGCTTAGCTAAGTTTCCTATACAATTTCTTGCAAGGAAAAAAAAGTTGCAGAACCTCACCCACAGTGTAGGTGAGCATTGGAAGTTTTGATTGCTTATCTGAACTTTCCAGCCTTTGGCTGCTTGCCCATCTTGAAGGAAGATTTTGTCAGCCATGGCAGGAAACAGAATAAGATGATATGAATCTAAGAGACTATTTTTCCCTGGATGCATGTGTACAATTCCTATTGATTTTAATGAGCATTGTATTTGCACATTGAAGCAGAATAAATTCAGGAGGAATCTTGCATATTGGATGGATATTCGTAATTTCCATTAAAAGGATAAAACCCCAGGGGAATAATATATATATATAGGTGCCCAAGGGCAAACTCTGACCCTCTGCATAAAAAGCTGCACAAATCACCAGGTTACCTTAAACTTGTAATGCCAAAAAATATAAGCACTTATTTAAGCCTAAATTTTGTATTTCTTAGAGAACTACCTTTAACTTGTGGTCATATAAATAAGAAATGTCTACCAAACAATAGAATCCAATCTTATAATTAGGATATTGTTAAAGAATGATATTAGGTGAATAATGTCATGTATATATATTTTAAAAAAATACAATTGAAATAAAAGAGGCAATGAAATTGTGAAAAGGAAGAAAGAAGCTCTTGCTCCCAAAGCAGACATTGAAGATTATGGATCATTTAAGTTTTTACATCAGTGAATGTGTGAAAACATTTTAAGTGGCCTTGATATATAATGAATAATCTCAGGGCAGAGCTCTGTTTGAAGGAGATATGATTGATGGTCTATCATTCCTAATTCACTGTTTATACTGGTAGTGAGACTACTGGGAAAATACCTCATTCATCAGAGTATTAGTGAATTCAACCAACGTATGGCACCTTCATTTTAACAAACTAAAGGAGATAAGCTTAATGGGGAAAATTGACAACCATCTCTGATTCTATGATAATGCAATTAGGCTGCTCCTCTCCAGAGCTTTTGCTAATTCACAAAACAGCTACAGTTGGCAGGTTATAAGTATATGATCATTTTTCACACTTTGAAAAGTAATGATTCCTTGACATGAATCAATAAATCTTAGTGAAGTCCTTTATACTTTTTATGTTCAACACTCAAGTCAGTTTTAAAACGCATGTGTATTAAATCTGACTTGCTATCCAGCCTGTGTTTACATAATCTAATTTAACAAAGTCTCAAATAAATGTGCAAATGAAGTGTTTATAGTAAGCACAAGGAAAGTTTCCCTTCCATTGAGAAAGTGTGATATGGTGCATCAAACTATTTTAATTTGCACCCTGAAATACCCATGTTTGCAAATGTGCCACATACAGAAAACTGTTGCTCTTAAAATTTGGTAGTTTCTATATTGAGTTTTGCATGTTTTTCTCACTAAATGAGTAAAGAAATTTTTCTGTATATCACACAGTATGTACTATATTATTTATTTTAAATGAATCCATTGTAGAACACCCAGCAAATATTAATAACTATCTTTCAGGCCAATAAAAAACTTTGTTTACTTTTCTAAAACAATTGCATAAAAACACAGAGAAAACATATACATGTATTACCAGTAAGTAGCAAATATACATAGCAGCAGAGCATTTTTCTAGCAATTATGGTTCCATATGCTCCATAGGAAATAAGAAAATAGCTTAATTAATATAGCATGTAGCAAGTAGTTGAGGTTTGCTTAAGAATTATTGAACAGCTACAAAAGAGGTTATACTATGTAGTACCTGGCATTTTATTTTCTATTTCTGGAATAGTTGACAATTTTTCTGGGTGAAAACTGAAATAATAGTACACCATAAATATACTTGTATTGTCATTTACATTAAAACCACCCTTTGTTTTCTTTATTCACTGTTAATGATTGCAAAAAATGATGTGCTTTATAACAGCAGTGAACAAAGACCTGGGCAACAATATATTTTTAAATTAAAAATAAAACAATTGGTATTTGGACATGAAGACTTTCACAGTCATTTGGAATTCTTGATATAAATAAATATTGCATAGAAAATTGTTTTTCAAGTGTTCATGCATTCTGCTTTACCCTCATTATTTGATTTTTGCAATGCGTAATTTATATGATAAACTATTTAGAAATAGACTTTACAATACAACATCAGGGCATGATAGAAGATTGACTTAACTGACTGAAATTTCCATTTAGTCTTGTGCTCTGAATATCTAGCCTTAAGCATTCATATTCCCTACTAAGAAAATAATGCTCAGGGGCCATAATACTGAGCAAGAGAAGGAAATGGTTAACATAAATTACAGATTCTTAAAGTGAAAAATTTTAAGCCAGATTATTAAATTGCAAATCATCTCATAAATATAGTTTGGGAAGGCCATTTTAAGCACTTTCTTCATATGTCCACAATCCAAGAGATACTAATCAGTACTTATAACTAACACTACAGAGGGACTTACGTTCCTCAGATCCGTGCACAATACGTTGAACTCTTGCATAGCGCATTATAGTGTACCCTTGTTTGATTTTGGATAAGGTATGCAGTTACCTCCAAAATAAAAACAACCACCTTTAGTACAAACAGGTGGTGAAAACCAATGTGAAACAACCTCTAAAATTATTGGACCAAATCTTGTGTCATATCCTCTAATTCTGATCATGAAACTTTTGGAGTCCTGGCATACTTTTTATGATGGTTTTTGCAAGGAAAATATTTGGATTAATGATATAATTTAGTGACAGTAAGTCTAAACTCAGCTGAGTGGCAATGGAGTTAAAAAAGTAAACCAGTGGGATAGACTGGACTGTGGCTGTTGGGCCAGCAGCAGGGAGGCTGCAAGGATGACACTGATTGGCATTGTCACTTTCCCCATTCATCAAGTAAGGTCAGACTTCCCAAATCATTTATCAGATGGGCAGCTCATCAGTTTAAACAGCTGATATAAAGCCATCCGTCATCTGATAACATGATCATTGGGCTGCAGCTGGCTGGGTACTCCGCAGTCCGAATGCACCTGTGATGGACTAAAGCCAGGAAGGTAGGCTTAGTTGATTGCTCTCCCTTGATAAGATGTGAAGTTTTCCACTGGACCATGGGACATGTGCAGGCTGAGAGAGAATGAAAAAATTACCATGTGTTGCAGAGATTACAGCCTTACACACTCACGGTTCTACCAATCAAAACAAAACACCACAACTTGAGTCAGACCAATGTCAGGCCTGGCCATAGAACAGAAAATTAGAAGATATGTGTGGGGAAAATAAAACAAAGTTGAAAATCTGGTTTCCTCTAGTAAGAACAACATTAAACATTTGTTACTTGTCTAATACATTTTCTAAACCAAATGGCTGGAGATAAGATTTTGCTCTAAAAGTCAAGTTTCTTTTTCTTTATTTATTAATAAAAAAAAGCATCTTGAGTACTTTTAAGAAAGAAAAAATGAGTAATCTCTATGGAATCATCAACAATTCTGTTATTTTATGCTCACCATGGAGAAAAACTAATGCAACACAGAAAATCAGACAGACACAAATTATGCACACTTACACTCAAAGTGTTTATTACCACATAAGATATAATTATGTTGATTTGAAATGTTTGCTGCTCTGACAGTCTAAAGATTATTAGAGTTAGGTCTAACTTTTGATTAGAGACAAAAGCTTTTGCTGAATTCCACAGCAGCATGGAAAGTGGGTCTGTGTAGAAGGGTGGCCTCATTTTCCATTCTGGTGAAACTTTCTGTGAAACCTTTATTAGTAAAAGTTAAAATGCCTCAACTGGATAATCTATAATTGAGAGAATAAGGTAACTAGTGAAGACTTAATCCTCTTAAGTCCTTAGTGGAATAATATAAAAAAAAAGGTTATTTTGCTTAGCATATGACACTTCTTATTATAATTCTCAATAAAGTTCTCTTCTAGTTTATTTGCTGTTTTCCAACAGTGAGTAAGCTTTCTCTCCCTTTCTATGTCTCAGATGAATGACTTCATGTTTCTACCCTAAATTACTTGTGTCTCCAAGACACTTCCCCATATACATGAGTCTGTAGCTGTGAGGGAGTGGAGCCATTTTTGAAGTAGATTCTATATCTAGTTTCCATTTCCTCCTCTTCACAGTTTCTCTTTAGGGTACTTTATCTTCCTAGGATACTTATGGTAGTAGTATTTAGATGGGAAAACACACACACACACACACACACACACACACACGCACACACACATACATACACACACACCCCTGAACTCCAACCTCTTAAATTGGTGAGTAGTTTTGCCCTTCTTATTTCTTTTTCCATTTTTTATAGTTTTTTGCTTAAATAATTAATATAGAAACTCACAAAAAATGTTACTGATAAGAAATAGTAAAAGAAGTAGGCCCTGGCCAGTTGGCTCAGTGGTAGAGCGTCGGCCTGGGGTGTGGAAGTCCCGGGTTCGATTCCCAGCCAGGGCACACAGGAGAGGCGCCCATCTGCTTCTCCACCCCTCCCCCTCTCCTTTCTCTCTGTTTCTCTCTTCCCCTCCTGCAGCCAAGGCTCCACTGGAGCAAAGATGGCCTGGGCGCTGAGGATGGCTCTGTGGCCTCTGCCTCAGGCGCTAGAGTGGCTCTGGTTGCAACAGAGCAACGCCCCCTTGTGGGCGTGCCGGGTGGATCCCGGTCGGCGCATGCGGGAGTCTGTCTGACTGCCTCCCTGTTTCCAGCTTCAGAAAAAAAAAAAAAAGTAAAAGAAGTAAATGAATAAGAATTTATAAGAATTTAAAAAGGCATGCATAGTTTACAGATATAATATTAAGAGGGAAGACCAGAAATTGAAAATGACACCCACATTTGTTCAGCTATTACTACTGTTAGAACTCACTAAGTTTGGACAAGTTATTTACCTTTCTTAAAGTAAAAATTCTTTTTATGTGAAATAAGATTCTTCAATATTTTTGTGATTAAATATTTTTCTTAATTGTTTAGAAAATTAAACAAATATTGATTTAAATAGTAACATACTGTTTGGCATATAGTAAAATCTTTATTTTTATCTTTATTAATAATAGCTGTTATATTGTCTTATAAACATTTACAAATAACAAACAATTTATTTATAATGGGCAGAAGAGATTTTTACATTTTAGTTCAATAATATTTATTGAGGGTTTACTTTGTGCCAGTTGCCAATCCAGAGATTAGACATAAAGGAACATTTAGACATATTCTTTTTCCTTCAGAAGTTAGGCCAAGGTTACTAAAGTTGCATAAGAAAAATTTTTTCATGGTGTACTTTTATAAGTTTTAAAGATTATATTAGTGATTATAAACTTTAAATTGCAAAATTTTCTTAAAACAGTGGTGTAACAGATAGGATGGGTCTAACATTGCCTTGATTAAGGCAAAATATTTTCACATTTTAGAACAGATGCTAAAATACAAAATATTTTTGATTAAAATAGTATATTATTTTGTTCTGTGGTTCATAGCAATTCATTTTATTTTTTATTTTTTTTTAAGATTTTTTTTTCATTTTATTTATTCATTTTTAGAGGGGGGAGAGAGAGGGAGAGAGGGAGAGAGAGAGAGAGAGAGAGAGAAGAGACAGAGAGAGAGAGAAGGGGGGAGGAGCTGGAAGCATCAACTCCCATATGTGCCTTGACCAGGCAAGCCCAGGGTTTCGAACCAGCATCCTCAGCATTTCCAGGTCGACGCTTTATCCACTGCGCCACCACAGGTCAGGCTGCAATTCATTTTATAAACACTGAGAACATACAAATGAGCCCTGGCTGGTAGGCTCAGTGGTAGAACGTCAGCTGATTTGTGGAAATCCCAGGTTCTATTCCCAGGCAGGGCACATGGGAGAAACGACCATCTGCTTCACCACCTCACCTCCTCTTCATACTCCCTCTCTCTTTGTCTCTCTCTCTCTCTCTTTTTCTCTCTCTCTCTTCCCCTTCTGCAGTCATGGCTCAAATGGTTTGAGCAAAGTTGGCCAGGGGTTTGAGGATGGCTCCATGACTTCATCTGACTAAAATAGCTCAGTTGCTGAGCAATGGAGCAGAGGACCCAGATGGGCAGAGCATCATCGGTAGGGGTTTGCCTAGTGGATCCTGGTAGGGGTGCATGCGGAGGTCTGCCTCTCCACTTCTCACTTAATAAAAGAAAGAGAACATACAAATTAAATCTACTGTGTTACAAACAATACAGTTAAATAAGATAGAGTTGTGCAATTAGTTAACGTAACAAGTTACAGGTAACTTATGTAATATAAAATGTGCTATAAAATAGGTTTTTAATAAATGCAATGAGAAAACATAATACACATAACTTTGTGTAAGGCATGTGCTCATTTGAAAAATCTTTGTAAAGAAGATAATTTGTGTGTGTGTGTGTGTGTGTGTGTGTGTGTGTGTGTGTGTGACAGGGACAGAGAGAGAGAGACAGATAGGAACAGACAGACAGGAAGGGAGAGAGATGAGAAGCATCAGTTCTTTGTTGTGGCACCTTAGTTGTTCATTGATTGTTTTCTCATATGTGCCTTGATCAAGAGGATACAGCAGACTGAGTGACCTCTTGCTCAAGCGATCTTGGGCTCAAGCTGGTGAGCCTTGCTCAAACCAGATGAGCCCACAACCAAGCTGGCGACCTCTGAGTTTCAAATTGGGTCCTCCACGTCCCAGTCCAACTCTTTATCCATTGTGCCGCTGCCTGGTCAAGCAAAAGAAGATATATTTCAACAATAATATTTAAAGAGGGAAAATTTATTTTGGGTTTACAGAACAGCACAAGCAAAAGCTCAAAGGGACCCCTAGCAATGCAGAGAGCATTTAATTTGTTCATTTAACAAATATTAGAAAACAAATCTCTATTCCATTTCATACAAAATGACCTTGTAAATTTATACCTTGAAGCATTTTTCTGTTTTAATATAAAACAATGATTAATAAAATTTTAAAGGAAAAATTTAGATATAACTATGCAAAAAACAATAGAGTATATAAAAATAAACACATTTGTGGAACAGTACAAGGTCAATGGAAGTGCAGAGGGAATTGGTCTGTCTGTCTCTGGGTTCAGTCAGTGAGATAAATTGCTCCCTATTAGGTGGTAGAGAAGAGTTAAACTCAGTAACTGAAATCAGGGGCTGTGTGTGTGTGGGGGGCTCCCTTCTTACAAAGAGGGAAAGATAATGGAAGACATGGAAGACAGAGGAAACTATTAAAGCCTTGTGGCTCCAAATGCAATCAAGCCCCAAGATGACTTTGTGATAGTTAATGTAAAGTTCTTATGTCTCTGTTAAATAATATCTAATCTTCAATATGAGATATAGACTTGATGTGAGGGACCTAGGAGAAGCACCACAAAACTAGACATGTAGAAATAAGCAGAGAAACATACCTTGCTGTTTGTCCCCAAATACAAAAATTAACTGAAAATTGATTAAAGATCTAAATATAAGACCTTAAACTATAAATTACACAGAAGAAAATATAGAAACTAAACGTATGGGCTTTGGTGTTAGAGAAGACTTTATGAATTTGACCCCAAAAGTGAAGGAATTAAAGGCAAAAATAAATGAATGTGACTATATAAAACTAAAAAGCTTCTGCACAGTAAAAGAAACCATCAATAAAACAAAAAGTCAACCATCTGAACGGTAGATGATATTTTCAAACAAACTCCGACAATGAGTTAATATCCAAAATATATTAAGAACTAATACAACTTAACATTGAACAAACAATCCAATTTAAAAATTGGACACCCCTAGCTGGTTGGGTCAGCAGTAGAGTGTCAGCGCAGTATGTGGAAGTCCTGGATTCGATTCCTAGTCAGGGCACACAGGAGAGGTGACCATCTGCTTCTCCATCCTTCCCTTTCTCTTTCTTTCTCTCTCTCTCTTTCCCTCCTACTGCCATCATTCAAATGAGGAGGTTGGCCTCGGCAGGTTAAGGACCTCAGGCCTAAAATAACTCATTTGCCAAGCAATAGAGCAGCAGCCCCAGAAGGGGACTGCCAGGTGGATCCTGGTCAGTGTGCATGTGGGAGTCTATCTCTCCACCTCCCTGCCTCTTACTTGATAAAAAAAATTGGCAGAGGACCTGAACAGATTCTTCTCCCAAAAAGGAATATGAATAAATGGCCAACAGATATATGAAGAGATGCTCACCTTCCCTAGCTATTAGGAAAAAGTAAATCAAAACTACAATGTGATACCATCTCACACCTATTAGAATGACTGTTATCAACAAGATAAGTAATAACAAGTGTTGGAGAGGTTTTACAGAAAAAGGGACCCTCATTCATTGCTGGTGGGATGTAAACTGGTACAACCCACCTTATATTGGAAAACAATATAAGGGTTCCTCAAATATTAAACATAAAATTACCTGTTACCCAGCTATCCCACCTTTAGGAATATATCATAAGAATCCTAAAACACTAATTCAAAAAAAGATATGCACCTCCATGTTTATTGTAGCATTGTTTATAATAGGCAAAATCTGGAAACAGCCCAAGTGTTTGTGAGTAGATGAGTGGATACAAATCTATGGTACAAATACACAATGGAATACTATACGACTATGCAAAGAAGAAGATTATACCTTTTTCAATGGCATGGATGGAGCTGGAGATTATAATTCTAAATTAAGTAAGCCAGGAAGAGAAAGACAAATACCATATGATCTCACTTATGTATGGAATCTAATTAACACAATAAACTGAGGAACAAAATAGAAACAGAAGCAGGGTCACAGGAAACAGATTTGCAGCTGTCAGGGGGGAAGGGGAAGAAGGAATGGGTTCAAAAAAGGTCAAAGGATTAGCCAGAAACATATATACATAACACATATATACAGACAATAGGATAGCAATAGCCAGTGGGAAAGGAGGGGTGGAGGTAAGGGAATTAGGAGCAAAAGGGGTAAAATGGGGGTGGAAAGAGACTTTGCATAAGACATAAGAGGCATATTAAGGTGTGTAGAGGGTGTTATATTGAGTGGCACACTTGAAACCATGTTAACACAATAAAGTGAAAAAAAAATTAAGAACAGAGTTGCCATATGACCCAACAACCCCTCTTCTGGGCATCTACCTAAAAAATTTGAAAACATTGATCTGCAAAACCATATACACCCTTGTTTATTGCAGCATTATTCATGGTGGCCAAGACATGGACACAGCTGAAGTGTCCTTTGATATATGATTGGTTAAAGAAGATATGGTATACCATATATAGACAATGGAATACTACTCAGTCATAACTGACATTTGCTACAACATGGATGGACCTTGAGAATATCATGCTTAGCACAATAAGTCAGATAAAAAAAGTTAAGAATCATATGATTTTACTCATATGTAGGCTATAAAACTGAAAGCAACAAATGAACAAACAAGGCAAACAAATAACAAGAACTCATAGACACAGATAATATTATAATGGTTACCAGAGGGAAAGAGGATGGAAGTAGTAAAGGGTAAAAGGGCCAAATGTGTGATGACAAAAGATAATTTGACTTTGGGTGGTGAGTACACAATGCAATATATAGATCATCTATCATAGAAATGTACACTTGACCCATATAATCTTATTAACCAATGTTACCTTAATACATTTAATAAAAAGGAAAAAGAAAGATATCCTGGAGAGAACTGGTAATTCTTAAAAGCATGGGGGAAAAGCCCTCGTAGTGAAAAAATAGTCAAGAAAATTAAAGTACTATGTAAATTTAGTGCTGAAAAATTTAAATAGTAGAGCAATCATAAATATTTTTAGATATGTATGTTTAGGATTTTCAGGGAGGTGAATGCAGGTGAATAACAAAGAAATAATGAAATAAAATTCTGGATGAAATTAAATGAAAGAAAGCTGGATATGAAAATAATAAAAAATTTGAAAATTAATAATATAGCCACTGATATTAAAAACCCTACAAATGACATATATTTTGATTAAGACACAGGCAGAGAAGAATTAGCAAATTGAAAAGAGGTAATGAATAACTCACTTGGAAAACAACAGAGTTAGATATGAAAAATATGTATATAAAGAAGCAATTAATATACTTGGAGAATACACTGATAGCTCCTGTATACAACTAATAATTCCAAATCGAAAAGAGTACATTGTAGCAAATGCAAAGGAACAATAATTAGGCTGAAATCAAACTTTTCAGAAACAGCATATGTCAGAGATGCATCAATATAACCAGCTAAATTAAAAAAAAAAACAAAAAAACCCAAAACCCTGCCGATCAAAATTACTACTAAGCTACAGAAAAACCATCATACAGAACTGCCTGAAATCTAGGTGGCTAGAAGTCCTACAACTAGGAATTTAAAGAAAAAGGCCCCATTGATACTGCTAGGAGAGGCTGGTCTCACATTCATGTGTGGCAGTTTAAAACCAGAAAGAATTTTGTTCATTAGATTCCACATATAAGTGAAATCATATGATACTTGTCTTTCTCTGACTGGGGGAAAACTTGACTTGCGGTGGTGAACACACAATGTAATGTATAGATGATGTATTGTAAAATTGTGCACCTGAATCCTGTATAATTTTATTAACCAATGTCACACCAATAAATTCAAAAAATTTTAAAAGAAAAAAATAAATAAAATCAAGGGAGATATATTGGCTGTGGTGGTACTCCCTGAGGAGTGAGGGGTCCCAGCTCTATACCAGGCCTCCCAGTCCAGGGTACCAGTACCAGGAAGAGAAGTCCCCATAACCTCTGGCTGTAAAACTCAGCAGGAAATGTGGCTGAATGACAAGGAACTGGAGTCCCAAGCAATTCCTCGTAAGGGGCCTATACACAGAATTATTCATATCACTCCCTCTAAACTCCAGTGCTAGAGCAGCAGTTTGAAAGGAAACAGGTACATATGAGAAAGAACTCAGTTTTCTGGCATCAAGGCAAGAGGTGAAGGAGAAGTTTTTTGCCAAACAGAAGTGTTAGCAGAGGCCATTGTTTTTCTGAGACTCCTCCCTCCAGCTTCCACAGTGCCAACATATGGTCACCATATCTGAGGATCCTCAGATCAATCTGGCTCACATGTTTTGCCACACCTTAGTGATTCCCTGAGATCCTGCCCCACCCAACCTGCAGGCCCATCCAAGCCATTTCCTGTGACTTTTTCATACAACTGGCCTCTCTTGCCTTATGCTCCAGACTTTCCATAAAATCTCTCAAAGAAGTAACATTGGGCCTCTGCATACTTTGAAATTCTTGCTAAGTGATCCCAGACTTGGCACTAGTAGCAGCATACTGTGGTTCACAGCTTAGCCTTTGTTGGTCACCTCCAAGTCCAGCAAAAGTTGCAGCCATTTGCAGATCATTCTGTACTTTGTGCCTTGTGGCCCCAGATAGGGCACAGGCAGTGGCTAGCCTTGTACCTCCTGGAGGGCCCCAGAGCCAGTGCACATGGTGGATAGCTTCAGACCATACCAGATTACAACCTTATCCACTCCACCAGCAACACATGTAAAGAGTAGACTTGGTGAGCACCAAATCCTCACTGAAGCAAGTTCCCTATAAAGTAAACTCCTGCACAACAGCTTCTCCACTGTAGTTGTACCTGGTCCTTGCAGCTGACTGGCTTTAGAAGGTCGAACCCTCCCAGTGACACCAACAACAATCAAGGCTCAACTAAAACAAAGCAGTTCATACAACCTACACAAGGAATCATCTGGAGCACCCAGTTCAGGTGATTGAGGAGGCTGCTCTACTGGGCTCTGCATGACACCTACTATATAAGGCCACTCTGCCAAGTCTAGGAGACATAGAAGCTCTAGTTAATATATAGAAACAAACAAAGAGATGCTGCCAAAATGAAAAGATAAAAAAAGAATTACAAATAAAAAAACAGGAGAAGTCTCTAGAAAAAGAACTAAATTAAATGCAGGCTAGCAAAGTACCAGATACAGAGTTCAAAAATAATGGTTATAAGGATGCTCAAGAAATGTAATAACTTTAACAGCATGAAAAAAAGTAAAAAAACAACAAACAGAAACCATAAAAAGAACCAGTCAGAAATGAAGAATAATTTATAAGAAATCAACAGTAGAGTAGATATAGCCAAGAATCAGATCAGCAATTTGGAATATAACAAAACATAAAAACACCAAATCAGAACAAAAAAAAATCTAATATAATGAAGATAGTGTTAGGAGCCTCTGGGACAACTTCAAGTATACCAACTTACATATCATGGGGATGCCAAAAGGAGAAGAGACAGAGCAAAAAGTTGAAAACCTATCTGAAAAAAATGACAAAACACTTCACTAACCTGGTGATTGAAATAGACATAAAAGTCTAGGAATCACAGAAAATCACAAACAAAATAAACCCAGAGAGGTCTATGCCACACATCATAATTAAAATCAAAAGGTTAAAGACAAAGAATTTTAAAAGCAACAAAGAAAAGCAGTTAGTTACCTTCTAGGGAGCTCACATAAAACTGTCAACTAATTTTTAACAAAATCTTTTCAGGTCAGAAGGGAATGGCAAGAGATATTCAGAGTGGTGAAAATCAAGGACCTACAACCAAGCTCCCCAGCAAAGCTCTCATTCAGAATCAAAGACATATAAAAAGCTTCCCAGACCAGAAAAAGCTAAAGGGATTCAATCACCACCAAGCCAGTATTATATGAGATGCTAAATGATCTTCTTTAAAAGGAAGAAAAAAAAGGTTTTAAAATATGTATAATAGCATAAGGAATATAGTCAATAATATTCTAATATCTATGTATGGTGTCAGATTTATTGGGATGATCACTTAGGTATGTAACGTCTAATCCCTGGGGTGTATGTACATCTGAAACTAATATAATAATGTTTGTCAACAGTAATCAAAAAGTTAAAAAATAATTTAAAAATAGAAAATAACTGCCAACTTAGAATTTTACACCTCATTTTAGCCATACAAATACTAAGCGAGATTGCAACATTGAGACACTAAAAGGATGACTGAACTGAAATAAATGGAACATATGCAAAAAATTTTAGCAAATTTGTAAATTCAATAATATACTAATTGCAAAATATAATAATCATACCTGTATTCTTGTGTGTATTTAAAACAAAAGCAATGTTGGTTAGTGGCTAGCTAGAACAGGCTAAGAGCTTTATGAAACTATTGACTAATTTTAGGCTTCTTAGAAAAATTTCCATAGCTGTTCAAATTGTTGGCTGCTCCTGGCTGAAAACTGAGTCTCTATTAATGAATTGTTTCCTCACCCAATGACAATTATTGAAGGAACCCCACATTCAATAATTGGTTGATGTGGAGATATAAAGTTCTGTCTTTTTTGTATCAAAATTGGATAACTCTGAAGAGTCATTTCAACTCCAAAATATCTCAAAGGATCTGCTCAGGTCTCTGTTGCAATTGTATCTCAGTTTAACTTTGTCCTCTGCCTAACGCTATTTTCCTATTTCCTTAGAGTATTTCTCAAAAACCTACAGTGTATATGTCTGTAATATAGTCTGTTTCCATGGAACCTGACTGATGACAATTGAGAATCAGAAGTGGTCCCAGGAAGCAGATTTTAAATGAATATTCTCATTGATGAGTTGACAGTGAGAACCCATGACTGCTGGTAAATGGAGTACTGAAAACTGGAATGGTACAGCAGTGACCAAGTAAAATTTTACTAGTGATTACCTAGGATTAGATATCCATGGGAGAGAATGCACTAGCAAAGATAATATTCAGGCATTGAGAGATTTAAAAGTAGTAACTATATGTATCATGGAATTGGCTGACTTTTACTATTAGTGAGAAAGAAACAAATGCATGGTAGGCCTTTTTGTATTCTGGAGGAAGCATAGTTCAAATGAGAATGCACAAATTGGCAAATGTAGGTTTACAGTTGCATTATGACATTCTTTTGAGTTTTGCATGTCTTTTTCTACAACAACAACTGTGAACCTACTTTTGCCCACCCCCTGTATTGCTCTGATACATTTACTATCTAGGCTACAGGACAAACAGTCTTACTACTTGGGCTATATATCCTTTCAGGAATATTAAAGGTATATTTGAAGAGAAAAGACTGAAATTTAAGGCAAGCCCCAATAGAAAAATCACAATGTAGACTCAGAATTTCAGAGCAAAACTGTGGTATTTGCTATAGAGAACTTTTTAAAAATAGCCTCTGTCATGCTTCTGGGCCTTGGTTGAGAGGAAGTACCTGATCATGGAAATTAAAATAAACGTGATCAGTGCTAAACCGGATGAACTGTGTTTGTCAGAACTTTCATGTTATAATGTTAAGAAGGCCCAATAAAATCCATTAATAATATGGAAGTGGGATCAAACAAAATTGGGGCCTGAAACTACAGAAAAGCTTTAAAATCAAGTGTCCCAAACCTCATGCCATCTACTATCTATGGCTAATTAGGGGGTTTCTTATTACCAGATAAAAAATAAGGTAAAGCATAATTTTTTGATGAGTTGACTTGCTTACTTCCTGGTAAAGTTGAAAACTGACTGTTTAGGAGTGGTCCTGAAAGAGAGTTGTGAACAAAAATCTGTGGACAAGTCCTGCCGCGGGTGGGGATGATGGAGAAGCAGAGACCCGATTCCGGGGACCAGGTTCAGTGACGCAGATTCACTTTATTCAGGAAGTAAGCTAGCTTATATACATGGGTTCAGCCTATAGGGTGTTACAGCATGTCCTTCATAGCTAATGGCTGAAAAGATCAGGGAGCTGCGTGGTTGGTGCTAAGTCACTTCCTTATAGCAGGTGAGCTCCCTTCCTGGGTATGCCCAGGAGGGTTCTGGGAGCTGGAATATTCTCACAGCATTGCATCAGCCACAGCTGCTAGGAATGTGCTCTGCGCTCCACCCACAAAAATCCTTTCAATGGGAAGAGCTTTAGGTGGTACCTGTGGTAATTTATTTTATGTGAAAAGAAAATAGCCCAATAAAGAATAAACATGAACTTATGGGCAGTAATAAATAGTTTGTCTGGTGATGTGGGGCCTAGGAAAAGAAAGGACTGGAGGATTGAGAACAAGATATTCTGGAAAAAAAGCATGCAGCTGGAGTCATGGAGGTTGGCATGAGGTTCTTTATATCAGAACTAGTATGGAACAAAGAATATCCACCATAAAAGAAAGGCTCCAAACAATTATGTAGAAAGAATGACTCAGCCATTTGCTCTCAGCCAGCTGTTGTCTTTGTCTTACTTTAGTGTTGCAATGATGGGTCTGTGAATAGAGTAATTGCAGTGGCATGTGTAGTTTATACATGGACCTTAAAGAATGGGATTTCACTCACCAAACCTGATCTAGCTACTGCTGCTGTCAGATGTCAACACCAACAGCAGACTTCAAGGTTGAGCACTATCCATTGACTAGATCAACCTGTACCTTGGTTTCAAGTTGATTTTAAAAATCCCTATCCTCCCAGGAAAGTATCAATTCATTTTGACTAGACATTAATTCTGGGTATGAGTTTGCCTTTCTTGTCTTTAAGACTTTAGCCAGTCCAGATTGATTCAGTGACACCAAATATAAAAATCACTTCAGATAAATGGAATATTTTGTAACAAGGAAGGTGGGGTTGCAGCAGATGACCACTGGATCAATGACCTATCATATTCCACATGTACCAGAAGTTGTTGACCTGGTAGAGCAATGAGCAGTATTGTTAAGTAATTTTCCACTTTGTTGATATATATTATAATTTATAATATATCTGGTTTATTTTCACTGTTTTTGGCTATTACAAATAAAGCTTCTGTGAACATTCATGTTTGTCTTTATGTGGACATTTATATTCCATTCTCTTGGGAAGTATAATTGCTTTCAAAATGGCTTAAAAGTGAAATGGCTGGGTTGTAAGGTAGATAAGTTTTTAACTTTATAAGAAACTACCAAATGGTCTTCCAAAGCAGCTTAACATTTTGTATGTCTAAGAGCAATGTTGAAAACTCCAGTGAATTCACATTTTTTCTAGGATTTAGTATTGTTAAATTTTTTTTATATCATTCTAGTAGATATACAGTGGTATTTCATTCTGTAAGATGTTGCATATCATCTTGTGTGCATATTTACCATCTACATCTCTTGTCCAATTTATTTTAAATTATAAGAGTTCTTTTTTTTTTTCACTCATTGAGAGGAGGGAAGGCAGAGACATACTTTTACATGTGACCCAACTGGGATCCACCTGGCAAGCCCACTAGGGGGCAATACTCTGCCCATCTGGAGCACTGTTTTGTTGCTCAGCAACTGAGTTCTTTTTAGTGCCGGGGAAGATGTTATGGAGTCATCCTCAGCACCTGGAGTCAACTTGCTCCAATCAAGCCATGGCTACTGGAGGGGAAGAGAGTGAGAGAGAGAGAGAGAGAAAAGCAAGAGGAGGAGGGGGAGGGTGGAGAAGCTGATAGGTGCTTCTCCTGTGGGCCCTGAACTGAAATTAAACCCAAGGCATCCACACACTGAGCAGATGCTCTATCAATGAACCAACCGGCAAAGGCCTGTAAGAGTTCTTTAAATATTGTATTCTGGATTCAAGTCCTTGTTTAGATACCTAAAAACTTTGTCTTGGAAAACTTTTCTCCAGGTTTGTTGCTTCTCTTTCCATTTTAATAACTGCATATTTTGAAGAGCAGAAATTTTAAATTTTGGTGAATATAATTTATCAGTTCCTCTTCCATCATTTGTACTTTTTTTGTACAAACTAAGAAAATATTACTTAACTTAATGTCACAAATATTTTTTATTTTATGTTTCCTTTTGGGAATTTTAGTTTTAGATGATATGTTTAGGTATGTGATCCTTTCCAAATTACATATTCAAACGGTACTAGGTAAGCATTGTGATTTTTTTTTTGCCTGCATATGTTCTATCACCATTTACTGAAAGCAAAATTATCTCTTTATTAAATTAACATGACATTTTGTCTAAAATAAATAAGTCATATATGTTTAGATGAAATAACTGTTAAAAATAACTAAGTGTTTTTTTTAAATATAATTTTATTTTTTTATAAATTTTTATTAATTTTAATGGGGTGACATTAATAAATCAGGATATATATGTTCAAAGAAAACATCTCCAGGTTATCTTGTCATTCAATTATGTTGCATACCCATCACCCAAAGTCAAATTGTCCTCTGTCACCTTCTATCTGGTTTTCTTTGTGCCCCTCCCCTCCCCTCTCTCTCTCCCTTTCCTTCCTCCTCCCCATAACCACCACACTCTTGTCCATGTCTCTTAGTCTCATTTTTATTAAATATAATTTTAGATTTACAGAATAGTTGAGTTGATAGTACATAGGATTTTATATACCTACCCCATTCCTAACTTTTACCCACCTCCCCCATTCTTGAGTTTAGCTTACTATTAATAACATCTTGCAGTAGGGTGGTACATTTGTTAGTGTAAATAACTCAATATTAATACATTATTGTTATTGATTAGAGTCAATAGTTTATGTTGTTTTAATCTTTTTGTTGTAGAGTTATAGTAAATTTGAAAAATTCGTAATGATACCTACTACCATGATAGTTTCATACAGAATAGTGTCACCAACCTAAAAATCTGTATTTAATCTATTTATCTCATTCTTCCCTACCCTGAAAACCTTGGCAGGTAATGATCTTATTACTGTCTTTATAGTTATGTCTGTTCCAAATTTTCATATAGTTGAAATCTTATAGCCTTTTTAGACTGATTTCTTTCACTTATCAATATGCATTTAAGTTTTTTTTTTGTTTTTTTTTTGACAGAGACAGAGAAAGAATCAGATAGAAGGAAAGATAGGGACAGACAGATAAGAAGGGAGAGAGATGAGAAGCATCAATTCTTTGTTGCAGCTCCTTAGCTGTTCATTGATTGTGTTCTCATATGTGCCTTGACCAGGGGGCTAGAGCAGAGCAAATGACCCCTTGCTCAAGCCAGCGACCTTGGGCTTCAAGCCAGCAACCGTTGGGATCAAGCTAGCGACCATGGGTTATACCTATGATCCCAAGCTCAAGCTAGTGACTCATATGAGCCCATGTTCAAGCTGGTTTCCTTAGGGTTCCAAATCTGGGTCCTCCATGTCCCAGTCCAATGCTTTATCCACTGTGTCAGAGCCTGGTCAGGCTCCTCCTTGTCTTTTCATGGCTTGGTAACTCATTCCTTTTTTTTTCATCATTGAATAATATTTCATAATATAGATGTACCAGTTTAATTACTCATTCATCTATTGAAGACACATTGGTTGCTACCAATTTTGGGTGATTAATAAGAAAGCTGCTATAAACATTCATGCGAGATTTTTGTGCAGACATGTTTTCAACTTGATTAGGTAATTATCTATAAGTACAATTACTGAATTATAAGGCAAGATTTTATTTAGCTTTGTTAAACTTTTTCTTTCAAAGTGGCTGCACCATTTTGCATTCCCACTGGGATGTGTTACTCCGTATCTTCACTAGCATTTGGTATTGTTAGATTATTTTATTTTAACCATTCTAATAGGGGTATAGTGTTTTAGTTTTCAATTCTCTAATAACATATGTTGTAAAGCATCTTTTATATACTTATTTGCCATCTTTAGATCTTCTTTGATGAGATGTCTATTTAGATAAATTTACCCACCTTTAATATTCAGTCATTTGTTTTTTTTTATCATTGAGTTTGAAAAGTTGTTTATATTTTGAATACAAATCTTATTAGATATGTGTTTTGCCAATATTTTCTCCCAGATTGTGGCTTTTTCACTTAATAAAATTGTAAAATATATCTTTATGTCAAAAATTTTTAATGTCTATTCATTTCCTAGAGCTTCCATAACAAAGTGCCCTAAACTGGGTGGCTTAAAATAATAGAAATTTATTGTTTCACATTTTTAAGACTAGAACTTTAAAATCCAAGTGTCAACAGAATTGGTTTTTCCTCAGAGCTCTGAGTGAGAATCTTTCCTATGGCTATTTTTCTACTGCTTATGGTGCTGACAATTTTTAACATTCTGTGGCTTAGAGATGAATTACTCTAATCTCTGTCTCCATCTCCACATGACCTTCTCCCTCTAAGTCTTCACAATGTCCATCTTCCTTTGTCTCTTTGTCTTCTCTTTTTATAAAAATACCAGTTAGATTGGATTGGCGCTTACTCTAAATTTCATTTTAGGTTAATTACATCTTCAGATACTCTATTTCCAAATAAGGTCACATTCACAATTATTGAGGATTAGAACTTTAATATTTCTTCAGTATCTCTTACTGTACAACTTAAAAAACCCATAACAGTTCAAATGCTATAGAAATGTTTACCTAAAGCCTGTGTACTTTCACCGATCAATGTTAGCCCATTAAATTTAATTTTCTAAATAAAATTATAAAGAAGGAAATTTAATGCAACCTCCCAAAATAAAACAAAACAAATAAACAAAATAGCCCATAATATTCTGTAAGTTATTTAAATTTACTCTTTTATCTAGTCCATTGTTTTGAATATTTTAGTGTTAGGAACAAAGTAGGTACTATATATTCATTGACTGATTAAGCCATTCTATATTTACAGTTGTTTAATATGAGAAACCTTTAGGAATAGAGTCCATCATCTTACTTGAATTTATGCCCTAATGTTTAATTAAAGAAGTATTTCCTTTTAATCAAAGGCTTTATATTGGTATTTTTTGTCAGAATAACTGGCTGATGTTTTGTTTGTTTGTTTTTGTTTTTTTTGTTTTTTTCTGAATTGATACATTTAATCATCTAGGTTAAACACTGTTAACTGGTAAACTCAGTCAAAATGATCTTAAAGTTAGCCATGTTGACTCAGATTTCTTTAAAACAATTTAAGCTCCTTTCGTCTTACTTTATACCCTGTGAAGATGGAGAATGTTCTTTTCATAATGACCCCTTAACTTTCTAAAATCTGGGTCAAATTCAGTAACCTTACATTTAAGTGTATATATGGATTTCAAGGCATTCCAAATACATAAAAAATGTTCATTTATTACTTGTTATTTTGAAAGCAGCTAAAGCTTATTATTATACAGCTCCATATGCTTATGTCACTTAACTTTAAAAAGTAAAATATACAAAAATTCTAATTAGACTTCTTCAAATATTTGATGCTTATTGAAAGATTTTTACTATAGATCAATAAACCTTTTGCTAGTCTTTATCTATATTACACAAACAATTATTCTTGAAGTTTCTCCTATGATTAAAAGGTATACATTAGAACTACTCAAAGGAAAATATTTGGTTTCAGATTTTTCTTCTTTAATATTATAAACCCATACCATTTTTAAAAATTCCACAGATAATTGAATAAAACATACTTTTAAATTAACTTTAATTCATAATTATATTGCAAAAGGAAATTACATTTAACTTCTCTGTTCACATATGTTAAATTTTGAAACAACTTAAAAAAACTTGTTTGACAAAGGAAGCAAGCATATACAATGGAGTAAAGACAGTCTCTTTAATAAATGGTGTTGGGAAAATTGAATAGATACATGCAATAAAATGAAACTAGACTACCAACTTATACTATTCACAAAGATAAACTCAAAAAGGTTAAAAGACCTAAATGTAAGTTGCAAAACCATAAAAATTCTGGAAGGAAATATAGGCAGTAGGATCTCAAACAAGTTTTGTAGCAATATTTTTGCCAATATAGCTCCTCAGTGAAATAAAGGAAAAAATAAACAAAAAAATAAAGGACAAAATAAACTAATGGGACTACATCAAACTAAAATGTTTTTGTGCGAGAAAAGACACCATTAACAAAATAAAAAAACCAACCCACTCCATGGAAGAACATATTTGCTAATACATCTGAAAAGGAGTTAATAACAAAAAGTTTATTAAGAATTTATAAAACTCAACATTAGGGTGACTAACAATCCAATTAAAAAATGGCCAAAGAACCTGAATAAACACTTCTCTAAAAAGGACATGCAGATGGCCAATAGGGGTATGAAAAACTAGAAAGCCTGGCGGTCATACAAAATGACCGCTGTTCTAGATATTATAAATTGTAATTAAAATGATTTGTGCAAAGGTGTCTGCTAATTCAAACTGAATTACCCAGGGCAGGCGGCGAGGATGCCCCTTTGCTTAGTGCCCCATGGGGTTTCCCCCTTCTACTTGCTTAATTGCTTAAAGTAGAGTGCAATGAAGGAAACCACTGGCGGTACATTTCTTAAGAGCCACCGCTAGCTCAATAAATAAAGGTGATTTAAATAATAAAATGTTAATTCACATGTCAAAGATGTCTTTGTACACAACATTTCTTGTGTAGATCTTTCCATCATTTTTTACGTTTCCGTACTTGCAACATTGAAAAAATCCTTTCTTGCCACAGTCAAATCGATTAGTTTCTAACTTGAAGTTTAAGGACTGACAGTGTTCACATTTAATATTCATGTCACCAGAGGAATGCTCAAAAATTAAAGTTTCTCCGTTTGAAACTGTTTTAATCCTTTCTGCATTTCGGTCAGCATTACTCTGTCATTTTTTTGCATTTCTCTGCTGCCTTTGTTCAAGGGACTCATTTTGTCGAGACAAGCTTTTTTGTCTTGTATCTGAGGCAAACCTTGTTTCTCTATGCTCATCAGTCTCATTTTGCCGAGAAAGACACATTTGCTCTGCAACTGAAGCAAGCCTTGTCTTTCTCTGCTCAGTGGTTTCTTTTTGTCGAGAAAGCCGTTTTTGTGCAGCTTTAGCTCCTTTTCTCTCCTCTTCAGTGCTGTATTTTCTAGGAGGCATTCTTAAAAGAAATTACGTTAAGACATAGTTTTTATGTAAAACAGATGATTGCCAATGCAAACAAATGTTCACCTTCCCCCTGACCCGCTCAATTTGTGTTCAGCCATGGCAACTTCACCCCATTGGCTAGTACAGTTTTGCAAGCAACCAATAAGCTATCAGCGGCAAACAGACACTTAAGCTGCATATAATAAAGATGCTCAGTGTCACTAATCATCAGAGAAATGCAAATTAAAATTACAATGATATCTCTTCACACTTGCTAGAATGGCTTTCATTAACAAATGAACAAATACCAAGTGCTGATGAGGGTGTGGAGAAAAAAGAACCCTCCTGCACTGCTGATAAAAATGCAGACTTGTGCAGCTATTGTAGAAAACAATATGACGTTTCCTCAAAAATTAAAAACAAAACTGCCTTATGACCCAGCTATTCAACCTCTTAGTAATATATCCTAGGAATCCAAAACACTAATTCAAAATAAGATATGCACCCTCTTCTTCCTTGCGGCATTGTTTACAATAGCCAATATCTGGAAATAGTCCAGGTGTCTACCAATGGACGAGTGGATAAAAAAGCTGTGGTACATGTACATAATGGAATACTACACAGCTATAAAAAAAGAATGAAATCTTACCTTTTGCAATGCCATGGATGGATCTTGAGATTATTATGCTATATAAAATAAGCCAGGCAGAAAAAGACAATAACTATCTGAGCTTACTTATATGTAGAATCTAATGAAGACAATAAACTGAGGAGCAAAATAGAAATACGTAGAGGCAAGGCCACAGGGAACAGATAGACAGCTGTCAAAAGGAAGGGGGAAGAGGGGACAGGATCAAATAAGATAAAGGGTGAAGGGATTAGTGAAAAAAAATATACATAACACATATTTGCAGACAATAGGATAGGAATAGCCAGAGGGAAAGGAGGGGTAGAGGTAAGGGCAGGGAGAGAAAGGAGAGAAATGGAAGTGGAAAGAGACTTTGCATAAGGCACGGGGCGAGGGGGGGGGCAAGGCATGGTATGGTGTATAGGTGTCATATTGAGTCGAATACTTGAAACCATGTCAATACAATAAATTTAAAAATAAAGAAAAAAATGAAAATAAAACAAAAAGAGATCTGAAATCTATCACAAATATTTATCTAATATTTACGTATTTAATTATTCCTTGGATTTTTATTGCACTTTTTCAGTTTACTTGAGTAGGTTGGAAAAAAATGTAAATTTAAGCATTAGCTGTAGGTATATGTTATTTGGGATGAATTACTTTATTAAAATATATTTGGGGGGTGGTTGTGAGGCTCAGTAAAAAAGGTGAGAAATTGCCTGACTAGTGATGGTGCAGTGAATAAAGCATGGACCTGGGACTCTGAGATCCCTGGTTTGAAACCCTATGGTCACCAGCTTGAGCACAGACATACCAGCTTGAGCATGAAGTTACCGGATTGAGCACGAGATCATTGAAATTATTCCATGGTCACTAGCTTGAAGCCCAAAGTCACTGGCATAAACAAGGGATGACTGGCTCAGCTTGAGCTCCTCGGTCAAGGCACAAATGAGAAGCAATCAATGAACAACTAAAGTGATGCAACTACAAATTGATGCTTCTCATCTCACTCCTTTCCTGTCTTTCCACCCACCCCCCTTCTCTTACAAAAAACAAACAAAAAAAATGTAAGAGATCAAGCAAAATAATAAGAACAAAACAGAACAAAACAAAAACAATAAAACTCTTTCATATACACAAATACTGCAGTGATTACCAGAAGGAAAGGGGGGTGAGGAGAGGTAGAAGAGGTTGTGGGGGATAAATAGTGATGAAAGGACACTTGACTTGGGGTGGTGAACACACAATACAATATAAAGTTGATGTATTATAGAATTGTACACCTAAAACCTATATAATTTGATTAACCAATGTCACCCTAATAAAGAATAAAATAAAATAAAATATATTCAGAACTGTATTATGTTTTACTAATTCCATTCATTTGCCAAACAGGAAATATAAGTGAAAATGATCATTTTAAGGGATGTAAATGTCTTTTTAGAGTGTATCAAATACATAGAAATATATCTAAATATATTTCAAAATTTCTGAGAATTTTAAAATTTAACTGGAGCAACTAACCATAAGAAATAATTAATTTGGTATTAAATAAAGAGAGAGATATTTTTATTAATGACATGCTATAGTTTTAGAATGTTTTTGTTTTTTGTTTTACTTCCAGTCCTGTGCATTGGGAGTCTCTCCTAAGACTGAATAAACTTTGATCCTGTCTCCATCTCTGCCTCCTAGATTCTTCTTCTAGCCCCTATATATCCTGCCTTCCACTGTAATTCTTAACTTAATTCTCTCTTAAAGTAACAATCCAATTATAGGCTATTTTTACTAGTGCAATTTTTGGTACTGAAATCTGGGCCATTTACCTTGGTTAAAACAGGAGGTGGGAAAGAAATAATATAGTCTGTTATAATCTATGGATTAAATATATCATAAAGCACAATATACAACATACTATCTTTTATTAAGAAGTATACTCAAAACATTATTTTCTCCTTGTGTAAGCACAGAGTTCTACTCTATGTGCAATTATTATTAATAATGTCCATATAATGCCCCAATATATTCAATGCCTAGATATATCATCCAAAAAGTAGAATTCAATAAACAATTCTTGTTATTTCTTTTGTTTCTATATGTATTATAAATATAGTTGAAATCCTCTGAGTACACTATACTTTCCAGAAGTAATTAAAATTTAACATAGAAGTACTATAAATTTAGCATTTAACTTTCCCATATATATCTTTATATATTTTCAATATAATACTTTATCTAAACATATACAAGATGATATTGTTTTGGAAATTTTTAAACCTATACATTGAATTATTTTCTCAATTATATTAAAGACATTATGATATTTTGGTAAGTCATTGATTTATTCTTTAAAAGATTCTGAAAAAAACACCCCAGCTTTATTGGTATATAATTCACATGCCATGCAATCTACTCATTTGATGTATACAGTTAATAGTATTAGACCAGAAACTCTATAAATACCCAAAGAAAACAGGAATAAAGCTTACTGATGTTGGTCTGGGCGAGGATTTTTTTTTTTCTGGACATAGTCACAAAAGCACAGAAAACAAAAACAGAATAAAATAAAAGATTGCATCAAATTAAAAAGCTTTTTGCACAGCAGAGTAGACAATCAACAGAATGAAGTAACAACCTATAGAACAGGAGACACTATTTGCAAACTATATATTTGATAAAGTGTTAATATTCATAAGAAACTAAACTCAATAGCAAAAAAACAACACACATAACCCAAATAAAAATGGTGAAAATACTTGAATAGCCACTTCTGAAAAGAAGACATATAAATGGTCAACAGGTTTATAAAGTATTTGATATCACTAAATTATCAGGGAAAGGCAAATCAAAATCACAATGAGGTATCATCTTATGTCTGTTAAAATGGATTTTATCAAAAAGATAAGATTATAACTGTTACAGAGAATGTAGAGAAAAGATAATCCTTGTAAACTGTTGGTAGAAATGTAACTTGGTAGTCATTTTCAGTATGGAGCTTTCTCAAAAAAATTAAAAATAGAACTACCACATATGACCCAACAAACTCACTACTCAGTATATATATATATATATATATATATATATATATATATACAGTATTCCAAGGAAATGAAATCAGTATCTGGAAGAGATATCGGCACCTTTATATTCACTGTAGTGTTATTTATAGTAGACAAGATATGGAGATATGGAGTTCGCCTAAGTGTCTGTTGAAATATAAATGAAAAAAAAAAGTAGTATACATATAGAATGAGATATTATTCAGCCTTAGAAAAATAAGGAAGTCTTGTCATTTGTAACAGCATGGATGAGCTTAGAGGACATTATGCTAGGTGAAATAAATATGACATAGATCGACAAATAATGCATGATCTCACTTATGTGTGGAATCTAAAAAAAGAAGCAGATAATAGAATAGTGGTCACCAGGGGTGTCGGGTTGGGAGAAATAGAAGAAAGGTCATAGTATACAAAGGTTCAGTTAAACAAGATGAATAAATAAATTCTGGTGATCTAATGTGCAGCATGATGACTATACTTAATGTCACTGTATTGTATATTTGAAGTTTGCTAAGAGAGTAGATCTTAATTGTTCTGTTGAAAATGTAACTAAGAGGAGGTACATATCATTAAAACATCCCACTGTACACCTTAAAATGTACAATTGAACAGATTTAATATAATGATAGAATTGTGCAACTATCACCACGATCTAACTTCAGAACATTCTCTGAACCCCAGTGATTACTTATTCCCCTATCCTCAGTCCATGGAAACTACAAACCTACCTTCTGTTTCTATGGATTTACCTATTCTGGAAATTTCATATAAATGAAATCATATATGTGGTCACTTGTGTCTGGCTTCTTCCAATTAGCATAAATTTTCAAAATGTATTTATATCTTGACATGTATCAGTACTTTATATTTTTATTGCCAAACAATATGGGCATAACACTTTTTTTTATTCATTCATCAATTAATGGACAAGTAGGTTCTTTTCTCTTTTTGTATTTTGTAAATAATGCTGCTGTGAACATTTGTACAAGTTTTTGTGTGAATATGTTTTATTTATCTTGGGTATTTAACCAGAAATGGAACATCTGGATATATAATAATACTGTGTTTAATATTTTGAGGAAGTGTCTGTTTTTCAAAATGGCATTTTACATTCTCAACAGCAAAGCATGGGGCTTCCAATGCCTTTACTTCTTTGCCAACACTTCTTATCATCTATTTTTTAATTGTAATTGTTTTAGTCAGCAAGGTTATGTTTTTTTGAGTTTTGGTCTTTTTTTTTGTTCTTTATTACTCAATCCCTCCACCTCTTCGCCCAGCAACAGCCCTCAACCCCCGACAGCCTGGTAGACATGGTTTTAAATTTTTTATTTTATATTTTTAGAGAAAGAGGAAGGGACAGAGGCAGAGACAGAATGAGAGAAACATTGACTTGTTGGACTTGTTCCACTTATTCATGCTGTCACTGGTTGTCATTTGTACGGGCCCTGACTCTGGATCGAATGGGCAACCTCTGCACTGCCAGACGACTCTCCAGCCAACTGGGCTATCTGGCCAGGGCTCAATACATGATTTGTAAATATTTTCTCCCATTCTTTTGGAATGTCTTTACTTTTTTGACAGTATCATTTGATATACATAAGTTTTTTAAATGTGATGAGGCCAATTATGTACATTTTTTTTTCTGTGCTTTTGGTGTTTTATCTAAGACCATTCCCTAATCCAAGGTCACATATTTCATGTCTATTTTCTTCTAAGAGTTGTACAGAATTTGTTGTTACATTTAGTTCTGTGACCCATTTTGTGTTCATTTTTATATATTGTGGGAGTCCAACTTCACTATTATTATTATTATTATTATTATTATTATTATTTTTGCATTGTCACAGCACCATTTGTTGAATATATTATTCTTTCCTTCATTAACTTATTCTGGAACCTTTGTCAAAATCGACTGACGATAAATGTGAGGATTTATTGTTGAATACTCTAATTCCATTACTTTGATCTATGTGTTTATACATATCCACCCAGTCTCATGGGAAGCTTCCCAGGGAGCACATGGACTTAACTCAAAAGTTGAAGCAGATCTTGACAGTGTCAACAGTTAGGGCTGTCAACAAGCAGCACTGTTCTTAGTAGACACTTCCATAATTGCCATACTCCATTTCACAGATAAGCATAGTGAGACTCAGAAAAGCATAATTATAGCCAGAAGGTAAGAGGGGATAAGGTTAGATAGAGGTGAGCAAAGAGGAGAGAAGTGGAAATGGAAAGAGACTGTGCATGAGATGATGGATGTGCAATGCTGTGTGCAGATGATGTTTTGGCGAGGTGTATACTTGAAACCCATATGGTTTTGTGAACCAATGTCGCCCCAATAAATTCAATTAAAACAAAAAAAAAGCATAATGTGAGACAAATGTCATATATAAACATTAGATTTGAAAGCTGGTCTTTCAGAATCTAGAGCCTATATTTTGAGTTGTTATGATACATGGCCTCTCGTAACTTTAGCAAGTGCATGGTCTGGTCAATATTAAGTTATCAATAAATATTTATTGAATATATAAATGACTCTTTGATAGGCATCACTATTTTTCTTTTAGTTACCCAATTCTTTACCTAGAGTCATCTTTAATTTCTCCCTTCCCCCTTTTACTTAGTGACTCATTCTTGTTAATTCTAACTCCTTAACATTTTTATAATACATTTATCTTCTTTTCTCCAGTCTTTGTTGGACCATCTTACACCTAAATCAGTTCAGTGGTTTCCTAACTGGTCTCTCTGCCTCTAATTCTTCCAACTTAACATCTATTCTCTACCTGATGAAATTACAACTCCTTAGCATGGAATACAAGAAGACTCTCCACTATTTTTCTACTTTTCTAAATTGAGGCCTTCACCCATAATAAAAAGTTTCCATGCTCCTGCCATTTAGAACTATGTATTCCTCTGAATAATAGCATATCCTTATGCATAGTACTACATTTATTAGCAATGTTATTCTTTCTTGGTCCATTTAGTAATCAGCTGTTCATGTTGTAAGATTGCTTCACATTTTGTCGTCTCTAAGATGTGTTATTTATTGCAAAATCCTGTGTTTATATTAACCAATTACTTTGACTAAAAGTAATTAATTTCTTGTATTTTTATTGTATTTTTACTCATTATCTATGAATTCTTTTGTTTTAATTATAAGTGAATGTTTCCATGTAAGCAAACATTTTTCTGTATATTTAAAGACTTTACAGAGTTTGGTTAACCAGCTGAGCACACTTAGATTAGTTAAGAACTGCTTGGCATCATAGGAGACTGTTGTATCAATGTTAATAAAAAGGTAACCTCAGAAATGAACAAAATAATAATTAAAACTCTGAAGTTATTATGTAATTTATTTCTAAATCAGAGTAGATTTATAATAATGTTATTCTCACATTCTTGCCCTCAGATACCAGCATAAGTAGGGGAAAAAAGGGTGGAATAATGACTACTAATCTGAGAATCATGGCCATGACAATGTGATCCTCATTCGTATGTGCTGTGGTAGGAAATAAATGGTGGGCACTTCTACCTAGAAAGTTTGTCACACAGTTAACATTATTGAATAACATTCTTAACATGGTGTTAAAACACCTTCACAGGTACAAAAGAAAGAGGAACCTCCTATGATTTTTTTTTGTGTGAGATTTTCCTGTTTGACTAGGTTAATGTCAGACAGGAAATCCTTGTAGAATAGCTGCTGTGATACTAACAGTCAGACTAAGACTTCATGAAGTTATTGACTCTGACACAGATCATCTTGATTTAATTTCCTTTGAGGGCTGTATACTTGAGCCATGCAAAAATATGGTGGTTCCACACAGAACGCCTCTCATTATTCCTTAATCAATTCTTTTACATGGATATGCTTAGAAAAACCTGTACTCCTTGAGCAAAACAGGTAGTTACCCAAGGGTGCCTGCCATTAAGATGGCAACAGATAAATTTTGTAATAGGCTTAAATTTTCAGTTTTTCCCCTGTGCATAGTCCGACTTCACAATTTTTTTGTATCCTTTTAAAATAGGTAAGTTTCTGAAACTCTCTCTCTACTTCTTCACTGTTCTGCAAAACAAAACAATCTCTCCTTTTTCATACACATTTTTGAAGGCAACTCATTTGTTTATTCTCTAACCACTATTTTGTAAACAGGACTCTGGGTGATAGGGTACCATTGTCTTATTGCAGAGTACAAGGCAGGAGGACTGAGATGATATGTGGGACATGGAGAAGTGAAATCCCAGATTCTTTTATCCTTTCTTATTGAAAATGTTTTATTTGAGTACTTTGTAAAACTTAGAAGATATTTTATTTTATTATTTTATTTATTCATTTTTAGAGAGAAGAGAGAGAGAGAGGAGAGAGAGAGAGAGAGAGAGAGAGAGAGAGAGAGAGAAGGGGGGAGGAGCTGGAAGCATCAACTCCCATATGTGCCTTGACCAGGCAAGCCCAGGGTTTCCAACCGGCAACCTCAGCATTTCCAGGTCGACGCTTTATCCACTGCGCCACCACAGGTCAGGCCGATATTTTATTTTTTGAGAACACTAAGAGTTACTTCTCACTGGGAGGAAAGCATGCTCCCAAACCAGAAAAATCAATATACACACCACTAAACTGATTAAACTATGACTTAAGTAACATTTCTTAGGGCTTTGTACGGGATGAAATAACAAGGAACAAGATTCATTTCTAACATCATGAAAGAAAAAGTAAAATGATTTCATTCTACCTTCAGTGACCAGTGAAAATGGAAGTAATGGTGATTTCCATCCTGATGTGGATCATAATGTGGTTTAAAGTATGTGAAACCTCTCATGCTTTCTTTATCAATATGCATTCGTTTTCTAAAAATGGCATAATAAATTACCACAAACTTGAGTAGTCTGAAACAACAGAAATTTATTCTCACACAGGAGATCAGAAGTTTGAGATCAAGGTCTGAGCAGGGTAGGTTCTCTCTCCTTTAACATTTTGTAATTGTCAGTAATCCTTGCCATTCTTTTTCTTGTAGCAGTTTAATTGCAACTTCTGCTTCCATTGTGACCTGGGAACTTCTTCCTTCTGTGTATCTGTTTCTTCACATAATGTTCTTTTCTCTTTGTGTGTCTTTCTCTGTTTCTATAGTCTTCTTATAAGGACAATAGTCATATTGAGTTAAGGGTCCATACTACTCCAGTGTGACCTCATCTTAATATATAACTTAACTACATCTGCAGAAATCTTATTGCTAAATAAGGCCACATTCACAGGTACCAGGATTTAAAACTTAAACACTTCATTTTTAGAGACACAATTCAACCCACAACACATTATATTACTGTCGATAAATAACACTTCCATTTGTATTATTTTCTGATAATCTCTTTGAGTTTAGTTACAGGTGATATAATTAAAAGGAACTACCAGATATGAACACAAAGACTGATGATTATAAAGTCAAATATGCTATCTCTTTTGAAGTAAAGGAAACCAAATTCTTATTCTAATAATACTGCCTTTACTTGGTATAATTTTGGAGACTTAGGTAGAGTGATTGAGCAAAAAAAGAAAAAAAAAAGAAAATAGAACTCATGGAGACAGACAGCTGTGTGGTGATTGCTAGGGAGAAGGGGTTGAAGGCAGGTGAAGAAAGATATAAGGGGGGTATATGGTGATGGGTGAAGACTAGATTTGGGGGAGCGAACATACAATACAGTGTACAGGTAATGTGTTGAAGAATTGTGCACCTGAAACCTGTATAATTTTGTTAACCTGTATAATTTAGTATCATCCCAATAAGTTCTATAAAAAGGGAAAAAAAGAGACTTCTCATTATAAAGTGACTTAAGAGACAGTAAATTAATTGGGTAGATTCATGTCATAACGTGTGCATGCTCTGAAGAGACAGTATGATGTAGTGAGGAAAGTAGCTAGATATGGCTGGCTAAAATATTGAATTTTTAAATTTACTGGTGATGTGACAATGTTCAAATTTTCTCTCAGTAGAATAAAACTGGAGAATCTTCTCATTCAAAAAGTTATACTCAGGGATTTCAACAATAAAGTTTCACTGTTAAAATATAGGAGCCTGGCCACTTCAGTCTTTTTCATGGTCTGTCCCCTCATCTGTGGTGGCCAGGGCAACCATCCTCACTTGAAACTGGCAACTCAGTATGAAGGAAAGACTTTGATTGATCTAAGATTCTTTCAGAGGCAGAGGTGCTGCCTTAAAAAGCTTTTCTGGGATCCAGGGTAGAATAAGAAATATCCTTTCCCAGTGTCTTTCAATTCTCATAGATTTATCTGCAAGGGCATCATGTGTTTTTAGTTAAATTTAAGAACATGTGCTTTGACACATTCATACTTAGAAACACCCTTCTTTATGACCTTTATATATCTTTTGGGAAGTAAAGAAAAACATCTTTTCATGGCCCATTTTTATTGTCATTTGGAGGTGGTTCAGAGAGATATTTAGAATCTGGATTTGTTGACAGAGTACCCAAGTTGGCATTCTGTCTCTATTCTGTACTACTAGTGGGAAGTTGAACAATTTACTTAACCATTCTGTGTTTCAATATATTCAGTTGTATAAGAGAATAATAACAGTACCCTACCTCAAAGGGTTGGTATGAGGAATGTATAAGATAATACTCAGAATAGCATGGCCAGGCTATGGCACAATGGATAGAGCCTCAGTCTGAGATGCAGAGGTCCTGGGTTCGAAACCCTGCGGTCACTGGCTTGAGTGCAGGCTCGTCTAGCTTGAGCGTGGGCTCACCAGCTTGAGTACAGGGTTCCTGGCTTGAGTGTGGGATCATAGACATGATCCTATGGTCACTGGCTTTAGCCAAAAGATCACTGGTTTGACGTCCAAGGTCACTGGCTTGATCCCAAAGTAACTGGCTTGTTCAAGGGGTCACTGGCTCAGCTGTAGCCCCCAACCCAGGCACATGTGAGAAAGCAATCAATGAGCAACTAAGGTATCGCAGTGAAGAATTGGTGCTTCTCATCTCTCTCCGTGTCTGTCCCTATTTGAACCTCTCACTGTCTCTTTCTCTATCTCTGTTTCTCTCACTAAAAAATTAAAAAAAAATACTCAGAACATTTTCTTGCTTTGTTCAATGACTGCTTCCAATTTATAATATACTTCCACTTTCTCTTATTTTTCTTCTTCCACCACAAGATATCATTTTTGGTCTAATTTCTTCTGTGTTTCACCTTCAACTTGAGATTGAACCACAAGACAGTTCTGGGTACTCAAACTCAGTCACTATTATATTTGCCTGATTTCCTCTAATAGATTTTTTTAATTTAGAAAATTAAATTTAGCAGGGTGACATTGATAAACAAGAATACATAGATTTCAGGGAAATATCTCCACATCATTTGAACAGTTGATTATGTTGTGTACCCATCACCCAAAGTCACATCATTTCCCATCACCTTATATTTTCCCTTTTTACATCCATACCTTAACCGCCTCCCTCCAACTTCTTCCTCCACCTCCTCCTTCCCCCGGTAACCACTGCACTCTTATCTATGTCCATGAGTCTCAGTTTTTTTATACCACCTATGTGTGAAATCTTACAGTTTTTAGCTTTTTCTTATTTATTTATTTCACTTAGTATAATGTTCACAAGGTCCTGCTCCCAGAAATGCATCCACTTTTATTCATAGAAAATACTGTGGTCCATCAGCAATTCAATTAAGTTTCCAAGGCAACTCAAAGACAACCCCCACCATACTATTCAAATCTACTTTACACTAATAAGAAACTAGCTTCCAGCCTCCTCCGGAGAACATGGGTGAGACAAATGAGAATCAGGTGTAGCTCTTTGTTAACTAGGCAAATGAAGCAGGGTTTGGGCCCAGCACCTCTGTCCAGATTGCAAAAATACCCTGTTTATTTATTCGGTTCCCAACGTATGTACCACATTTTCTTTATCCAATCCTCTGTTGAAGGACACTCTGGTTGTTTCCATGTCCTGGGCACTGAACAATGTTTTAATGAACATGGGGGAGAATGTGTCTTTATGTACCAATATTTTTGAGTTTTTGGAGTATATACAGTAGAGGTATTGCTTGGTCATGTGATAGTTCCATTTTTAACTTTTTGAGGAACCACCATACTTTCTTCCATAATGTTACAAATTTGCATTCTCACTAGCAGTGAATGAGGGTTCCTTTTTCTCCACAGCCTCTCCATCACTTGTGATTACCTGACTTGTTGATAATACCCAATCTAACAGATGTGAGGTGGTATCTCATTGTAGTTTTGATTTGCATATCTCAAATAGCTACTGATGATGAACATCTTTTCATATATCTGTTGCCCATTTGTATGTCTTAATGGGAGAGGTGTCTGTTCAGGTCCTTTCCCCATTTTTAAATTGTATTGTTTGCTTATTTGTTGCTGAGCATTGTGAGTTCTTTTATATATTTTGGACATTAACCCCTAATCAGAGTTGTTGTTTGTGAATACCATCTCCCATTTAGTTGGCTCCCTATTTGTTTTGTTGTCAGTTTCTTTTGCTGTGCAGAAGCTTTTTAGTTTGATATAGTCTCATTCATTTATTTTTGCCTTTACTTCTCTTGACTTTGGGGTCAAATTCATTAATTGTTCTCTATGGCCAATGTTCATGAACTTAGTACCTATGTTTTCTTCTATGAATTTATAGTTTCAGGTCTTCTATTTTGGTCTTTGATCTATTTAACTAATTTTTGTGCAGCAGGACAATCTGTAGGTGTTTTATTCTTTTGTATGTGGCTTTCAATTTTCCCTGCACTATTTTTAAAGGGGTTTTCTTTTCTCCATCAGAACTTTTTGATTCCTTTGTTGAAAATATTTTGCCCATATATTTATGGTTTTATTTCTGGGCTTAGATTCTATTCCATTGGTCTGTATGTCTGTTATTCTGCCAATACCCTGCTGTTTTAAATATTGTGCCTCTATAGTATAATTTGAAATCAGGTATTTTAATCCCTCTGGCTTTATTCTTTTTCCTCAGAATTCCTTTGGCTATTAGGTTGTTGTTGCTGTTTGTATTTTTCTGAAGTGAGAAGCCAGGAGGCAGAGAAACAAGCTCCCACATGTGCCCGACTGAGATCCACCTGACAAGCCTACTACAGGGTGATACTCATTGCAACTGCAGCCATTCTAATGCCTGAGGCAGAGGCCATGGTGCCATCTTCAGTGCCCAGGCCAACTTTTGCTCATTGAGACTTGGATGTAGGAGGAGAAGAGTGAGATAGAAAGGAGAGGGGGGGAGGGTGGAGAAATAAATGGGTGCTTCTTTGGTATGCCCTGGCCAGGAATCAAACCATGGACTTCCACACACCAGGCTGATGCTCTACCACTAAGCCAACTGGCCAGAGCCCTTGGGATTTTTTTATAGTTCTATACAAACTTGTTAATTTTTTGCTCCATTTCTTTAAAAAATGAGTTGGGATTGTGATGCAAATTGGATTACATTTGTATTTGTTTTGGGTAATGTGGCCATTTTAACTATGTTTATTCTTTCTATCCATGAACATGGAATATTTTACCATTTCATTGGGTCTTTTTCAAGTTCTTGCAATAATATTTTGTACTTTTTAGTATATAGGTCTTTCAAATCCTTCATTAAGTTTATTTCTAGGTATTTTATTTTATTTTTGTTGCAACTGTAGAAGAGATTTTTTTAGCTCATTTTCTGAAGTTTTATTGCTGGTGTGTATGAAAGCAATAAACTTCTTTATATTGATTTTGTATCCTGTGACCTTACTGTATTGGTTTATTGTTTCTAATAGTCTTTCTGTGGAGTATTTGGAGTTTTCTGTATACAAGACCATGTCATCTACAAAAAGTAAAACTGTTACTTCTTCTTTTCTGATATGAATGTCTTTTATTTCTTTCTCTTGTCTCATTACTCTGGCTAAAACTTTCATCACTATATGGAATAGTAATGCAGAGAGTGGACAGACTGGTTTTGTTCCTGATTTTAGAAAAAAGCTTTTAGCTTTTCACCATTTAGTGTGATATTAGCTAATGGTTTGTCATATATGTCCTTACTTATGTTGAGGTATTTTTCCTCTATATCCATTTTATTGAATGTTTTAAACATAAAGGGTGTTATTTCTTCTCACATGCCTTCTCTGGATTTATTGATGGAATCATATTATTTTTGTTCTTTGTTTTGTTGACATGGTGTATTACATTAATCAATTTACATATGTTGAATGATCCCTGTGCTTCTACAATGAATCCCACTTGATCATGATGTTTTTTTTAATGTATTGTTATATTCAATTTGTTAGTAGTTTGTTTAGAATTTCTGCATCTGTATTCATTAGAGATATTGGTCTATTGGTCTTTAGTTTTTCTTTTTCTGTATTGTCCTTACCAGGTTTGGGTATGGGGTTATGTTGGCCTCCTAAAATGTGTTAGGCAGTGTTGCTTCTTCTTCAATTTTTTGCAACACTTTGAGATGGATAGGAAACAAATCTTCTATGAATGTTTGGTAGAATTTATTAGTGTAGACATCTGGTCCTGAAATTTTATTTTTGGTGAGATTTTTGATAGTTGTTTATATTTCTGTTCCACTTATGGGCCTATTTAGGCTTTCTATTTCTTTGTGACTTAGTCTAAGAAGATTGTATTCTTCTAGGAATTTATCTGTTTTTTTCTTATTGTTGAATTTGATGGCATATAGTTTTTCATAGTATTCACACTGATCCTTTGTGTATCTATGATATTTGTGGTAAATTCTCCTCTTTCCTTTTGGATTTTGTTTATTTGAGTTCTTTTTTCCTTAGTAAGCTAGCCAGAGATTTGTCTACTTTATTGTTCTTTTCAAAGAACCAGTTCTTTGTTCTTTTAATTTTTTCAATAATTTTTCTGTTCTCTATTTTATTTATTCTGCTCTAATTTTTACTATTTCCTTTCTTTGGCTGATTTTAGGTTGCCTTTGTTCTTCTTTTTTTAGTTTCTTAAGATGCAATGTTAAGTTGTTTACTTTGGCTTTCTCTTGTTTCTTGATATAAGCCTGTAAGGACATAAACTTCCCTCTTAATAGTGCTTTTGCTGCATCCTAAACTTTGATATATTGTGTTGTCATTTTTGTCTGTATATATCTTTAGATCTCTGTTTTTATTTCTTCTTTGACACAGTCATTTCTTAGAAGTATGTTGTTTAATTTCCACAGTTTTTAGGGTTTCTTCACTCCTTTTCTGCAGTTGAATTTTAATTTAAAATCCTTATAGTCAGAAAATATGCTTTTTATAATTTCAATCTTTCTGAATTTGTTTTTAGTTTTGTGGCCTAACATATAGTCTATTGTTAAGAATGTTCCATGTACATAGAAGAAAAATTCACACTCTGAAGTTCTGGGTTGAAATGTTCTGTAAATGTCTATTATGTCTGTTTGGTCTAGTGTGTCCTTTAAGGATGCTATTTCTTTCTTTTGTGTGCCAGAGACAGAGAGAGGGAGAGATAGGGACAGACAGAGAGAAAGTGAGAGAAATGAGAAGCATCAGTTCTTTGTTGCAGCACCTTAGTTTTTCATTGTTTGCTTTCTCATATTGCCTTGATCAAGGGACTATAATCAATCGAGTGACCCCTTGCTCGAGCCAGCGACCTTAGACTCAAGCTGGTGAGCCTTGCTAAGCCAAGAGTGCCCATGTTCAACCTGGTGACCTCGGGTTTTTGAACCTGTTTCTGCATCCCAGTCTGACTGTCTATCCACTGCACCACTGCCAGGTCAGGCAAGGATATTTTTTAATTAATTTTGTGTTTGGATGAGCTAGCTAAAGCCATCAATAGTGTATTGAAAACTTTAAGTATGTCTGTGTTTTTGTCTGTTTCTCTTTTTTACATCAGTTAATAAATATCTTATATAATTTGGTGCTCCCTGGTTTGATGTATATATATTAAGAAATATTATGTCTTCTTGATACAATGTTTTCTTTATCATTATGAAATGTCCATATTTTTCTTTAGTTACTGTTGTTATCTTGAAGTCAGCATATGGGCCAAGCATGCTTCAGTGTCACAGGCCAAACTCTGTGGGACAAGAATGCCAAACAAGTGAGTGCTGCAGGCTGAGTGTAGGCTGCCATCCAATTGTAAGCCAAGTGACATGGGCAGACCACAGAAACCTAGGCTGTGATCCTATACTTGTTTATGCCCTCTTCAGATCAGCTCCTTCCCCTATGTTCCTCAATCTCTTTGGCTTTCCTGGCTCAAAACAAAACCCAAGCCAAACAAGCCTCCCTCCTTTGATCCAGCATGAAAAAAATAAAAACCTGATCCTCTGGCTTCTCTTTTTTCCAGAGTCCACCATGAAAGCATTTTATCTTCTTCCCCCTATTTTTGACCCATCCCACCTTCAATCCCTTCAGCATGTGGACCTTTCAAGAATGGTTGGGAGCTCAGCTGTGATTCCCTCACTGCATCATCATTGCTCAATATGTTGAAATTTTATGAGGAGAGACCAGAAGTATCTCTCATGCTGCCGTTTTTCTGATGTCATATGTAATAGATTTCTAAACCATCTTCTTTACCTATTTTGATCTCCTGTAAATCATTTGCCACAGAGGAAAGTAATCTTCTAAAATACAAGTCCCATAATACCATAACTCTACTCAAAATTTTTCAATGACTTCCAAACAAAACGAAACTTTATACTTCTCAACTTTGTTTATAAATCCTTGAGTTCGGCCTCTTCAGTCTATGGGACCTCATGTCACATTTCTGACCTAGTATTCCAAACTCAATTTATTGGAGGACTTCTGACAACTCTCCTTTCTGACTGTATTGCTCATCCTATGCTAGTTTTTTCCCCTCATTTAAAGGCCAACTAATTTAAACATTCATGCTCTGTAATATCAGCTTACTAAAATTCTTTTCATCACATATATCACTCTCAATGTTGTCTTTTTGTTAATTTTTACTACTTACCTTCCTTCACTTAAATATAAGCTTTATCAGAAAAGTAAATTTTTTTCTTATTTATTGCTTTATCTTCACCTAGAGCAGAGCTTGACACCTACTGAGTAGGTACTCACTAAATGTTCGCTATTTAATTAATGTTAATATTAACATTAACATTACTTTTTGTCTTAGTAGATGTACATTCCTTCTGATGAAAAGTTCATCTTTTTATAGTAATAATAATATACACTGACCTCACACTATTGTCATGTAGATTAGATATTAATAAATATGTATCTCAGCTAACATAAGGCTTGTGCTTTTTTGGTCAATGAAAAGACTAAAGAGAGAAAACAATGTTAGTAAAGATGTAAGGATAATAAGGCATTTAAAGTCATACACTAAAATATCGCATATTCAAGAAAGTTCTCTAATTTCATTACCTCTCCTTAAAGCATACACTGTGTTTTATTTTACAATACATAATTTATGTTTAATATATAATTTCTCCAAAATTTTAAGTAATAATGGCATGATAGAATAATTAACTGTGTTAATAATAATAGGGTAAATGTTCAAATAATATCAGTTAATTCCTGTGTTTATTGTTCTTTCAAGAGACATGAGATTTGGAGAAACAGTCAAATTTTATTCAGGTTCTTACATGGGTACATGGACAGAAAATGTCTTAATAATTTGTCAGCATAAAAAAATTTCTGGCAAGAGGATGAGATAAGTATATGTAGCCCTGGCCGGTTAGCTCAGTGGTAGAGCGTCGGCCTGGTGTGCGGGAGTCCCAGGTTCGATTCCCAGCCAGGGCACACAGGAGAAGCGCCCATCTGCTTCTCCACCCCTCCTCCTCTCCTTCCTCTCTGTCTCTCTCTTTCCCTCCCGCAGCCAAGGCTCCATTGGAGCAAAGTTTGCCTGGGCTCTGAGGATGGCTCTATGGCCTCTGCCTCAGGCGCTGGAATGGCTCTGATTGCGGCAGAGCGAAGCCCCAGATTGGCAGAGCATCGCCCCCTGGTGGGCGTGCTGGGTGGATCCCGGTCGGGCGCATGCGGGAGTCTGTCTGACTGCCTCTCTGTTTCCAACTTCAGAAAAATACAAAAAAAAAAAAAGAAAAGAAAAGATGCCCAGTATCTTTGTTTTACTTATCTCTGTATAGTTTGGATTAAAAAAAAAATAAAAAATATCCATGTATAACATGTATTACGAAAAAAAAGTAAAGTAGTAGAATCACAGAAATAAAAAAATAAAATTTGTATTTTTTATTAAAATGAAAATGACAAAATTTGGAAAAAATATTAGAAATATAACACAATAGATTAAAAACAACTATGTTTTCATTTGGTACTGATTTCATTTTTTAAATTTTTGTTTACAAAGTACATGTTTTGATGTTTAAAACTTAAACAAAGACCTTGCTTTTAAAAAGAAGATAAAAACCTAAGAGCTGGTTCTTTGAAAGAATAAATAAAACTGCCAAATTCCTAGCAAGACTCAACAACAATAAGAGTCCAAATAAATAAAATTAAAAATAAATGAGAAAAGATTACTATTAAAAACACAAAAATACAAAGAATCAATAAAGCACTTAAAAATTATATGCCATTTAAATAGACAATCTTGAAGAAACAGGTAAATTTCTAAAAACATACAACCTTTTAAGATCAAGCCAGCAAAAAACAGAGACTGTAAACGGACTCATTACTAGCAATTTGAATTCTACCAAACATGGAAAAAAAATAATACCAATTCTTGTCAAACTATTCCAAAAATTTAAAAAGAAAGAATGCTCTCAAACTCATTTTAGAAGGTTAGCATTACTTTGAAACCAAAGTCAGACAAAGATACTAAAAAAAAAAAAAAAAAAAAAATTACAGGCCAATATTCTAATAAACATAAATGCCAATTTTCTTATCAAATTATTAGCAAACAATACATAAAAAGAATTATTAACAATAATAAAGTAGAATTTATACCATAAATGCAAGACTGGTTAAACACCCAGAAATGATTAATATGATTCATCACACTAACAAACCAAAGATACAAATTATATGATCATCTCAATAGATGTAGAAACAGCTTTGACAAAATCCAACACTCATTTATTATTATTAAAAAAAACTCAACAAAGTGGATATAAAAAGAACTGACCTAAAAATAACAAAAGCTATAAATGACAAGTCACAGCTATCATACTCAAGTGTAAAAAAATTTAAAACTTTTCTTCTAAGATCAGAAACAAAAAAAAGATGCCCACTGTCACCACTATTACTCAATATAGTATTGGCAGTCTTAGCCCAAGCAATTAGACAAGAAAAAATCATCTTATAGAGAGGAAAAAGTAAAGCTGTCACTAGTATAGAAGACTTAAAAGTTTATATGGAAAATACCAAAAATCACCAAAAATAATAGAACTAATAAATTAATTCATCAAAGTAGCAGAATGGAAAATAAATATATAGAAATTTATTGAATATCTCTTTACTAATAATAAACTATCAGGAAAAAATTAGAAAACATTTATAATATATCAAAAAGATTACAATACTTAGGAATAACTTTAATCAAGTAGGTGAAATATCTGTAATCTGAAAATTATAAAATATTGAAAAAAAATAAAGGAGAACAAAAATAAATGTAAGGATATGCAGTTTTCATGGATTGGAAGGAATAGTATAATTAAAATGTTCGTACCAAAGCAGATTCAATGCAATTAAAATGTTTGTATTCAAAGTAGAGTCAATGCAATTTTTATCAAAACAGCAATGGCATTCTTTGAACTAGAACAGACATACTTCTCTGAACTAGAACAGATATATAGTGATAGATGGCTTACTTTGGTGGGTATGTTGTAAAGCATGTAAATGTCAAATCAATACATTGTACACTTGAATCTAGTATAGTATCATGTACCAATTATAATTAAATTAAAAAATAAATAAAATTAACACATAAAAATTGAGTATAACTTTATCTACCTGACATGTTTTGTCTTTGTTTATTATTTTTCTTCTGTTTTTATTTTCATGTGAATTTTTCATTTTACTTTTACTTTTCAAACCAAGTTTTCAATTTTCCCTTTATTCTAGTTTTAAAAATTATCTTTAAAAATGTAAGAGATCATTCTTAGGGGGAAAAAAGAACACATTCAACTATATTAGGCATTAAATTAGATTGCAAACAATCTAATAAACATGCGCAGAAAGATATTTTTTATTTGAATTCCTAATGGGAATAGATGATTTGAAGAATTGATTTTTATTTATTTATGAGATTAAAATTTCCCACAGAATAAGAAATGCTATTGTTGTGTATGTAGCACTTCAAAATTGAAAACAAAGAAGAAATTATACAATTAGATAGACCAAAGTGTGTGAACATTGTTTAAATCTATTAATATAAAGAGCCTGTTTTTTAAAAAAAAGAGCAAAAGTTATTATTAATGGCATTCAAATAGTTTATACAGTCATCAATTTTTAGTTTTTAAATTTCAAATTAATAATAAAATTATTACCAAAGTAATTACAAAAGAACAAAATATACATAAATATAATTATGAAAATATTTAATAATAAAATAATTTTTGTGTATACGTGTCTTTTAAGTTTAGGATATAATGTCATGACTCTCAGTGACAACAGCAGTTTCCTATATAGGATTTATGATTGAAATAAAGTCAATAAAACCACAAACAATTTTATTATTTTTAATGAATTTCTATACATGATGACAGAATAGTTGTGTCTATTAAAGACTGTTTTAATAACAAATTATAAATAAGTATTAGAATAAATTTTTGTTATTATGACTATAAAAGGACCAATTGCATATGTATTTTTAAATTGTTATACATTACCTAGTGTGATATATAAAATCTTATATTGCAAATAGGACAGATAAAATTAACCTTTATGTCATAGGTGAAAAAATACTTAGAATGTTTCAATGACTAGCCCAAGTCAAATAACTAACTATGGAAAACAAAGAGAAAGGTCTGGGCAAATTCAAAGGATGTTAGTGACTGAGTTGTGTGGCTCTGGGACAGGGACCAATTTTTCTCCTTCTTTTAAGACGGACCAGTAATACTTCTAGCAGGACATTTATTACACCACATTCTCAACTCTAGGAAGCCCTTCTCTGCTGAACTTTGGATCATAACAGAATCTGGGGCAGACTGAATTGTGTGACTCTAAGAAAAGGGCCATTTTCCCCTCACACTTGACTGGTACAAAACCTTCCCTTCATACAACTATACCTTGATCTCTTTGGGCCTGAAAAACCTTGATGGTCACACCCTAATGATTTCATAAAACCTCACTCCACCACACAATGTACAGGTGCTCAACTGGTGGAATCTAAACTTGGTGTACCCCAGAACTTTAGCTAAGTGGTCTCAAACCCAGCCCTGACAATGAGATTGAACCTGTATCAGTCTGGTGAATACCAGTTTCCCCAAACTGATGACTGACTGGGAACCTTCCTCATCCAGCTGGTGTACCACCAGATGTCTTTCAGTGACTAAGCCTAACAGGTAGCCAGGAGACAGAAGCAGGAAAAGGTGCATCTTTGGAGCTGCTGATCAGCTCCAAGACTTAATGCTAGTATAAGCAGGTCTTCATGTGCAACATGGTCCTTCCCCTACACACCCAGGATCAGCAGACACAAACTCTGTATTATTATGTATCACCAAATAAGTTGCCCAGGGCTGTCACCAGTAGCATTTTAATATGACTTGCACCAGAGCCTCTCCCCAAAAGCGTCAGAACAAACACACCCAGTGGCCAGTTTTAGACAACATCAGAGCAGTGTCAAATTTGCTTCACAAGCAGCATATCCAAAGGGAAGCCTCATCAGGCACCTACACAGCAGCTAGTATATTAAGATATAGTTCAGTCTTCACACTCAAATGTACCAGTAGCAAACAAAAATCAATTACAATGGGATGATTCACATAAACCACACAAGGAAAATCCCAGTTCAGGTGATTAAGGAGACTGTGCCTTTGGAGCCACAGAACACATACAACATAAGGCCTTTCTACCAATAGTGGAGACATAATGGATATACTAATATAGAAACAAACACAAATAAGTAGCCAAAATGGGGAGACAAAGACACAGGACCAAAGTGAAAGAATGAAGAAATCTCCAGAAAGAGTTGAATGAAAGGAAGGCAAGAAATCCACAAGATATGGAGTTTAAAAATGATTATAAGGATGTCCAAGCAAAATAGTGAGAACTACAAAAGCATAAAAAGAACATAAAAATAAAAAAGAACCAATTAACAATGAAGAATAAAATACCTGAAAAAATACACTAGAAGGAATAAACAGTTGGATGCATAAAGCAGAGGATTGAATCAGTGATTTGGAAGACAAGCAGCAGAAAACATCCAATAAGAGCAGCAAAGAAAAAAAGAATTAAAAAACAATAAAGATAGGCTTTGACCACATAGCTCAGTTGGTGAGAGTGTCATCTTGATATGTCAAGATTTCAGGCTCAGTTTCTAATTGATTGCTACATGCAAGAAGCAATCAATAAATGCACAACTAAGTGGAATAATAAGTTGATGTTTCTCACTTTCTTTCACTCTCTCTCTCTAAAATCAATGAATAAAAAAATAAAGATAGTTTAAGGGAACTTTGGGACAACATGAAGCATAACTACACCCACAGCAAAGGAGTACCAAAAAGAGAAGAAACAAAGCAAAAGAATAAGAACTTATTTGGAGAAATAATGACTGAAAACTTCCTTAATGGGGTACAGGAAAAGGACACATCTATCCAGGAAACAAAGATGGTCACAAACAGGAACACAAAAAGGCACACACCAGGACACAATATAGTAAAGTGTCAAATGTTAAAAATAAAAAGAAAATCTTAAAAGCAGCATGAAAAATGCTCCAATAACATTGTCAGCTGATCTCTTCAACAAAAATATTTCAGGCCCGAAGGAACTGACAATAAATATTAAAAGTGATAGAAAACAAAGACTTACAGCCAGGACTACTTTACACTGTTAATAGCTAGGCTATTAATTAAAATTAAAAAAGAAATAAAAAGCTTTCCAGACAATAAAAAGCTAAAGAAATTTGTTACCACCAAATTGGTAATACAGAAAACATTAAAGGACCTCCTGGGGGGGGGGCAAAGAAAAAGAAAACACATAAATAAACAGAGGAATATAGTTAAAAAAATAAAATTGTATGAACACATACCTATCAATACTATCAATAATCACTTTAAAATAAGTGGCTTAAAGACTCCAGTCAAAAATAAGATAGCTGAATGGATAAAACTACAATACCCATATATGTGCTGTCTACGAGAGAACTACCTCAGAACAAAAGATACACACAATCTAAAACTAAAAAGATAAAAAAAATATTTCATGCAAATGGCAGTTAAAAAATACCCTGGTGTTGTAATACTTATAGCTGACAAAATAGACCTTAAAACAAAGGCTATAGTAAAAGAGTAAAGGACACTACATAACTATAAAGAAATAAATCTAATCAGAAGATATAGCCCTTTTAAACCTTTATGCACCCAATATAGGAGCACATAAATATATAAAGCAAATTTTGATGGACATAAAGGGAGAGATCAAGAACACTATAGTCATAGTAGGCAAATATTATCACTACATTTACATTAAAAAACAGATGTTCCCAACAGAAAATCAATAAGAAAAGAGTAGCCTTAAATGATACATTAGACCAGATGGAGTTTATTGATATCTTTAGAGCATTTTACCTGAAAGCAGCTGAATATACATTTGTTTTAAGTGCACATGAAACATATTCAATGATAGAACACATGTTAGAACACAAAACAAGTCTCAATAAATTTAAGAAGATTAAAATTATATCAAGGGTCTTTTGTGAGATAATTGTATGAAACTAAAAATCAGTAACAAGAAAAATACTGAAAAACACTAAAGAACACAGAGATGAAATAACATATTACTAAACAATAAATGGATTAACAACAAGGTCAAGAAAGAAATGAAATAATATACTGAAACAAATCAAGTAGAGAACCACAAAACCCTAAATTTATGGGACACAACAAAGCAGTCATACAAGGAAAACTCATAGCATTACAGCCTATCCTCAAAAACACAAGAAAAATTCCAAATAAACAATCTAAATTTATACCTAAATGAACTTGAAAAAGAACAATAAATAAACTCCAAAGTGTGTTGAAGAAAAAATAATTATAAGGATTAGAGCAGAAATAAATTGAGTATAAAAAATACAAATGATCAATGAAACCAATAACTGATACTTTCTTTTTTTAAATAACTGATACTTTCAAAAATAAACAAGACTGACAAATCTTTAACAAGACTCATGAAAAAAATAATAAAAGATCCAAATAAGAAAAATCAGAAATAAAAAAGTAATGACTGACATCACAGAAATAAAAATAATTGTAAGAATATATTATAAACAACTATATGCCAAAATATTTGAAAATCTAAATAAAATTGATAAATTCCTAGAAACAATCTTTAAAAACTAAATCAGAAAAAATAATTAAATCTGAATAGACAAATTACAAATAGTTAAACTGAAGCAAGAAAAAACAAACAAAAAACTACCATACAACAAAATTTATGGATTGAATGGCTTCACAGGGGAATTTTACCAAATATATAAGAAGAACTAACAGATATTCTTCTCAAATTATTTCAAAAAATTTGAGGAGTAGATTGCCAAGCTCACTTTAAGAGGCTAGTACTGTTTTAATTTCAAAATCAAGTAAAGACACTACAAAGAAAGAAAATTATAGGCCAATATCTCTGATGAACATAAATGCTGAAATCCTCAACAGAATATTGGCAAACCAAGTCCATCTATACTTTACAAAGATCATACACCATGATCAAGTGGGATTTATATTAGGGATGCAAGGTAGATACAGTATCTGCAAATAAATAAAAGTGATATACTACATAAACAAAATGAAGAATAAAAATCATATGACCATATCAATAGATGTAGAAAAAGCATTTGATAAAATTCAGCACCTATTTATAATAATAACCCTCAGCAAAGTGGGAAAAGAAGGAATATACCTCATGTAATAACGGCCATATATGAAAAAAGCACAGTCAACATCAAATTCAATGGGCAAAAACTTAAAGCATCTCCCTTAAGTTCAGGAACAAAGTGATGTCTGCTATCAACACTTTTCAACATAGCACTGGAAGTCCTAGCTGCAGCAATCAGATAAGAAGAAGAAACAAGAGGTATGAAAATTTGAAGAGAGAAGTAAAATTGTCATTATTTGCAGATGACATGATACTGTATATAGAGAACTTAAAGATGCACACACACATGGACACACATACACACACACAAACTCTTAGAATTGATGAATTTAGTAAAATAGCAAGATATAAAATACATATCCAGAAATCAATCACATTTTTATAGAACAAGAATAAACTGCAAGAAATGGAACCTAAGGAAACAATATCATTTTTGATTGCATCATAAATAAATAAAATACCTAAGAATAAGTTTAACCAAGGATGTAAAAAAACTGTACATTCTTGGAAAATTAGAAGTCACTGAAAAATTAAAGATAGAAGTAAGTGTAAGCTTATACACTGTTCCTGAATAAGACAAATTAATTTATTACCCAGAACAATCTTTATATACAATTTAATTCCTATTAAGTTAACAATGGCATATTTTATGGAACTAGAAAACCAATACTTCAAAAATTTATATGGAGGGATAAAAGATCCTATATAGCAACAGCTAAGTTGAGATACAAGAACAAAGTTGACAGTATCATGTTATCTGACATCAAACTATACTATAGGTTATAGTAAATAAAATGGCATGATATTGACATTAAAACACATAGAAATAAATGGAATAGAATAGAGAACTCAGAAATAAACCCAACTTTTTTTCCCCCAACAATTAGTATTTGACAAAAGAGGCAATAACATACTGTGGGGTAAAGATAGTCTAGTCAATAATTGTTGGTGGGAAAATTGGACAGATACTTGCAAAACAACAAAAGAAACTAGACTCCTTCTTACATCATGAAAGGGAATAGACTCAAAATGAATTAAAACCTTAAATGTAAAACTCAAAACCATAAAATTATTAGAAGAAAACAGGCAGTTAAAGTCTTAGACATTTTTTATAGCAACATATTTTCTGATGTATCTTTTCAGTTAAGGCAAACAAAAGAAAAAATAAAGAAATGGGACTACATCAAACTAAAAGGCTTTGCACAAAGGTAAACACCAACAAAATAAAAAGAAATCTCACTGAATAGAAAAATGTAATCATTAATGATATATTTGATAATACATTAATATCCAAACTTTATAACAAATTTATACAACACCAAAATCACAAACAATCCAATTATAAAAATGCAAAGTATCTGAAATGAACATTTCTACAAAAGGAACATAAAGATGGTCAATAGACATATGAAAAAAATGTTCAATGTTACTATTCATCAGAAAATGCAAATTAAAACCATAAATCGATAATATTTCACATCTGTCAAAATGGTTATCTTCAATAAATTATCAGGTAAGAAGTGTTGGTATGGATGTGGAGAAATGGAAAACCTCATACACTTTTGGTGGGAATGCAGATTGGTACAGACATTGTGTAAAACATTATAAAATTTCCTCAAAAAACTAAAAATGGAATTGCCTTATGATCCACCAATTCCACTTTTGGAAATATCTCTAAAGAAACCCAAAAGAATAATTTGAAAAAGTGTCTGCAACCTAGTTTCATTGCATAGTTCTTTACAATAGTCAAGATTTGGAAGCAGCCCAAGTGTCCAACATTAGGTGAGTAAAAAAAAAAAAAAGGAAGAAAGAAAAGAAAGAAAATCGGTGGCACATTTACACAATGAAATACTACTTGGTTGTAAAAAAAAAAAAAGAGAGAGAATTCTTAGCTTTTGCAACAGCATGGGTAGAGCTGTTATGCCAAGTGAAAGAAACCAGAAAGAGAAAGACAAATACTATGTGATTTCACTTATATGTGCAATATAATGAATAAAATAAACAAACAGGCAAAATAGAAATAGACTCGTAGACACAGAAAATAGACTGACAGCTTTCAGATAGGAGGAGTATTTGGGGGCTAGGTGAAAAAGTGGAAGTTATTAAGAAAAAGAAAAAAAAAACCTCCTGGAAAAAGAAAAAAGTATGATGATTACAAGATAGAAATGGATGGAGGTGTTAGGAGAGGGTAAAGTGAGTTAAGTGGTTACGGAATGAGACTTGACTTTGGATGGTGAACCCACAATACAATATACAGAATTTTTATTGTAGAATTATACACCTGAAACCTATATAATTTTACTAACCAATGTAACATCAATAAATTCAATAAAATTTTTAAAATAAAATAAAAACAACAACAAACAAAGTTGGCAAAGTGGGGAGTATTTGAATATCCTCTTGGTAATTGCGTATATTTTTCTTTGCTAACATACCAAAACATGTCTAAAAGTTAGTTGCAATGAAATCTGAAACCATATGAGTAAATGGCTTGTACCTTTTTACTTTTAAATCTATTTGTCTGTTAGATTTAAATGGATTTTTTCTACTCATGCCTCATTTTATAACATAATTATTGATTATTTTGAAAGTAATTGGTATGTAATGACACATGCACTTCTATCTATGTTCATTGCAACATTATTCACAGTGGCCAAGACATAGAAACAACAAAAGTGTCTTTCAATAGAGGATTGGATAATGAGGATGTGGTACATATATACAATGGAATACTACTCAGCCATAAGAAATGACAACATAGGCCCTGGCTGGTTGGCTCAGTGGTAGAGTGTCGGCCTGGCGTGTGGAAGTCCCGGGTTCGATTCCCGGCCAGGGCACACAGGAGAAGCGCACATCTACTTCTCCACACCCCCCTCTCCTTCCTCTCTGTCTCTCTCTTCCCCTTCCGCAGCCAAGGCTCCATTGGAGCAAAGATGGCCCAGGCTCTGGGGATGGCTCTGTGGCCTCTGCCTCAGGTGCTAGAGTGGCTCTGGTCACAACAGAGCGACGCCCCGGATGGGCAGAGCATCGCCCCCTGGTGGGCGTGCCAGGTGGATCCCGGTCGGGCACATGCAGGAGTCGGTCTGACTGCCTCCCCGTTTCCAGCTTCTGAAAATTACAAAAAAAAAAAAAAAAAAATGACAACATATTGCCATTTGCAACATGGATTGACCTTAAGAATATTATACTGAGCGAAATAAGTAAATTAGAAAAAGCTAAGAACTGTATGATTTCACACATAGGTGGGATATAAAACTGAGACTCATGGACATAGATAAAAGTAAAGTGGTTACTAGGAGGAGGGGGTGTGGGAAGGGAATAAAAAGCGACAAATATGAAGTGATGGAGAGCAATTGGACTTTGGGTAATAGGTACACAACATAATCATCAGTTGACATATTATAGAAATATTTACCTGAAACCTATGTATTCTCATTGATCAATGTCACCTAATTAAATTTAATTTTCTAAATAAAATAATCAAAATTAAAAAAGAAAATATTGGTTCACTGATGTTTTCTTCTCAAATGTTAAGACATTTATTACACAATATCAAAGGAATAGTTTTCATGCTTCTAGATAAATCTTTATTTATAGAAGCTACAACTACTATTGTTCTTTTTAAAATTAATTTTGTTTTTCCGTTACAGTTATTTTAGTTTTATTTTATATTAGTTTTAGGTATACAGCATAGTAGGTAGACAATCCTGTACTTTACAAAGTGTTTTCCTTGTTATTTTCAGTATTCATCATGTACTATACATAGATATTGCAATATTACTGACTATATTTATTATGCTTTACTTTAATTTCCTCAACTACTTTGTAACTACAAATTTACTTCTTAATATCATAATTTTTTATCCTAACAACCTCTCTCTTCTCTAGATTCATCTCTAGATACATCTCTCAGTCTGTTTCCATTTTGTTTGTTTATGTTGTTCTTTAGATTCCACAGTTAAGTGAAATCATATTGTATTTGTCTATCTTTGATTGAGTTATTTCAATTAGTACAATACACTGTAGGTTCATTTATGCCAGGAGTCGGGAACCTTTTTGGCTGAGAGAGCCATGAACGCCACATATTTTAAAATGTAATTCTGTGAGAGCCATACAATGACTCATGTACCTTATGCATTATCCAATAAAAAATTGGTGTTGTCCCACAGGACAGCTGTGATTGGCTCCAGCCACCTTCAACCATGAACATGAGCGGTAGGAAATGAATGGATTGTAATACATGAGAATATTTTATATTTTTAACGTTATTATTTTTTTTATTAAAGATTTTTCTGTGAGCCAGATACAGCCATCAAAAGAGCCACATCTGGCTCATGAGCCATAGGTTCCTGATCCCTGATTTATACTATCACAAATATGCCAACTTATTATGATGTAGTCTCATTTGTTTATATTTTCTTCTGTCTCACTTGCCTGAGGAGATATATCAGAAATAAAATATTGCTAAGAAAAATGTCAGACATTTTATTGATGTATATTTCTATTTTTATGCCACTACCATGTTGTTTTGATTACTACAACTTTGTAGTGATTTTTATCCTTCCTTTTGTTTATGTAATGAGTCACATTTATTGATTTGTAAATATTGTAACACCCTTGCCTCCCCAGAATAAATTTCACTTGATCATGATGTATGATTTTTTTTAATGTATTGCTGCATCCGGTTTGTTAATATTTTGTTGAGAGTTTTAGCAGCTAGTTCATCAGGAATATTGGCTTATAGTATTCTTTCTTTGTAATGTCTTTACCTGGTTTAGGAATAAGGATATGCTTGCCTCATAAAATGAGCTTGACCATCTTCCCTCCTCTTGAATGTTTTTAAATAGCTTGAGAAGGCCTGACCAGGCAGTGGCGCAGTGGATGGAGCATCAGACTGGGATGTGGAGGACCCAGGTTTGAGACCCTGAGGTCGCCAGCTTGAGCGCGGGCTCATCTAGTTTGAGCAAATAGCTCACCAGCTTGAACCCAAGGTTGCTGGCTCGAGCAAGGGTTTACTCGGTCTGCTGGAGGCTCATGGTCAAGGCACATATGAGAAAGTAATCAATGAGTGATTAAGGTGTTGCAACGAAAGGCTGATGATTGATGCTTCTCATCTCTCTCCATTCCTGTCTTTCTGTCCCTATCTATCCCTCTCTCTGACTCTCTCTCTGTCTCTGTAAATAAATAAATAAATAGCTTGAGAAGGATAGGTGTTAGGTCTTCTTTGAATGTGTGGTAAAATTTGCCTATGAAGACATCTGGTCCAGAACTTTTGTTTTCTGATAGGTTTTTTGTTTTGTTTTGTTTTGTTTTGTTTTTTTTTGATAACTTTGAATTTTATGTGTTGTGATCAGTTTGTTTACATTTTTTGATTCTTTTATATTTAGTTTTGGAAGATTGTATGTTTCTAGAAATTTATCCATTTCACCAAGGTTGTTCAATTTTTTTGACAAATAGATCTTCATACTATTTTCTTATACATAATCCTTTGTATTTCTGCTGTGTCAGTTGATACTTCAAATTTCATTTATAATTTTACTTATCTGAGTCCTTCCTTTTTTTATGAATCTGGTGACAGGTTTGTCAACTTTGTTAATCTTTCAAAGAATGAGCTCTTAGTTCATTGATCTTTTGTATTTTTTTTAACCTCTATGTCATTTATTTCCACTCTGATCTTCATTCTTTCCTTCCTTCTACTTTCTATGGGCTCTATTTGTGTTTTTTTGTTTTGTTTTGTTTTGTTTTTAGTTTTCTTAGATTCAGGGTTAAGTTGTTTATTTGAGCTTTTTCTTACTTCATAAGGTATGCCTGTAATGCTATGAACTTTCCTCTCAGGATTTCTTTTGCTGTGTGCCATAAATTTTGAGATGTTGTATGTCCATTTTCAGTTGTTTCAAGAAAAATTTTAATTTCTTTCTTGATCTCATTGTTAACCCCTTCATTATTTAATAACATGCTATTTAGCCTCCAAGTGTTTGAATGTTTTTCAGTTTTTTTATTGTAGTTGATTTCTAGTTTCATGCCATTGTGATCAGAGAAGATGCTTGATATGATTTCAATCTTCTTTATTTATTGCAACTTGTTTTGTGTCATAACATGTGGTCTACTAAAGAATGTACCATGAGCACTTGAAAAAATGTATATTCTGCTGCTTTGTGGTGAAAGTTTCTGAAGATATCAATTAAATTCAATTGATCTAGTGTGTCCTAGTACGCTGTTTCATTTTTTATTTTCTGTCTTGAGGACGTATCCATTGATGTTAGTGGAGTATTGAGTTTTCTCAATCTTTTTGCTGCTCTGCTTCTTTGCTTTTGTCCTTTAAATTGCTGATTTGACCTTCTGATTCATCTATCCTGCTGTTGATTCCTTCTAGTGCAATCTTCATTTCTGATATTGTATTTATCCTTTCTGACTGTTTCTTTTTTATGGTCTCAATGTCTTTTTTGAAGCTTGCTATCTCTATATTTAGGTGCTCATTATGTCCATCCATAGTTACTCTAAGATTCTGGAAAATCCTAAAAATTATTATTTTAAACTGTGCCCCTGGTAGTTTGGTTACTTCCATCTCATTCACTTCTTTTCTGAGGGTTCCTTTTATTGATTCATTTGGTTCACATTTCTCTGTTTGCCCATTTTTTTCTGTGTATTAAGTAATTCTGTCTGACTTTAAAATTTTTTCAGAGTTTTTAATGAGGATGATGGGCTCTGTGGTACAGACATCCAGGCCACCTCTTTTTCTTGTTCTAAGAATGCTTCTTGAGGGTACTATTTTCTCTCTTATTGTATGTGAAGTCAGACAATTCTTATAGAGCTTTCTGAGTTTGTTTTTTTTTGTTTTTTTTTGTTTGTTTTTTTCCATTTTTCTGAAGCTGGAAACAGGGAGAGACAGTCAGACAGACTCCCGCATGTGCCCGACCGGGATCCACCCGGCACGCCCACCAGGGGCGACGCTCTGCCCACCAGGGGGCGATGCTCTGCCCATCCTGGGCATCGCCATATTGCGCCCAGAGCCACTCTAGCGCCTGAGGCGGAGGCCACAGAGCCATCCCCAGCGCCCGGGCCATCCTTGCTCCAATGGAGCCTCGGCTGCGGGAGGGAAAGAGAGAGACAGAGAGGAAAGCGCGGTGGAGGGGTGGAGAAGCAAATGGGCGCTTCCCCTATGTGCCCTGGCCGGGAATCGAACCCAGGTCCTCCGCACGCTAGGCTGACGCTCTACCGCTGAGCCAACCGGCCAGGGCTCTGAGTTTTTTTAATTCATAAAAAAAGAAGAGTGCTTCTCCTCTTCTCTTTATAGAATCTCTAGTGGCCTGTCTTTGATGTTACTGATTTTTTCCTCTGTCTGGCTTGTTCTATTAGCCAGACTTGCTAACTCAGTTTCAATTTATATATTGTATTCTTCATCTCTGTTTTTAAAGTTTCAATCTCCTCAGTGAAGTGTTCATTTTGTTTTTTGCGCTCGTTATGTTGTCTATTGGTGTCTTCTCACATCTCATTGAATATTTTCAGAATTCAATTTGAATTCTCTATCATTTAACTCCAGGATTTTTATATGACTGGATTTTTTTTTCTGGAAATTTTTCATTTTCTTTCTGAACTATATTTCTGTTTTGTGTTGTAATGGTATTTGATTTCTTTTTCCTTGGTGGCATTTGAGAGTTGTGTTTTTAAGAATCTTAACAACAACAACAACCAAAATAAAAAACCTAAAAAAATAAAAAATTTAAGAAAGACAATAAAAATATAAGATTTTATGAAATTATGACAATTTAAAAAGAAAACCACAGAAAAAATATTAAAAACCAAAAGTAAAATAAAAATGACCCTGAGAAAAGAATAAAATATATAAAAAATAAAATTTAAAAGAGATAAAGAGCTAAAAGGAATAAGAAGAAAAAACAAAAAAGGAAAAAGAATGAAGAAAAAATAAATTTCTGATTTGAGAGGTTTCTTCTAGTCGATGTCATTATATTACAAGTTTTAGCTCTGTCACTTCCTGGGATGTCCTCATCTGAGATGTTGCTGTCACAATGATGTAGATGGGGCCCCAGTTGTGTTGCTGGGTGAGGTGTATTGTGAGGACTTTATGGCTTTAGCTTTCTGACTGTATGGCTCTAGCAATGGTGATCTCAGGTTTCCAGGCACTTTTCCCCAAGTCTCCACAGACATGGGGACCAGAAGTAAAGCACTTCTGTTTTTCAGGGGAGAGTTACTCTGGAGAGATAGCTTTGTGGTTTGTCTCTGCCACAGTCTGTACGGCAGTGTGAGGGAAGCAGGATCAGGGAGATTTCTCTGTCTCTGCTAAGTGAGGCTGCAGACAGACTACAAAAACACTGGCTATGACCCCATACTCTGGCTTCTTTGGTTTATCTCTATCTCATCAATCCTCCAAGCAGAAGGAGACTCAGTCATACCAGGTTTCCCTCTCCGTACCTCTCAGACAAAATCCAAACAGCCTGAGCTTTCCTCTGCCTCCTAGTTGGGTAGAGGAAAAAATCTCCTCTTCAGAGCTGACTGCTAATGGATTTTACCTTTTGCTCCCCTACCCACCTTTTCAACACATCCCACCTTTAGTTCATTTGGTACATGGATCTTTCGGGTTTGCCTGCAAGTCCAGCTGGGATTCCTTTGCTGAATTATAGTTGTTCAAGTTGTTAAAATTTTAAGGGGAGAGATCAGAATTATCTCTCATGCCACCATTACTCTGATGTCATTTACAGATTTTTCCACCTATTGCCATCCTAATAATATTAAATCTTCTGATCTATTAACATAGAACGTCTTTTTATTTGTCTTCTGTAATTTTTTAAACAATGTTTTATGATTTTTATGTATGTCTTGTATTTCTTTGGTCAAATTTATTCCTAAGAATTTTATTATTTTTACTGCTTTTGGAAGTGGAATTGTTTCATTAATATTATTTTAGGATTGTACAATTTATTACTGTATATTTATCTTATAAACTCACTGACTTTGTTCAATACTTATTCAAGCTCTCCTTCTGGTTGACTCCTTAGAATTTTTTCCTATGTATGACCATGCATCTATGTGGTAGAAAGTTTCTTTTTCCTTTCCAATCCTGATGCATTTTATTTCCTTTTCTTGCCTAATTGCCCTGACTAGAACTTTCAGTACAATATGAAAGTAGTGGTGAGAGTGGATACCTTCATCCTGTATTCAAATCAAAATGAAAAATACAAAATAAGTATTTACTTGCTCAATTGATACAGAGACCTTTTCCAATAGATCTTTCGCAATTAATTATGACACAATCTATTATTTGATGATAATAATTAACTTTTATTTCTTACTTTGTGTTTATATAAGATACATTCCCTTTTAGTTCTTACCAATGCTTTTAAAAGTTTATTTACTCAAACACCCTAATATGAGAAATCTCTATACACTCAAGAAGAGATGAGTATAGCTCAAATACCATTGAGCTACTCATTCAATACTTTGTGAACAGCCCCTGTATGCCAGGTTTTATCAATACTGAATATATGGAGATAGAGATAAATAAGACAAAGATGATCACTGCTCTCATATTAATAACTTCTTATCATTTGGATTCCTGTACTATGCCTGAAATTATACTATACCATAGCAGTATAAGTAGTTATCCAATTCTCTCTGTGTGTATGTGTATAGTTTTTATATGTATACTCAAATATATACATATTTATTACACATACACAAACATATACATGTTATATATATACACACACATTTGTAGGTAACTAATGTCCCTAGATTATGATGCCAAAATAATTGTCTTTGAATATTTATATACAAATTATTTACACTACCTTTTGTTTTCTAATATAGCAGATCTAAAAGTTTAGTACGCATCATATAGTCATCTTAAGGACTTGGCAAAACAGATTAACAGGCCTCACTGCAAGGTTTTTTAATTTAGTAGATTACGGTAGTCTGAGAATTGGCATTTCTAACAAGTTTTCAGGTGATGCTGATACTTCTTTTTGGGAACTGTATCTTAAGAACTATGGCTCTTAGAAAACATTTGTGTGGAAGGTAGGTGAAGGGCTGTGTTAGGCTTGCTCATTGATTTACTGGCTGCAATCAGTTTGACTGATTAGTGCGTGAGCACATGGCTGTGCCACATGTGTATGGTCTGTATAGGGGTATGGGTGCTTCTCCTTGGGGGCAATTCTCCCAGACCGCTCTCCTGGCACTGCGAGGTGTGGTTTTCCTGCTCCCTTGCCCTTCACTGTAAAAATCATATTTTCCTTTTATTAATAGCTTTTTCCCTTTTCTGTTTATTTGCTTGCCTTTCTTTGCGAGCCTCCAATAAATGAGTATGGCCCTACACTTATGCTTTCCAGCTTCCCACAACACTTACACTTTTTGGCTTTGTAGTTCCTTTACCATCTGTCTGAATTCAATGTGAACCTGCCTGGCCTCAACCACCAGCATTACAGTGTGGGTGCTGGTGTATGTCTCACTGTGTTTAAGACATATTTTGTTTTTATATGTCATAGGAATTATAGATATTTCCTAATTCTTTCACATCTTTTTTTCTGGTTGTTCATTGAACTTATGAATCTACTCATAAGATGACTGGTCAACCTTCACTTGGTGGTGTGATAGAAAACCCATTATGCTAACTGAGCTAATAAACTATGCCACTAGTCCAGCACCTTTTCTATTTAGGCTAAAATTGCTCTCCTCTAGAGAGTGCTTGGCCCAATAGGTCAGGTCAGACTGTTCTGTACACATGTCATTAAATAATGAAATTTACCCTTAACACTCAATTTCCGGTAACATTCCATATGCTAGCAAACAATTATAACCATAGCGCAAACATAATACTAATCTTTTAGTTACAAATGTGTTTGGAATAGAAATCATTAGATAGATTAAAAATTCTAGATAGATTATGTTGATTAATTCTAGAAATTTGTGGACTTACATTCATATGCATTTGTTTTCATATCATTTTTAAATAAAAAAAATCAGCATAAGAATATTGGATTTTCCAAAAAAGTTTACAACTACAACTTATAAAATAAGTTTAATATATTTAATAATAATATATTTAATATTTGATAGTGGTAAAGCTCAATCAAAGGGAAACAGTGATTAGCCAAATTGGAGCCTCACCTGAATTATCTTCATTTTCTCTGTCTTTTCTTTGGGACAAATGTCCTCTGGAAAGAAGTTCAATTATCTCTTGACTATATTGTAATTCTATAATTAAGGCACATCCTAACACATATTAGGACTTCTGTGTATGCCCACCCATTTGAATTATTTAAGTCAAATAAAGGCACTTGGTTAAGAGAAAAGTTATTCATACATTCTACTTAATCATATACTTTTATGCTGCCTGGTTAGCCTAGACAAGAGTTTAATTTGCTGATGATTACATTATAAACAAATGATCCATTATGTTAACTTTAATGAGCTCAGTTACAAATGATACCAAGCAAAGGTTGCAGTAAAGGATGATATAAAATTCTTGACAACATTTTCCCGACATTTATGCAATGGCCATAATATAGAAAGGATCACTAGTTTGTAGTTATAGAAGTGGTTGAACTTCACTGCATTGTTCCATTTGGACAAGCTTTAGTGTTACTCTTTAAAGTGCTTATTAATTTATAAACAGCTTATATAACTGGCAGTTATGATGCACAGCATTAACTTAGAAGTGGTCTGGTTGTCAAAGGGATGTTAAAGAGTTTCTACATTATTATATTTCCTCACACTGAATTTTACAGGTATATTTAAACTTTAGCCAGTACATCCAGGAGCTTTAAGAACCAATTAATAATTTAATTTAAAAATGTCTGCAGCAGAATGTATTAGTATGACTTGTCCTTTGTGAATGAGTAAGATTTCTATGTGAAAATTTCTCTTTTAAAATATGGTAATATTTTAAACAATCGATAGATGAAATATAACTCTTTCAAGAAGATAAAATGATAGGAGAGCAAGTTAAGAATCTTTATCTTTTATTGAACAAAGTATTTAAGTATATAATATGAAAGCTGTTGCATTTTTCTAGTTGAGGAATAAATAAACAGAACATTAAAAAGTTATATAAAATTCAGTATAATGTAAAAAATGTGCTTGAAAGATTTTTAATTTTTCAAAGATAGTTTTTATTTTTTGAGAATCAAATAAAAGATAAAATCTCAAAATCATGTTGTATTTCCTCAAGCCTGATGACTGAAGAAAGTTTATTGGATTTACTATAGGCATTGTTGAAGTGGTAACTAAAAAAGCTAGCTTTCCTTATGCCTAAAGTAAAAAAAAAAATCTATATTTTTAAAACATTGATGGCTGGGGGATATTCCAAGGGGATAAGTGAAGGGGTAAAAAATAAGAGCAGTCTGGAAACAGAGTCCATTTGAATGTCTCCTTAATATAGGCATAAATACTGAAGAACTACTCTATTCAAGAGGATAAACATAACATAGGTGAAGAACATTCACCTAATGATTTCAGGCTCACAGCAATCTTACCTGAACCAGTATCATAAATTGCTAGCTTGGCAAGGGAGATATAACTGAGAAATTCATGTCTGAAGCAACACTTTTGACAGGGTTTCTGTCAAAATATATATATTCTTTTCAAGTATATATATATGCACTACTGCCCTTATTTGTATCTTTGTCAATACAGTTTCATTTTCACTCAGTATAGTTATTACCACTGCATGACCAGTTATCTTCCCTAATACCTGTCTGCCTGTGAAGGGAAAACAGATTGTAAAAGTGCATGGTTAAAAAAAATAGTTTGTCTGTTTTGACATAGTCTCCTTTCATATTAATACAACTACTTATTTAGCCAGGACTAATTGTGGACTAGTCACTTAAACCCTTAAAATTAAGTGTCTAATTGTTCCCTAAATGATCTAACTGTGGCTGCAGCTAATAAAGGAACTAAGCTTCTGCAAACAAGTTATCTAAGCAGTCTTCAAGCCATTGATTTATAGTTTTACAAACACTTGAAGCTGTTTGTTTGTGTATTAAAGATACTATTTAATAAACATCTTTTATTGTTGATAGAATATTCTTTAACTTTATTTTTTTTGCATTTTATGCTACAGTGTATAATTTCTACTAGAATAGGATAAATCTAGGCATTTATAGTTTTGACTTGAACAAAATTTTTGTTAAAAGGTTCCTGAAAAGATGCTACTCATTATCTTTCCTGGATGGAAAGCCTCATTTCTGTAAAAAAAAAAAAAAAAGATAAAGAAATAGAAAAAAATTTTTTATGTCAAAGAGCCATGATTTGGAGACCAGCTATCTCAAGTACTAAATATATTATTATGTATTTGCATAATATTTAGCAAGTAAAAACAAGACTTATGAAATCACATAGACATCTATTTAACAACTGCAGTATTTTTGCCCATAGTGGGTGAAGCAAAAGGAGGTTTACAATTGTTCATATGGAAAATAATACAGTAATTAGTAAATAATAATTCAAGAAAAAACTTTTTTATACTCACAACAGTAAGTCTACTTTTGCCCAGCCCTGTGTACTTATTTTTAACATACTAGCTGTATTTTCTAACTTACAATTAGTATCTTTTTAAATAATTTTTTATGTTTTAATTTATTTGTTGATTTTAGAGAGAGAAGAAAAGGATTGAACCTGTAACATTAGCACACTGGGACAATGCTTTAACCAATTGAGCTATTATTGGGCTAGGGTTATAATTAGCATTATTGATGCCTAATACAGTGCCTCTGCCATAGTACATATTTGCCAAAAACAGTTTTTAAAAAAATAACAAAGTTGAGGATGCCCTGGCCAGTTTGCTCATTAGATAGAGCATCAGCCCAGCATACAGATGTCTGGGTTCAATCTCTGATTAGGGCACACATAAGCATCTATCATCTACTTCTCCTTCCCTCCCTCTCCCCAATTCTCCTCACACAGCCAGTGGCTGGATTGGTTGGAGTTTCAGCATGGTCATAGTCTGGGCCTCAGGCACTGAGGTAGCTCAATTAATTCAAGCATGAGCCCAGATGTGGGTTGCTGGTGGATCCTCGTCAAGACACATGTGTGAGTCTGTGTGTCTGTCTGTTTACCCTCCTCTCACTTAAAAATAAAAATAAATAAATAAATAAATAAATATTTAGATATTAAAATGACATGGCTTTTGGGTCATTTATGTAGTTTTAACAAAGTATATTTAATCTTTTTTCTTTTTCATACCCCCTTTTCTCAATTTTCTTTATTTGGAGAAAGACCAATATAAATTCTCTCTTCTCTCTTTCTTTCTGGGATAGCTGAAATAATTGCATTGGAGTTCATACTGGAGTAGTGGCCTTTCTAAGGAATATACCTGTTCATTGTTAGAACAGGGAACTGTTATGAAAGTCAAGGGAGAGAGACAGTGTTCCCTTGAGTGCTGGGATAAGGGAGAGGTGTTTATGCAAGGCAAGAGATGAAGGAGTGGCCTAATTATTAGTTGGCTCTTCCTTTTCCTCCCTTACATCTATTTTATGACCACTGAAACTTTCAAAAAACATGAAAAAGATGAAAACATGGATATTTCTCAATTGTTTAAATTCTGACATTTCTAGATGGCCAGCATTTCTTTAACAGGTCACAGAAGAGCATGGAGGTTGGACAAGTTAAAATCTCTCTGGGATCTCATAGATTCTTGGTGGATTACAAATTAAAGAATAGGAATACTTGCTTCATGCCTGAGATTAGAGGTCAAAAGTCATGATTCTTACATAAAATTATTAGGTAACCTGACCATTGGTGGCACAATGGATAGAACATTGATCTGGAATGCTGAAGTTCCAGGTTCAAAAGCCTGAGGTCGCTGGCTTGACTGTGGGTTCATCGGATTGTGCACAGGCTCGCCTGGTTGAGTGTTAGATCATTGGCTTGAGCCTGGGATCATGTGATTCCATGGTTGCTGGCTTGAGCCCAGGTTCTCTGGGTTGTGCAAGGAGCCACTGTCTCAGTTGGAACCCCCTGGTCAAGGCATGTGTGAGAAGCAATCAATGAAAAACTAAAAAATCCCACAACTGTGAGTTCTGCTTCTCATCTCTTTCCCTTCCTGTTTGGCTATCTCTCGCTAAAAAACAAACAGACAAAAAAATCATACACCTTATTGGTAGTTATCTACTAAATATGGTATTAAGTGGACACACATCATCCTTGAAAATCTTAGCAACCATGGAGAGAACTATCTTTGACTTTGGATCAATTGCCAGTTATAACTTCACCAGGATTTTTATTTTACTAAAAAGAAATAACACAAATTTTTAAAGATTCTCAAAATCTTTAAAAAAAACTCTTAAGTTGTTGTGACTACTTTTAAATATCCTTGAGGAAATATGTATACTTTAAAGTATAAATCAAGTTACATAATGGCGTGGACACAGCTGATGTTATATTTTTGTAAGAACCATTTTCAATGTTATTTTTGAGTCTTTTTGTATCTCATCTCTCTCAGAAAAACATTAAATATATTTATAACATTAATAGACATTTACAAGGAATTTAGTGTAGTAGAAGATATCATATTGTATATTTAGTTCATAAATTTCAAATTCTGGCCAGCTCAATCTTAACAAAATTCTAGCTAAGTGCCTTATTCCTACAAACTTTTATGAGTTCAGGGTTTTAATTCTGGCTGACTACAGTTGTATAAGTAATTTTATCAAAGGAATATTTTTTTCTTATTGTAAAAAACCCTCTAAAAATTTTGCTTCTGTATCAATAAATACAAGTTAATACTAGGCTGATCTTCCCTAAAGGGACACCAGAAATGGTTGAAACTATTTATGTACCTTTGTAGTTTATTTATGCATACATTTTTCAGTTTATAGATACCTTAACAAACTAGATATGATGACTATTCGTATCTAAAAAATATTAAAATATCTTTTTGGCTCCAGTAATAGATTAATAATTTATATTTATTTGGGGATTTTTTACTTACTAGACTTTTTAAAAAGTTTGAGTCAATAGCTGTGTTATCTTTAGGGATGCCACTTTTCTTCTAGTAATATTTATTCTCCTCATATCATATATTTTTTTAAATTTTTATTTGATTTTAGCAAGAGAGGAATTGAGGGAGGAAGGGCAGTGGTAGATTCAAATAATTTAACAGCTTGATTTATGGTGGCACAGTGGATAAAGAATCGAGCTACAGTGTGTCCGTAAAATCATGGTACACTTTTGACTGGTCACAGGAAAGCAACAAAAGATGATAGAAATGTGAAATCTGCACCAAATAAAAGGAAAACCCTCCCAGTTTCTGTAGGATGATGTGGCAGCATGTGCGCATGCACAGATGATGACGTAACACCGTGTATACAGCGGAGCAGCCCACGGCCATGCCAGTCGAGATGTGGACGGTACAGAGGAAAGTTGAGTGTGTTCTGTGGCTCACTAAATTTGAATCCATGACCAAAGTGCAACATGAATATCGGTGTGTTTATAACGAAGCACCACCACATAGGAATAACATTACTCGGTGGGATAAGCAGTTGAAGGAAACTGGCATTTTGGTGGAGAAACCCCATTCTGGTAGGCCATCAGTCAGTGAGGAGTCTGTAGAGGCTATACGGGATAGCTACCTAAGGAGCCCTAAAAAATCTATGCCTAAGCCCACATCGAACTGCACTGAATAAGTATGAAACTGGGAGAGTTTTCCTTTTATTTGGTGCAGATTTCACATTTCTATCGTCTTTTGTTGCTTTCCTGTGACTAGTCAAAAGTGCACCATGACTTTACGGACACACTGTATAACTCTGAGGTTGCCGGTTCAAAACCCTGAGCTTGCTAGGTCAAGGCACATAAGGGAGTTGTGCTTCCTGCTCCTCCCTTCATCTCTCTCTCTCCTCTCTAAAATAAATAAAATTCTTCATTGCAGCACGTTAGATATTCACTGATTGCTTTCTCATATGTGCCTTGACCGGGGCTATGCAGAGCAAGTAACCCCTTGCTCAAGCCAGCAACCTTGGGCTCAAGGCAGTGACCTCTGGCTTCAAGCCAGTGACCTTTTGGCTCAAGCTAGCCACCATGGGTTCACATCTATGATCCCACGCTCAAGCCAGCGACCTCACACTCAAGCTGGTGAGCTCGTGCTCAAGCCAGATGAACCCACACTCAAGCCGGCAACCTTGGGCTTTTGAACCTGGGTCTTTCACATTATAGTCCCATGCTCTATCCACTGCATCACCACCTGGTCAGGCAAATAAATAAAGTCTTAAAAACATATATTAAAAAACATAATTTAACAACTGGTTCTCTCCCCTAATAACTGTTGTGTTTTTTTTTTTGTATTCAATATTTTTCTGAAGCCAGAAACGGGGAGGCAGTCTGACAGACTCCCGCATGCGCCCAACCGGGATCCACCTGGCATGCCTACCAGGGGGCGATGCTCTTCCCATCTGGGGCATTGCTCTGTTGTGACCAGAGCCATTCTAGCACCTGAGGCAGAGGCCATAGAGCCATCCTCAATGCCCAGGCCAACTTTGCTCTAATGGAGCCTCAGCTGCAGGAGAGGAAGAGAGAGACAGAGAGGAAGGAGAGGGGGAGGGATGGAGAAGCAGATGGGTGCTTCTCCTGTGTGCCATGGCCGGGAATCGAACCCGGGACTCCTGCATGCCAGGCCGACGGTCTACCACTGAGCCGACTGGCCAGGGCCATGACTGTTTTTAAGTAAAAAAAAACTATATACCAAAAAGTAGTTGATTGTTTCATGTATTTAATACTTAAATAACAACAATAAAAGGGGTAAACAAAACTATATTAATAAAAAATATTAAATAATACCTAACAGAAAACAATAAAACTTATTTAAGATATTTCCATATTACTTCATGATTGGCGTCCTCACTTACAATTTTTTTTCACCTATGGGCAGAATGAACATTACTATACGCACTTAGAATACACTGTTTTGCAGAGGAAAGTTAAAAAAGGGTAAGGAGTGTACATTTGTGATTTCCACAATGGTCAGCTTCCCAGGTGTTCACCTTAGAGGAGAACCCTGATTACAAGTGCCATTTTAACAACCGATTCACTGAACTCAACAAAAAATTAAGTATCAGTTTTACTGAACTGGCTGAATCCCACATCTGAGGAAGAGAGAGAAAGAGAGATGATAGATAGATAGATAGATAGATAGATAGATAGATAGATAGATAGACAGACAGATAGATGATAGATAGATAGATGATAGAGGAACATCAATCTGTTTCTGTATGTGCTGTGACCGGGGATTGAACCGGCAACCTCTGTTCTTCAGGACAACTCTCTAACCAGCTGAGCTCTTTGGCCAGGGCTTCCTCATGTCATATTTTTAAAGAAATATGTGGTCTAACCTGTGGTGGTGCAGTGGATTAAGTGTCGACCTGGTTGCCAGTTTGAAACCCTGGGCTTGACTGGTCATGGCACATATGGGAGTTTATGCTTCCTACTTCTCTCTCCTCCCTCTCTCTCTCTCTCTCTCTCTCTCTCTCTCTCTCTCAAAATGAATAAACAAAATATAAAAAAAGAAAAAATGTTATGCTGTTTAAAAAACGAGGGGTATGCTTCTCAATTAGTTATTGTGCCGTTGTATTTCTAACCCTAGATTTGGTGTAATTAGTGATGTTATGGTACGATAACTTGATTATTTCTTCAGGAACAAGACACATTCTCTCAGCTGTCAGGGATGTTGACATAGTTCATAGGCTAGTATATGAGCTCAAGGCATGGCCCAATTAACTGAATTTCTGCGCAGCTGAGTTCCTCCCAGTACCTGCTCTCTGCCAAAGTTACTGCCTTGCCTAATATTATGCCTTCTCTTTAGGGGTAGCACATATTCAGAAAGTGGGACAAAATGGCCTGATCTCTTCACCTCAGTGTGGAACAAATCTAAAGGCCCATCTATCTCCAGAGTTCCTTAGGGGATTATATGAGATCTTGGTTTCAACTGCCTTTTTATTTAATTTATATCAAATTGGTACTCCAATTTTTAACCTAGAGGCTATCCTCAAGAAACAGAACTTAAGCCCTGGCCGGTTGGCTCAGCGGTAGAGCGTCGGCCTAGCGTGCGGAGGACCCGGGTTCAATTCCCGGCCAGGGCACACAGGAGAAGCGCCCCATTTGCTTCTCCACCCCTCCGCCGCGCTTTCCTCTCTGTCTCTCTCTTCCCCTCCCGCAGCCAAGGCTCCATTGGAGCAAAGATGGCCCGGGCGCTGGGGATGGCTCTGTGGCCTATGCCTCAGGCGCTAGAGTGGCTCTGGTTGCAACATGGCGACGCCCAGGATGGGCAGAGCATCGCCCCCTGGTGGGCAGAGCGTCGCCCCTGGTGGGCGTGCCGGGTGGATCCTGGTCGGGCGCATGCGGGAGTCTGTCTGACTGTCTCTCCCTGTTTCCAAGCTTCAGAAAAATGAAAAAAGAAAAAAAAAAAAAAAAAGAAACAGAACTTAAAACAACATAGAAATATAAAGTCCAAGAATGCATACTAGACAGAAGATGCTTGTTAAATTTTTCTCTTTTGCAAACATTGGTTTTAGAAGGTTTTTTTCTTTCTATTTTTCCCTTAAAGCTTTTACATTCAGGCTCTATAGATGGGCCATTTTGTTAGAATTTATGTTACCATATTTCTAAATATTTTAGTACTAAATCAAGCACCTAATTTTAATTCTACCAGGCTATAGCTAGGTCATGAGATTATCACCCAGAACAGACTCAGAAACAGCATGTATTGAGAGCTGAGGAGTTAATGGGGGAGACTCAGTGAGTATTCACTAAACCATCTGCAAAACTTCACATCTCAGAATGCAAGTGACCGGGTGACTGCACTCTCTAAACACAACAGGATATGTTTCAAAAGTTAGGCACAGGCACCAAAAATGATTTGTTTTGCACTTAGTAAATCCCTTATAAAGCAGTCAGATGTAAGGATTGATCTCCTGAAAAGTTTGCTCATGTCATGCATACGTGAATTATGGCCCTAGGGAATTTTTCCATTTCCTGTAAAGATAAATTGTATATGATATAACCAAAGCTTGGCATTTATGAGTTTTTTTGGAGATAATTTGGGATTTTCTGTAAGGAAGTTTTGGGGATGTTTTAAAGTGGTTACAGGGCAGTAATATGAAAAATAATTGACATAAGACAGAGAGAGCAACAGGAAAGAATCATTCCCTACACTGGTGTTCTGACTTTCATTCATTCATTCATTCATTCATTCATTCATTCATTCATTCATACATTCATGCAGAGTATGCTAGACGGGGCTAAAAATATTGAATGTTTATACTGGCACTCATTAATTGAAGCATGTGTTAAAAAGGCATACATTTTCAAATCTGACCAGTTTGATTTAGCAAGGCCCAGATATCTAAATGCCTTATTTCTACAAACTTCTACCATATAACTGATAAGACTTTGGCATGATACAAGGGAAATATTAATTTTGTGACATCTGGTGGTGCTCTGGCAAGCTGTCTTATAGGGAATATTTGACTTAGAATGAACACTTTGTTACACAATATAACACAACAAAAGAGTTCAAAGGGAGTAATTTACAGGCTTTGTGAACTGCATGGTGGTCAGCACAGGGTAGGAGACCTACATATTCAAATACTGTTTTGGAAATTTACCACCTATAAACAGAAAACTGGAAATACAAATAAAGCAAATATTGTACTAATTCACAATTCTGAAACTTTTGTGATTAATTTCTGTTGCCCTTCATCGGACTTTGGTATCTTCAGCAACTTCACTGTCATCCTTCAAGATACACTATCATGGTCTGAGCAGGTGGTACTGTGGTGGATAGAGCATTGAACTGGAACGTGGAGGACCCAGGTTCGAAACCTGAGGTTCCCAACTTGAGCACGGTCTCATCTGGTTTGAGCAAGGCTCACCAGCTTGAGCCCAAGATCACTGGCTTGAGCAAGTGGTCACTCAGTCTGCTGTAGCCCCCCAATCAAGGCACATATAAGAAAGCAATCAATGAATAACTAAGATGCCACAACAAAGAATTGATGCTTCTCATCTCCCTCCCTTTCTGTCTGTCTATCCCAATCTGTCCCTCTGTCTGTCCCTCTCTTTGTCTCTCTCTGTCTCTGTCACACAAAAAAAATACACTGTAATGGTGGTGGTGGTAGCAATAGAAGTTCTGGAAAACCTATAAACTTTCTCATTGATTGTATTCACAGTGCATACACTGTGTTAAGCAATATCTCAATATCTATAGAGTGATGAACAAGTCAGACAGATAAGGTTACTATTGTCAAGTGGAGATAAAATGTTACTGAGTAAGACAGGTGAAACAAGAGCATGAGCCAGTGCTTTGCTGTATAAATATTTTCTTGTAGGGTTCTTGTTAGTTTTTTTATGGGCAAGAATGCTTTAACTACTTAGGACGGTGTTTAATATTGTGAGGAAAATTCATTTTTGAGGCATTGTAGTAGGTTTATGATATGTGTGAAATGCATGGCTTATTTTTATTTTGTATTCTAATTACAGAAGGACAGTTGGACTTGTTGAAGTTTGAGGTTTAAAGGGCAGTATATGCTCAATATCAAACTGAAGAGTTGGAGGAACTTGGGTCAGTAAGTTATCTTTTGGTACAAAATCCTCAATTTTGGGTGGATGTCACTGAGGACTACAGGACCATGAGCTATAGGCCAGAGTTACTTTTAGCAACTGAGACTCCTGGTACTATATTTATTGGTATATTCTGGGAGGAGAACCCCTATTGGTATCTCTAAACTGCCAAGAAACAATATTTTCACTGAAAGTCAAATTCTAAGAGTTAACCCCTATTTGTGGAGTCATCAACATCTGAGCATCTTCTTTACTAGTTGACCTAAATCTGTAGAATTCTTTGAACTCCTTAACAGGCAGGCATACTTCCTAGGGCATTTTTGGACACTGTCTTTGAGTTGAAGAAAAATAAATGTCTCCAGCAATATTCAAAGATCAAGATGATATTCTTAATAACACTATGGATGTGAAAGATTTATATAAATATCATTGTGACTTTGGCACCTAATGTACAAAATTTTAAGCATATTTTATTTGTTCTATGTAAGAGTTAATTCAACCTATTTATGGTCTGCTTATCATTTATACTTACACATTAGGAGGTTTGTGTAAAAGTAGCAGATAGATTTATAAAATCTTTTTTTAAATAATGCATATTATTGGTTTTAGAATATGATCTCTGTGGAACCTTGGTTTATAAGCTTTTTACCTACATAAGACAGTTCATGTTACTTAAGTAGTCAATTTGTATTCTTTGATTAGGATCAACTTTTACTTTGACGGCTTGACATATAAATAGGAGAAGGTAATGTTATTAATCCTTTCTCCATAAGGATCTCTCTATATGATTGCTTTCAATAATGTTCCACAAAATTAACTCATCTTAGAGCTCTGTGGAGAAAACAGAAATAAGTAGACTAGTGAGATCACAAGATATGTGCCTAGTCACGATCCTCTTTGGTAACCAGTTAGAACTCAAAAGATATCACATAATAAGAAACTAAAAAATACCTGGTAACTGGAAATTAAATAATTAGCCATTCCTCAGGAGAGTTACTAGATTTAACTGATGAACTAAAAAATGGGAGTGAATATATATATATATATATATATATATATATATATATATATATATGTAGTTTTTTCAATGTTACTTTTAGGAAGCAAATGACATCTACCATGCTTACTAATCTTAAGGAGTACCAAATAATTATCTCGTCTGGATGTGCAATACATTTATATTAAGATGCAGTTCCTCAGATTTTAAATATTTTTAGACAGTAGTCAGAGAATGGTCCCAGACAAGCATACCTTAATAGGAATATTAAATTGAATTAGGAACTGAACATACATTTTCTGAGAGACTCTAACAACAAAAAAAGTCTTAGTTATCATTAGAATTTGATTTTCCCTGAGGAATTTCTTGATTTTTTAATATGTGAGTATGATTTGTATCCATTTAATTGCATGAAACAAGATTCTCAGCCAAAGCAGTAGTCAAAACAAAGTAAATTCTCTCTCTTATTTGGCCATAATAATTTTGCCACTTATTTTCTTGGCATAAAACTTTAAGACAGGGGTCCCCAAACTACGGCCCGCGGGCCACATGCGGCCCCCTGAGGCCATTTATCTGGCCCCCGCTGCACTTCCGGAAGGGGCACCTCTTTCATTGGTGGTCAATGAAAGGAGCACATTGACCATCTCATTAGCCAAAAGCAGGCCCATAGTTCCCATTGAAATACTGGTCAGTTTCTTGATTTAAATTTACTTGTTTTTTATTTTAAATATTGTATTTGTTCCCGTTTTGTTTTTTTTACTTTAAAATAAGATATGTGCAGTGTGCATAGGGATTTGTTCATAGTTTTTTTTATAGTCCGGCCCTCCAACGGTCTGAGGGACAGTGAACTGGCCCCCTGTGTAAAAAGTTTGGGGACCCCTGCTTTAAGACAAATAACATTGCCCTTGAACACTACAAATTCATGATTTATGTGCTGTATTTGTAGGAGCTGGTTCACACAAATATTGATGCCAGTTTGGCATGCTTATGTAGCTTACCTAAGTATTTTATTCAAATAGTTATCTACTGTATATGCCAGTTTTGGTAAAGATAGTATCATATATTAATTAACTGCATGGACTTAGGATCAGATACATTTAAACTTGAATTGCAGTTCTACCACTTACCCACTGAATGACTAAAAGGGAATTATTTACTTTCCAAGTAATACTTATATCCATATCACAAACTTATCAGGGGTATTGACTGAGATGTCTACATAGAACTAGGCATTAAAAATGGTACACAAAAAGTCATTATTTGATAAATATACTTTGTTTGGATAACTTCTCTTATTAAAACATAATGTTTTCTTTTCTACTTGTGCTTTTATATGGCCCAGAAAACAATTTTTTTTATTATCTGTTAAAAATAATTGTATTTAGATAGTATGTGCATTATTATTATAATATATGTATATATTACAGTATATTTATATTGTTTATAAAGTTCATAACAATAAGACTAAAGATGTTTTATTTTTCTTTAAAAACTTTGAATCTATTCTTTTTTCATAAATCTAGTTCTGTTTCTCCAACTTGCCTTTCCCAGTTGGGCTTCTCACTGTTGTTTACCCCAGACTGATGGATTCCTGATGTCAGTACTGATCTAACTTTCATAGCGGTCTCAGCCTTTTTGCTCTATGTTTAGACCCAATACATAAATAGTTTTCTGCTCCAACCACATAATGCCCATCAACTGATTTCTCTTTCTATTCTTAGTATCCCTAAAAATAATCATGATGTTATGATCAATAAATTTTCTCTTTTATTTTTTTAAGCATTAATCTTTTAACTATTTGTTGAATTACTACTATGTGCGGTATTGTGTTTACCTTTGACACAATCCCTCAATTAGATCTCACTGGTAGAAAGAGACAAGAAAAATATAATTAGATTACAGAAAGTGAGTAATTTTTCTCCCCCAATATTGAGGTGGGGCTGATGTAGTCTTGAAAGACTTTCTGAAGCAAATTATTCCAAAGCCAAAACCTGTAGGATAAGCTATCTTGAGTCGCGGGTATGGAGAGAGGTGGAAAAGAATATTCCACATAGAGAAACAAGTACATGCAAAGGTCAGGGAGTAAAGAGAGGTTGGTGTGCCCTAGCAATTTTAAGTAGAAAAGATTAAAGGGTACAAGGGTAAGAACTATAAGCAGATACCATATTGTCATCCCCTATGTAAAACCTACCACAATGGGCACATCCTGAATGATTTTAAACTAAGGTCTGACTCCCTAGAAGTTAAATTTCCTTGTTCTTTGCTAGCCTATCTTAAGAGCTTAGTCACATGGGTAATCTCCATTGAGACCACGTAGTCTCTTCTGTCAGACATCTAGTGTCCATAAGACAGATTTCAGAAACCTCGTTATAGCTTAATTAGTATCCATGGATGCTTGTAAAAACTACAAATTTTTTGTTTCTGTCACAAGAATCTCTGCATTGAGCTTGGCACTGTCTGTTCTACAGTGACTGTCTTCTTGCCCAGACTTGTGGGAAATAGTCAACAAAATCATTTGCTAAAATAGTGTCTGTTGATCATAACACAATTGCATTTCTGTGGAGATGCACACATGGAGAGAAGAACCAAGCAATGCATTGGCTCAGAGTTCTGTGCTTTGGCAGATGGGCTTCAGCTGGCCAGAAAAGATTTTTAGCACATTTTTCACTCCTCTTAAATGGTATTGGCTGATTTATAATTATGGAAATAATTAGTATTCTTAGGAATTCCTCCAGTCTTGATGTATTTTTAGGGTAATATGAACTCTTCCCAATGGTACTTCTCTGAAAGGTGAGTCCTAGGATTGTGCTTCTGAGAATATGTATACCTTGACTCTACAAATATCAGTATGCCATCTATGAAAATTCAGTCACTTTCTACATCAAAAGAGTATTTCAAAATTAAAACAGCAGGTATGAAGGTATGTGAAAAAAGCAGCTGAAAGGTTTTAAGACAAAGGTGACTTTCATTGGTAGTTAGTATAGCCTAGATCTAGCCTAGTATGTTAGATGTAGACACAGAGTGTCTTTATGGGAGTTTCCTAATTAAACTAAATTTTTATCAAAAATTTGGGAGATGAATTGGTCAACTATGACTGTGAAACAGCTAAAAAGAAAAATAAAGCAAATAATGAGAGTTTAGAGTTTTCCATTTGCTTCATAATGGTCTCCAAACTGCCAGTCCATACTGAAAGAGGAAAATAGGAATAATTACTTCGGCTGCTTTTTCTTTTTGTTTCTTTTATGAAGGTTAATTTTGGAGTTTCCTGCATAATCATTTTATTTGCACTTTAATCACTGGCCCAACATAATTATTGAAAGAAAAGTTGTTAAAATGAAATGGGATATTATGTATGAGAAAGTTTTGTAAATTTAAGATGCTGTAAAATTATATGTTGTGTTCTTATTGCCAGTTTTTGAATGAGAGATTTTAGGAATCAGTGTAGTAAAATGCTTAAGAGTGTGGATTTGAGGTCTTATCTCTCACCTCCCCACTATGTTGTACTGGGAAAATTATTTGAGCTTCGTGAGGCTCAGTTTCCCTCTATAAAAGGAAAAGAATAGCATAAGTTAGCATTTGGGAACTGTAAGTTGAGACTGAAGAGGATACCATGTGAGAAGAGGAACAATGAGAAGTGAAACAAGGTTTAATAAGCCCCTTCAACATCAGTTTCTTTCGTCTGACCAGGCAGTGGTGCAGTGGATAGAGCATTGGACTGGGATGCCAAGGACCCAGGTTCGAGACCCCGAGGTCACCGGCTTGAGCACGGGCTCATCTGGCTTGAGCAAAATAAAAAATGCTCACCAGCTTGGACCCAAGGTCGCTGACTCAAGCAGGGGGTTACTCGGTCTGCTGAATGCCTGCGGTCAAGGCACATATGAGAGAGCAATCAATGAACAACTAGGGTGTCACGGCGAAAAACTGATGATTGATGCTTCTCATCTCTCTCTGTTCCTGTCTGTCTGTCTCTATCTATCCCTCTCTCTGACTGTCTTTCTCTCTCTGTCCCTGTAAAGAAAAACAAAAACAAAAAACATCAGTTTCTTTGGCTGAAATGGGTAGTAACACTAAACTCATGTGTGTTGTGAGAATTAAATGAAATAGTACTCCTGCTGATTGATAGGCACAGTAACATGTGACAACCTTACAATCTTTTAAGAGAAGCTATGGCTTTAACAGTTGTGGAGAGCAGTGCCTCTAGTTTACTGAGCAATATGAGACAGCACCCTTGAACAGACATCAGGCCTGAATCATTGACATTGTTAGAGATGGCAGTGGGGAGTCAAGGGGTGGAGAAATAGATGGTCGCTTTTCCTGTGTGCCCTGATTGGGAATCAAACCTAGGTCATCCACACACTGGATTGGCACTCTACCACTAAGCCAACTGGCCAGGGTCTATACTTCAATGAATATAAAGTTTTCCCTCTATAATCACATCATATCATAACTGAGAAAACTTAATTTCTGTTACTTAAAATAATAGGAACAATATTATCATGAATAATGAGGCAAACCTGAAAGCTCAGTTTAACACAATATTTCAATATCTTTTCTTACCCAGATTTTTATTAATAAGAATTGCTAATAGATGCTTTTACTGATGTATATTTTACTTTGTTTAATTTTCTTTCCCCACTATCTCCATTAGATGCTAATAAATAGTGAAGTAACCAAATTTGGGCTTTTCAGTAAAGAAGGAAGCCAAGAAACACAGGCATGTTCAACTAAGAAACACGTAAATTTTAAATCATAAAGAATTAACTACTCTCTCTAGCTTATGACTGGCTCATTTAGTAATGTGGTTCATTATGTATTAACTGTACAAATTTTATGAAGCTGATATAATCTTTGGTACTAATTGCCAGTACTTCAAGAAAAGGTTGTTGATATGAGAGAATGTCATTCTTTCATCTTTCTAACTGTACTTCATGTTCCTTATTATGAATGCACATAACACAGAATAAAAACACACACTGGATACATTATGAAAAGTTTACCAATAGAGTGGAGTGTCCACATGTAGGAGAAAAAGTATCTACTCTGAAAATGGAAATAATTTATGACCATATGGGAATGAGATTTCGGTGGACCACGAAGGCTCTGGTAACCCAAATAGTACCTAAAATGTATACTCATTTAAGAATTACTATTGAGAATTATATCATGATCTTTTATTCATTTATTGAGCAAAAAGTTCCTCCACTGAAAATAAAAATTAGAATTTGTTAAATAGCTTAAGTTCTTAAAAAACAACTTTTAAATTAATATAACATCTATTTTTATAGCATAGAGAGATAGAAACATCAATCTGTTTCTGTATGTGCCCTGACTGGGGATCGAACCAGCCAAACTCTGTGTATAGGGATGAGGGTATAACTTTGATAGCACAATTTAAAATTTCTTTTTATTTTCTGGACCAAATATTTTTCACTAATTCCAAAGTAACATTTATTGTATTATTATCTTTTACAAGTTAAGTATTTGACAATAAAAGCCTACAGTGTTGGAGTTTTTATAAGACAAGATATACTTTATCTAAGAACTTACTAATCTTTATTAATTTTCTATAGTATAAAAAATTGAAAATAATCAGTTGTAATAGTACAACTTCTTTTTTTTTTTCTGAAGTTGGAAACGGGGAGGCAGTCAGACAGACTCCCGCATGTGCCCGACCGGGATCCACCCGGCATGCCTACCAGGGGGCGATGCTCTGCCCGTCTGGGGCATTGCTCTGTTGCAACCAGAGCCATTCTAGCACCTGAGGCAGAGGCCACAGAGCCATCCTCAGTGCCCAGGCCAACTTTGCTCCAATGGAGCCTCGGCTGCAGGAAGGGAAGAGAGAGACAGAGAGGAAGGAGAGGGAGAGGGGTGGAGAAGCAGATGGGCACTTCTCCTGTGTGCCCTGGCCGGGAATCAAACCTGGGACTCCTGCACATCAGGCCGACGTTCTACCACTGAGCCAACCGTCCAGGGCACTACTTACTTCTTTTGTCTTAAAATTTTTTAAAAATTTTATCTAGATAATTAAATCTAACAGGGTGATATTGATCAAAAAGAGTACATAAGTTTCAGGTAAACATATCTATAACATTTGAACTGTTTATTATGCTGTAAACCTATCACCTAAAGTCAAATTATTTCCCATCCTTATACTTGTCCTTCTTTACACACTTCACCACATCCCCTCTTCCTGTCTCACCCAAATGCATCTCCCACCGCCTGGTAACCACTACACTATTATCTATGTCTATGAGTCTCAATTTTATAGTCCAAACGTGTGAAATTGTACAGTTCTTAGTTTTTTCTGATTTACTTATTTCATTCAGCATAATTTCTCAAGGTCCATCCATGTTGTCTGAATGATACTATGTTATCATTTCTTATGGCTGAGTAGTATTCCATTGTATATATGCACCACATCTTTATTCAATCCTCTATCAGGGAACACTTTGGTTGTTTCCATGTCTTGGCCACTGTAAATAATGCTGCTATAAACATGGAGGTGCATGTATTTTTACGTACCAATATTTTCTTTTTTCTTTTTTTGGAAGACAAGGCATATAGTCACTATATTAATCCCAGGCAGCAAAAAAATTATTATAATAAAGAAAAAGTTTTATATCCCATTTACATTTTTCTTAATTATTTTAAAGCTGTATTGGTAATACAGTCACATAGTTCAAAATCGAAGTCTTAGGGGGAGACAAGATGGCCACAGAGTAGGCGGATGTTCCAACTCCCACATCCCAGAACCAAAGTGGATTACAACTTAATTTTGAAAACAATCATCTTGAAAGACCAACTTTGGACTAAACTAAGAGGATTCTACAGTGAAGGACCACCAAAGAACCAATACTGAGACTGGTAGGAAAGGCAAAGACGCAGAAAGGGCTGTCCGGCTCCCAGGGACTCTCATGGTGGGGAGGATTGCCCGGCAAGGTTGTGAGTTGTGGGTCCTCAGCCCCAGAATTGGAGTCCCAGCCTAGAGCCCTGTAGCCCGGAAAGGGCAAAAGGACTATATTTGGTTGAAAAAGGAGTCTAGATACTGTTTGAGAGGAGACAGAACTTTCGGTCCCAGGCTCTGTATTAAAGGGACCTCACAGAGAGCCTCACTCACAGCCACCTGCCTGAGGCTGCAGGAGCCAGAGCGCTGGGAGAACTGGAGTTGCCAGGGAAGAGTGTGGTCTCAGAGGCACAAGGGGAGACACTTTGAGGGATGGACACACTAACTCCTGGGCTGAATCATGCTCCAAATCTAAAGTGAACATTTTTTCCTCAGAGGAGCATCAACAGCAAAGGGAAGAAATTACCCCACCCACTAAAGGCTCTCCTGTTCCAGTCAGAACAAAGGGGTGCCTAGAGGCAGGCAGCATGTTAGGGACAGAGGTACTGAGTGCTGGGGTCTGAACTACACCACCCCATGCTACTGAGTGCTCCCTGGGGAAGGCAGGCTGGCCCTGGTGGGGCGTGGGTGCAGAAGCCAGGGCAGTCAGATCCAGTGTGCTCAGGCCCTCCCGCGAAGGTGGAAGTGGCGGCAGTCCTGCGGAGGTCGGAGTGTGTGGGCCCTCCTGGGGGGCGAGCTTGGGTGACAGCGGAGGCAGCCAAAGCTGGCCCATGTGGGCCTGCCCAAGAAGGCAGAAGTCGCAGTGGCTGCTGTGAAGAACAGGGCATGTGTGAAATCACGCTTGCGACGTGAACCCGCCCCTGGTGGCTACTGAGGTCCACGCGACAGCAGAAGCAATCAAAACGGGCACGCATGGGCTGCTACAGATGTCCGAGCTTGCACACAATCCACCCACCGTGTGAGCCTGCCTTTGGTGGTGGCTAGAGCCCGGGTGATGTTGGAGGTGGTCCAAGCAGGCACACTTGGGTTCACCAGGGGTGACAAAAGCTGCAGCAGCCACAGAGGAGGTCTGGCGCAGCGCCTGAGCCCAAATGCTAGAGGTGGCAACAGTGGCGACTGGCGGTGGACAGACTACACACTGGGAGCACAGAGGCCACGCCCACTGGACCCCTGAGACCACACCCTTCTGAGTGCTGAAAAAGAGAAAAAAAATAAAACAAAATAAAATAAATAAAAGGTCTGGATAGAAAGACATATGAGACTAAGGGGCAAGCCACATCCAATATTGTACCTAATCACTAAATTACAGTACTGAGCCCAATAAGTAGCCAGCAATAAGAGGCAGCAGAAAGCAGATCTCAGGGGAACTTTAACTTTTAAAGAAACTTCCCCCAGGCCAAAGTAGATAACAGCTAGCCTAGGAGTGCAGCTGATATTTACAATGACACCTGGGCCCAGAAGAAGAACCACAAGATCTGGATCTTCTGTAGTTCCAAAAAGGTTGATAAGAGCCAGTCATAGGCTGTGATCCCCACTGATCTGTGCCAGGCTTCTGCCAGAGAGGTCCAGGGAAGGCACATCCAGTGGCTAAATACAGAGAGTATCAGTTCAAGACCTAACAACCCTTGTTAGAGTGGTAGCTTAAGGAAGGCTTCCTCACATCTGACCCAGCTAAGACATAGATAATGCCGACACAAATAGCAAAAAGAACAGTGATAGCAGATAAGTAGTGCACAGAAGATTACAAAAACAGCTGAGCCAACCCAAGAAGACCTAGAAACACCACAATTGAAAATTGGAGGCAGACAATACCAACCCTAGACTCAGCTAGCTACACAAACAATACACCCAATGGAAGAGTGTATTCACAGACAAAATGGGAATGCAAAGAAATGCAATCCAAATGAATAACCAGAGAAATCCCCAGAAAAAGAACTGAGATGGAAATAACCAAATTACCAGATACAGAGTTTAAAATAATGATTTTTAGGATGCTCAAAGGTCTTAGAGCAACAATGGATGGATATAATTAACACCTAAATAAAGAGATAACAAGCATCAAAAAGGACATTGAAATCATAAAAAAGAACCATACAGAAATGACAAACACAATATCAGAAATGAAGACTATACTAGAAGAAATTAAAAGCAAGCTGGATAAAGCAGAGGATTGAATCAGTGACGTAGAGGACAAGATAAGTGAAAACACTGAAGCAGAACAGCAAAAAGAAAAAAGAAACAAAAAGTCTGAGGAAACTCTGAGAACTCTGTGACAACGTGAAGAGAAACAATATCGCATAATAGGGGTTCCTGAAGGAGAAGAGAAAAAACAAAGGATAGAGAACCGGATTGAAGAAAGTATAGCTGAAAATTTTCTTAAATTGATTAAGAAAAGAGTAACACAGGGTCAGGAAGCAGAAAGAAACCCATTAAATAAGAACCCAAAGAAACTCACACCAAGACACATCATAATCAAAATACCAAAGATGAGAAATAAAGAAAGAATACTAAAAGCTGCAGAAACAAACAAACAAACAAACAAAAACAAAACAATCACATAAAAAGGAACTCTCATAAGATTGACATCCGACTTTTCAACAGAAACAGTTGAGGCCAGAAAGGAATGGCAAGATATATTCAAAGTAATGCAGAACAAGAACCTACAACCAAGATCTTTATCCAGCAAGGCTATCGTTTAAGATTGAAGGAGAAATAAAAAGCTTCCCAGACAAAAAAAAAGCAACAAAAAAACCCAAAAACAACTCAAGGAATTAATTTATCACAACTAAACCAATGCTGCAAGAAATATTAAGGGGCTTGCTATAGACAGAACAAAGCGGGGAAAAAAATCTAGTAAAAGAGTAATATAGATTTTAAAAAAAATGGCAATAAATAACTACATATCAATAATAGCCTTAAATGAAAATGGATTAAATGTGCCAATCAAAAGACATAGGGCAGCTGAATGGATAAGAAAACTGGACCCGCACATAAGCTGTCTACAAAAGACCCACCTCAAAACAAAGATAGACATAGACTGAAAGTAAAAGGATGGAAAAAAATATTTTATTCTAATGGAAATGAAAGTAAAGCTGGGGTAGACATACTTATATATGACAAAATAGACTTTAAAACAAAGGCTATAGTAAAAGATAAAGAGGGTCACTACATTAAAAAAAAAGAGCACTCTAACAGAAAGAGTTAAGCATTATAAATATCTATGCACCTAATATAGGAGCACCTAAATATATAAAGCAGACTTTGATGGACATAAAAGGCAAGATCAAATGCAATAGTATAATAGTAGGGGATTTCAATACCCTACTAACATCACTGTATAGATCCTCAAGAAAGAAAATTAACAAAAAAACAGAATTAAGGGACACACTAGATCAACTAGATTTAACAGATATCTTCAGAAACTTCCACCCTAAAGCAGCAGAATATACATTCTTTTCAAATGTGCATGGTACAGTCTCTAGGATAGACCATATATTAGGGCATACAATGTGTCTCAACAAATTTAAGAAGATTGAAATTATATCAAACATCCTCTTTGACCAAAAGGGCATGAAACTAGAAATCAACTACAATAGAAAAACTGAAAAACACTCAAACATTTGGAAGCTAAACAGCATGTTATTAAATAACAAATAGGCCAACATTGAGATTACAGAAGAAATCAATAATTTCATTGAAACAAATGAAAATGAACATACAACAACTCAAAATCTACGGGACACAGCAAAAGCAGTCCTGAGATGAAAGTTCATAGCATTACATGCAAACCTTAAGAAGGTAGAAAAAGCTCAAATGAACAACTTAACCCTGCAACTAAAAGAACTAGAAAAAGAACAGCAAGTAAAGCCCAGAGGAATTAGAAGGAAGAAAATAATAAAGATCAGAGTGGAAATAAAAAACATAGAAACTAAAACACAATACAGAGGATCAATGAAACCAAGAGCTGGTTCTTTGAAAAGGTAAACCAGATCAAAGAAACCTTAACCAGACTCACCAAGAAAAAAAAAGAGAGGACTCAAATAAGTAAAATTAGAAATGAGAGTCGAGACATAACAATGGACACACACAGCAGAAATACAAAGAATTGTAAGAAAATACTATGAAGAACTAACTGTATGCCAAAAAATTAGACAACCTAGGTGATATGGACAAATTTCTTTAAAACTATAATCTTTTAAAAATCAATCTGGAAGAATAAAAAAAACCTAAACAGACCGATTACAACAAATGAGATTGAAACAGTTATCAAAAAACTCCCAACAAACAAAAGCCATGGGCCAGATGGCTTCACAGACAAATTCTACTAATCATTCAAAGAAGAACTAACTCCTATTTTTCTCAAGCTATTTCAAAAAATTCAAGAGAAGGGAAAACTTCCAAGCTCCTTTTATGAGGCGAGGATAATTCTGACTCAAAACCCAGGCAAAGACAACACAAAGAAAGAAAACTATAGGCCAACATCCCTGATGAATTTAGATGCTACAATTCTCAACAAAATATTAGCAAACCAGATACAGCCATATATGAAAAAAATCATACATCATGATCAAGTGGGATTTATTCTGGGAAGGCAAGGCTGGTAAGCATTTGCAAATCAATGCGGTTCATCACATAAACAAAAGGAAGGAGAAAAACCACATGACAATTTCAATAGATGCAGAAAAAGCATTTGATAAAATCCAGCACCCATTTATGATAAAAACTCTCAGCAAAATGGAAATACAGGGAACATACCTCAACATGATAAAGGCCATCAATGATAGACCCACAGCCAACATCATACTCAATGGACAGAAATTAAAAGCAATTCAGTTAAGATCAGGAACAAGGCAGGGGTGCCCCCTTTCACTCTTATTAACATAGTTCTGGAAGTCCTAGCTACAGCAATCTGATAAGAAGAAGAAATAAAAGGCATCCAAATTGGAAAAGAAGAAGTAAAACTACCATTATTTGCTGATGATATGGTACTGTATGTATAACCCTAAGGTCACAGTAAAAAAACTATTGGACCTGATAAATGAATTCAGCAAGGTGGCAGGATATAAAATTAACACTCAAAAATAAGAGGTATTTTTATATGCCAACAATGATCCATCTGAAAGAGAAATTTTTAAAAAATCCCCTTCACTATTACAATAAAAAAAAAATACCTAGGAGTAAATTTAACCAAAAAGGTTAAAGGCTTGTACTGAAAATTATAAACATTGATAAAAGAAATCAAGGAAGATACAAACAAATGGAAGCATATACCGTATTCATGGTTAGGAAGAATAAACATCATTAAAATGTCCATATTACCCAAAGCAACTTATAAATTCAATGCAATTCCTATTAAAATACAACTGACATACTTCAAAGATATAGAACAAATATTCCAAAAATTTATATGGAACCAAAAAAGAACATGAATAGCCTCAGCAATCTTGAAAAAGAACAATAATATGGGTGGTATCACACTTTCTGATATCAAGTTATACTACAAGGCCATTGTACTCAAAAGAGCTTGGTACTGGCATAAGAGCAGGCATAGAGATCAACAGAACAGAACAGAGAACCCAGAAATAAACCTCCACCTTTATGGACAATTGATATTTGACAAAGGTGGTAATAGCATACAATGTAGTAAAGACAGTCTCTTTAACAAATGGTGTTGGTAAAACTGGACAGCTACCTGAAAAAAAAAATGTAACTAGATAACTAAATTACATCACTCACAAAAATAAACTCAAAATGAGTAAAAGACTTAAATGTAAGTCGTGAAACCATAATCATTCTAGAGGAAAACTTAGGCAATAAGCTCTCCAGCATCACTCACAGCAATATATTTGCTGATTTATCTTCATGGGCAAAGGAAATAAAGGACAGGATAAACAAATGAAACTATATCAAACTAAAAAACTTTTGCACAGCTAAAGACAATATGAACAAAACAAAAAAGGCAAACCACACAATGGAAGATCATATTCGATAATATGTCTAATAAAAGGTTAATAACCAAAATTTATAAAGAACTTTTAAACTTAACACCAGGATGATAAACAACCCAATCAAAAAATGGGCAAAAGAAATGAATAGACACCTCTCCAAAGAGGACATACAGATGGCCAATAGGCATATGAAAAAAATGCTCAACATCACTAATCATTAGAGAAAGGCAAATTAAAACCACGATGAGATGTCACTTCACACCAGTCAGAATGGCGCTCATTAACAAAACAACACATAACAAGTGCTGGCAAGGATGTGGAGAAAAGAAAACCCTTCTGCATTGCTGGTGGAAATGCAGACTGGTGCAGACACTGTGGGAAAAAAGTATGGAGAATCCTCAAAAAATTAAAAATCGAACTGTCTTTTGACCCAGCCACCCCACTTTTACGAATATATCCCAAGAATACCACATCAATGATTCAAAAGGAAAAATGCACCCCCCCATGTTTATGGCAGCATTGTTTACAATAGCCAAGATCTGGAAAACAGCTCAAGTTTTGTCAGTGGATAAATGGATTAAAAAGCAGTGGTACACAAAGAAAACAAGTTAGAAGGTGACAGAAGACAATTGAACTTTGGGTGATGGGAATGCAGCATAATCAAATGTCAGAATAACCTAGAGATGTTTTCTCTGAACATATGTACCCTGATTTATCAATGTCACCCCATTAAATTAATTTTTAAAAAAAGCAGTGGTACATATACACAATGGAATATTATGGGGCCATGAAAAGGAAGGAAATCTTATTTTTTGCGACAACAGAAATAGACATGGAAACTATTATGTTAAGTGAAATAAGCCAGGAAGAGAAAGAAAAATACCATATGATGTCACTCATTGAGGAAACCAATGAACAATATGAACTGATTAACGGAATAGAAACAGAGGCAGTATCAAAGGGTCTAGAGGGAAAGTGGACAGAGGGAAAGGGGATAATAGGATGGGATGAGAGCAGAAAAGCAAAACTGGGGGGAGGGCGTTGCGGGGAGGAGGGCATGGGGGATGTGGTGGGGAACACGGGGAAGAAGGGAGGTGTTCGGGGGACACTAGAATCTATGTACACCCAATAAATTAAAATAAAATTAAATTAAAAATATCAAAGTGATATTAAATATTTATTAAGCAGTTTTTATTCCATCCTGGTGTTCATTAACTATTTTTTAAATTTTATTCAGACAATTAATTTTAACAGGGTGACAATGATCAATTAGAGTACATAGATTCAGAGAAAACATCTCCATATTATTTTGACATTTGATTATGTTGTGTACCCCTCACCCAAAGTCAAATTGTCCTCCATTACCTTTTATGTGATTTTCTTTGTGATCCTTCTTTCTCCCTCACCCCTTCTCTCTCATCTCATCCCCTCCCCCTGGTAATCACTGCACTTTTATCTATGTTTATGAGTCTCAATTTTGTGTCCCACCTATGTATGGTATCATATAGTTCTTAGTTTTTTTCTGATTTACTTATTTTACTCAGTATAAATGTTATCAAGTTCCATCCATGTTGTCGTAAAAGGTCCTATGTCATCATTTCTTATGGCTGAGTAGTATTCCATAGTATATATGTACCACAACTTCTTTATCCAATCATGTATTGAAGGACTTTTTGGTTGTTTGAGAGGTAACTTCTTCCTTTTTTTTTTGGCCAGTGGAGCTGTACTACAGGTTTTGCCCATGTGGGGCTCTTGGGCACAGGTTTGCTGTTGTGTTACTTGGAGGCTCTGACAATGGTAGACTCAGTTTTCCAGATGCCTCTCCCCATCTCTCCCACTTGAGCTAGCAGCTTGGGGACTTAGCTGTGGGGTTTTCCTCAGCCACTGCTTGCAGAGCAGGAGGCTCTAAGAGTAGCCAGGTCCTTCCTCCAGTATCACTCAAAGCATAGTCTGGGTAAGGCTGTGCCAACCAGAGCAAGAGCAGGCAAGGCTGGGAGCCATTTGCCGATCTAGTGCCTTTTGAAGCGCCGGCAGACTGGTCTAGAATGTCTCAGTATGCCACAGGCTGGAAGCTGATTGAAGATCAAGTGCCTTTCGAAGGGCCCCCGGACATGTCTAGTATGCCTCATTGATCCGTAGGTCTAATCTCCACAGGTTTATTCCTTCTGCACTGTTTGGTAGCCTGCAGCAAGCCATGTACTCACCCAGCCCCCACAATTTTCGCAGTGCACATGGAGGCTTGCACCTGCCCATTTAGGTGGATAGCACTTATGATCTCAGTCAGAGTCAGGAATGCAGGCCCATGGAGGCACCCCACCTGGACAGTCCCAGGCCCAGGGATCCTGGCCTTTGCACATGTCCCGGGCTGGTGGTAGAGCTGGGAATGCACAAAGATACTGGCAACAACCCATGCAGGTGTCTACCACTGATAATCTTGGGCTAAGCCCTCCCATGCCAGTGGTGCCAGGTGGAGCCACTCACACAGCCTGTTATTGAGGAGCTGGGAGCTCACAAAACTGCTGGCACCAGCGCCAGCTCCTACAGGCACCCCACACCAATAAACTTTGTTGGAGCTTGCTGCCCCTGCACGCCCTTCGTCCAATCATACCTTTGTCTGGTGTGTGTATATTTCAGGTGGTCCTGAGATTTTTTTCTCTGTCTTTAGTTGTCAAATTTTTTGAAAATTCAAGGGGAGATAGCAGGAGCACTCTTCATGGTGCCATTTCTCTGACATCACTTACATACCAATATTTTCAAGTGTTTGGAGTAGATACCCAGTAAAAGGATTGCTGGGTCATATGATAGTTCTATTCTTAATTTTTGTGGAAACACCATACTTTTTTCCATAATGTTTATACTAATTTGCATTCCCACCAGCAGTGAATGGGGGTTCCTTTTTCTCCACAGCCTCTCTAAAAGTTATTACCTGACTTGATAATAGCCAATCTAACAGGTGTGAGGTGGTATCTCATTGCAGTTTTGATTTGCATTTCTAGAATAGCTAGTAAAGATGAGCTTCTTTTCATGTATCTGTTAACCATTTGTATGTGTTCTTGGGAGAATGGTATATTTAGGTCCTCTCCTCATTTTATAGTTGGATTGTTTCCTTGTTTGTTGCTGACCTTTGTGAATTCTTTGTATATGTTGGATATTAATCCCTTATCGGAGCTGTTGTTTCTGAATATCACCTCCTATTTAGTTGGCTGCTTATTTATTTTGTTGTCAGTTTCTTTTTCTGTGCAGGAGCTTTTTAGTTTGTTGTAATCCCATTCATTTACTTTTGCCTTTACTTCTCTTACCGTTGAGGTCAGATTCATAAATTGTTTTCTATGGCCAAGGTCCATGAGTTGAGTACCTATGTTTTCTTCTATGTAATTTATAGTTTCAGATATTCTATTTAGGTTTTTGATCTATTTTTAATTAATTTTTATGTTGTGGGAAAAACTGTAGTCAAGTTTTATTCTTTTGCCTGTGGCTTTCTGATTTTCCCAGCACCATTTATTGAAGAGGCTTTCTTTTCTCCATTGTGTGCTTTTGGCTCCTTTGTCTAATAACAAATGTTGGAGATCTCTGGGAAGCATTGACTGCCTAGGCCAATCCACTTTGAGGTCAGATTTTACAGCAGAAATTAACTATGTCTACAGTAGCAGAACTGCTGTGTATGAATAGATTCTAAGAAGCAGAACTTGCTCTACTGGTGCTTTGGTGCTCATTAATTCTGCCCCTTGAGTGTGTCACTCATGGAAATGGCAGGATTGTAATTTGCATGGTCTGAATCTCCACAAAATGCACAAAATGTACCTTCTAGGAGGTACAAGGTTAGCCACCACCTGTGCCTTGTTTGGGGCCACTCAGCACAAGCTACCAAGTGATATACATATGGCTGCTTACTATTGCTGGGCTTAGAGAGCCCAGCAAGTCCAGTCTGTGAACAAAAGCTAGCTGCTTTTAGTTTCAGGCCAGGGGCCAGTTAACAAGACGTATAAGATATACAGAAACCATATGGTACTTGTTTAAGGGATTTTAGGAAAGTCTGAAGCATGAGTCAAGAGAGGCCAGTTGTATGGAAAAATCACTGGAAACTGCTTGGGTGGGACCACAGTTGGGTATGGCAGGGTCTTATAATCATTAGGGCAAGGTGAACAATGTTTGCTAGGTGGATGAAGATTTAGCTGTAGCACCTGCCTGTTGGCTGTATGAGGGACAGGTGTCACATAAAAAGAAAAATGGCCTCTGCAAATATTTTTGTCTGGCAAAAAGCTTCCCCTCCACTTCTTACTGTTATGACAGACAATTCATTTCTCCCATATGTCCCTGGTTCCTTTCAAGCTACTCCCCCAGTGCTGGATCTTTAAGGAAATGAACCTGAGTAAGTATGTGCATGGACCCTTTAAGAGAAACTGCCTAAATTCCAGCAGCCCTCCTTTTCACTCAGCCACACTCTCCATTGGTTTTTACAGCAGAAATTATTAGTTCTTTTCCTGACACTGAAACTTTGGGCTACAAGGCTTGGTATAGGGCTGGAATCCTCACTTCTCAGTGGAGGTGGGGGCTCTTTAGCCAAGATATTTTTCCAAAATTTGTTTTTGACATAGAAAGACAGAGAGTCAGAGAGAGGGACAGATAGGGACAGACAGACAGGAATGAAGAGAAATGAGAAGCATCAATTTTTTGCGGCACCTTAGTTGTTTATTGATTGTTTTCTCATATGTATATTAGATTTTCACAATGGCAGTGAGCAAATAGGCAGGGGAAATTTTTTTCTTACAGTGGTGGGCAAGCAACTTGAAAAACAACCCCTCACAGTGGTGGGCAAGTGATCTGCACAAACTGTATTACGGGAAAGCACCTGTAGCTTTACATGGGCTATACACGCGTGGCTCTGCTACATGCTTATGCACTAATCATGCGAAGTACAAGTGAGCAAGCTTAACACAGCCGTTTTTCCTATATTCCACCTCTTTAGACTTGTTTGCCTTACAATCTATGTGACAGTTGTTTTCCATTGTAGTCTCTGTGTCAGGAGTGAGGTACATTACAAAAGCAGTAGAAACTACAGCAACAGCAAAAGCTATACAATAATTACAAAGATGCCCTTCACAATGACATCTTCCTGAGCACTCAAGGGAGGCAGCCAGGAGACATTTTTCCAGGGAGTTAACTGGAGGCCTACATCTAGTCTCCTACCCCACAGTGCCAACAAGGCCACCCATTGTAGATGGGGGGAGTCTATACAGTGCAGGGCCATGTCAATTGAAGAAAGTGTCCTTGGTGTGTCCCTCAAGTGGATAATAATAGCTGCTCAGTACAAGAGGGCCTCCACAGGTGCCAGGTCCCCCTGTCATGGTCTCTGATATTGTCCACAAATGGCATGTCCGTCCACCAAGGGAGCTGGTGTCATAGTCCCTGCTTCAAGAATTTATTGTACCATTCCATTTCTTTGATAATGAGCCTCAGTGCCTTGCCATAGGTGTTCTGTTCATTGCCACAGGCCTTATCCAAACCCCTCAGTAAGCTCATAAGACCTGGTGGGGTCAAATGCATTCAAGGCCTATGCCACTTTGATAGTTCTCTTAGCTTCTGCAAAAGCACCTATTATCTTCTAAGGCCAACACCTGATGCATGTTAGAAGGGGACCAGTGCATTGCCAATTTTACATTGGGCCAAGCCCCCATTAGATGGGTATCTTGGCCTTTCCCTATTCAAACTGACTCAATGGATCTTGGGAATCCTTTTCTCCATTAGCTGTCTCCATCATATAATCTTGCAGCTGTGCAGCACAAGTGCCAGCTATTTCCTCTGCAGCTGCTAAGACTGTGTGCTCCTGCACTTTTTTAGCAGCTAGAACCTCTGTTCTGGCCTAAGCTGCTGCCAAAGCTCTAACAGGACTCTATTAGACCTACCATCCAATTACTCTTTATCTGCCCCAGCCACAATTAAATTTACCCACATCTGTGTTTGTAACCCAGACAGGCCTGTTTCTCTTCTTAGCTGGATGGGAAGCCTATACATTTTTATGGTGCTGTGCTGCTTCTATATTGTCTGAATCTTCCACTTTCTATGTAACAGCACTGATGGGCTACCCTACACATGGGATCAAAAGAGCCACTAGTGACCCAAAAAGGAATGATGGGGTGCTACTGACAATAAGGCCCTTTATCCCTGCCATAAATACTTCCTCATGTGGCCTGACCGGTGGTGGCACAGTGGATAGAGCATTGAACTGGGACACAGAGGACCCAGGTTAGAAACCCTGAGGTCACCAGCTTGAGTGCGGGATCATTTGGTTTGAGCACAGCCCACCAGCTTGAACCCAAGGTCGCTGGCTTGAGCAAGGGGTCACTCGGTCTGCTATAGCCCCCAGGCACATATGGCAAAGCAATCAATGAACAACTAAGGAGCTGCAAAAAAAAGAATTGATGCCTCTTATCTCTCTCCCTTCTTGTCTGTCTGTCCCTATCTGTCCCTCTTTCTGTCTCTCTCTCTCTCTCTCTGTCTCTGTCACAGACAAAAAAAAAAAACCTTTCTAATGTGGCCATGGGACCTCAGATTGAAAGAAGAGTTCCTTACACCTAGTTCCCGAAGGATCTGCTGCGGCTCAGTATATGACTGCCATTGACTCATGCTCAGCAAGTCTCCAGCATTATGCGACTATACAAATGCCAGCCACCACCTATTCTCATAGGGTATGATGTCCCTGGTTGTCATGGCAGTTCTGAAGATGCTGCCTCAAGTAGGAGTGCATGGTAATGACAACTACGTTCTCCAACTCTGCTCTGGAAAACATGACGCCATCCACTCCTGTCCCACAACCACAGCAAACAAGCTAGCTGCCAGGTACTCAGTGGGTTTCTGCCTGAATTTCATCCCTAACTCCATCAACTCAAGATGCTTGGCCTGACCACAGAGTGCTTAACTACTTGCAGAGCAGGTTGTGCCTGTCCCTGAGGCACTTTTGACTTCTGGGTTTTTACCTTCTGGGTGACCACTAGCCAAGCTCTGAGTCTGCCAATGGCAGTCTTCTTCCTTAGAGAAAGAGAAGTTGGAAACACCTGCTACTGGTATCTTGGAATTCACTGGCAGAAATGCAGCTTCTTCTTCAGCAACCACTTCAGTCCTTGTGGCTGCTGACTCTTAGCTTGAAGCTAAAACTGGAGCTCTAGAACCTGCAGCTGTTTCTCTAAAAACTGCTGCTGCCAGCATTTGGCTTCCAGTGTGAACTGGAGCTCTTGAACTGCAATTCCTTCTCCATCAACTGTTCCAGCTCCTGCCCTCACTGTTTCTCAGTCTCCCGCTAAAACTGGTGCTCTCAAACTCACAACTCCTTGTCCAGATCATGCTACTGCTAGCACTTGGCCTCTCACATAGAGCTTTCAGTTTCTGCATGCCAGGCTGAAAAACATACCCAGCCCTTGGCCCCTAACAGGATAGCCACAGGGAACCACATGTTCAAGAGCAACCACTGCTCTATCCTACTCGTCAAAGTTATTAGTGGCTCCATACTAATCTGGTCTGAATCCTGCCCACTACACCAAATGTAATGGTGGTGGCTGAGGCCAGGCAGGTTCATATTGGATTCGGGCAGACAGTAGAGGAACTGCAGAGCCAGAAAGCATTAAGCTATTTCCATTTATTAAATCTTTTTAAGGGCAGTTGAGCAAACAGGCAGAGGAAAACCTCTTTCCACAGTGGTTGGCAAGCTATCTGCAAAAACTGTGCCAAGGGAAATCACCTGTAGCTTTACATAGGCTGTACACACATGACTTTGCCATGTGCTCAGGCACTAATCATGCAAAGTGCAAGTGAGCAAGACTAACACAGCTGTTTTTCCTTTACCTCCCCAAGTCAAGACACATAGTTTTTTTGTTTTTTTTTTAAATAAATTTTTATTAATGGTAATGGGATGACATTAATAAATCAGGGTACATATATTCATAGAAAACATGTCTAGGTTATTTTGTCATTAAATTATGTTGCATACCCCTCGCCCAAAGTCAGATTGTCCTTCGCCACCCTCTATCTAGTTCTCTGTGCCCCTCCCCCTCCCCCTAACTCTCCCCCTGTCCTCCCTCCCCCCACCCCTGGTAACCACCACACTCTTGTCCATGTCTCTTAGTCTCATTTTTATGTTCCACCAATGTATGGAATCATGTAGTTCTTGTTTTTTTTCTGATTTACTTATTTCACTCCTTATAATGTTATCAAGATCCCACCATTTTGCTGTAAATGATCTGATGTCATCATTTCTTATGGCTGAGTAGTATTCCATAGTGTATATGTGCCACATCTTCTTTATCCAGTCTTCTATTGAAGGGCTTTTTGGTTGTTTCCATGTCTTGGCCACTGTGAACAGAAGACACATAGTTTTTTATTGCTATAAGTATCATGACTTTACTCACTGGTAAGCTGGACATTGAAAACATAGTGGGAAGGATTAGGTTGGAGACTGACCTGTAGTATTCAAATGAAACTTCAGGAAAACAAAGAACTGCAAGGAGTGGCACAGAGATGTGGAATTTTAAATGGAGTGTCATATTCTAGATCACAAATTACAATATATGGATCAAGCTAAATCCTAAGTAGGGATGCAGTAATAAGTATTCTGGAATTTTATGTTTTTTCTTATTATTAGGTTTATACTGAATTTATAGAAAATGTAGAGATTCTTTGAAGAAAATCAAGGACAAGCTAAAGGAAATAAGGCATATGAACAAAAAAAAGGCCCAAGCATATTTTCTGATGTTCTTTTTAGTATTTCATCCCCTAGAGATGTTGATGAAATAAGTGAGTTAAGGGGGCTGAAAATTAGGCCACTTTGTCACTTTATCTTACTCAAAAGAAGTCAAGTAGGGGCACTGCAGAGATTGCATTCATCAGTTGCCAGGAATCACTCTACCCTCAGGCCCGCAGCCACAGGCATAGAAAAGTACTTCTCAACCTTGCCAGTGTCAATTGATGGTCTCTGGAATCAATTCAATGTCAATAGGAATCCCAGTTTGTGGTGTGGTGAAGAATTTAACTTTATTCAGTACAAACAGCTCAGTTGTGATACAGCAGGGTTTTGAGAGCAGCATAGCTGTGGAACATCTCATAATGCTACAGCTCAATTATGAAGCAGCTCAGCCATGGAACAGAACAGCTATTTGGTGGCCCTAAGAAGAGGTGGCTCTTAGCAAAGTAAGCCTAGAGCAAGGCTCATTTCTGGATAGACAGTTCTGCTTTGCTCCAGTCTAGTATGTCTCAATCTGTGCTGATCTGCTCTTCTCTAGCAAGATATCTTCAGTGTTTCAGCTCCAACCAAGTAAATGAAATCTTAAATCTTCAGTGGAAATGGAAACTATACTCTCAGAATAGAAAGGAGTTGACATATTTAGAGATGAGTTCCTGCCCCTGGTCTCTCTTTGGCTTATTCTCACACAAATGAGGAGTCCAAATTCTTAGTAGCTTGTTCCAAAAAGCACTGTTCTAATTGGTCAGAATGCAGTTTCTCTAATTGGTCAGTGAAGATGCTAATGAGATGTAGCTGCACAGTTCTGATTGGATGAGAAAAATCTTAGTCTTATTGGTTAGGGCACAATCCAGGAACTCCTTTGCAAGGGCTGGTGATGACCTTAGGAAACACTGTGCAGGCTGGTAGTTCAGTTCAGGCTTTTCTTTGAACTGTGGTTCCTGTAAGAAACTCCTTTTTAGAAATGGATGTTAGCCATCAGGAGTTCTTTTTAGTAGCTCTCTGTGTTTGCAGGGTAAACACTAGTTAGTGTAAGTGAGCTATTAATATATCCTGACACACTCAGGTCGCAATTGTATTTATTTTGTTAATACTTACAGGGAGTAGATGGCTCAGATCTATTAAAGAGAGATCTATTAAGGAGAGTTGGAAGCAGAAAGAAATTAGCATCATCATCACAGAGAGAGAAAGAGAGAGAAGTAGAGAGATGGCTACCAGGCCCTAGAGCATCTCTAATATTAACCTGAAAAGTTCTGATGATATATTTTATTCAGTGGACATTGTTGATGGAGTTTGATCATGAGTGTTTTGGTATTTCTTAAAACACATATATTTAATAAATTGTTATTGAAGAAATATGAAATTGCATATAATATGAATAGAAACTCTCCAAACAAAATTTTAAATTAATTCAGCACACTTGTAGACTGTTGGTAGATCTATATAGCCACAAATCAATTTGGCAACAAAAGATCTGAACAAAGTTATTTGTAGAGCCAAGGGCAAAGTTGCAACCAATGTCAAAATGTCAAACTATGTAAGCCCAGGCCAAGGGGTGAAAATAACTACTGGTTACAAACTGATATGTTCAGTTCACTGAAAGAAATTGCCTGGAGCCTCCCTATACAGCATGACTTTGGAGCATGTACCATAAAAACACTTTTAATGCAACTAACTTAAAAGGAGATCTTTTGGTATTTAATCATGTAATCTTCTTGGAACTGGGCTAGGCCTTCAGAAGAATTTTTCATTAATGTGAGCAATGTTATAGTGAGGTTTTAGAAATGTTTCTATTTTAAATGAACAATATGTATATTAAGTACATCCTTACCATGTTCTAAGGTTGGGAAGACCTTAAAAATAGAGCATGCCATATTTGATTATGAACAGTAGGACAAATGAAACTGCAGATAATCATTAGACTTTATTTTACATCAATATTTTCAGCATTATAAAACTTTGATAGAACATCAATTCTATCAAAGTTATTTAACACAATTTCTAAACTTATGTTCTCTAAAGATACTAGTAATCAGAGAAATCGAGTAGGAAAGAGTCAAAACAAACACAAGCAATTTAGAAACATAAATCAAGTGACCAGTACACTGTAACTCTCTATAGTCAAGTATCATATCTTCTGTAGATTTGGCTCTGTCCGTGCAACAATCAAATATAATTATAAAAATTATAGGTAGTAATGAGCAAGGCGATATTTGCCAGAAACTCTTAGACTGATGTTAGAATAATTCTTTTGACTTGGATGACCAAACCTCTATACAGAAATCTAAATACACTTTTAGACTACTTAGAGACAAATGATCCAATGATGAAAATCTGTAACAAAATATGTGAGAAGCACATACTCTAGGAAACCATTATAGTAAAAATACAAGGGAACAACATGGGCATTCATGCAATGTTGTTTAGTAAAGAAAATGATTATAAGATATATATAGTAATAAAAATTAGAAAATTACTGTTTATGAAGGAAAAATACTATCTAGTCAATAAATAATTGAAACATCAGTTTCTCATTGCTTCTACTGATGTTGCAGTCAGGAAAATTAAAGTACCTTAATTAAGCTTAAGATCTTCATAAGGTTGTTTAATTTTTTTTGAAAGAGCTACTTAGGACTAACGTGTCTAGAACTCTCTTTGTCATCAGTAGGAGATCTGCCAGTTTTAGAATAGAAAGAATAGAATACATAATTATAAATGACCTATCCTGTTGTAAATTATTCCAAAAGGTAAAATCATTTTTTTTTTTTTTTTTACAGAGACAGAGAGAGATAGATAGGGACAGACAGACAGGAACGGAGAGAGATGAGAAGCATTAATCATTTTTTGTTACGACACCTTAGTTGTTCATTGATTGCTTTCTCATATGTGCCTTGATGGGGGGGGGGGGCGGGGGAGGAAGGTACTACAGCAGACCGAATAACCCCTTGCTTAAGCCACTGACCTTGGGTCCAAGCTGGTGAACCTTACTCAAACCAGATGAGCTCGCGCTCAAGCTGGCGACCTCGGGGTCTCGAACCTGGGTCCTCTGCATCCCAGTCCGATGCTCTATCCACTGTGCCACCAGGCCACCTAGTCAGGCTAAAATCATTTTTTTAAAGTCAGGTTTCTAACATCAACTGCCCCAGGCTTTAATATATCTCTATCACCCGATTTATTATATTTTTAGTGCCTCAGTGAATCTATAAAAAAGAGATGATGTTTGCCTCATAGGATAGTTTGAGGAGTAAAAGATAATATACATGACATGCTTATAATCATGACTGGAGCATGGTGAGGCCTCAATATATGTTAGTTATCATTAATGTTGAATGATAATAATTCTGAGTTTGGATGAGCATGTGTTGGAAAATACTTGAAAAATTCATACTACAAGATGTATGTGCCAATGCTATGATACAAAGCTAGCCAAGGAGCCATTTTTCTCATAGATGAGTAACCAAAGAAATTTTATTTCATCAAGTCTATTAAGCAGAGATTTTCTAATATCATAACAGTGAAGATAAATATTATAAATATATGAGTCTCGAAGAAATGTAAAACAAAGATGAAGACTAACTACTAGGCAGGATCAGACACCCCTTAAAAAATATTTCTACTATATTATTTTATGAAGCAATACTTGATCCAGATTGAGAAAATTTTCAACTGCCCTCTGATAATGGACATCATGTTTCATTCTAAATAGAATCATCTATGCTTACTACAATGTTTGGTTCAGAGTATAAATCAGATATTTAATCTTATGCAAATCACAGTTTATTTGAATCCCAGTTTAGATTTACTTTCTTTTATTATTAAAATGAAGAGGTTCTGTTAGTAATCTTTAAATTTTCACAAGATCTTTATATAATAATATATCTCAATTTTTTAAAAATGAAGAGTTTCCTGAAAATCTGAGTTATTGTATAAAGCAGTGTGTCTCAAACTTTAATGTTTGTATAACTCACTTGGTGATATTAAATGCAGATTCTGCTTTAGTTACTGGGACTTGAAATTCTGAATTCCTAAAAAATTTCTCTGTGAAGGTAATGCTTCAGTTCCACAGATCACACACATAAAATAAGGAATACTCAGAGGGTTGTTGTGGATAGCCTCTTTAGATCATGAGAGATAGGGAGAGTATCTTTAGATAGATACAAACACTTTACTATTTGAGTTCATAGAAGGAATGGAGGATTCTTGTTAATGAAAGGCTTCAAGAAAGATGTTACATTTGACCTTTAGTTGAAGGGTGGATAAGATTTATAATAGATTTACAATTTTTTAAACTATTTTTTATTTCATATTTTAATGATTATTTGCAGAGATCTCATAGACTCTTTTAAATTACACAATAATCTGAAGAAGTGGACCTGAATTTTTAGCTTGATTATACAGAACCAGAAAAAGTGCTGAAAGAGATTAGTGAATTTCCTGGCTAATGAATAGCAAGTCTGAGGCTGAATCATAGTCAGTGTGTTTATTTAAACATGTTACATTTTCTCTATGTAGAGGGGACTTAAACCTATGATGCTATAAATTTGTCACTCCTGAAACTTGACTTGTTTATCAGACCTTAAATAGTGAGGAAATCCTAAGAACATCATTCCCATATGATGTAATAAAGCCAACACAGAGACTATAGCTATTTCTCACTTTAATTACCAGCTATTTTCAAAATTCAAAACCTCATTTCAGAAATTAAAAGGGACAGAATTAATAGGCTCTGATATATCCATTTTTCCCTATGTAGAGAAAAGTATCCACAGAAATGCCAAACAATACATTAATGATCTACGCAACTAAAAGTTTGTCAATAAATTTGGTTTCTAGTTTTTATTTTATTAAACCACACTAATACTCAGGCAATTGTTTTAAAATTTTGAAGAGCTTTTGAATTTTATTATAATTTTTTCTCTCAGTATTTATAAAAGTTAAATGTACAATAATTAAAACATCTGAGAAAACATCAAACATTAACAATATGTTAGGAAACCATCATAGCACAGGTATTTAGACAAACCCTTTGTTCAGTTCTGATTAATCTGGAACAGCTTTGTCTCCATAGACATTTACCATACAGTGAGTAAAAGGTAAATTTAAATTTTAGTGTTTTTCCTGTGGTTCCAGGTAGTTTTTCCTAGAAAATCAGAATAGTTGTATCAATTCTTACGAATGTAAAACAATTTTTATGTTCTTTGCTTAGTCCTAATTTTGATTCATTGGGCTGCCCATAAAAGGTATCTGAAAAATAACATATTCAACTATAACTATATGTTGAAAAGAGCCAGTGTGGAAGCTATAAGATTCTGTGTTCTTGGTATAGTGGCCTAACCTATATCACTTAAAAACAAACATTCAATCCTAACATGTAATTGTCTGTTATTTTTCATTTATTCCAATTCTACTTTTGTGAGCCTGCATGTAAAAATAATGAGAGCAGTTTCTTTGGAAGTTGAGAAAATTTGTCTAGCCTTACAAATGCTCTCTGAAGCAACAGGGATGGTACCACAGGCTTTGAGACAGATGGTAACCAATCCAAATTCAGTATGTTAAGCAGGCACCACTCAATAAAACTTTAATTGATGCATATGTTATCTGCTAACTTGTTTAGAAAATGGATATGCAGCATTAGCTCAAAGCATTTAAATGGCGTGATAGCCCTGGACAGCATGTTGGGCTGCCACCTGGAGGATCCAAATTTCATAGCAGATGTAACAGTAGAAGAATAAAGCTGGTGGTTGATAGTCCTAGAATGGAGATGACAAAGTCAGCAGCCAGCTGTTACCCCCACCTGCATTGACTCCTATTGCTTTGGTGTCATTTTATGTCCTGTGTTTCCCTCCCAAGGAAAGAGAGCCATATAACATAAGGCTGAAATTGGAAGGGTGCATTCCTCTACTATACCCTTGGAAATGTAGAAGATGCTGTGCAGTTCAGAGAGAAAGAAAAAAAAGAAGATAAAGATCTGGAAGAAGAATGCCTGACATATGTGCAAATTTGTGCCAAAAGATAGGAGCCAAGACAGAAGAGAAGGTTCCTTCTGAGAATGCCAAAGAGATCTTTGCAATTCATCACTTGCTTTGTCTTGCTCTGGCTAACAATAAATAACACTTTATATATGCCTAGGAGGTCAGATAATCAAACCCCTGACTTCAAAGAGAGATAAGAAATTGAATTTATAATTTCTCAAAACGGAGACTCTTTGACTCCCTCCCACCAAGTTAAGTAGGGTAATGAGTGTAAGAGAAATAAAATCTCAAAATTTCAGTCTATTTAAAGACAGACAATATTGAAGAAAAGAAGAAAACTTAACTGTTTTTCAGAAATATAATGGAAGAATTTTTACTTATGAACATTAGTGCTCTGTGCTACAGAACTCCAGCCTAAATTAAGAAAATCCACAAATGCACTCCCCAAATACAATACTAGCTTGTAACCTGTAAACTACTCTCCATTGAAAGATTTGGAGCAGACTAGGGATTTGCAGGAGTTTGGGTTCTTCTCAGCTGCAATCTGCATAATGTTTAGTATTCAGTGAGTTAAGGCAGGCAATGAAAGGGAACTGTCAACGCAATCTAGAAGATAAAAAAAAAAAGGTGGTGGGGGGCAGCAATATGCTAATAATCCACTCAGTAATTAAGTGAAGATCTCTGGCAAGCTCCACTGCCACTTTCAAAGGGTAATTTGTACAGGAAATCATAGAGTCATTGTCAAATCATTTCAGGATAAAAGGAAAGTCATCAACTGAGATAAGATAAATGCTGGGTATCTGGCAGCATGTGTCCTAGAAAATGCCTGTGTTTTTTAATTTTTTTTCCTAAAAATCATTGCAAAAGTGGGGCTAGAAAAACTTGACATATTGAAATGTACATTTACTACTAATAATAGGGCAATCTATACATGTATGCATTTTTAAATAGGTTACTTAAACCAAAAAAATAGTATAATAAATCTGTTAAGAAAACTTGTTACTACTCTACTTGTGTGATTTTTCTGTCTCTCTTTTGTTTTGCACCATGAAGTTTTCAATCATTTTTATTTTGCATCTTTATTCTTGCTAAATTAAGGTTTTTAAAAGTATTATTTAGCATTTTGTTCTGTTAGGAAGACAATGTTTCCATCTCTGGAAAATTGATTTTTTAAAGGAAATCCAAGAGAGAAGAAAACCATATTCTCTGGTTATTTTTCCTTTTATCCCTTGAACTTGATATTTTAATTTTGATTTTGCTTTATTTTATATATAATATTATAAAATGAATCCTTAAAGTTTGTGAGGTAGGTATAGTCTTTTGTAAAAGCAGAGAATACCGGTTTGTTTTTTAAGTGTTATTCCTATGGGAAAATCTCAACAAAATGAGATGTCTATTTTCTTTGTCATTCAAATTTACATGCTACCTCACTGATTTACTGGGTTAACCTGTGTTAGACAAATATTTCCAAAAAGAATAAATTGATGCATGCATTTGCAGGTAGCTATTTCTACACAGCTAAATTGATTCCTTGGGTGAAATGTTTCACCCAAATATTTTCTTAAAACTAATGTATCCTGTCATACTGAAAGAAATGTCTGTTTGCTCTAGGGAGCAAAATGTCATATAGTAATGTTTGAGATTCACTCTTAAAGGACTCTCTCTGTTATGGCACTGCACCATCCATAAAAGCATGGATGAGAAAGTAAAGATAACAGAATTTGATGAGATAATTAAATACAAAAAGTATGCAAAGTTTGTTCAAATTATTTCCTTTTTATTTGATTGTTAGACAAACCCTTTTCAGATGAAACCATATATTTTATAATTAATAATTAATGAAGTGACTGATTTAACCAACATGTAAAAAGTAGCTATCTCTGTACCAGGTGCTATGTTAAGGCATTGGATCTACTGACAAAGAGTTGATTTTTTTTTTTAATGAGAAGAAAAGAGATAAACTTTCACATGCGCCCTGACTGGATCCACCAGCAACCCCTGTCTAAGGACAACTCTCAAACCAATTGAGCCACTGGCTGTGAGAAGGGAAGAGAGAGAGCAGGGAAAGAGAAGAGGAAGAGAAACAGATGCTTCTCATGTGTACCCTGACCAAGGACCAAAGCCAGTATATCCACACTGTGGGCCGATATTTTATATACTGAGCAAACTGACCAGGGCTAAAGATTTATTTATTTATTTATTTATTTATTTATTTATTTATTTATTTATTTATTTATTTTTGTGACAGAGACAGAGAGAAGGACAGATAGGTACAGACAGACAGGAAGGGAGAGAGATGAGAAGCATCAATTCTTCGTTGCAGCTCCTTAGTTGTTCATTGGTTGCTTTGCCATATGTGCCTTGACCTGGGGGCTACAGCAGAGTGAGTGACCCCTTGCTCAAGCCAGTGACCTTGGGCTCAAGCTAGTGAGCCTTTTTCAAACCAGATGAGCCAGCGCTCAAGCCGGCCACCTAGGATTTCGAACCTGGGTTCTCCATGTCCCAGTCTGATGTTCTATCCACTGCGCCACCACCAGGTCAGGCCAAAGAGTTGATTTCTAATCAGAGACATAAACAAACAAAAAATTAACTAATTTACTTTTACATTTTTATTCTCTAACAATTATCCTTATGCATACCAGTTTGCATCATAGGATTTGTTATTTGGTTTCTAATTTAAAAATATTTTGTTAATTTTATGTAGGCTTCCAATGATATCTTCAGAAACGTTATGAATGTATAAATTTGTCTTTCCTTCCCTTTATCCCTCTCTCCTTTCTCCCTTTATTTTCTTCCTCTCTTGTTTCCTTTTCCCTTCCTCCTTCCTTTGCTATTTATCTACCCTCCAATCAGCTACTAATCTCTCCATCTATGTAACTACTGTGTAATAAGTAGTATGATATATATCAGAATATAAAACATTTGTACCTTTGAAATTAAAACCTAATGAAAAAGTGATGGAAAAGAGGATTTAAAATTAAAGAAAAAAAGAAAACGACTGTCATAAAACATTAACATTTTGAATTAAGCAACTACATTCTAGGTAGAGTTTACAGAATTCACGTGTGTGTGTGTGTGTGTGTGTGTGTGTGTGTGTGTGTGTGTGTGTGACAGAAAGATAGATACAGAAAGAATGACAGGTAGGAACAGATGACAGGAAGGGAGAAAGATGAGAAGTATCAATTCTTCATTGCGGCACCTTAGTTGTTAATTGATTGCTTTCTCATATGTGCCTTGACGAGGGAGCTACAGCAGAGTGAGTGACCCCTTGCTCAAGCCAGTGACCTTGGGCTCAAACCATAGACCTTGAGCTTCAAGCCAACAACCTTTGGGCTCAAGCCAGTGACCATGAGGTCATGTCTATGATCCTACGCTCAAGCTAGTGATACTGCACTCAAGCTGGTGAGCTCACACTCAAGCTGTATAATGAGCCCATGCTCAAGTCAACGACATTGGAGTTTCAAACCTGAGTCCTCTGAATCCCACTCCTATTCTCTATCTACTACACCACCACTTGGTCAGGCAGAATTTACTTTTTTTTTTAAGTGAGAAGAGGGGAGACAGTGAAACAGATTTCCTCATGTGCCCCAACCAGGATTCACCCAGCAACCCCCGTTTGAGGCTGATGCTCAAATGAACTGCGTTATCTTCAGTGCCTGTGACTGACACTTCAACCAATCAAGCCACTGGCTGCAAAAAGGGAAGAGAGAGAGAAGGGGGAAAAGGAGGTAGAGAGAAGCAGATAGTCACTTCTATTGTGTGCCCTGACCAGGGACCAAATCCAGGACATCCATATGCCGGGCAGATGCTGTACTGAGCCAGCTGGCCAAGACCTAAGAAAATTAATCAAAGCTTCTATCTCATTGAAGCTAAGAAAATTTAAAATAATTATTATTTTTACATCATTTTATTTGACAATGGAATTAAAAATAGGTCATTTATTCAAAACTCTTAATTTAGAGTTTAATATTAAAAGCTACCATTTACTGAGAATTATGTCCCAAGACTGACCTAAGAGTTGCACATATACCATTTACTTATTTAATCCTTCCTACAACATTACATAATGGGTAAGCATATTTTCATTCTAAAATTGAATAAAAGTCATATACCTTATAACTGGAAAAAGAGTAATTTAAACCCAAATCTGTGTAGTACCAAAGAAATATTCTGTTATATGGCTACCTTCTTTAGAGGAAGCACTAAAAATTGTTTTAAAGGACAACGTGCAAATTATTTTTTCGTTAATATATTTAGAAATTCTTTTGAATCTAACCTATACAAAAGGTTCTGAGACTCCACTGCAAAGACCTAAACTTAAAATAATAACTTTTGAATTGTGTATTTTTGAAAAAAAAAATAGCAGCAAAGTCAGGCCAAATATGTTTTTTATAAAACAAATGGACCCTGGTTTTATCAAGTCACAAAATGAAAAGTCTTAGAGAATAATGTATTTTATAACATGATAAAGTTTTTTTGAATGCTGACTTTAAAATAGCCAAAAGAAAAGACTGCTTGTACTAGCTCTTCAACTGGCAAGAAGTGCAGCCTAATCTTTTCAAAACCAGAAGTTAAACATATTTTTAAGATTATTAAAGTCAATATGATTAGTTCCAGTTAGCCTTCTTAGAAAATACAATTAAAACTCACTCTTCAGAGATTAATTGTGCTATACATTTAAAAATATATGTATTTAAAAATACATTTATAAACATTATGCCTAGTTGAGAAAAAAATAAATTCATTATGAAATATAGACAGATATGGTTGGTTAGTGGATTATGTATGGATAGGCCAAAAGTTTATTATTCAAAAAATATTTTTTGTTCACCATTCTCCATTATTATAACTAACAGCATTAAGGAAATGAATGTTATTTTGTGTGGGTGAAACATTTTTTCATCTTAGTCAAATAGACAAATGAATTTTTAGAAAATGTGGAGATAATTTCTAATGATGGCTGCCATTAATTCTTCTATAAAGAAGATAATGGCTAGGCCATTATTTGCACTAGGGGAGATGTTATTTCTGCTCTTTTTGAATCAGGGATAACATTTAAACTTGTTTTGATCAACAAAAAATAGCAGAAGTAACACTATTCCAGTCTGGGCCTAACCTTTAAAAAGGCTAGAAACTTCCCCTTTCCATAGAATTTGACCACCAACACAGGGTAAAACTAGTGAATTAAGAAAGATCACATGGAGATAAAGAGGGTGGAGCCAAGTGAAAGAACAGTGATATGTTAATAAAGCCTTCTTGAGTATCAGTTCAGCCCAATGGCCCCTACCAGCTGACTGAGTGACTTCAATTAATGGCAGTCAAAACAGAAGAACCAACCAACTGCACTCTGCTCAAATGCTATGTACATAAAATTATAAAAAATAATGTTGTTTAAAGCCTCTGCATTTTGGTATGAATAAATGGGGGAAAAGAGGCTGACCTAAATTTTAAAGAATGTAGAATACTTTAATTCTCAACTACCTTCTGCACAATTTTATATTTTCAAGGTCCTCAAGGTAATTAAAATACAATCAAATTTCATAGCGTTACCAAAAGTGTTACAAGTTTCACCAAATTAGTTTTTTTCCCAGAACTTATTCAAAAATGGTAAATTTAGATAAAAAGATTTTATAGGAAAGAACTTGGCCATTACTTGGTCCAGGCATTTCACATCCAAACACCTACAAGGCCTAGATGAATAACACATTTATAAATTTGTCCAAGTATAAAAAAATAGAAATAGAGTTAATTCTGAAAACAAAATTAGAAATACTTTTCAAAATGTTAATGCTGTTTATACCATTTTAAAAATAAACTATAAAATTAGTTTTCCCCAAATGATTTTAATGACTAGGGCTAAATATTAACTTTTAGATAGAGCAAGTTTAAAAAATACTATCCTAGTGTGACTATGTTTTCATAATTCATTAAGAGAATTTCCATTTGAAAAAAAAAATCTCAATTTATATGTAAAATATTTTTTAAAATTCATGAAAAAGGTATTTAATTGAATTAATTATGACAATCTTGCTTATTCAACTAAAAGTGTAAGTGGTCAGGTCTTTGAAGCATTGCATGTGTTTGGAGGATGAAATGAATATTTGATGGAAATGATTTGACTTTGGGTGGTGGACACATAGCACTGTCAGCGGCTTAAAGATTACAGAGATGGTCACCAAAAGCCTATATACTCTTGTTAGTCAAAATCCATTTAAATTTAATTTCAAAATAAAAAAAAAATTAAAAAAGGAAAAGAGTGCTGTTTAGAAACTGAAATCTTAAATATCTGTGGTGTTTAGGACCAATTATTAATAGTGTTCCTGAATAACTGTTGATTTTCCCAGCAGATAATTTTATTTTGTTTGGAGGGTTTGCACTAACTGGGCAGTCAACTGGCAATGTAACTTGTGCTTCATGACCCAAATCATCAAGGCAAGGTGGGTGTGGAACTCAATTTTTTAAAACTTCACTATACTCAAAGACTTCTTAATACATGAAAATAGCTTCTAAAGCCTTTCAGTAAAAGTGAACCAATCACAGACCTTCTCATTTTCTTTTTTGTAAATGAAGGTGATATTCATAATGCTATTGGAAATTCTAGAACACTAGTACATTAGAATAATAAACATGTTAAAAAATCTTAGTTGATCTAACACTTTCCTTTATTAAAGTAATAATTGGTAAAAATTATTTTGCTTGATACTAATTAATATAAAATAAAAATAGGTTTAAATAGCACCTTTTTTTCAAGGTATCACAGAAGATATTTACAAAGTAATAAGTTAAAATGTTCGGAGCAGCATGACTGTGCTGGCAAATGGATCAGCCATTATGTGCCCAACAATAGCTCACATATGTATAAGTAATTAATGTCCTTTGAATGTACTTTATCATACTTGCTTTTCACAGTGTTAAATTATTACCTTAAATTTTATTCCAAAAACTTTCCTATTTATCTGGTATTCAATTATTTTATGAAGTATATTACCATTTATTTAAAAAATTACTATTATTTCAATTATTCTTAAAGGAACTCTTTAGTTCATTGCTTTGCATATAATCTCATGAGCCACTTCTTGGGTATTATAAAAAAATTAAAAATAATGGTTTAAAAATGAACAACCCAACTAAAATGAAACTTTTTAATTGCTTTATTTCTCTATTTGTGGCTATAATGGTAAAATAAATAGGTCTCTTTTTAAATTTGTTTAAGGAAAATATGTATGTTTGTGTGTGTGAAATATTTGATTACTTGTTATTCTCCCACTAAACAAAAATAAATGTCTCCATTTTATTACATTGAAGATTGGACATATAGTATTTTATAAAAGATATATAAATTGAATTATTTGTTTTGTTAAGTATTTTTCATAAATATCAGACTAGTCTGGAGATAAATAAGCTACCAATAGTAATGATTCATCTTTCAAAACAAATGCAATAGTTTTATCCAATCAGTGAATGGCCAAGATTTCAGAAAGGGTGATCACTGAGTGCACAAAGTTAAAAACAAACCCTAATACACAGAACAATGTATACTGTGGCAGTAAATAATTATCGGTCTTATAAATGATTATTGTATGTTTTATCTTAATAACAGTTAAATATGTTCTTTAAATTCCTTTATCTGTAATATTTAATTTTTTTCAGGCTTCTGTTGGTGATATTTCCCAAACCAAGTGAAAGAAAAGAAAACTCAGTCATTACAAAGCATAAAGCAATCTGTAAAATTAAAACTTTTTCTTCTACCCCACTCTCCTTCCCACATCAAATGTAGACCGTAAGCCAAGGCTACTTTTTTAACTATAACTGACTGTTGTTACTGTCATAATCAGTCTGTGTCAGAGCAATTACTTAAATTCATCCGTCCTGATTGTTTTTCACAATCGACAGCACACTGAGCAGAACAATACAGCTGACAATCCAAATGATGCAGATGGAATTATCATACCTCACACCCCATCTGACTGACAGTTACTTGCAGGAAGGAGGAAGGACCCTATCATCTGGAGAAGCAGCTTTCTTTTTGCTGAAGAGGGAGAGAGAAAGCCTTTACTACTCATTTGTCATCTAAGGAATTAGCAGAGACTTCCTTTTGGCATGGGCAAAACAAACAATGCCATTCTTCTGGATATACAGCATGATGGGCAATATCCATGTCAAGGCACTGGCTTTAAGATATTAAACAGGTTAATCATAGGTATTCCAGCCTATGGAAGATTCTCATTAGCAGACAATATAGATGCAAATTCAGTAGCCTCTCTTCCTTTTTACCAGGTCAATATTTCCATGAATTTTCCCTGTTTAGAATAGTGTTTGTTTTTTATATTTCGTAACTAATAATTTTAGGGGTGTTTGTGATTTGTGTGTGTGTGTGTGCATGCATGCATTTGTGATAAAGATAGTTGCAATAGTTGCAGGGTGAGGGCTTGGGAGATTGACAGACTCTGACCCAATTGCATCAATTGGTATAACCACCACTAACTATATTTGGAGGTGCACGTATTTGAACAAAAGCCCTTTTTTTTGTTAAACTTTATTTTTCAAACACAGTTGACATTTAATATTGTTTTGTATTAGCTTTGGGTATATAGCAAAGTGATTAGGCAATTTATATGCTTTATAAAGTGGTCCTCTCAATATTTCAAGTACCCACCTGGTACTATATATAGATATTACAATATCAATGAATATATTCCCTATGCTCTACTTTATATCCTCATGACTAATTTGTGACTACCAATTTGTACTTCTTAATCCCTTTACCTTTAATACCCAGCTCCCAGTCCATCCTCCTTTCTAGCAATCATAAGTATGTTCTCTGTATCTGTGATTTTGTTTTTACAGTAATACTTCGGTCTTTGTTGACTTCGATTATCGTAGGTTTTGGTTTTCATGTTTTTTTTCCTCGAAAAATTTGTCTCGGTTTCGGCAGTTGCCTCGGATTTCGTTGGCATGCCCACATGACCTCACTGCTAATTTTATGAAAACAAAAGGCAACCCATGTGTTCTCCTGCTCAGTGTGGTATTGTTTCTTCCTGTGTGAGCATCACCCCACAAGTCTAGCCAAACAATTCCACTCCTTCCCAGTGTTTTTGTGCTTTTTTTTATTGATTGCGAGTGCTAATATAACAATTACATGTGATTACTGCATGTACAGTATTTGCACCTCTCTCTCCCCTCCTTGCCATCTTCCATTCACCAAGAAGAGTCTTCAGAAAGGTAAATGCTATGTTAAATGTTCATTTACATTAGTCTTCTATATTAATTTAATATTAATTTCTTACTGTTTTTAGCATTAAACACTACATTTATTCTGTATAAAATGTGTTTTTGTTATGTATTTTGGAGTGTCTATAATGAATTAATTGGATTTACATTGATGCGTATAGATAATTGCCTAGGTTTTTGTCAGTTTTAGATTTCACCGATTATTTTCGGATGAATTATAATCCATATGAAAACCAAGGTATCACTGCATTTTATTTGTTTCTTTTGCTCTTTAGATTCCACATATAAATAAAATGATATGGTATTTCTGTCACTGTCTAACTTATTTCACTTAGCATAATCACCTCTAGATTGATCCATGCTGTTTTAAAAGGTAAAAATTCTTTTTATGACCAAGTAATATTCTATTGTATATAGTTACCACAAATTTTTGTTCACTCATTTTACAGGTTGCTTCCATATCTTGACCACTGTACCTAATGTTGCAATGAACATAGGAGTGCATATATTCTTTCAAATTAGTGTTTTGGATTTCTTCAACTATATACCCAGAAGTGAAATTGCTGGGTCATAAGTTTCCATTTTTAATTTTTTGAGGAAACACCATACAGTTTTCCGTAGTGGTAAACCAAACTGCATTCCTACCAATAATGTACAAGTTGCTTTTTGTCCACAACACCTGTTGTTTGTTGATTTACTGATGATAACCATTCTGAGAGATGTAAGATAATATCTTGTGGTTTCAATTGACATTTCTCTGAATATTAGCATTTTTAAGCATCTTCTCATATGTTTATTGGCCATCTTTATGTTATCTTTGGAAAAGTGTCTTTTAAAGTCTTCCATCCATTTTTAACTGGATTAATTTTTGCTGTTGGGTTGTATGAGTTTTTCATAAATTTTGAATATTAATGTCTTAACAGATGTAATATTGGCAAGTATGTTTCAGCAGGTTGGTTCTTTTCATTTGGTTGGTTTCTTTTGCTGTATATAAATGTTTTAATTCTAGATAGTTTCATTTGTTTATTTTTTCTTTTGTTTTCCTTGCATAAGGAGATATATAAAAAATATTGCTATAAGAAATGTCATAGGTTTACTGCCTATGTTTTTACATAAAAGTTTATTGGGTTTTTTTTCTCTTTTTTTTAAAAAAATTATTTTATTTATTCATTTTTAGAGAAGAGAGAGAGAGGGAGAGAGGGAGACAGAGAGGGAGAAAGAGGAGAGAGAGACAGAGAGAGAGAGAAGGGGGTAGGAGCTGGAAGCATCAACTCCCATATATGCCTTGACCAGGCAAGCCCAGGGTTTCGAACCGGTGACCTCAGCATTTCCAGGTCGATGCTTTATCCACTGCGCCACCACAGGTCAGGCAAGTTTATTGGTTTTTTTTGTTGTTTGTTTGTTTGTTTTTTGGGTTTTTTTTTTCATGACAGAGAGAAAGCCAGAGAGAGAGGGACAGATAAAGACAGATAGGAAAAGAGAGAGATGAGAAGCATCAGTTCTTTGTTGTGGCATCTTAGTGGTTCATTGATAGTTTATTGGTCTTGAGTCTTACATTTAAGTTTTTATTTTGAGTTTATTCTTGTGTATGGTAAAATAAAGGTGGTCTAGTTTAATTTTTTTTGCATATAATTGTCTAATATTTCCAGTACCAATTGTTTGGTCAATTGTCTTTCCCCTATTTTATATTTTTGCATTCTTTGTTGTATATTAATTGGCTATATATGTGTGGGTGTATTTCTGGGCTCTCTATTCTGTTTCATTTTTTTATGTGTCTGCTTTTATGTCAGTACCATGGTAGTTTGAGCGCTATTGACAGTAGTTTGATATCAAGTAGTGTGATTCCTCCAACTTTCTTTATTTTTCTCAAGGTTGATATGGCTATTTGAGAACACTTGTGGTTCCATATAAAATTTTGGAATATTTGTTCTAGTTCTGTAAAAAACAGCATTGATATTTTTATAAAAGTTGACTTGAATATATAGATTGCTTTGGGTAGTATGGATATTTTAATAATGTTAATTCTTTCTATCTTGAGCATGATATATGCTTCTATTTATTAATATTTTCTTTAATTTTTTTCTTTGGTGTCTCATAATTTTCTGAGTACAAGTCTTTTACCTTCTTGGTTAAATTTATTTGTAGGATATATTTGTTTGATGCAATGGTAACTGGAATTATTTACTTATTTTCTCTTTTTGATAGTTATGTTTTTATACAAAAATGCAACAAAATTTATTTTGTATCCTGATACTTTCTTGAACTCATTTGTCAGTTCTTGTACATTTTTGGTGGAATCTTTAGGGTTCTCTATATACAGTAAAGTGGTCCTCAGGTTTCGACACAGTTCTGTTCTTACAACAGTGATGTAACCCAAATTTTGTTGTGAGTTGAAACATACCCTAGCCTAAATCACTTACCTATCCTAACACAGTTGTAAAATCATAATAAAGAACATAAAAACACAACTAAACCATAGAAAAAAGAAAAAGAATATAAGTATACTGCACTGTACAATGTTATATAGTAACAGAAAAATTGACAAAAAAATAAGTGCAAAAAAAAATTCTTACCTTTATTCCTGTAGTTGGCTTACACACTGGAAGGGGTATTTCAAGGGGGGAAAGAGTGACCTATTGGGAAGAGAAAGCTGGAGAGGCAAAAGAACCTGCAGAAAGAGCTGGAGTTAGGTGAATCAGGATTGCCTAAGGAACATCCAGAAGACAGTGGAGATGATTCTACTTGTATCACAGGTGCTTCATCTTCAGAATCAGCTGATGTAAAGGGTATAGGATGTATTTCAGTCCTCTCTACCTTCTTAAAAAATTGTTCTACGCTAGTCTGGAAGGTTGGTGTCTTTTTCTCTTCCAGAATCAGTCTATAGCAGGGGTCCCCAAACTTTTTACATAGGGGGCCAGTTCACTGTTCCTCAGACCGTTGGAGGGCCACACTATAAAAAAACTATGAACAAATCCCTATGCACACACTGCACATATCTTATTTTAAAGTAAAAAAACAAAACAGGAACAAATACAATATTTAAAATAAAGAACAAGTAAATTTAAATCAACAAACTGACTAGTATTTCAATGGGAACTATGGGCCTGCTTTTGGCTAATGAGATGGTCAATGTCGGTTCCATATTTGTCACTGCTAGCCGTAACAAGTGATATGACATGCTTCCGGAGCTGTGACGCGTATGTCCCGTGTCACCAGAAGTAGTACTGTACATGAGCGACGCCACGCTTTGCCTCTCTCACTGACCACCAATGAAAGAGGTGCCCTTTCTGGAAGTGCGGTGGGGGCTGGATAAATGGATTCAGGGGGCCGCATGTGGCCCACGGGCCGTAGTTTGGGGACCCCTGGTCTATAGCAATGTAAGACATCCATAACAGCTCTCCAGACCTTATTGAATCAGTCTAAAATTTTGCAACAGATCCTCTACCATAGAAAAACCTTCTGCCAAACCCTTGGTAGTTATTCTCTTGGGTTCTGGGGTTTCTATCAATATTTGTTCTTCTTCAATTAGCTGTTTCTCCAGCTGAATGAGGTCTTCAGCGGACAGCTCCTTTTCATGTGATGCCAGTAGCTCTGTGACATTCATCATGATGGCTTTCCTCTTCTTTGAAACACTACCATCTAAAGACTTGATTTTCATTTAGAAGCCATGATAAGGGCCAAAAGTCACCAAACAAAGCAACACAAACAGAATACTTCCACTTTTAACAATCCAAAATGGCATACATAAGTGTACTGGGGACTGTCAAATTCCTCACTCATATGCCACGTTACTGTGTATTCTTCTGCATGCATAGCCAAACTAGTTTGCCCACATAGTCTGTAAGTGTGATGGTAACACCATAAGCCAAAACACTCATGTCTTAACATTTTAAAGTTTTTATGGGAGTGAGCATTGTAAACTCAAAACATTGTGTATCTAGATTATTGTAACCCAAGAACTCCTTGTATAATGTCATCTGCAAAAAGTAAGTTTTAAACCTTCCTTTCTAATTTGGATGTCTTTTATTTCTTCTTTTTTGATTGCTATGACAAAGACTTCAGTACTGTGTTAAGTAAGAATGGTGAAAGTGGACATCTCTGTCTCATTCTTGATCTTAAGAAAAACATTTTCAGTGTTTTCTTGTTGAATATGTTAGCCATGGTTTTGTCATATATAGCTTTTATTATGTAAAGCTATTATCTCTCTATTCCCACTTGGTCCTAGTTTTTATTACAAATGGATGCTAGATTTTATCAAATAATTTTTTTAATTTATTACTATAAACACTTGATCTTTATTTTTCTTTTTGTTTGTATGGTGTATCTCATTAATTGATTTGTGGATCTTAAATCAACCTTGTATCCAAGGAATAAATATCACTTGATCATGGTGTATATCTTTTTAATATATTGCTTAATTCAGTTTCTAATATTTTGTTGAGAATTTTTACATTTATGTTTATTTGGGATATTGGTTTATTATCTTTTGGAAATGTCTTTGTCATATTTTGGAATAATGATAATGGTGGTCTAGTAAAAATACCTAGAGAGTCTTTTTTTTCTTTTAATGTCTTTTGGACTATTTTGAGAAGGATAGGTGTTAATTCTTCTTTGAATGTCTAAAAATCTTCACTGTTGAAGCCATCTGGTCCAAGACTTTTGTTTGTTAAAAGTTTTTTTGATTACTGCTTTAATATCATTTGTTGTAATTATATAGTTTGCCTGACTTTCTGTTTTTTCTTGATTCTGTCTTAGAAGATTGTATATACCTAAAAAATTATCCATTTGTCCCAGATTATCTAATTTGTGAGCAAATAATTGTTTGCAATATTTTCTTACAATTCTTTGTGTTCCAGTGGAGTCTGTTGTTAACTCGCTATCATTTATGATTTTATTTGGATTCTCTTTCTATTTCTTGATGAGTCTAGTTAAAAGTTTATTAACCTTGTTTACCTTTTCAAAGAACCAGCTGTTGATTGTATTGATTTGTTGTTTGGTTTTAAGACTCTATTTTGCTTATTTCCACTATGATCTTTATTATTTCCTTTCTTCTACTCTTTTTAGACTTTGTTTTTATTTTTCTAGATTCTTTTGATGTAAGTTTAGATGGTTTATTTGAGATATTTTTGTTTCTTGAGGTAAGACTATATTACTATTAATTTCCCACTTAAGATTGTTTGTACTGTGTCTCATAGATTTTGGCTTGTTGTGTTTTTATTTTTACTTGTCTCCATGTATCTTTTTATTTCTTCTTTGATCTCATTAGTAACATGTTATTTAGCCTCCATGTTTTTGAAAACTTTTCAAGTTATTTTTTGAAATTATAATTGACTTTTACTTTTATACTATTATGGTCAGAGAAGATGCTTGACCATAAAAGATTATTTTAAATTTTCTAAATTTATTGAGATCTTTTTGTGGCCTAACATGATTTATCCTGAAAACATTCCATGTGCAGTTGAAGAGAATGTATATTCTACTTTGAGGTAAAATGCTGAATTTATTAATTAAATCCATCTGACCTAGGTGTCATTTAAAGTTGCTGTTTCTCTGTTGGTTTTCTGATTGAAAGAGCTATTTTTTTTTATAACATTGGGTGTGTTAAAGTCCTCGACTATAACTGTGTTACTATCAATATTTCTCTTTATGTTCTTCAAAATTTACTTTGTATATTTAGGTGCTCTTATGTCAGTTGAATAAATATTTACAAGAATAATATTCTCTGCTGGATTCTTCCCTTTATCATTATATTGTATTATGTTATATGTCCCTTTTTATAACCTTTTATAGTGTATTTTGTCTAAGTATTGTTATTCAAACTTTTGTTGTTGTTTTATTCCATTAGCATAAAATATCTTTTTCCTTCTCTTTTCTTTCAGTCTGTGTTTCTTTTATTCTAAAGCAGATCTCCTGTGGACAGTATATATATGGTGCTTGTGTACTTATACATTCAGCTATCCTTTGTATTTTGAATGGGTCTTTCAATCCATTTACATTTAAAGTTGTATTGATAGGTACATATTTACTGTCATTTTCTTATACATATTTATGTTTCTTTCTCTCTATATATCTTCTCTTTCTTATTCTTGAGGAAATCTCTTCAACATTTTCTGTAATACTAGTTTGGTTATAATGAAGTTCTTTGATACTTTTTTCTGGTAAGTTCTTTATTTTTCCTTCAATTTTAAATGATAGCCTTGCTGAGTAGAGTAATGCCTTACCTTGGATCTTTGCTTTTCATCACTTTGAAAATTTTGTGAAAATTCTTTCTGACCTGAAATGTTTCTGTTGATTAAGCAGTTGACAGTCTTATAGGAGCCTTCTAGTAAGTAACTGTTTTTCTCCTGGTGCTTTTAAGTTTCTCTATGTATTGTTTTTAAATTTTATTTAATAAATTAATTTTCTATTTAAAAAGTTAAATTTAATGAAGTGACAGTGCTCAATAAGAGTATATAAGTTTGAGGTTAACATCTCTAGAGGATTTGAACTGTTGACTTTTTTGTGTACCCATCACCCAGAGTCAAATAATTTTCCATTACTGTATATTTGTCCATTCTTACTTTTATCCCTCTCTCTCCCTCCCCCACAACCACCTCCCTTTAATAAGCACTTTAGTTTTGTCGATGTCAGTGAGTCTCAGTTTTATATCCCATCTATGTGTGAAATCATACTGCTCTGAACTTTTTCTGATTTACTTATTTCACTCAGGTTAGTGTTTTCAAGATCAATCTATATTGTTATAAATGGCAATTTGTAATCATTTTTTATAGCTAACTAGTATTCCATTGTTGTATATATGTGTGCTGTGCAGAAGACACAGTATAGAGATGCAATTACTCATGGATGGATTTTAGGGGGAAATTTATTATTATTAATAACAATTAAAATAATCAAGGACATAAGGGCCTAATATCCAAAATATACAAAGAGCACATAAAACTCAACAACAAACAAACAAACAATCCAATAAAAAAATGGGAAGAGGACATGAATAGACACTTCTCCCAGGAAGAAATACAAATGGCCAACAGATATATGAAAAGATGCTCATCTTCTTTAGTTATTAGAGAAATGCAAATCAAAACTGCAATGAGATACCACCTCACACCTGTTAGATTAGCTATTATTAACAAGACAAGTATTAGCAAATGTTGGAGAGGCTGTGGAGAAAAAGGAACCCTCATACACTGTTAGTGGGAATGTAAAGTAGTACAACCATTATTAAAAAAAGTATGGTGGTTCCTCAAAAAACTGAAAATAGAACTACCTTATGACCCAGCAATCCTTCTACTGAGTATATACCCCTAAAACTCAGAAACATTGATACGTAAAGACACATGCAGCCCCATGTTCATTGCAGCATTGTTCATAGTGGCCATGACATGGAAACAACCAAAAAGCCCGTCAATAGATGACTGGATAAAGAAGATGTGGCACATATACACTATGGAATACTACTCAGCCATAAGAAATGATGACATCGGATCATTTATAGCAAAATGGTGGGATCTTGATAACAGTATACGAAGTGAAATAAGTAAATCAGAAAAAAACAGGAACTGCATTATTCCATACGTAGGTGGGACATAAAAGTGAGACTAAGAGACATTGATAAGAGTGTGGTGGTGCCCTGGCCGGTTGGCTCAGCGGTAGAGTGTCGGCCTGGCGTGCGGGGGACCTGGGTTCGATTCCCAGCCAGGGCACATAGGAGAAGCACCCATTTGCTTCTCCACCCCCTCTCCTTCCTCTCTGTCTCTCTCTTCCCCTCCCGCAGCCAAGGCTCCATTGGAGCAAAGATGGCCCGGGCGCTGGGGATGGCTCCTTGGCCTCTGCCCCAGGTGCTAGAGTGGCTCTGGTCACGGCAGACCAACGCCCCAGAGGGGCAGAGCATTGCCTCCTGGTGGGCAGAACGTTGCCCCTGGTGGGCGTGCCAGGTGGATCCCAGTCAGGCACATGCGGGAGTCTGTCTGACTGTCTCTCCCCGTTTCCAGCTTCAGAAAAACACAAAAAAAAAAAAAAAAAGAAAAAAGAGTTTGGTGGTTACCGTGGGAGGGGGGAGAGGGAGAGGGAACGGGGAGGGGGAGGGGCACAAAGAAAACTAGATAGAAGGTGACAGAGGACAATCTGACTTTGGGTGAAGGGTATGCAACATAATTGAATGACAAGATAACCTGGACATGTTATCTTTGAATATATGTGTCCTGATTTATTGATGTTACCCCATTAATAGAATAAAATTATTAAAAAAATAATCAAGGACAAATCAGAAGAGATTTGAACTTATGTAACCTAAGGTAGAATAAAGAAAAAAATCAATGCAATGATAAGCTACACAATGTCATCAGATAGAGAAATATCAGCCTGGGTTCTAAAGTAATAGCTAATTAAAGCAATAGACTAAGAAAAAAAGAATTATGAGTATGAACAAATCTCACCAAACTGTGGAGAAACATATCACCAGACTGGGAAACCTCAACCTGGGATCCAAAGCCAGCGACTTGGTATGCATATTCACAAGAAAAAATTCTCTAGAGATTCAGGAACAGGGTGAGACCCTACCTATTTTGTGAGAAAATTTTGTCTGGAGGCTATTACATGAGGGCCCTTCATGCATAACCTCTAGGAACAAAGAAAGACCACCACATTCCAGAATAATTAACTAGACAAGCAGTTGAATCATGAAAACATCCTCTCTGGCTTCAGGGGAAACTGCAGCAGGCCATCTTATTCTACCCTGAGTAAATGATTGAGTCATTCTTGTAACCATTTTTTTGTGACCCTTATTGTTCATGTTCTATTTTGTATTTATATATATATACTGATTCTTCACAATATATACCACAACTTCTTTTTCAAATCTTGTATTGAAAGACACTTTGGTTTTTTCCATGTATTGGCCTCTGTAAACAATGGGGGTGCATGTGTCTTTTTAAGGAAATGCAATACTTTCTTTCATAATGGTCTTACCAGTTTACATTTCCACCAGCAGTGAATGAGGGTTGCTTTTTCTCCACAGCCTCGCCAACACTTATTACCTGTCTTGTTAATAATAGCCAGTCTAACAGGTGTGAGGTGGTATCTCACTGTAGTTTTGATTTGTAGTTCTCTAATAGCTAGTGAAGATGAGCATCTTTTCATGTATCTAATTGCCATTTGTATGTCTTTATCACAGAAGTGTCTGTTAAGGTACTCTTTTCATTTTTTAATTGTATTGCTTGCTTGTTTGTTGCTGAGCTTTTTCTACATTTTGGATATTCTATCTTTTGATCTCTGCTTATTGTGCTATTGTTTGTCAATATCATCTCCCATTTGGTTGGTTACTTTTTTGTTTTATTGTCATTTTCTTTTGCTGTGCAGAAGCTTTTTAGTTTGACATTTATTTCTTATTGCCTTTACTTCCCATGCCTTTGGGATCAAATTCATAAATTGTTCTCTACAGCCAAGGTCCATAATTTTAGTACCTATGTTTTCTTCCAGGTAATTTATTGTTTCAGATCTTATTATTTAGGTCTTTGATCTATTATGAATTAAGTTTTGTGTAGGGAGACAAACTGTAGTTAAGTTTTGTTCTTTTGCATATGGCTTTCCAATTTTCCCAGCACCATTTATTAAAGAGGCTTTCTTTTCTCCATTGTGTATTTTTGCCTACTTTATCAAAGATTATTTGTCCATATATGTGTGGTTTTATTTCTGGGCACTCAATTCTTTACCATAGGTTTGTAGGTCTATTTTTTTTCAACACCATGCTGTTTTGATTATTGTGGCTCTGTAGTAATATTTGAAGTCAGATAGTGTGATACCTCCAACTTTAGTGGGTTTTTTTCTCAGGATTGCTTTGGCTATTCAGGACTATTTATGGTTCCACACAAACCTGGAAATTATTTTGTTCTATCTTTAAAAAAAATGACATTGGGATTTTAATGGAGATTGCATTAAATTTGTGTATTGCTTTGGTTCATATGGCCATTTTAACTATGTTGATTATTCCAATTCATGAACATAAAATATTTTAAACTTTGTTATGCCTTTTACATTTTCTTTCAATAATGCTTTGTAGTTTTCTCTATATAAGTATATAACATCCTTTGTTAAGCTTATTCCTGGATATTTTATTTTGTTGTTGTTCTTGTAATTGTAAAGAATTTTTTTTAGTTCATTTTCTGAAGTTTTATTGTTGACACATAGGAAAGCAATAAACTTTTGTATATTGATTTTGCATCCTGAGACTTTACTGTATTGGTTTATTGTTTCTAATAGTTTTTTGGTGGAGTCTTTGGGATTTTCTATATACAAGACTGTGTCATCTTCAAAAAGTAATAACTTTACTTCTTATTTCTTAATTTGGATGAATTTTATTTCTTTCTTTTGCCTGATTGCTCTAGCTAAAACTTCCAGATTATATTAAATAAGAGCTGAGTGAGTGGGCAGCCTTGTCTTATGTTGATTTTAGAAGAAAAGCCTTCATTTTTTTTACTGTTTAGTATGATATTAGCTGATGTTTTATTATATATGGTTTTTATTATGATGAGAAACTTCCTATACCCATTTTACTGAGTATTTTAAACATAAAGAGACATTGTATCTTATCAAATGCAGTATATGCATTTACTGATAGGATCTTAGGACTTTTTAAAAATTTTGTTGATTACACTCATCTATTTATATATATTGAAGCACTCTTGTGCTCTTGGAATTAATCCCACTTAATCATGAAGTATTTTTAAAATATATTGTTGTATTCAATATGCTAGTATTTTGTTTAGAATTTTTGTGTCTGTATTTATTTGAGATATTGGTCTGTAGTTCTGTGTGTTGTTTTTTTTAAGCATTGTCCTCCCAGGTTTTAGTGCAGGGTTTTGTTGGCCTTATATAATGTGTCAGAGTATTTCTTCTCCTTCTTCTTCTTCTTCTTCTTCTTCTTCTTCTTCTTCTTCTTCTTCTTCTTCTTCTTCTTCTTCTTCTTCTTCTTCTTCTCCTTCCTCCTCCTCCTCCACCTCCTCCTCATCCTCCTCCTCCTCCTCTTCTTCTTCTTCTTCTTCTTCTTCTTCTTCTTCTTCTTCTTCCATTTTTAAAAAGACTTTGAAAATGATCATTACCAAATCTTCTTCGAATGTCTGATAGAATTCAGTAGTGTAGATATCTGGTCCTGTACTTTTATTTGGGGGAAGTTTTAGATAGTTTTTTTCTATTTCTACCCTACTTATGAGTCTATTTAGGTTTTTCATTTCTTTGTAATTCAGTCTAAGAAGATTGTATAGTCCAGGAAACTTATCCGTTTCTTCTAGATTGTTTAATTTCTTAGCATAAAATCTTTCATAGTATTTATTCTACTATGATTTTTTGTATATTTATGATGTCTGTGGTAATTTCTCCTGCTTCATTTTGTATTTTGTTTATATGAGTCTTTTCTCTTTTTTCCTTAATGGCTCTAGCCAGGGGTTTGTCAATTTTATTGATCTTTTTTTTAAAAAAACAACTTTTTTGGCCCTGGCCGGTTGGCTCAGTGGTAGAGCGTCAGCCTGGCATGCAGGAGTCCTGGGTTTGATTCCCGGCCAGGGCACGCAAGAGAAGCACCCATCTGCTTCTCCACCCCCCCACCTTCCTCTCTGTCTCTCTCTTCCCCTCCTGCAGCCGAGGCTCCATTGGAGCAAAAAGATGGCCTGGGCGCTGGGGATGGCTCCTTGGCTTCTGCCCAAGGCACTAGAGTGGCTCTGGTTGCAACAGAGCTACACCCCAGATGGGCAGAGCATCGCCCCCTGGTGGGCATGCCGGGTGGATCCAGGTCGGGCGCATGTGGGAGTCTGTCTGACTGCCTCCCCGTTTCCAGCTTCAGAAAAATACAAAAAAAATAAATAAAAAAAAAAAAAATAACTTTTTGTTGTATTAATTTTTCTATAGTATTTTTTGTTCTCTTATTTATTTCTGCTCCAATTTTTACTATTTCTTTCTTCTGCTGATTTTGGGTTGCCTTTGTTCTTCTTTTCTAGTTCCTTAAAATGTAATGTTAGATTTGTTTACTTGGGATCTCTCTTGTTTATTGATATAAGCCTGTAATGATATGAACTGTCCTGTTATTACTGCTTTTACTGCATCTCAGAAATTTTGATATGTTGTGTTATCATTCTCATTTGTATATATTTTTTTATCTCTGCTTCTATTTCTTCTTTGACCCATTCATTTTTTAGAAGTATATAGTTTAACTTCCACATTTTTGTAGGTTTCTTTTCTGTCGTTTTGCAATTGAATTCTAATTTCAAAGCCTTATGGTCAAAAAATATGCTTGGTATAATTTCAATTTTAAATTGGTTGAGATTAGTTTTGTGGCCCAACATATGGCCTATCCTTAAGAATGTTTTATGCATGCTGGAAAAAACGTATAATTTCATGTTCTGTGATGCAATGTCCTGTAGATGTCTATTATGTCCATTTGGGCTAGTGTGTCATTTAAGGCCTATATTTTTTTTTTATTGATTTTCTGTTTGGATGATCTATCTAAAGTCATCAATGGTGTATTGAAATCTCTAAGTATTATTGTGTTTTTGTCTGTTTCTACTTTTAGATCAGTTAATAGATATCTTATATATTCTGGTGCTCCCTGGCTCAGTCATATATATGAAAAAATGTTAAGCCTTCTTAATACAATGTTCCCCTTTATCATTATGAAATGTCCATCTTTGTCTCTGGTTACCTTTGTTGTCTTGAAGTCAGCATTGTTAGATATGAGTATGGCAACACCTGCATTTTTGAGGGTATTATTTGCTTGGAGCTTCATTTTCCAACCTTTCACTTTGAGTCTATTTTTGTCTTGGCAGCTTAAATGTGCCTCTTGAAGGCAGCATATGGTTGGGTTTGGCTTTTTAATCCAATCTGCTACTCTGTGCCTTTTTATTGGTGTCTTCAGTTTATTTACATTCAGAGTAATTATTGATGCTTGAGAATTTGCTATAACCATTTTATGGTTGTTGTTGTTTTTTCAGGTAGCTCTGTGTCTCATTGGTTCTTCTCCTTTGTATTTCAGTTAGTTGTTTTTGTTTGGAGATATTTCACACTTATTTTTCCTCTTTTCTCTTTTTTTTAAGTATGTGTGTCAATCGTGGCTGTTTCATGGGTGGTTATCATTAGGTTATTAAGAGAAAAAAATTCATATGTACAACATCCTCCTTTGTCACTTCAAATCTTTATCATCTCTCTTATTTTATTTTTGTCATAGGTTATCTTTGCTTTTATTGTAACTTTGTTGAAGCTTTTAATTGTAGTTTTGATATGTTTTGTTCTTTGTATATGATCGAATAACCCCCTTGAATATTTCCTGCATTGGGATTTTCTGATGTTAAATTTCTTCAGCTTCTGTTTTTCTGAAAAATTCTTTTTCTCCTTTATATTTGAAGGATAATTTTGATGGATATCGTATTTTTGGCTGGTAATTTCTTTTCTTTCTTTGAATGTTTGGTTCCCCTCTCTTCTGTCTTGTATAGTTTCTGCTGAGAAGTCTAGTAATAACCTAATGGACCTTCCCTTACATGTTACATTCTTCTTTTTCCCGACAGCCTGGAGGTTTCTTTATTTGGCATGGATTTTTGACAATTACATTATGATATGCCTTAGAGAAGATCTGTTTGTCTTGAAGTAAGTTGGCATTCTGATTTGAAGCTCTAACTCTTTCTGTAGGTTTCAGAATTTCTCATCAATTATTTATTTGAATAGACTCTACATTCCCTTCTCCCTGTCTTCTTCTTCTGATATACCTATTATTTTTATATTGCTTCTTTTGTTAGAATTAGACAACTTTGTACAGCTTTCTCATTTTTGTTTTAAATTTGTGCATCTTTCTCTTCTTTCTGAAGCATCTCTAGTGGCCTGTCTTTGATGTCAATGATTCTCTTCTCTATCTAGCCTGTTCCATTAGCTGAACTTGCTACCTCATTTTTCAATTCATGTATTGAGTTCTTCATCTCTGTTTTGTTCTTTTTTAAAAATTCAATCTCCTTGTTGAAGTAATCATTTTATTCATTAATTTGTTTCTTCAGCTCATTAAATAGCTGATCAGAGTTTTCTCATATCTCATTATTTTCAGAACTTCAATTTTGAATTCTCTATCATTTACTTCCAAGATTTCCATGGAATTGAGATTGCTTTCTGGAGATTTCCACTTACTTTCTAAACTACATCTCTTTCTTATGTAGCCATAGTATTTGATTTCTCCTTCTTTGATGGCATTTGAGAGTGGTATTATTAAGAATTTTAACAAAAAACAACTAAAAATAATTAAAATAAAAATCCAATTAAACTATAAAAATTAAAAAGAAAATGACAAGCAAAATAGAAAAATAAGAAAGAACAAAGAGAAAGAACCAAAACTATCAAAAATAACAAAACACCTACACAAAAAAAAAGTAAAAATATAAAAATTAAAGAAAATGAAATAAAAAATTGTTTTGAGTTTTTTTTCTGTTTTATTCCAGTAGGTGGTGGTGTATTACATGTTGTATCTCTGTGAAGTTCCTAGATTGACCTTTGCTGAGATGGTGCTGCTGTAGTGATATAGGCAGGGCTGCAGTTGCTTGGTGGGTGGGACATGCTGTGAGGGCTTTATAGATTTAGCAATGGAAATCTTAGGCCTCTGTGTACTCCTTCTCTGTCTCAACAAACCAGGAGACTAGACACAGAGCAACTCTATTCTTCAGGGAAGAGACTGCTTTGGAGAGTTAGCTGTGGGGTTTGTTTCTGCCACTCTCCATTCCCTATGAGGTGAGGGAGAAAGTATCTGGGAGGCCAGAGGGCCACACTTTGGTTTTCTGTCTCTGCGCTGAGTCCAAGCTGTGGGAAATCCTCAGGAATACTTGTTCTTAACCCTTGTTGGCCACCGCTTTTGTTTGGTATTGTCACCTATGCCCCTTAATGTCACTGCACCTCATGGCAAAAGGAGGCCCAGTCCCTCCAGGCTTTTCCAGGCTTTTCCCCTCTTCAGAGCCCTTGCAGACAGGAACCCACACAGTCTGAGCTTTCTCTCTAGAGTCCCAGCTGACAAAAACCCAGACAGTCCAGGCCTTTCTCGTCTTAAGAGCTCATTGTGAGTATGTCTTATCTTCCATCCCCCTTCCCTACTTTTCCCACCTTTAGTCCATTTAGTACATGGATCTTTCAGGCATGCCTGCAGCCCAGCTTAGGTTGTTTTGCTGTATTCCAGATGTTTAACATGTTGAAATTTCAAGGGAAGGGTTCAGAGATATCTCTCACACGGCCATTACTCTGATGTCATCTCTCTATTTGTATTAGCCTTTGCCATTTTAATTATGGTGTGTTTTGGTGTGGGCCTCAACAGGTTCATCTTGTTTGGGACTCTTTGTGCTTCCTGGACTTGAGTGCTTTTTTTCTTCACCAGGTTAAGGAAGTTGTCAGTCATTATTTCTTGAAATAAATTCTCAATTCCTTACTATTTCTCTCTTTTTTCTGGCACCCTTATGATTTGTATATTGTTACGCTTGATGTGATCCCAGAAGTCATTTAAACTATCCTTATTTTTTAAACTATTTTTTTCTTTTTTGTGCTCTGATTGGGTTTGTCTGCTACCTTGCCTTTTGAATTAGTTTGATCCTCTACTTCATCTGTTATTCATTTCTGCCAGTGTTGTTGTTGTTGTTTTTTTATTTCAGATATTGTAGTCTTAATTCCTGATTGGTTATTTTTTATGGTTTCTATGTTCATTTTTATGTTTACTATCATTTTAAGTTCTAAGTTCCTCATTTCTATCCTTAAGTTCCTTGAACATTCTTATATATATTAGTTTGAAATCTGTATCTAGTAGATTGCTTTTTTCTATTTTATTTATTCTATTTCATGGGAATTTTTTCAGTGTTTTTATTTGGTGTTTGTTTCATTGTTACCCTATTTTGTCTCCCTTTCTGTATTTATTTCTATGTATTAGGTAGATCTTTTATGTCTTCAAGTCTTTATATGGAGCCCTTATATAATAGTGGTCCTGTCAAGCTCTGTAAAGCTATTTCCTTAATCACTTGAGCTAAAGAGCTTCTAGAATATCTCTTGTATGGGTTATATCATTCATCCTATTATAGTGGGTGTTGATTGCTGTTGACTCATTTGTAGGTTGGGTTTACCCTCAGATTTTCTGAATGTAAGGATAAACTGACCATATTGTACTAGATGCTTTGTGGCTGCTGACCTCATAAAGCTGAATTTGCCCCAGCAGGATCCGATGCTTGCCAAAATCTCCTTTTGTGTATGCCACTTGTGGAGCTAATTTGGTTGTGCTCTGATGTGGTTTGAAGCCAGTCACCTGATATATTGGTTCTGTAGCCTCTTTGGAGGGATTCTGGTGTATATCAATGTCAGAAACTAATTGTGACCTGTTATGAGTTACAAAGCCATCCACATTTGGTGGCTGCCTCTACTGGGCCTGGGAGCATATGTAGATGCCCAGCTGCATTCAAGTTTGACTGCCACCAGTACCTAGCCTGGAATATCTCAGCACAAGGCCTAAGGATTTCTGTGAACTACCTTTGCCTATGGGCTGCTGTGGATGGAGCACAGAGCCATTCCTAGCAGCTGCAGCTGATGCAATACTATGAGAATACTCCAGCTCCCAGAAGCCTCCTAGGCAGGAAGGAAGCTTGCCCACTATAAGGAAGTGACTTAGCGCCAACCACGCAGCTCCCTGATCTTTTCAGCCATTGGCTATGAAGGACATGCTGTAACATCCTATTGGTTGAACCATGTATATAAGCTAGCCTACTTCCTGAATGAAGTGGATCTGCATCACTGAACCTGGTTCCCAGAGTTGGGTATTTGCGTCTCCATCATCCTCACCCCTGGCAAGACTTGTCATAATTGGTGCCCAACATCGGGCAGGGACCTAACCAGCATCCAAGGGATGGGTGAGTGACCCTCTGCAATGGGAAACATTCTCCCCCACTCTCTAGCCCTGCAGGCTCGAGCCCTGGACACCCTATTGCAGAGTAGGTGAGTTGAAGTTTGTGAAAAGGATCTCTGTACTTACTGGGAGATTCTCTCTGGTTTCAATCCCTGGATTGAGGACACGCCTCTTTGGGACCCGGATACTTGGACCTGAGCTTTCTGGCATGTACTTTCGGCTGAAGTACATGAAGGAAAAACCTTCCCTCTCAGCTTCATTCCTGCCCTGCTAGCGATACATGCCTGCCTGACCAGTGCTCCTCCTGGGGACCCTCCGCTGGTGCCAAAGATATTACAGGCTGCCTCTCTCTCTCTGAGGAGCCCCTGCCTCCCTATGTGCCTCCTTCCACTGAAGAGGAAAGTAGTTTAGCCTCCGAGTTTGACAAAAATTGAGGCTGAGCGCGCAGAAACAAAACCAACCGAATTGCTAACTGCGCCATCAGCTCTGCAGCTGGAAAAAGTGGAAGTTGCTACTTCTGCATTCCCTGCTGGGGCTCAATGCCCCACCCAGCCTCTCAGACACCATTTTCTCCAACATGTGTTCCTGCTGCAGACCTATAGGCCAGCCTATACATCCCCATGTGTCTTTTTTCTTTCTGTCTTGTTTATTTTTCTATATTTCTCGCTCTCTCTCTCCCCCGCCCCTCTCTCTGAAATGATGCTGGAAGGACCCAGCCATGGCACAGTGGTGGGGGATCACACCCTCTTCTAATGCAAGGGAGAGGTTATGCTTATGTTTTTCAGCCAATTTGGATCCCAGGAACCTCCCAACCTGCTTGACAGGGTTTCTTGGGGACCCACTAAATGGTTCAGTCTTCACCCGGCCAAAGCCATGGCCCTGGCCTTCTCCACATCGACTATGCCTGAGGAGAGGAGGTCCTTAGCGCTCCAGAAGAAGACCTTATAGCCAGCATGAGTGCCCCATCACCTGGGGAGATGTGGAGGCTTTGGCAGGAGGGCCCAGAGAATTGCCTCTGATGGGCCCCCAGGCCCTGATGCTCTGTTCTTGCTTATGTGTGCTATAGTAACTGCTGACTCCCAGACGCAGGTGGCGGCAGCCCGGGGCTCGAGCCTGGCAGCATGAGCTGATCTTTTCAGTTCATCTTTGGAAGATGTGGAGAATTGGGCCGGAGTTGCGATTCGCAGTCTCCAGAAGGTAAACGGCGGCAGCTGCGGCAGGAAGATGAATGGAAGCCAGGCTTATATCGCAGAGTGGCCACTGGAACAGCAGGGAGTGCCTAAGCTGCTGGTGGGTTTGCTGACATTTTGGGACATGGGAGTGAATGCCATCATGCTCTCCAGAGCAGAGATGGAAATGCTGACTGCCATTGCCACGTTCTCCTCCTTGGGACAGTGTAAGACCTGCCAGGATGGCAGGAATGAGGGGGGTGGCTGATGCCTTATGTGCATGGACTGAGTTCCTGAACTATGACCTGAGTGAGCACTGGCTCCTGTGTTGGTTGGACTTATGGATTTTGGACAATGTGAAATACCCTGATGGGGGTGGGGGTGGCTTTGCTAGAGGCCCTTCTCCTACCCCGGGAAGCTTTTCCCATGGCTAGAAAGAAGGCTGAGGGTATTTTGTGCTTTTGGCAAAGTACTCAGAGACTGGTGAAATGTACCTTTGTAATTGTTGAAATTGTATGTTTTGCCATGTTGTTGTAATTTGTGTAATGTGCCTTGCAACCATATGTAGTACACAGCCCATGGCAAGCCATCCGTTCCATGTTTAAATACTGGGACCTTTGTGAGAAGGGGGCGTGCATGGACCTACATCCATTTTTCCAATCAAAATGGAACTGTGTTTAATGGCACCTAGAAAGTCTCTGTAACATAATGGGAGGGAAATGACATCCCGACCCCTAGGAGGAATCCCCTGTTTAAGACCCCCGTTCTATTTCCTAACTAGTCAAACATTACAGAAGCTTGCCTCATTGTTTAATTCAGCTATCTATTAGCATATAGTATAATAGGTATTATAGTTGTTTTATTTTTACTAGGGTTCTGTTGCATAATGCGTAGCATTCAGAAGCTACAATAGCAAGCTGTTATTCATCAAGTCCAATTGGCCTTAATTAAAAGATAAGGGGTGATGTGGGTGGATCACAGAGCGCATTCTTAGCAGCTGTGGCTGATGCAATGCTGTGAGAATACTTCAGTTCCCAGAAGCCTCCTGCGCATACCCAGGAAGAAAGCTCGCCTGCTATAAGGAAGTGACTTAGTGCCAACCACGCAGCTCCTGATCTTTTTAGCTATTGGCTATGAACGACACGCTGTAACATCCTATTGGCTGAACCCATGTATATAAGCTAGCCTACTTCCTGAATGAAGTGGATCTGCATCACTGAACCTGGTCTCCAGAGTTGAGTCTTTGCATCTCCGTTATCCTTATCCCTGGAAAGACTTGTCCACAGGCTGCATATTAAACTCAACCACTGAAAGAACCTCCTCTGTACAGTATGTGAGTTGCATCAGGCAGATTCTCAGAGCATCACCAGGTCCTCAGAGAGTTACCAGGTGTCTATTAGGTTGATAGAGATTCAAACTTGGCATAATACTGAGTTTGATACCACTCAGAAAAAGTCTTGGGTACACCAAAGCTAGCTGCCACCTGCCTGAGGCCTGTGGACCTTGGTGATATGATTAGGTCTTAGGAAGTAGTCAGGGTGAGGCCAGTAGAGTTCATCAGGCTAAAACAGATTAAAATTTTGCTACATGGAAGGAAAGCTCTGCACTGGAAAAGCACTGGTCAGGGTGCATGGGGGAAAATGGCCCTTATCCAAAAGCAACACAACTCAGTCAATCCCTCTGCATCTCTGATACCACTGCAGTTTTCCCAAATTTTCCTGAAGAAAGACTGCAATGTGTACACAGATTGGCTACAGATCCCTTTGAAAGTCAAGTGAGACGGAACCTCAGGGAGCCAGGAGATGGTAGTACATCTCCACAGGCCAACACTGTGAGGGGTTGGCACTGGTCAGGCATGCAGGGGGAAGAAGCCCTTGTCCTAAAGCCACCCCATTTATTCTCTTTTGTCCATATCTGACCAACCTCGAGTCTGTTCTGATGTCCTCAAAAGGCTTTCAAGAAATGGCTATAATGTGGGCCCATGCTGGCAGAAGTTATATAATTCTATTGCAAGGAATGAACTTGGTAGAGAGATGGGAAGGTGATGCTATATGTAGGGGAGTACTCAACCCAGGATATATGGCATCTGTGAGAGATGTAGGAGAGGCTCTAAGCACAAGACCATTGCTAGCTGTCCTTCCAGTGCTCTCACCAAGCCACAAAATTTATTTTCTCCCTGTATGATTCCAGTCTGCTTTGAGTTTCCAACCCTTTGCTGGATCCCAGGTTGAGTGCCTGTGAATAAAATTTTGTCAACTGGCTCTTTAAGAGAGTGCCTGATTTTATAGTATAGTCTCATTGATGGAATCCCTGCTGATTTTTTTAATATTTGTATTTATTTATTCATTTTTTATTAGAAAGAGAGAGAAGAGAGAAAGAAGAAAGAGATAGAGAGAACAGGGGGAGAAGCAGGAGGCATCAACTTCCATATGTGCCTTGACCAGGCAAGCCCAGGGTTTCGAACTGGTGACCTCAGCATTCCAGGTCGACACTTTATCCACTGTGCCACCACAGGTCAGGACCTGCTGATTTTTACAGCCAGATATTATGTGTGCTCCTCTTCCTGGCACTAGTGCTCTAGCTTAGGGAACCCTGAATGAGGTTAATACCCATTGCTTCTCAGAGGAGACCTTTGCAGCTGAGATATTCCTTAAGAATCTCAAATGCCACATATGAGCTTATAGTGTTCCCTTCTCATGTCTCTGTCCTTCTTACCAGTCTCAGTGTGGTTTCTTCTCTATATCCTTGATTATAAGATGTCTGTTCAGCTAGTCTTTAATTGGTTACTCAGATTTATTGTTTCATGATTTAATTGTAATTCCAATTTAGTCCTGGGAGGAAATGAGTGTAACTTCCACTTACTCTGCTGCCATCTTAGATCCCTGGACAAAATTCCTTTTAACTAAGAAAATATTATTCTTCATCCTGGATTTTATCCAAAACAAACAAACAAAAACTGTTAACAAAAATGTCTTCTGAGAAAATGGGGTTTTACTAAGAGAAAACAGAATCAAACAAAACAGTATTTTCCTCAAACTGCTCATGTTCCTTAAAACAGTTGTTTTCAACTGCTGGTCTATAGACCAGTGTGGATCAGCCAGAAATTCCATGACTGTCCACCAAAGAATTAACCACCCTGATGTTGTGTGAAGATTATAGATCCAACGCCTCTCTCTTCAATGCTTCAGTCATTCAGCTTGGATAATGCAGAGTTAAGTACTTGAGTGAAAGCATCTGCTTTAATAGTAAGTCACTGTAAACTTTAGGTACTTTCATAATTCTGAAAGTTAGAAGTGTATTAATATCTTTTGTCAGAGAATTCAGCTCAAAATAATTAGGAAAAAAAAGGGGAGAATAACTTCTTGGTTTCAATATTTTAGTCTTGAAGTATACATGAAAAATTAATCATTGGGACACATGAGCACAATGGTTATGATGTACAGACATTTAGATATATAGCATCTATATGCATATATATTCTTTTTATACATTTCTTGGCGACATTCTAAACACTAACAGAAAAGAAATTAATTTGTTTTGATATGGCAAAAAAGCAAATTAGAAGAGCTAAATTCTTATAGCATGCTGAAAATTAAATCTACATTAATTATAAATATTAATGGGCCAACAACAGGATTTGTTTAATCATTTCCAAACAACTGTGTGACTCTAAGACTACCTTTCTTTTAGACTTTTTAGAAGTATTTACTTTTTGGAGTTGGAATGTTAAACTTACAGGATATTTTTGAGTAGTCAGAATTTATTGCATTGATATTTTAAAAATTTCTTGATATAGAAGGGGCTAAACAGGCCCCATGAAATACATCACTTTCTGGCTGTATTTATTTCTTGGACATAAGGTGATTTTAATTTGAAAAAGTATAGTTATTTTAAATTTGCTTTCAGTTAAATTTAGACAGGGGAGTCTGGGAAACACTTCAAAACTGAAACATGGGAAGCATTGGAAGACCTCTGTTTAGCAAGGGCAGGGGACTATTCCCAATCTGTAGACTTGGGGAAAAGGGTGAGTGACCTGAAGGACATTCCACATTGACTAGGAGGCAGTGTTCTTTTGGAAATTGAAAAACTTGGACAGATGTAATCATACTCAGAGTTTATACCTGAGCTGTCCAATACAGTAAGTAGCCAATAACTATATATGGCCACTGAGTATCTAAACTAGCTACTCAGAATTTAGATGTGCTGTCATTATAAGGTACATAACTGATTTTGAAAACATAAAAAGAAAGAAAAGAATGCAAAAATTTAATTTATAATATTTTATATTGATTATATGTTATATGATTGTGTTCTGGATATATTGGGTTAAATACAATGCCTTATTAAACTTATTTTTACTTTTTTATTTTTGTGTGGCTGCTACACAATTTGAAATTATACATGTGACTTACATTGTATTTGTATTAGACAGCATTGGTGTGTATAATCCATATCCTATGCTAGTCACTTCACATGTATTCTCCCTTTAAATCTTTCTAGCAACTTGATGAGGATTTTATGACTATTTTTTATTTATTGACAGGATCCAAGTCTCAGAGATGTTAAGGAACTTGCTTAAAGCACACAATTACAAAGTAGGAAAAATGTATACAGAACAGACTGGTCTCATTCCACAAACATTCTTCTCTCCAGAGGTCTTGCTTCTTCCATGTCCTATTAATCTTTCTGAGTTGTAACGGGAATAAAAGTTTTTACTTTTGATGCATATGATGTCATCTTTGCCTAATCCAGTGTCTCTTGATGGAGATGTTATTGTTATTAGGATAGGGAAAATTCTAATTTAAATGAGACTGTCCCAGGATCTTCACAGTCCCTGGCCAAAATCTGCTAAATGCCAATAGCTATTCATGAACTCATGTGACTGTGATTACCAAAAAAACTCCCCTTCTAGTTCTGAACAACCACCAGGATAATGACACTGGACTGTATTTGGAAACATTAGTCTTGACTAGAGGGTCTGCAAACTATGGCCTGAGAGTCATATTTTTATAAATCAAGTTTTCTTGAAATATAACCATATCCATTCATTTACATATTGTTTGAAGTTGTTTATTTCACTACAAAGACATAATTGAGTAGTTAAGACCAAGACTATAGGAGGTGCAAAGTTAAAAATATTTGCTGTCTGGCCCTTGGCTAGGTAGCTCAGTTGGTTAGAGTGTTGTCCCAATAAGCCAAAGTTTCAGGTTCAGTCCCCTGTCAGGGAACATATAAGAATCAACTAATGAATGCATAAAAATAAGTAGAACAACAAATCGATGTTTCTCTTTCTAAATTCGATCATTAAAAATAATTATTTACTGTCTGACTTCTTACAGAAAAAGACTTTAGGCCGCACTAGATTCATTTTTATGTTATTCTGCCATTTATTTATTTATTTATTGTTTATTTTTGGTTGAATTTATTGGGGTAACATTGGTTAATAACATTATAGTTGTTCAGGTGCAGAATTCTACAATACATCATCTGTATATTGCATTGCATGTTCACCATTCTAAGTCTCCTTCTATCATCACCTATTACCCTTCTACTCATCTCTACTTCTCTTGACCTCATTTCTTCTCTGCAATTCCCACACTGTTGTTTGTCTATGAGTTTTTTTCATTGCTTAATTCCTTCACCTTTTTCACTCAGCCCTCAACCATGGTGCCCTCAGATAGCTGTCCATCTTTTTTTTATATCTATGAGCCTGTTTCTGTTTTGTTTGTTAATTTTTTATGTTTATTAGATTCTGCCTATTAATTAACATTCTTTCTTTAAGACTTGCATTTTGAGTCTTTTTTCTTTTTGATTCTGATTCCTTGCATTTTATATTTCTTACATGCACTATTCCCATTTCTCCATATAGATAAACTTCTAAAATTTTGTTTGCTACTTCTAGCTTTTTCTGTAGTGATATTTTGATCAAAAAGCCTGAATTCCTTCCTAAACACTGCCACTTACTAGATGTATGTTCTTGAGCAAATCTCTCCTTACCCTCTCTGAGGCTATCTTTGCCTGTCTGATATGAAGGGCTAATCATTCTTATCTCTCAAGAATTTTGGTGACTATGAAAGGAACTAAACTAATAACTGGCCACAAAGAGGCTTCCCTTCTTTCCCTAAAGAGGATCCCAAACCAAAATTGTTTGATTCTCATTTTGTACTTATGGATGAACACACCTCCAGACTTTTTAAAGATGTATTTCTCTCATTATTTGTAGTGTTACTTCTAGTATTTCTATAGTTTTCAAGACTGTCATGATGAGAGTATTTTTCTCATTAGCATTTCTTTTTACAATTCGGTCGGTCAGTGACCACCGCTAATACCAGTGATCTAATGAGAAGTGTCACTAAAATAGACTGCTAAGGCAAAGAAAAGGGCATTGAATTCAATTTGTAGTTGACCAGATGCTTAGAAATCAAAGAAATGCCATGTTGTCTTATTGCTTAAAGCAAGTAAATAACCTTGCAAACAAGTTCAGAATTCATTGAAGTTGAAATAATTATAGATGATGATATGCCAGCCGCCAGAGAAATGCAATAGTCAAGTTGTGTGGTAACAAATACATTGATTAACATATGGTAGGACAGCACAGGATGTAGCTGAGAAACACAGAATTATGAAGGTGAAAAAAATACCGGCTTTAATAACAGTTTTTAGTTATAGCTCAGTTCTCTATTTCTGAGATCAGGCAGATTCCATTTTTTTTTAAAATCTGTCTCAGTGAGAGAGGATATTAGCCTGAAAGTCCAGCATGCTCCATGACTAGCAAAGCCACTGATTTAAAAAAACAAGTATATTTTAACATTTACAGAGATATCCTTTGATTTTTTTCAGTCAACTGATTAGTGGACCATTCCCAGTTTTTACAGTTTGAACAAGGTTTACAAAGGTCAAATGAGGACCTCTGCACTGCTCAAAGAATGAAGTGATTTATTAAAGCTGAAAGGCCTTTAGCTGGAGATCTTTAGAGAAACCAGTTCACCTAAAATGAACATGCTGCTTACAAAAAGACTGGCATGTGACCCATTTGTAGCCCAGAACTGAAAAGGAATCCTGAAACAACACATATGGCTTTGGAGTTGTCAAAGCACTTTTCTCCCATTAACTCATATGTGAAATGACCAGGTCAATTAACTTATTGAGAGAAAACAAGATTGCTCTTTGCAGAAATGAATCTCCCACCCTCCCAATTTTTCCACAGAATTTAGGACATGACTCAGTTTCTTAACACACTAGAAAAAATTTCTTCAAAGAATGGAGTGATGTGTGAAATTAAGAAACAGAAGGAGCATAAGGAAGACAATATGGTAACACACAGTTAAGTTTCCAAGACTTGATAATATATCTCTTGCAAAATATCCCTGTATGCTAAAGTGCATTCTGTTTATTATAGCTCTGTGGCTCAGCTGGCCATGTAATATGTTAGCAAATGGCAGGCTGAACATGTAGAGCAAAGTTGAACTCTCAGGGCTTTTATCAAAAGGAAACTCTGGGTCTTGATGTTAGTTTATATAGGCTGGGGTTGGTGGGGGACATCAGAGAATGACTAAAAACATATTATAGGGAGAAAGGGAAATGAAAAAGGAAGAGAATGAGCCTCTCAGACTTAATCAATAGTTAGCATTCATAGCCCCTCACAGAATCATCTGTATTAGTAAAACATAAATATATCCTCAGAGAATTTCAGCTTAATTAGAAACTTGCATTATCCTAGACAATATGGGCTCACCCTAGACGAGACGTGTCACAGTAATTGAACATTCATTTGGTTTCAGACTCTGCTAGTTGAAGGAAAGAGGCTGTTCAACACACAATGCATTCAGGGAGGAGAATTTCACTTGGCCTCAGCAGTTTCTAAAGAACTCAGCTAACTAGCCACATAATTTTATAGCAAGTGAGTTCTTGCTAGGGAAGTGATTACCAACATTTTTTATTTTGCAAAAAAGGATTTGATGAAATGTGCCCTTATCACTTTCCTCCTGCTATTTTTACCCTCTTTTTATCATTTAGAAAACTGAGCTTCAGTGCCTTGGAGAGATTTTCCAGGATTATATTGTAATTCAACAGCAAAGTTTTATAATATCATACACTCACAATAACAGAAGAATTTAATAATAGCCATTTAATTTATTTACAGAATGAATTATACCTACAAGGCTTTTTTTTCCTTCCACTTGAAACATACATTTGTTTCTCTATCTCCTTTATTCTGATTCTTTATTCTTTTAAGGTAATAGACTTTTCAGGGATACATATTTCACAATACTCACAAAAAGAAAATTCCATTTAAAAACCCCATAAAAACAAGCAGAGTTTATATATTATAATTCACATTCTCATGTCTATAATTATCCTATGTATTTTTTTTTCTATTCAAATATATTGGTCAGTGTTTATCTTCAGATAAACAAATTCACTGCATTAGAAAAAGTCAGTTTGTTCCTAATTGTCTTCTTATTAGCAAAGATAAATTCTCCATGTTTTAATATTATAAACCATTTTCCAAAATTTCCAAGGGCATCTGAAAACTCATAATCAACATACAAGATCTTAGCATTGTGAGTCATATGCTTATCAATTACTCAGCTGTATCTTTATCTCTGACAAACCATTAATTTTTACAAGTTTAGGAAGCTCCTACAAGTCTAGACTTCCTAAATTGTGCTTTTAAATTTGAACCACAAATAAAATAGTGTTATAAATTTGAATTCTGAAGTTATATATATCCTGTCCCTTAAGTTGTTATTCACTCTTGGTTGAGTAAGGGTTTAACTAAAAGAGGAGTTTAGGGGCAATTTAGAACTATAGCCTCAACATAAAAAATAAAAGTTAAAATTAACTTCATTGACTAGGCTGGACAAGATTATTTCTGAGTTACAGTTCATAAAGAAATAAGAATTACAAGGAGAAAGAATATGAATAACCAGATTTTTATCAGTGTGAAATATCTTAGAATTTCTTTTTGGTGGGGAGATATTGCAGTAGTCTTATGTTTAGGTTTATTTTATTTTTTGTCTCTAATAGTTGTTGATTATTTAAGTGAGAAGAAAGGAGATAGATAGACATGCACATATGCCCAAACCAGGATGCACCCAGCCACCCCCCTGTCTGGGACCAATGTTTGAATGAACTGAGCTATCCTTAGTGCCTGAGGCAACCATTGAGACCAACCAAGGTATCCTCAGTGCCTGGCTGATGTTTGTATTAATTTAGCAACTGGCTGCAAGATAGGAAAATAGAGAGTAGAGATAGAGGGGAAGAGAAGCAGACGGTCACTTCTTATGTGTGCCCTGACCGGGGATCAAATTGAGGACAACTGCACACCGGACCAATGCTCAATCCACTGAGTCAAGCTATCAGGGCTTCTAATAGTTCATAATATAAATAATCTTAAAAACTAGTAATAGACTACTCTTTTTCACATTTTATATGGCCAAACGAAACCAGGAAAGGCTTGGCTGTTGAATCAAAAATATTAGCTATGCCTGACCAAACGGTAGCACAGTGGATAGAGCATCCCACTGGGACACAGAGGACCCAGATTCGAAACCTTGAGGTCGTCAGCTTGAGCATGGGCTCATCTGGTTTGAGCAAGGCTCACCACTTGAGCCCAAGGTTGCTGGCTTGAGCAAGGGGTCACTCGGTCTGCTGTAGGCCCCCACTCAAGGCATGTATGAAAAAGCAATTAATGAACAACTAAGGTGCCGCAACAAAGAATTCATGCCTCTCATCCTTCTTTCTCCCTGTCTGTCTGTCTTCTCTCTGTGTCTCTGTCTCTGTCTCTGTCTCTCTCTCTCTCTCTCTCTCTCTCTCTCTCTCACACACACACACACACACACACACTACTTATATATAAAATTAGCTATATTTAGGTAGTCTCTGCTCCTTTGTGTGTCTTGTTTATGATACTATTATTCAAATAGATTCCCATTATATGTTTATTAACAATTATATATTATGCAAAAGCTCTTTATCAAACTATAGTTATTACTTTATGCAATTATTTTATAAGTAAACATCATGAAAATCTTTATAAATATTAACTAATAAGCAGGAACATATACTTTTTATTATTTATAAAACATAGACTAATAAGGGGTGGGAGGAGATATAAAAAAGTAGGCTAGAGCTGCTTTATTATTTGTTTTCAGCATAATTCAATTTACTCAGGTAATTTATTCATTCAAAAATTATTTCTTGAACCAAGACTTATTTTTTCATCTCCAGAAGTTTATAGGAAAACATTTCTGACTAGGGGATGGGCTGGATTATATTCTCTGTGCATCTGAGTGAAGAGCATGACTGGCTGATAACCATGTCTCACATGTGACGGGTCTACATCTGAATGATTTTTATACTAGAAAAATATATTTGTAATATATGCCCTAATTTTTTTTAAATTGTAAATATGCTTAATGCTTTTCATTTCTCAAAGAAGCAATGAAAATATATTTTTACTGGAACACAGGTTGCCAGTTCAAAACCCTGGGCTTGCCTGTTCAAGGCACATATGAGAGTTGATGCTTCCTGATCCTTCCTTCCTTCTCTTTCTCTTTCTCCTCTCTAAAATGAATAAATAAAATCTTTAAAAAAATTTTAAAAAAAGAAAAAATATTTTTACACAAGAATTCAAAATTGCCCCTTAAGCATGTCTTTATATAGAAACATTTGTATTGAAACATTACATATGCAAAATAGAAATTTGTGGGAAAGATTTTCTTTGCATTTAAAAAGAATTCTTCTTAGGCCCTGGCCTGTTGACTCAGTGGTAGAATGTTGGCCCAGCATGTGGAAGCCCTGGGTTTGATTCCTAGCCAGGGCACACAGAAGAGCCCCTCTGCTTCTCCACCTTTCTCCCTCTTTTTTCTCTCTATCTCTTTCTTTCCTTCCCACAGCCAAAGCTCCATTGGAGCAAGTTGGCTGGGGCACTGAGGATGGCTCCATGGCCTTGGCCTCAGGTGCTAGAATGGCCAGTTGTAACGAAGAAACGCAGAGCATCAACTCCTACTGGGCATACTGGGTGGATCCCTGTAAGGAGCATGCTGGAGTCTGTTGCTCTGTCTCCCTGTTTTTCACGTCAGAAAAATAAAAAATAAATAAATAAATAAAAATAAAAAGAATTCTTCTTCTAAGTACTCAGAATTGGAAGAGCAGAGTCCATAAAGACTTGAAATTGTCATTAAAATATTATAAAGTTTGGTTTAAATGGGGAAAAATGCAATATTAATAAATAGAAATATAAAGTTCCAAATCAGGATATAAAATTATTCGTAGTGATTAATTAACAAGTGAAGTCTCAGATTTCTCAGTCTTTAATTAATTATTTCTTAAGAAAAGAAAAGAAAAAAATCCCTGGCCTGCTGGCTCAGTGGTAGAGCGTTGGCCTGCCGTATGGAAGTCCTGTGTTCGATTCTTGGCCAGGGCACACAGGAGAAGTGCCCATCTGCTTCTCAACCTTCCCCCTCTCCTTTCTCTCTATCTCTCCCTTTCCCTCCCACAGCCAAGGCTCCATGGGAGCAAAGTTTGCCCAAGCTCTGAGGATGGCTCCATGGCCTCTGCCTCCAGTGCTAGAATGGCTCTAGTTGCAGTGGAGCAACAGCCCAGAAGGGCAGAGCATTGCCCCTTAGTGGGCATCCTGGGTGGGTCCTGGTCCAGCAGCACATGGGGGAGTCTGTCTATCTGTTTCCCTGCTTCTCACTTCAGAAAAATACAAAAAAAAAAAAAAGGCAGAGATAACTTTGTTTAAAGGGAACAATCTTAATGCTTAACTCTTTGGTAGTTCTCCAAAGTTTTTCATTGGCCTAAATGTTTTCAAACTACAGTTCTCAATAATGAAATGAGTTGTAACATTCTTTAAGACAGATTGTTGTAGATCAAAATTATAACATCAGTTCAGGCTAGTTTAATAAAACTTTCTATATAGACTTATTATTTAGAAAGTATAGGGAATTTTGTGATTATCTAAACTTTTACAGAAGGGAAAACACTTCCAGCTACTTCTAAAATGAGCCCAAAAGAGAAGCAGGTTTCTTTTTATTTCACTGTTCAGGGCTCATTCTATGAGACAAAACCAGTCCTTTGGAGGAATCTGTGTACCACTTCTCACACTGACAGTATTCCTATGAATCACTATTCCTTCAAGCCCAGTTTAAAAAACAAACAAACAAAATACCCAAAACAAATAAACACCACCAATAATAACAAAAAAACCCAGCCCCAAACACTATGTAAAATAAAACCACAAATATAATATTTTACTATTTTTATTTACTTAAATTTCTCTTTTATCTTAATTAGACAAAGGCAGTATAACTTGTTCTATGCAATTAAGAATAGTTGTGTGCAAAGAAAATGAAGTCTTCTATTAAATCTTATTTGAACTGACTCATAGTTCAGTGTGTTACATGAAAAGTAGAACAAGTATAATATTTAAAAAGCTAGTGAGTTTTAGGCCTGACCAGAGGTGGTGCAGTGGATAGAGCATTGACCTGGAATGCTGAAGTCACCAGTTCAAAACCCTGGGCTTGCCCAGTCAAGGCACATAGAGAAAGCAACTACTATGAGTTGATACTTCCCACTTCTCTCTCTTTCTCTCTCTCCTTTTTCTAAGAATCAATACATAAAATCTAAAAAAAGAAAATTTTTAAAAAAGTTAATGAGTTGTAGTCAAAATATCCTCTCAGAATGAAATGCTGGAAAATGTTACTGGATTGGGAGTCTATTAATGTTTCCCCCCCTATACAAAACAAAGCTTGGGAAAATATTAGATTATTTTGAATTCAATACTCTTTGAGCTGTTATCTCAAAGACTTACTTAAAAATAAATGTATGGCAGACTTCTCTAGAGCTTTTCTTAGAAAGACATGAAAACATGTTAGAAGTACTATGACAATAGCACTTTTCCGGGAACTAAAAGAAATCAGGTCATGCTTAATAAAAGCAAGTAACAACTCTAAAGTCAAATGGAATGTTCTGGCTTCTTTTTCTTACAGAGTTTTTGTTGGAATCACAGTTTGTGAGATTCCTCTGAGTGTTTTTCTCATAAGCTTTTGATTTTTGTTCAAAAATATATTATAAGCAGTAGAAGTACATAAATGGAAAGAAAGGGAAATTAACATGTATTATTAAGCACCTACTTTATGGGCAAACATCATGCTGGGTACATGTGTTACCTTATTTAATATAAATGGAGGAATTACTAATACAGCTCAAAGCATGCACAATGTAAATGCAACAGAATAAATTCAATGTTGGCTGCAAGAGTAATAATTCATGTATCCTCATTCTGTACCTCCCAGTTTTGTAAGAATCCCCATTAAAAAGGCAGATCTATTTCTGTGCATACAAACTACATATTTTCTATGGAAATTTGAAAAGAAAGAGAAAGAAGAGAACTAGTATTTAATGGGAAACACATATTAATTATTCAACAGATATTTATTGAGCACTTAACTATATTCAAGATACCATTGTAGGTATTAGGAATAGAAATGTAACCAAGGCAAAGTCATTGGTCTCTTATGGATTATAATATGCTCAGATAAGGTAAATATTAAACAGCTATATCAGCAAACACATATCAGATAGTAATAAATGTTCAGCAAAGACTTAAACCAGAGTGATTTATACAGAATGGCTAGCTTTTACTTTAGATAGGGTGGGTATGAGTGACTTTTTCTATGGAGGTGGCAATGAAGAACATATTATTTTATCTTTGCTAAACCCTGGAGATAATGATAACTTTATTTTACAAAGCTTAGTAAAGTACATGTCAAAGGTCACACCATTATTAATTTTTCCTTCCCAAATTCATGTTGGACTATCAAGTATTTTTATACAGTTTGATACTGGAGATTCCCCACAACCCTGTTTGTTTCAAGATTCTGAGTTTTTAAATAACTTATCTATATAAATAAAAATGTAAATGTTTGTTCAAAATCTTAAATCTCTGAAAGTTCTTTACAGATTGCTTTGAAATTTTGACACAACATTGCATTCAAATACATGCTTTTATTGATATATGTACTATTATACAGATATAGATGTCACACCTGTGACAGGTAAAAACATGCTTTTAAAAAAAAACAGTGCCATATGTTGGACGTAAAAGCAGTGCATGCTATACTAAATATTTTATAATTCCATTTCAGTGTTTCTAATTTACGATCCATTTACGTGATGCCAGACTTGAGGATGCACAATTGTGAGCACGGCAATTGCATTCTACAGCTTCAGATCTGCTTCATTCTCAACAGAATGAACACAACAGGCTGAGAGTGGCTGAAAGACGTCAATGAGAAACAGCATATCAGCGTCAAACACGACTCTGTGCTCAGCAATCACGCTATTACAGTCGCCTTGCATTCCGGTACAATCCAGCTGATGATTATAGTTTGAGCCAGCATGTTCTCATTGGCACTATGACTGAAGTGTGTCCTTATTGCAAGGCTCTGAGATTTAATGGAGAAATGAAAGTAGTGTGTTGCGCCACTGGAAAAATTAAACTGCCTCAACTTGGAGAACTGCCAGAGTCATTAAAAACTTTGCTTGCTGGATATACCACTGAATCAAAGCATTTCCTATCTAACATCAGGAACTAGAACTCATGCTTCCAAATGATGTTGTTTGGCGCAGAAATCATAACAGCTCAATTCATGCCAACTTTCAAAGTGAAAGGACAAATTTATCATAAAGCCAGCTCCCTGCTTCCATTCCCAGATGGTCAGCATAAATTCCTACAAATGTATTTTATGGGTAATGGCAATGATGAATTGAATGCATGCTGCAGAATTTCCACCAGCATAAAAGGTCCATCGTTTCCCAACTGCAAGAGCTTCTTCACGAAAAAAACAATTTAGTGTGTTTGTTCAAAACAGCAATTGACATGATGCCATCTGATACACACAAGATTGTTATTCATGCTGACAAAATGGCTGCTGGAGAACATGTGCAGAGATTCAATGCTCCAACTATAGATGAAGTGGTGATTGTTGTAGTCGGAGATCAATTCCAACCTAGAGATATTGTTCTTCATTGGATAAACAATCAATTGACAAAACTTGTAGAAGCTCATCAATGCTACGATGCCCTGCAATATCCAATCATTTTTGGGATGGTACCAATAGATATCCCTTCAATGTTAAGATGATAAATCCAGTCGGTGGTGAAGAAAAAAATAAGAAATGCAGCACAATGAATTATTATTCATACTGATTAATGATTCAAGAGAATGAAGACAATTACATTTTGAAATGCTGTCAATTGTTTTACCAATACATCGTAAATATGTATGCAAAAATCGAAACGTTTGATATTCATCTGTTTGAATCAGACCAAGCTTCTCTCTGAATATGTTCATTTGCAAGATGCAGTTGGAAATGACGGTAATACAACTAACATTGGAAGAGTAATGATTTTGCCATCTTCATATACAAGCAGTCCACGTCATATGCATGAGTATGCTCAAGATGCAATTGCGTATGTTCGTCACTATGGGCGTCCAGACCTACTCATTACATTCACATGCAATCCAGCTTGGGACAATATACAACAGCTCTTACTTCCTGGCCAATCACCAGTGGATAGGCATGACATCACAGCATGTGTTTTCAGACAGAAGCTGAAATTGCTGATGGATTTCATGGTAAAACATGAAGTGTTTGGGTCTGTGCACTGTAAAAAATTAATGAGCGACGTCATAGAAGCAACAATCTTGACAGGACCTTTCAAAAGTGAAGATGTCTTCATTCCTCGCATTCCTATGATTCCAACAGATATGCCATTTCAATTTAAGAGATTGCAATTCCCAATTTGATTGGCGTTTGCAATCACCATCAACAAAGCTCAGGGCCAATCTTTAGAATTGTGCGCTTTAGATCTACAAACCTATTGCTTCTCACATGGACAATTATATGTTGTGTGTTCTAGAGTCAGCAGACCAAACAATCTCTATATCTGCACACACAATGGAACAACAAAAAATATTGTATACCCACAAGCATTGTGAAATTAAACATATTAGAAATGTGCGTTTTCTCTTTTTTTTCTTTTCCATTTAACCAGATGGAGCCACAGCACCGCGTGGCTGGGTACAGCTAGTAGTTTATAAAGAGCAATGTGGACCTCCCTTTGTAATCACAGGACAATGATAGGACAGTGTGGTGGTTTTTCTCTTTTAATCTAACAATAATTAATGGAGTAAATGATGCTTATTATTACTCTCAAATTTTTCCACAGTCATCTTGTGGTAAACACTTTTTTTGTGAGAGAGAAAGAAAGAGAGACAGAGAGAGGGACAAATAGGGACAGACAGACAGGAAGGGAGAGAGATGAGAAGCATCAATTCTTTGTTGCGGCACCTTAGTTGTTCATTGATTGTTTTCTCATATATGCCTTGACCAGGGGGCTACAACAGACTGAGTGACCCCTTGCTCAAGCCAGTAACCTTGGGCTCAAGCTGGTGAGCCTTGCTCAAACCAGATGAGCCCGTGCTTAAGCTGGCAACCTTGGGGTTTCAAACCTGGGTCCTCAGAATCCCAGTCTTATGCTCTATCCACTGCACCACTACCTGGTCAGGCTCTTCTGGTAAACATTTAAAGCAAAGATCTGTTTTCTGTATGGCTGATTTGTGTACTTTAAAAAAAAATCTTTTCCTCTCTGGAAAGCATGTTTGTCCTGAAAATATTTTTGCCAAAATCCCTCACTGAGGACTGTTTCTCAGGATGGCCTCAGACAGAATGTGTGGATTTCCATCATCAGTTAAAATGCGAACTTGAACAATAGACAATTGGCTCCTCTCCAGCCCTAAATAAAGCCATAGAAGAGTAATGTAAGATTCTCCTTTCATTCATAAGGTGGTAGTGGCAGGGCAAAAGCCTTCAGTTCTTCTGATGGTATTTAGAGACTCTCTTCTTAAGAAAAACATCACACTTTTCACTTGTGCCAGAGAACTGTGGAGCCTCCTCTTTTCCAAAAGTGACCTCTACTTACATTTTACTTGTGAGACTTACATTAGGTAATAAATGGTTGATTTTCCCTGTTGACCCTGTTGTGGCCTCTGTACTTTTAAGCATTGGATTTCTATTGGGAATTCCTATCCATGTGGTTTTTTTCTAAAATGAACTGAGCATAATTTTGTGGGGTTTTTCTTTTTTTTTTTCCTACAAAATACCATCACATAAAGTTCAATACTTTACCTACTGCTTTCCTCCATCAAAGCAAGAACAAGTTTGTGATGCCATTATCTTTCATTCATGGTACAATCATTTATTGTAGCATTTCACTTACTATGCTTGGGGTATGGATTAGTTACTCAAAGTGAATCAGAACAGACTTTTACCCTATCTTGTGATCCTTAACTTTCTCCTTAGTTTCTATTATATATCTTCAACTGTTGCAGGATATCTCCATCTTGATGTCTGACATTTCCTCAGAATATAATAACAACTCTCCCTACCCACTCCCTAAACTAATTCTTCCAGTGGTGTAATCACCATCATCTTTTTAGTCATCCCTCTTCATTGACAAGTCTCTAAGCTTGGTCATTATCTTTTCATAATGTCTGCTGTTGTCTTTCTACTTCTAGTGGCAAAGATCTTAGTTGTAAACCTTATCAGCTATCCAGGGTTACTGTACCAATTTAATTTGTCTATCTGTTTTTGAGTACTTTCTTTTCCATTCATCCTAGACACATGCCACTACTATCTTCAACTTTGCAAAGCACCTTGTTATCTAATGCAAAAATCATACAAAAATCTCTGTGGCTATCCATTGGAGTTGCTTTCTAGATTTTTCATATTCAGACTAACCTCTAAAGTTTCTTCCCCAATCACCTTCCCTCTGATGTTCCTTGCCAGCTAGATTGGTTTTATGTGCATTTTGTTTGTGTGTGTGATAGAGACAGAGTGAAACAGAGAGAGGAATAGATAGGGACAGACAGACAGGAAGGGAGATGAGAAGCATCAATTTTTTGTTGTGGCTCCTTAGCTGTTCATTGATTACTTTCTCACACATGCCTTGACTGGGGTTACAGCAGAGTGAGTGACCCCTTGCTCAAGCCAGCAACCTCAAGGTATCAAACCTGGGTCCTCCGTGTCCCAGTCCAATGCTCTATCCACTGCTCAACTGCCTAGTCAGGCTGTGAATTTTTATTTTTGTTTGTTTTTTACAATAACATGTCCACGCATATTGTTTACTACTGCAGTTCTGTGCATATAGCTTAATTCTTTCTTATGAAACTCAGCTCAAGTCTGACTTATTCTCTGAAAGCTTCTGAAATGTGTCAGCTATCAGTGACTCCTTTTTTATCTATACTCCCATTGCACTTACCTTGCCTTACTTTGCTATATATTATAGACTAAATATTTGTGTCCACCCAGAATACATATGCTAAAGCCCTAACATCACTGTTGTGAAATTTTGAGATGGGGCCTTTGGAAGGTAATTAAGTATATATATTAGATCATAAAAGTAGGATACTCATGATGGGGTTAGATCCTATATAAATAAAGAGAAGAGAAACTGAGAGGAAAAAGGGATAAAGGAAAAAAAATACAACAACTCATGAGCATGTCAAGGAAAGAACATGGGAGGGCAGAGAGAGATGTTGGCTGTCTGCCAGCCAGGAGGTGAACCCTTACTGATAGGGGAGCCCAAAAGTGAGAAATTTGGCTTCAGTAATAGTAGCTTTTAGTTGTAATGAACAGGAGATACATAAGGGTTAGTGAATAGTTAATCTGCTTGTTATTCTCTTCAGTAGCTGTCTGGCCGTTGAAATGCAGCAAAAAGTTTACCTTTGCAGGAATGTCAGGGCAAGCTTCCATTTAGGAAGGGACCTGACAATCAGGGGATTTTAAATCACAATGGTTGTTTTTAAAAGCTTAGCCACAGGATTTACTGTGAAAATTAAAGACTTACAAATTAATTAGAAACTTAGTTGACCAATCTTAAATCTTTATTTTTATTTGTCTAAGAAATATAGGGAGTTTTCTTGTAAAAGGTTCCTAGGGGCACTAGACCCTGGCATCAAAGACACCAGACAGACCTGTGTCTGTGTCAGAAGGACATTCGAGGCGGCATCCCTGCTAACTGGACTCCTACCTCCTGCACACTGTTCTGTGACTAAATGCATGCTCATTAATGAGTTACTAACCTCCCAAAAGATGTCATATTTCCCCATGTATAAGACGCTCCTATGTATAAGACACCATAATTTTGGGGTCCAAAATTTGAAAAAGAAATGTATTACATGAAGTTATTAAACTCAAGTTATATTCATCATAAAATTTATACAACTCCTCAGCACTGTCAAAACTTTCATCCATTAGCTTGTCCTTTTCTTTGTCTGATGATGAATTACTGTCTTCATATATTGCCTCGTCCTCAGTTCCATCTATGGCATTTGAAATTCCACACTTTTTAAATGACTTGACAATGATCTCAATCTTTATAGTATAGCAAGATCTTTTCACCCAGGTAGAAACTTCTCCATTAGTTGGTTTCTTCACTCTTCCTTTTGGTGTCAAATTGTCCCAAGAAGACTTCATCCATTGATTCCATTCATCTTTCATGGCAGTTTTGAAGGGTTTGTTAATGCTGACATCAAGTGGTTGAGCTGGGATGTCAAGCCTCCAGGCATGAAGGCAAGTTTTGTTTTTTGCTCTACAACAATCTTGTTTGTGTTTTTTGTTATGTGTGTTCTGAATTGATCAAGCACCAATAGGGCCAGTCTCTGTAAGAGCCCACCTGGTCTCCTTTTCCAAACTCTCTCAAACCAGATCTTTATTCCATCCTGATCCATCTAATCTTTGTTGTGGACAAAGGATGAACGTGGACAATCACTTCTCAAGGAACATTTTCTTTTGGAATTTTTTTGTGTTTGAAAATCAGTATAGGAGACAGCTTGGTTCCATTGGCACAACAAGCTAGAACAACTGTATAATGGCACTTTTCATGTCTACTTGTCTTCACAATTACAGTTTTTACCCCTTTCTTATCAACAGTTCTGTTACTTGGGACATAAAATTGAAGAGGGACTTCATTCATATTTGCAATCTGTCCCAACTCAAACTGAGGTATCTTTCGACATTAAATGACAAAATGATAAAATTCAAGGGTCTTCTGCTCATAGTTTCCGGCATCTTTTGAGTAAGTCTGGTGCATATATGCATACTTAATCCATTCTGTTTCATGAATCTGAAGCACAGTTGTGTCCTCCTTTGAAACCAGTATCTTCTTTTTCATCAGCAATGCTTCTTGCTTTATGCTGAACCATCTTTGTGGACACAGGAGTTCAAATTGCCCTTTGCTCTTTAATCCATATCTTCAATTCCCTCTCTAAATCAGGCCATTTGCTATCTTGCCTCTCAAGGCCTTCTTCTGCTGTAGCGTTTTCAGTAGGGTTTCTTCTTCCAATAGCCAGTCTCAGATTGATTGCTCAGGTGGAGGGAGAACCAAACTTACTTTCAGCAGCACAACTTCCATTCACTTTTGCAAACTGGATCACTTTTAATTTGAATTCTGCACTGTATAAAAATTTTTTTCTCAGGCCCTGGCCGGTTGGCTCAGCGGTAGAGCGTCGGCCTGGCGTGCGGGGGACCCCGGTTCAATACCCGGCCAGGGCACATAGGAGAAGCGCCCATTTGCTTCTCCACCCCCCCATCCTTCCTCTCTGTCTCTCTCTTTCCCTCCCGCAGCCAAGGCTCCATTGGAGCAAAGATGGCCTGGGCTCTGGGGATGGCTCCTTGGCCTCTGCCCCAGGCGCTAGAGTGGCTCTGGTCACGGCAGAGTGACACCTCGGAGGGGCAGAGCATCGCCCCCTGGTGGGCAGAGCGTCGCCTCTGGTGGGCGTGCCGGGTGGATCCCGGTCGGGCGCATGTGGGAGTCTGTCTGACTGTCTCTCTCCGTTTCTAGCTGCAGAAAAATACAAAAAAAAAAAAAATTTCTGAGCCATTTCTGGGCAGAATGTGGCAAAATGTAACCTGCCATAATGCACCAGTAACACATTTGAAACAATGAGTGCGAAGACAACAGTGTGAAAAAGTAGGAAATGCAAGTAAAAATAACTACAACTATGAACACAAATACAAGTGCTAAAAAAGCAGGAAATGCAAGTCATAAAAATCAACAATCACTGTATAAAATGCACCCAAGGTTTAGATCCTAAATTTTTTTAAAATGGGTGCTTCTTATACATAGGGAAATACGGTATATAAACTTGCCAGTAGGCCAAGACTGTTAAGGCAGTTCTTTTGGACAGGAATCCCCTGTGTTCTTAAATTGCTGCAATATGAATTAAAGAGGTTTTTATACCTGCTCAGTAACTATCTCTCGTGAAATTGGTAAAAAAGGGGTGACAAACAACATGCATCCCAGATTGTTCTAGTAATATTACCCAACAGAAACTACCTGCACCTTGATTTTTGCCCCTAGAATTGTGAGAAAGTCTGTTATTTAAATTACCTGGTCTATGGTTGCTATAGAAGCCCAAGGTGACAGTTATAGTCACTTAACTGCCTCTCTCTCCTACCGCCTTCCTCCTTGCTCAATTTTTCTAGCCCTTTGGTGTAGTGGAGGTTTCTGAAACTCATTGAGCATGTTCCTGCAGGAGGGAGCACTTTTGTACTTAAAGTTGCCTCTGAGATACGACTCTTCAGAATATGCGTATGATTTGCTTGCATACTTTCTTTAAGTTTTTGTCCAACTTTTATTCTTTATTATTTGAGCTAAAATGGCAACTTCCATCCATATTTTTCCCCTACTATGGTTCCATTTTTCTTCAATGTAAGTTTATCATTTGACACTATTTGATTATTGACTATCTTCTGCACTACAATGGGGATCCATGGAGGTAAAGGTTTTGCGTTCTCTGTAATTTATTCTGTCCTAAAAGCCTAGTATCTGGCACATAGCAATGCTCAATAAATACTTGTTGAATAAATGAATGTCTCTTTATGACCTCTTAGTTTCACCATTCAGAAAACCTCTTAAGAGCATGGGTAACATCTTACCACTCTTTCTGTAATCAGAACTAAGCAGGGATCCAGTTATCTCAGCTGCCACTGTCCACATAACTAAGGTCACCATGGTAAAACCAATACATCCAAACCCCATTTCCTGGCTTAATTGTATAACTAAACTTGCACAATTAATGAACATATCTTACTTATTAACTATCTTCCCTTCTTTGGCCTCTAAAACTCTGATCTCTTCATCTCTTTATCTACTCTTGCATATTCAAAAGATCCTCTGCGTGTCCTAGAATTCAACTCAAATGTGACACTATCAACCTGAAGAGTCAGCTCCCATAGGTTAAGGGCTCAGTCCAACAAGACTTTCCTCTCCTCCCTGTTAATTTAAAACAAGGAAGCCATAGACTGAGGTGTTTTTAATGTGGTGGTAGCTTAGGTAAGCAAACTAATATATAAGCCTGTAAATGCCTCAAAGTTATAAAATTGGAACCTAAGGATAACCAGTCACAAACAGGCAACTAGGCTTGAAGCTGTAGCAAATAAAATAATTTTCTTTCTTTTCATCTTTATATGTCTTTCCTCTAGCTCCTATGGTGAACCCTCCTAACCACTGCCAGTTTAGTACTGCTTTATTAGAATTTATTTTTGCTCAAATAAACCCTTAAAAATTTTTATGCCCTGGTTTATCTTTTAACACCCTCTCCCTTCAGATACCAGTTTCAATTTGTCACTTGAGCTTTGGAATAACTCACTATAATTTTAGTACCTGACAGTGGAACAAAGTTTTAATGGCCACTGTAATGAGAAGGTATTTTAAGACTAAAAAACAATGCAGAAAACTCCATAGACTATATCAGAATTTATTATAGAGTAATTTACTTGGATCTAGGATAGAAACAGACAGATGACCCAGCAATCTGAACAGATTATTTCTCCTAACAGATTCCTGTTACAGTACTTTTTATAGTATTACACAGTTACTAATAAGTGACAAAACAAAGGGACAAAGAATGTAGTATGATCCAGGGGCCATACCTCCTAGTGATCTTGTGGTGGTTGACTTTATAATTGATACTATCAGCAGTTTTATATTTTGGTTGTCATGCCATTCCTGTTACTAATAGAAATATCTGCATAAGTTCAAGAAACATGGATAATGCCAGCTAGAACACTTTGTTTTATTTGCTAAGGATGGTAAGGTTAGTTAAAGGTCACAGAAAGAAGATTTAAAAATCCAGAACACAAAGATGAAGTTAGTTTTTATGCACAGCCACATCTATACACCTCAGTGTTAATTTTCTAGAGAAGCTCACCGAACTCAGGAAACATTTACTTATTAGAGTATGAGTTTCTTATAAAAAACATACAACTCAAGAACAGCAAGTAGAAGAGATATATAGGGAAAGGTATATGGGAGAGAACATGAAAGCATGTCATTCTTCTAATACCTCTATAAGTTTTCCAACTCAGAAGGTCTCTAAATCCCCTCCTTTTGAGATTTTATGGAAATTTTAATACATAGTCTTGATTAATTAAATCATTGTCCATTGGTGATTGATTCAAACTTCAGCTACTCCCCTCTCCTTTGAGATGGGGCTCCTCTGAGGTGGGGGGGTGAAAGGGTTGGGGTGGGACTGAAAGTTCCAATGCTCTACTCATGGTTGATCCCCCTGGCAACCAGTCCCAATCCTTAGGGGATTTCCAAAAGCACTTCACTAACATAAACTCAGGTGTGTTTGAAAGGAGCATGTTAAGAATATAACAAGACATTTCTTTCAATTTTATGGCTCTGAACTTGTTTCAGGAACTCACAACAGAAGACTAAATAATATAACAAAAGATGCCCTATGACTTTTACATAAGATGTTACTAGGGTTTTAAAAACTATGTGCCAGGACGAGAGACCAAATATACTGCTCACAAAAATTAGGGGATATTTCAAAATGAATATGAAGCTATAAAACATCCCCTATTTTTTTGTGAGCAGTGTATATATTTCTTATTATAAATCACAATATTACAATTAAACTCCAACAAATCCTCACAGACAGAGGCCAGATTATTTATCTCATGTGGGCACTTAGATCCAACATCAAGTATCTCTTAAGTGCTTAACAAAGTCTATGAAAAGAATTGGAAGAAAGAATATCTATAAGTGATGCTGGAGTGTATATCTGACCTATTATAAGACATTCCCTTGAATTTAGATAAGAAAATTATATTTCTAAAGTACGTATCATTAAATGATGTAATTACTATTACATTTTTTATTCTCAAAATTGGTTACATACATAAAATACTCTGAGAATTTCCTACTGTGATTACAAGCATCAGAAGTCCTCAAGTAAAGTTTGTCTATTAATGTCATGCTATCGAATCTTTATTGAAAGAATGGATAAATGGATAAATAAAAAAAACCACAAATGATTAAAAGAATGGCATGTGGTTTTAATATTTCATATAAGAATAGTGAATTGTGAATTTAGAATATCTTAATTACAGAGTCATTCACTTAACCTCCCTAACCTCAGTTTCTTCAGTACTGAAATGGGATAATGTTGCCCAAACCTGAGGATTTGTGTGAGAATTTAATGCTTTGGTGCTTAAAATTCTCTCTGTGAATAACAATAAGGACAACAACAAAAGAACACTATAAAATGAAAATAATTATTTCAGTATTTAGGATTACTTAATAAGGGGGGTTTCTTGTTTTGGTGAGATTAAGATACCTATTTCCTTCATCCTAGCATTTCTGTAGTTGTTTCATAACTTGGCTCAAAAAAGTAATTTTACCCAAAAGGCATAGCCTGTAGTTTGTTTTGCAGAAATCTCTTTAAGCAGAACATTTAATATATGTTTTACACTTTGACAAATAGTTATTCACAGACAGATGCTAGCCATGTGTTTTCTAAGATCAATGAAAAGTGCCAGCAAATGGGAAATTGGAGGGAGAGCAGAAGAGTATTTCCTGAAGCTGCACACCTTCAATCTGGTAACATTGGAGTATTTGTGAGTTTCTACAGCAGTGTGTGGAGCATGCCAAAGCTCTGGATGTGGTTCTGTGCAGCTGACCACAGTTTAACTCAATTAGGAAATAGTGCCTGGGCATCTGAGTTCTAAAATTATTTTTTATGTTCTCCAGATGGTCATGGACAGCAGAAAGGATACATTTAAAAGGAAGGAGGGGTGGGAGAGAGTTTAAAAAGTAGTTTAGCTGTTTTTGTCTTTTCCTTATTATAGTCTGATTTTGTAGGTAGGGTAATAAAGCAATTGTTTCAGAGAAAAAAATGTTTTTCACTTATTTAAAGGTGCCTAAATATCTTAAATGGTTTGCTCAGAATAAAGGAAGCTCTCCTTATATAGACAACTGCAACCTAAAGAGGAAATAGAGAAAATAATGCCTTTTAGAATTACAAACTTGCTTGGATTGCATACTCATTGTTTGTGTAAGTCAGTGTATATTTTAATAGTGGTGATAAGAAAAACCTTTCTAATGAGGAAGGATAGTAATTAAAGATCATATAGACATTTCTGAAGACTAAATAAACAAAACAACATCAAAATGCCAGCTATATTGAAACATGTTTGAAATGGGAGTTTTATGACCTTTTCATTGTAGTTTCAGCACCTATCATTCTGAAAGTTGTAGGTCCTCAATGTTTGAGATGAGACATTCTATAATTGGACATGGTGTTCCTTGACAGCTAAGTGTAATCCTTGATTTCCCTAAAATGGTGCTTACCTAAAATGATGTATTAAAATGATATAAGAACTGAGTTATGTCCACTGAAGAAGCCAGTGCCAAATTAAATGTTTGTTTTGAAACAACAGTTTATCCGTTTATTCATCAAATATTTATTGGCTTTCTACCTTGTGCCAGGCAGTGGTTTTATGTCCTGAAGAACAAAACAGAGAAGATTTTCAATCTCAGGCAACTTTACTCCAGTCTTCCAATAGTAATAACAGCTCCCTACAATGAATGCTTACTTTCAGCAAAGTGATTGCAGATATTTTCTCTTATTTGTTTAGTATTTCTGTAAGGTAGGTGCAATTATTGCCATTTCAAAGTTGAGAAAACAAGCAAAGACAGGTTAAATTCAATGGTTTTCCCATGGTCATGAAGTAACCCTACAAACTGGCATTTTCCCACAGGGATGCTTGCTTCAAAGCTGTATTCCTTCCCATATACTCTACAGTCCTAGAGAATCTAGGATGTTTTCCAGATATTGTGTTTTTTTAATATTATGATGGTGAGCAGAACACATAATGCTGCTAATAATATTATTATGAAAATATACTGCTGCTGCCATTACCACCACAACTATACTACTTCTTATGCCTTTATGCTGCTATAATTAACCTCTGAAACTTTGGGGAGGGTGAATAAATGGTGATCTCTATTCATTTTCCAGAAATAGGCATAACTAACTGTGCCCTATACTGTTCTCCATGTGTTTTATTTATCCTGCTGAAGGCTCCTTCAGACTAGGACCATGAATTGTCCTATTTTTCACTTTCAATATATACTTATTAAAGGACTATCACTTGCTAGTTACCACACTGGGTACTGGAGATAAAATGGTGGTTAAGCTAGACATTTTAATGATTTAAAATTTTTAATATATCTATTTATCTATTATCTATCTATCTATCTATCTATCTATCTATCTATCTATCTATCTATCTATTTACCTACCATCTATCTATTCTATATCATCATCTATCGATCATCTATCTACCAAATCTACAAACACATGTTTAAAAAGCTAAATAATACTACAATGTTAATAAAGTAAAATGGTTCCTACACCTTGCCCCTTATTGTTAACCAGATGCCTTCCAACTGGCAACCAATTATTGTCATTTTTAGCTGTTTCTTTTCACATTTACATACCCTTGTATTTCTAAATAATGTGTGTTTATTCTTATCTGTATTTTATATATTTTAACTGACTTCCTAGACTTAATTTTCTGTTTCATTGTTCATTATTCAGCATTATGCCTATGCAAATATATTTTATAAATCAGCATTGTCATATGATTGCTTTTTTATTTCCTATTTTTACTAAAGTTAACAATTTTTTCATTTGACATCATTCTTCCATGGTTTTTATTAGCATCTTAGCATTGTTTATCTTAACATTAAGACATTATAATTACATATTTTTTTAGAGATATTTTTGAGAGATTTTTTAAACTGAACTTCCCAAATAATATATCTTGAGTTTTTCCTTTTCAGTCGTACTTGAAATTTTCTTTACCTTTCTTCTGATTTACTTACCTGGTTCTAAAATTTATGCATTTGTCCTTCTTAGTTTTACTCCTTTGTTCAAAAGAGCACATTTTTCAGTAGTTTAGTCAAATTAAATAGATAGTAAAATCCCCAGATCCTGTCTCCTAAACTTCACTGCTCCAGTTTGAGTGAGTGACTTCTATGGCTTTTCCCTTCACTACAGATATCCTTTTTGTCACATTTTGGATTCTTTTGCTCTCTCTCATTCTCTCTCTCTCTCTCTCTCTCTTCCTTTATCTCATTTAATTTCTTGGATTATTCCCATATTTTAGTGACATATTTTCCACTATCTTCATAAGGGACGTACATTTTTTTTTTTTTTTTGCATATTGTATATCTAAAAATGTATTTTACCGTGACACTGAAATGTACATTTCTCTGGGTTACAGGAATATAGGATAGAAATACTTTTACTTTGAACTTTTGAAGGCATTACTCTACTGTTTTCTTATTTCCCATGTCATTCAGATTACTATTCCTTTAGATGTTTCCTGCTTTTTTTATACATAAGCTTGTGGAACTTTTGCTCCCAGGGCTCTGAAATTTCAGAATTATTTGCCTCAATGTGAATCTACTTTCATCTATTTTGTTGGACACTTCAGGAGCCTTTTTTATGGTTTGCAGTTGTGGGAAATTTTCTTGCATTCTTTCTTTGATGATGTTTCTCCTATGTTTTCTTTGTACCTTCATTCTGAAAATCTATTATTTAAATATTGAAACTTTACAAATAATGTTCATCATTTTTGCCTCCTGTTTTCCATCTCTTTGGTTTTTAATTTGCTTTTGTGGCAATTGAGCCGTACTCAACATTTCTTTAAGCCCTTTATTGAGTTTTCACTTTTTTCTAGAATATTGCAAATTTCCTGAAGTCCTTCTTTTTGTCAGTAAATTTGTCTTTTATAGTGTCGATTTTTTTGTTTCATAGGTAAAATGGATTCTCTTATCTCTCAGAGAATTGTAAGGTTAGTGTTATATTGTTATTGTTGATGTTTTCTCTCCCTCCATAATTTGTTTTCTCCAAGTTGCTTTTTGTTTATTTTTTTGCCTTGTTTGTGTGTTTTAATCTCTAAGCTTTATATTAGAAGTTTTCCTCAGTTATCTGGTTATTCTTGACTGCTCATGATTAAAGACTGGCACATAACAAATTGAGGGTCTTAGTAGAGCTATCTGAATTTTATCTTCATTGCCAGATAACCTGGTTAAGACATTTCTTAATGAATTTCTGGTGTCAATATCTTGAGGTTCTTTTGTGGGGTGGGAGGGGAATCATTTAGAACTTCCAAGAAGTCACCATCTCTCTTCTGCTTAGGGAGTAATAGTCTAGCTGCAAAAGCTCTAGGAGTCAAATGGAGGAAGAAGGATGGGGCCTTCATCATTTAGTATTGAACATATATGGACACTTAATATGGCATCCATCTGTTCCACCATTTCAAAGACCTTTTTCTTTTTCTGGAGAATAAACTTCCAGTGTCTTGTCAGGTGTGGTAGTGATATGAAAGTGAAAGTAAAGAAAGATCTAGTTACTTCTATAAAGCCTTCAGCAATCTTTCCAAGGAGAAACATATTTTTAGTTTTCCTGACTCCCTTTCCTCCCCCTTTCTAGGACTGAGCAGAGAGTTGATTCCAATGAGATAATTCTGATCACTAAAGCACAGGCAGCACTCAGGCTGTTTTGTCAGTCAGAATGTGGAAACTTCCAAATGATGTTACAGGACCAAGATATCTTTTTGTTCCATAGAAAGAGATGTCTTCTCCCTTTCCTTAGTTACATCTATGAATATGTGTGTTTATGTCTCAGTTGCAGTATCAATGAACATGGAGTATCATATACATGTTAGATTGTTCTTACTTTTCCCAATGTTAGTATGGGATTTGTCTTTCTTCTATCTTCTAGAGTACTTACTCTTGGTCTAGTTTCTTTCTGGCTTCCAACATTTCATTGCTCATATCTTTTCTCTCAGTCTCCAAATTTTTGTGGCTTATGTCTGTTTTTAGAAAAAATTATTTGCTATAGTTTTGGTGATACTTAGGGTTTATATATTTTCAAACTGTCTTCTCAACTCAGAACTGGGCATTTTTTCTCTGATCACTATATCTTCAGCATCTAGTGCAGTGCCTGGCACATAGTTGGGGCTCAGTAATGGTTGTTGAAATCGACATACATTACTTTTAATTCTTATACTATTACTAGGTATCCTGGATACCTAACCAGAGTTGTTGTTAGCCTCAATGAAGTAATATTCTGTATTACAAAGTGCCCTGTAATTTTGAATATATGATTATAATGAAGATAAACATGATGTCAGTACCTCTTTTTTTTTTTTCTTTTTCTAACTAGAACTTATGTGTCTGGTTCTATGTTATTTGCTTTACATACATTATCTCTTATTTGTTAAAAACTTATAATATTGCTATCAATATTTCCATTTTATTATCGTTTTTACCTTATTCTTTATTTTCATTGTCCTTTTGAACAATCTAAAGTACAAGCTTTATACTGTTCTTGTTTAAAAATCAAGCTACATGAAGGTCTTCATTTGTTTCTAAGACACATATCTTTTCCATGTTAGATATGGTTATACCTACTCTAATTTTTCATCTTCATCAGAACACACACACACACACACACACACACACACACACACACACATACACACATTATTTCTCTTGATTTCCTGGCTTGAAACTTTATCCTACTTTTATAAAATGCTTGAGGCATCACAGCTTTGAGATTTTCTTTTTCTTTCTTTTTTTTTTTTTTGAGAGAGAGAGGGGCAGGGAGAGAGAGAGAGAGACAGGAACATCAAGCTGCTCCTATAAATGCCCTGACAAGGTAATCAAACTGTACCCTTGTTGTTTCTTAACCAACTGAGTTAACTGGCCAGGGCCTTCATTAAAATTTTAAGTTCTCATTGTAACCCCAAACTTATATTACTTGATTCAACTTCACTTGTGAAATACAACTATCCCTAAACCAAATTTTACTTGCAGAGAATACATGGGTATTCAAAGGCTTCTAGGAAGACTAGAAAATAGTGGGAAGGAGAATATTAAGTTTAAAAAACTCTACACTATAAACACACATAAGAGGCTTTGGGAAGGGTTGGGATATGAATCCTCAGGGTACTCCAGCCCTTTCAGTCACTTTTATGGCACTCCTAGAATCTCTTCAGGGGATAAGTCTCCCTGACAATGACCTTCAGTGGCCAGAATTCCATCACAACCAAGTAAGGAAGGAGTAGGCATAATCATACTCAACCCCCCAAAAAAACTTCAGCATCACACCCAGGTGAGATGTTAAGAAGTGTGCTGTACTTCACTCCAACGCTAAACCAACAGATGCTAAGAAAGGTAGAATGAAAAATCTCAGCCAAGCAGAAGACCAAGACCTAGTCATGGATTTCAAGGGCTGGACAGAAACTTTGATGCCAAGACATTGTCTGATACTACATTGGTAGTTGATGAACAGCTAAATAAATTCCACTGCCTCTGGGATAACAGCCTCCCTGAAAGCCCCAATTGGCTCCATACCATCAAGGAGCAACTGATCTAGGAGAGCCTCCTGGACTCCTGAAAAGGAAAGGCTTATATTGGGTCACAGTCTAGAACAGTGATTTTCAACTATTGGTCTGCAGATCAGTGTCGGTCGACCAAAAATTTCCTGGAGGTTTCTGAAATAGTTAAAAACCCTAATGTTGTATGAAAATTATAGATCCAATGATTCCAGTCGAATTTGCTTATGCTCAGGGTGATTGCAATTTATCAACCTATATCATCGATGAAAATATTATTGAGGTTGTCTTAGATATCTTTGAAACTTGTAGGCTCTTTCTAACATTTTGTACTATGCAGAACACTTGGATATCATGTTCAGTAGACAAAAAACATTCAAGCAAATTTATGTAGTGGTCAATACACCATACACGTGAAATCTAGAAATCAAGTTTGTACTATGTTTTACTGTTACGCATGGTAAAATAAAACTTTATTTTCTGCATTTTTCTGTTTTCAGTTGACTAGGTCACAGGTTCCCAAGTGTAAAAAGTTGAAAACTACTGGTCTAGATCACATTGATTGATGGAGATAATCTAATACCTGAATGAGAGAGAACTCTGTATCCTAACAGACACCTATGATTAACTTTATTTGTATTGGACCTTATTCATCTGCATATACCTGTCATCAGGCTCCATCCTCAGGCTAATGGATGTAATTCTGGGAGCCAAGATTCAGAATGGCATAGCCATCATCAGGCTTCCTGGATACTATGCTCAACACTGTTGGATATTGTATGCTCAACTTTATGACTGTGGCTTCTCATTATGCTCAAGAGAAGCATGGCAATCGTAGGGTCCTTATCATGAATTGGGTTATATACCATGGTCAAAGAACACAGCTCACCTCTGACCAGGACCCCAGTATTTTCTATATTTCTATTCACTGTTTATGAGCAGGGTTGATTTTGACCCCACCTGAAGATCTCTAACTGGTTCACCATCACTGTGTCTTGGAACCAGGTGAAGATAGCAGATACAAACTATATTGCCACTTTCCTGCAAGTCCTGCTGTCTGCTGCCCTTGAGTTCCAGCCCCAGATTTTCCTAGTAACTATTGAATATGATGGTCTCAAAGGGAACTCAAAAGTAAGATGGCCGTCACTCCAGGGTTTGCTCAGCTAAGTCTCCTGCTTAAGAGTCTGGCAGGAGGCAGGCTAATCCTGTTTCTGGAGGGTGGCCAAAACCTCTGTTCCCTGGCTGAGGGTATCAGTGCCTCACTCTGGCTCCACAGCCTCCTGGAAAAACCTTGCCTTATGCTGGAATCTCCTGAATGCCCCTGCTCCAGTGCTCAGTCACTGTCTTGTGCTCTGGAAGCTATGGAGCGTTTCTGAGAGGTCCTTGTAAAATCAGGTGAGACTGTGGAGGAACACATGGAGGAGGCAATACAGAGGAGGAGGAGGAGGTGGAACATGCAGCCCCCTTTTCTTCCAATCTTGATGTGGTCAGTGCTGTAGGCTCACACAGGGCTGCTCTATTACTGAAAGATGATGAGTCACTACAACTTGTGGGTCAACTGACACCCCAAGATGTCCCAGTGAGTCTCACAGATCATGTGCCTTCTAGATCTGAGGGATCTGGGCCTTGCATGGTGCTGCTTCATGCTGCCTGCATGTCTACCACAGAGGCTGAGCTGCTCACTGGCCACAATACTGAGTATGTGGGTCATCTATGGGCCATGGAGAAGATTAAAACCTAGAAGCTACAGATAAAGAGTGCCAACTTTGACTTCATCTATATCTGTCCAGCATCCTCACCTGTGCGCAGTTGACCACTGGCACCACATGCTGCCTTGGTTGCAGAAGCGATTTTAAGTGGTGTTGGGTAGAACCTCCTCCAGGACACCATGCAGAGAAGAATCTCTGCTTACAGTTTCTACTTTTTCAACTCTGTGGCTGTGGCTACTGACCATGCCAGCCATCATTAGGCATTCACTCTGGATCCTGATCATGGACTGGAATGTCCATGACCATAATGGAACTCATGACATACTTGAGGAGAATCATACTTTACAACTCCCTGTACCACTATGATTATGACATCTTTTTCATAGGGCATGTGGATGCTAGCAAGGAGCTGCAGGCTCAGGCTTTACCATCTACTTGGCCTGGAATGGGCCCCGAATTGGTGATAGATAGTGCCTAGCTGCTTGTCATCATCTGGTGCTTCCTATTGCCCATGAGTTTAACACAACACTGGTGCTGGTCTCAGCTAGCTTGATAAGACATAGAAATATAGGCTGGGGGTTTGCCAGGTGTCACCTGAGGTATGTGACTACCTTACATATCTGCTGATGGGCTTTTCCAGTAGTCACATTATCCTAATCCTAGATGGTGGCTATAGCCTGACATCCATCTGGGAGTAAATGGTCACCTGCACCTGCACCTTCTTTGGAGACCTGCTACCTCTGCTGATTCTACCTTGGCCCACACTATCAGGGTTCCTGGCCTCAATCATTTAGACCAGGGGTTGGGAACCTATGGCTCTCAAGCCAGATGTGGTTCTTTTGATGGCTGCATCTGGCTCGCAGACAAATCTTTAATAAAAAAAATAATAACTTTAAAAATATAAAACATTCTTATGTATTGCAATCCATTCATTTCCTACCACTCACGTTCATGGTTGCGGGTAGCTGGAGCCAATCACAGCTGTCCTCTGGGACAACACCAAATTTTTATTGGATAATGCATAACATACATGGGTCATTGTATGGTTCTCATGGAATTACATTTAAAAATATGTGGTGTTTATGGCTCTCTCAGCCAAAAAGCTTCCTGACCCCTGATTTAGACCACCCAAATCCATCACAGACAACAGTGTCACTTGCAGGTCACAAAGGTAGAAGACAAGGAGGGACCTTTGAGTTATAAGTCAATTATCAAGGTGGTACCCCAAACAGCCAATTATGGTTCAAACCCTGAGGGTCTGACCCCACTGGAAAGGAACAATGTGAAAACAGGTATGGGAAAGGTCACCTTAGCATCATCTGAGAAGAGTCCACTCCAGCCCAGACCAAGTCGGAGACAGCTGTGGTGGAGCTCATTCAGGATCAGTACTCAGAGACTGCTATAGGGAGAAAGCCATGCTATACCAGACCACCTCAAAGTAGCCAAGCTGGTTCAAACCCCTTCAGCCTCATTCGCTGACAACCAGACTGCTCCAACCCTACATATTCAAGAACCACACCTGAGATAACCTACAGTAAGAGGAATCTAAGACCTTGGAACTAAACAACAAGGCTCGAAAGATACCACGATTCAGATCACAGAACAGGAAATGTTACTAGCAGAGGCAGCTAGAGTTCAGGATATGAATGACTCAGTGCTAGTGCAGGACTTTGGGGGATACTGACCAGGCCAAGTTTTATGCTATGACATCACTGCCCTGCTGTCCTCATTTGGAGGAGGTATACCCCATTCCTGAAGCAGGTCTATACATGACCCAGTCTTGTCAAGACTATGCAGCACTCCAGGAGAACTGGAGTATCTGTCTTGATATGTGGTCTACTGCATTGTTACATCAATGCCAATGTGCTCCAGCACCACGAAGGCTCAAGACACCTGCTGGTTCTCAGCTATGTTGACCTGTCTACCTATTGTTACCAATGTCAGGCCTATATCAATCACCAGTCTCTCCTAAATGCAAAGAACATCACCCACCAGAACAAGTTTGGGAAGGACATGCTCCACTCACACTAATTCCCAGAACATGCTTCTATTCTCCATTTTCTCAGGCCCAAGATAGAAAGGATTTAGTTCATCCCCACCTATTTTTTGGATGCAAGGCAGCCTCCATGCCATCCTGAAAAACCTTTACTGATTTAAGTGTAAATACCTGTAATAGGACTGTGATGATTAATTGTAGATCTCTCCCTGCACCCTACCTGTTCCAGGTGTTCCATATATTCCACCACAGAAGAAAACAGGAGAAACTGAGTGGTCCCAAGAGGGGGTTGATATCAAGATGATAATGCTTTGGAGGGAAGCAGGGTTAACCTACAGGTATGGTGGGGTGGCATATGTAATAAAGTACAAGCTGTTACAAATAAATAAATAAATAAATAAATAAATAAATAAAATGAACACACTTGTGCTCCCATATAAAGTGACTATGGGGTTCTAGAGCAGTGCAAAAAGAAAAAAATGTACATCACTTTCCTACACTGCCTAGATTGATTATAACTGATAAAAACAGGAAGAATTTTGAATTTAGGGAGAAAGTATTCCCACCATTCCATAGATTCCCTCCCCCAGTGCAGCTGCATTAGCGTTGATGTTAGTGTTGATTTCTTAGGTTCCCAGGTGAATAGTGTGGAGGTAATTACATTTTTGTGTAATCTTAGCAAAACTGAAAGAGCAATATCCTCTTTCAAATTCAATGAGAAAATGTTAAGCTTTGTGATAGCACAGGTCTTTTTTCTTCTTTAGAGGCATTTCCATTCCCTGAATGAGAAGAGGAGGTAAGATTTTGGCAGAGTACATTTGCTGCTCCTAAAGGTATTTAAGAAGGGGTCATGCTCTTGCTGTATGGGTCCCTCTTCAAACTATAAGCAATAGCACCTGGAATCCTCCTTTTTAAACCATTCCTAAATTACTCTGCTCTGGTTGTGCAGATGGATATTGTTGTGTGTCTCCTGTAAGATCAAAAGGAAGCACAGATCAACCCAAGGTTGCCTCTGCCCTTTAATACAGTATGTAAAAAGCCAAACCCAACAAAACAGGTGCCTGTGTTAATTGCTACTCTCAAGGGGGTGAATTGGGAGCAAGAAAATGAGCCGAGCTTTAAAACTGTAGTCAGAGTGAACAAAGACCTTGAGACGAGATTAGTAAAAAAGGTTTAAAAAAAATCATCAAGTTAAAAATCTCACCAGTTGAATGGGGTAACAGGTGAATGATGATGGATGCAGGTGGGAAAATGGTATTCTATTGAAAGGAAAGAGTGTGATGTGCAAGGCAATGAGAAAACTCCAGGTTGTGGTGCACGTGTGCATGAGGAACAGATAATGCCTCTCTTGTATGCTCATTGTATTGTCAGAAGCTGCTAGAATAGACCCTCTGGGGAGCTGCTATAAAAGAAGGCAAAACCAAGAGCAATTTTCCATTTTGGTAGAAATTTAGTGGAATTGTAATTGTCATTGTGTTACTTGTTAAGGTCAAATTTTCATGAAAGACAGAACAAAATAAGTAAAAGTCTGAAGACATGGCTTTTTTTCAGCCAGATACATTAAGATCCTGTTCCACTGTTACTAGAGTGCAATGATTTTTAACCTCACTGTCTTCATTTTTGATTCTGTAGAATGAAAATAACAAAAATCCCATTTCTATTCTGTTATAAAAAGTAGCGATACAGGATTTAAAATAACTACAAAAGGAACTAAATAGGTCTTCAAGAATAATAGCTATCATTTGGGTACTAGAAATAACAAAAGAATGAAACATTAATGTCAGTGGTACAGCATGTTTCCCCTTTATGATATAGCTAAGCAAAGCATATGCTGGATCATTGGGATGCTAAAGGAGATGGATGGACTTTGGAGGGAATATGGCAGTTAAAAATACCTTCATTTTTGGTTGTGCATATTTAGCTGCTTTGGAACACAGTTGTTTCCTTATTGAGTTTCAAATATAAGACTGCTACAGTCATAACAAAATATTCAGTGGTAAACCTCGTTTGTTATTGTCATTCCCATTTCTTTTAACTTAGAATCAGGATAAAGTTGTATTACAAATATCTTAAAAAAAAGACATTGGGTGAAGTCTTCAACATATGTGTTGTGTTATCTTGGACAGCCAATGAGTCCTATGGATCTTTAACATGAAAGGGTGAGTCTTTGTGTGCTAATATTTGAACATCATTCATCATGCCTGAAAAACGAACAAGCAAATGAAAACAGAGAAACAATAACAAAGGTTAAAAGAACCCCACTAAACCAAAACTTATTGTACCAAAAAAACCAGAAATGTTTTGTGACTGAAATAAGTTTGTAAAAATTAGGAACATAGTAAAGTGTTTGGCATCCTGTATATTTGTGAATGAATAATATGTGAATGAATGAATGGATTTAAATTAATCCTTATGATACCAGATTAACTTTCCTGATAATCATTATTATCACACCATCATGCCCTTGCACAATAATCAAGTCCTATCTTTCTCAAAGGATAAAAGAGGGTCTACTATAGTCATAGACAGCCATGACATGACACTTAGAACAGAGTGAAAGTAAACGCAGACATCTAGCAAGTTTTAGCTAGATTCTTTTCACCAGTAGAATGCATTTTCAAAATATCTCCTAGAAAATGGGTCAAACTGGATCATTAGCATCAATTTTTTTTCTATGCTATCATCCTCCTTAAATCAAATTATTTCTAAATTTGCACCTGTGCAGTTCACAACCACTCAACTGCTGGCTCTGTTATCTCCTCTTGAGTTGTACTTTGTTTTCCTTTTTCTTAATGCACAAACTTGACTGTCAGTAGAACCCGCTGAATAAGAAGCTGTCAGGAATTTCCACAAATAATTAAAGCATAAAAATAAATAATTAATGATTAGTGTGAAAGAATGTTTCTTTTCTTTCTGTAATGCACTTTGTGAGGAAAGAACACAGAAGAGCCAAGATAATCAAAAGCCCAAATGCTGGTTTTCCCTTACACATTTACATTGCTTCTTTATTTTTTATGAGTATTTATTCTTTTAAAACAGTAACATTTTTATTTTACCAGCATAGAGAAATTACAATTTGAACTGATTTTCTTTAGAGAAAGAGCAGGCTATATCATATTAAAGTAATTAAAATTTAGTTTTAGAATTTAAAATATTAGCTCATAAATATTCTGTCTGAACTTTGGACAGTTCCTTTCTGTTATTCTCTCTTATCTCTTGGTCTCAGAAACACCTTTCTTTCATTTTTCTCCTATTTTCCATGTACAACAATAGAGAAAAATAAAGAAATGCAAAAGGAGATAGGCAGATTGGATGGGATAGCTTTAACTGAGCTTCAAAACAGAAGCTCTTTGATGCTTGTCATTTCATTTAGAATTCAGAACTATAGACCAGAGAACATAAGGTCTCTTTTACTGGGGGGAAGGTCTTACCTCTGATTGCCAGTTTAGATACTCCTTTAAGGGTATAAAAGGAAGAGAATCGTATAACTTCTAAAGAAATGAAACAGATTCTCAATTAAAACAAAAATAAAAAATAGTAATTTATTAAGGAATAAAAACATATCAATAGATATACATATATATATTTATTTTATTTATTTGTTTACTGAAAACTCCACAAAGGCAGTAATATTTGTTTTGTTCATTAATATTTCTAATGCCTATCAAACAGCAGGTGCATAACATATTTTTCTGGATACAGACAGAACTTGAATTTAGACTCAAGCAGGCTGGCTCCAGAACCTGATAATAAAATATCTCTTGACTGTTTAGAATATTACGATCGTATTTAAGTGGAGCATTATTTTCTATATCCTGCGTAGTTAAGCACAGGGGAAAAGGCCTTATGGTTTCTATGTTCCCTTAACAGAGTCAAAAACCTAGATCAACCCATAGTTCAGATCACTGAGGTAATAATATTTGATCTCAAAAAGACTTGGTATATTTCATATTATCTACATAGTATTTCTTTAAGCAAACATTGAAAATTCTTCTTGTCCAAGTATTAGAGCTATGTTCTGAAATATGAGCTGGTGGATCTGTTAGTTGTATACCTTGAGGTTAAAATAATCAATGGATTTATTCACTTAACTTTTATTTGGTACATATTGCATTCCAAGTACATTGGCAGGACCAGGTAAATATGTATTATGCATCTTTAGATTCTACTAAAGTACTCTAAGAATATACTTCAAGTATAGTACTCAATAAAAGTTTACCAATGAGCAAATTCAACAAAATAGTGTATACAGGAAGAGGTAGAGGTTGTGCTCTGTTACTTTTTTTTTTTTTTTTGGTATTCTTCTGAAGTGAGAAGCGGGGAAGGGAAGTTCCAATGGAGCCTTGGCTGCGAGAGGAGAAGAAAAGACAGAGAGAAAGGAGAGGGGAAAGGGTAGAGAAGCAGATGGGTGCTTCTCCTGCATGCCATGGCCAGGAATCAAACCCGGGACTTCTAAATACATGCTGGGCCAATGCTCTACTGCTGAGCCAACCGGCCAGGGCCTGTACTCTGTTACTTTTGAAGTATCTCTGGGACACTAAGAGTAGAATAGAAAAAAACAGAAGAAAAATTCTAAAGCCCAACAAAATTTAAGAAAAGGCAGAGGAGGCTGAGAGAAAAATAAATGGAAAATAATAAGAAGTACATCAAGAAAGTTTGATAAACACCATAGGATATTCTTTTATGTTTAGATAATTTAATAAATAATGAAGTTGTCTATGTTCAATAGTGTCAATTTTTATAGATCTTGATAAGAAACATTTCTTGCTTATTTTTAACCTTACACTTTAAAAAAATTGTAAAAGCACAAATATAGACCCACTAATGTACAACTTATAAAGTACTGCTAACTAAACAACCACATAGCCACTGATTGGGTCAAATAGCATTCCAGAAAACTCTTGCATGTCCAACCTGCTTTCATAGGTTTGTGATTAAACCTGAATATATCTATTCTAAAAAATTTCCCAAATGATTCTGATGTAAACACAGGTCTACTGTTCTATACCAATGAAATAAGATGAAATATAAATCGATCGATTTCTTGTGTAATAAACAGCCTGAATAAAGAGCTTGCTCTTAACTCTTTGAGTAACTGAGGCAAAAAATTTGTTTTGAACATGTTTGCTTAAATTTCCTTTTACACTTGATTTGAAAAGGGTACACAGTAAAGACAATCAATAGAAATTTAAAAGTTAGATTTGTTTGTAAGAAGAAATAGAAATTTAAAGCGAGACCCTTTGAATCTTTTAAAAATATTGTGGCAGAGCAAGCTAAAAAATTAATGTCTGTAGAAGATGTGGTTGAGTTTTCTCTCCCTTGGCTGAAATCTCAACAAACAACAAGCTACAATGAATAAGTCATTTTGAAATGGATGTGAATAAGAATCCAGATGTTTGGAAGCAAGATACTAGCTGGTAATTTGCTGTGGCCCATCATACAGGCCCTTCCTGAAGGAAGTGATAACAAAGCCAGACTCTGCTTTCTAAATATCCTCTAGAAACCAATCTTGCTGTCACCAACATCAGAACTTTGTTTCAGCTGGCAACCTACCAATATCTGCCTGTAGAGAACTGTTCTCCTCAACTCTCAGATATATAATTTCTTATTTTGAAGCACTGAACCCAACAAACAGCAAGAAAAGATTATTGAAAACAGCAAGACTATATTCCTATTCATTTTTAGGAAAACCTACAGTCTTTTTATTTGCATATTATTTTTACCTTTAGACTCTTGGTAGCATAAATTATGAGCGTGTACATCACTATTTGGAGTAATACAAAGGAGTGAAAACATATAGGCATATACAGTTACTCATGTAGTCCTTCATCGCTATTTAGACTTTTGTAAAGAAAAGGGTTCAGATGCAGCAGCATAAATTACAACATATCAAAAACTGCATTTTTACTAGCAGCTCAACCTGAAGGGTTTATGGATTTTAAAAATGAAATGGTTGGCAGAAGGAAAATTTATGAAACTTATAAAATCATCCGTAACAACCATTATATTTTGGCTGGAACAAGGTCAAAAGCACCTTTTTAGTTCTTTGACAACTTTAATGATTGCCAAAGTTATGTGATCATTTCTTCATTGTCAAAGTAGTGTTTATTAGGAAACTAGATGGAGCATTTCTTTGGCTGCTCAGGGGCCAAGTTGGACAGATAGATCCCTTCAGCATTGCACTAGCCAGCTAAGTTATAATTAAGTCATTTGAATGTGAGCTTTCTTGGCTCCCCTTCCCCATTTATCCCTTGTCTCTTCTTGGAAGCAAAAACCATGACTCTTGTCCCATGTCCAACCCTCAACTCTTAAATCCCCTCCTCCTGCCTGCAGTAAAGGCATAATGCCTCTTCTTTTTTAAAAAAAAATTTTATTTATTCATTTTAGAGAGGAGAGATAGAGAGAATGAAAGAGAGAGAGAGAGAGGAGAGAGAGAGAAGGGGGAGAATCAGGAAACATCAACTCCCATATGTGCCTTGACCAGGCAAGCCCAGGGTTTTGAACTGGCAATCTCAGTGTTCCAGGTCAATGCTTTATCCACTGTGCCACCACAGGTCAGGCCATATGCCTCTTATTGAGGAAAAATTGTTGAGAAAACTTACTAACAATAATTAATAAGAGAAACTTTAGGTTTCTATAGAGTCCTATGTATATGTTTCCTTTAACCCTATATTATCTAAAATGATCTATTTATGTCTAAATGCCCCTTTTGACTGAATATTCTGCCAGGACAGGCATGCCACATTCATTTTTTTTTCACCCCTAGAATCTAATATAATTGATGATAAAGAAATACTCCTCAAACCAAACTGAATGGATCATCTAATTCAACTTATTTTATGGATAAGGAAACAACCCCCAAAAGTTAAGTGATTTGTTCAAGTTTCCAAGTTGTAGTGTCCTTCTAGTCTGCTAAGAGTTTTAAAATCCAGCTTTTAGGTTTTTATACCATAGGTAATTTGCTTACTCTGTGCTGCGCAGACTCAGCCAGAGAAGACCACATTGAGCGTCTGAGACCACTTGGAGACATCATAAGAGATTCTGGGCAGTTGGGCCATTATTTGGCTGGTGATGTTTAACTCTCTACTTTTTTTCTGATAGTCACAGATTACTTTTACTTCACATGCCCGGTGCCTACTTAAATTATTTTGTTCAAACTCAATATCAAGAAGATAGAATTGTATAATTTGGGTGGGACATATAATTTGACACCTACAACATAAATAATTTGGGTTCCTTTAACTAATAAAATACATTTATATCTTGCTGCACAAAGGCTATCTAGAGATCAATTTTATATATTTATATCTTTAAATATAAGTAACTTTTAAAATTTTTAAATTTTTAGGTATTTAATAATACATAAAACATTGTGGTTTAATTCAAATAAACTTGCAATTGTTTAGAATTTCACTAGTAAAGTAGAGATCATAATTTCAAAACCAAATACAATTTGCACTTGATTTAAAACACTTGTCTGTGATCAGATAAAAATGTACTCAATTATTTTTTTCTAGAAACCAAGTATATGTGAATAGCATTTAAACCTATTTAAAACAAAATTATGTTACTTCCCCACTTATATGTATTGAATACAGTTTTAAAATATTGTTAACAATGTTAAATGTCTTAAAATTGATGTTATTTAGATTTTTCTGATACATAGAGTAGACTGTCAGTACAGTATTTTATTGCTTTTAGTCTCATAGGTAATATTATCTTTTAAGAAGTTATTTTGGGGTATTTTGTTACAAGTTAATTTTCTTTGAGTACTTAAAATGGTTTTCTTATATAGCTAAAGGTTTGACTTATTTTCTATAAAAACTAGGGTATATTATTCAAAATAAAAGATGTTGCTTGTTTTCCAAAAAATTGGGTCAACTATTTAGTTCACATCTTATCTATAACACAGCATTCTTCCTCTTTTAACTATTGTTTTGACTTAAACAGAATCATTCCTTATTTATTGTCCAACAAATGTTAAATTTGGGGATATAATTACATACATTGGATTAAATGCAGTATACAAATAAATGCAATGTGTTGCTATTTAAGGACTGAGGTGCACTGGAGAATAGAAGATAACACTATTCAAATAAACAGAATCAGGCATCCCCAGTCACCAAATTGGGCTAGAAACTTACCAATGTAGATTTTTAGAAAACTACTGCTAAACTGACAGAATTAAAATGTACATGTACACACACATGCACACTTTATAAATAAAGAATAAAATGAATACTTATCAGAAAGGTAGGGACTTTGAGAATCTAATATTCTTCTACAATTCATTTTAAGTTACTTTTTGCATATTTTGTCACTCACATCAAGATAACTATATAGATGCAATTAAGCTACTTTTAAATATTTAATACAACCTATTCTTTTCTGGCTGGAGGTCAGTCTGTGTGATCAGTTCTCCTAATTATAAGGCTCAACAAATTTGAACTTTATAAAACTAGAAAAAATATGAAAAAAAGAAGTTGCGAAAATACACTTAATGGTTATTGGTTTGTTTTTGTTAATGTAATTTTATTTTCTTTCTTTTATTAATATTCATATTTTTCAATATTTAAATTTTATTTAGAAAATTGACTTCAACAGGGTGACATTAATCAATAAGAGTGCATAGGTTTCATGTGAAGATTTCTATAGCATTTGAACTGTTGATTATGTTGTATACCCATCACCCAAAGTAAGATCATTTTGTCACCTTATATTTGTCCTTGTTTGCACCTGTCACCCCACTCCTCCTGCCTCCCCATTTATTCAAGTCCCCTTCCCTTTCCCCACATTTCCTTCCCCCTGGTAACCACTTCACTTTTATTTATATCCATAAGTCTCAGTTTTATATTCCACAAATGTGTGAAAAAATACAGGTTTTAGCTTTTTCTGACTTACTTATTTCACTCAGTATAAAGTTCTCAAGGTTTCTCTATGTTTTTCTAAATGTCACTATGTCATTGTTTCTTATGATTGAGTAGTATTTCATTGTATGTATGTAGCACATTTTCTTTATCTAATCCTCTATTGAGAGCTGCTTTGGTTGTTTCCATGTCTTGGCCACTGTGAATAATGCTATGATGAACAAGTGTCTTTACATACCAGTGATTTCGAATTTTTGGGGTAGATAGCAGTAGAGTGATGTCTGGATTATATGGTAATTCTATTCTTAATTTTTGGAGGAATCACCATATTTTCTTCCATAATAATAGTACTAATTTGCATTCCCGCCAGCAGTGAGTGAGGGTTACATTTTCTCAACAACCTCTCCAACACTTGTTATTATCTTTCTTGTTGATAATAGCCAATCTGACAGGTGTGAGGTGGTATTTCATTGTAGTTTTGATTTGCATTTCTCAAATGGCTAGTGAAGATGAGCATCTTTTTATATATCTGTTGTCCATTTTTATGTCCCCTTGGGAGAAGTGTGTGTTCAGGTCTTCTCTTCATTTCTTTTAATTGAATTGTATGCTTATTTGTTGCTGATCTTTATGAATTCTTTATATATTTTGGATATTAACCCCTTATTGAAACTGTTGTTTGCAAATATCATCTTCGATTTAGTTGGCTATTTGTTTTGTTGTCAGTTTCTTCTGCTGTGTAGAAGCTTTTTAGTTTAATATAGTCCCTTCCATTTATTGTTGCCTTTATTTCCCTTATTTTTGGTGTCAAATTCATAAATTGTTCTCTATAGCCAACGTCCATGGGCTTAGTACCTTTGCTTTCTTCTATGTAGTTCATTGTTTCAGGTCATATATTTAGGTCTTTGATCCATTTTAAATTAATTGTTGTGCAGGGGACAAACCATAGTCAAGTTTTATTCTTTTGCATGTGGTTTTCCAATTTTCCCAGCACCATTTATTGGAGAAGCTTTCATTTCTTCATTGTGTGTTTTTGGCTCCTCTGTCAAAAATGATTTGTCCATATATATGTGGTTTTATTTCTGGGCTCTCAATTCTATTTCATTGGTTTGTATGTCTGTGTTTCTTCCAATTCCATGCTGTTTTCATTATTGTGGCTCTGTAGTAATACTTTAAGTCAGGTAGTGTGACACCTCCAGCTTTTTTTTTTTTTTTTCAGAATTGCTTTGGCTATTCAATGTTTTTGTTTTTTTTTTTATAGTTCCATACAAAGGTGATGATTTATTGTCCTATTTCTTTAAAGAATGACTTTAGGATCATGATAAGGATTGCATTAAATTTATATATTACTTTGGGTACTATGGTCATTTTAACTGTGTTGATTTTTCCAATCCATTAACATGGAATATTTTTCTATTTCATTGTGTCATTTTTAAATTATTTTCAATAAAGTCTTGTAGTTTGACATTATTTGTTAAGGTTATTTCTAATTACTTTATTTTTTTGTTACAATTGTAAAAGAAATTGTTTTTTTGAGTTCATTTTCCAGTTTCATTGTTGGTATTTAGAAAAGCAGTAGACTTTTGTATATTTATTTTGTATCCTGAGACATTACTGTATTGGTTTATTGTTTCTAATAGTTGTTTGGTGGAGTCATTGGCATTTTCTGTGTATAGCATCATGTCATCTGCAAAAAGTGATACCTTTACTTATTCTTTCCCAATATGAATGCCTTTTATTTCTTTCTTTTGCCTGATTGCTTTGGCTAAAACTTCCATAAGTACATTAAATAAGAATGGAAAAAGTGAGCAGCCTTGTCTTGTTCCTGGTTTTAGAGGAAAAACCTTCATTTTTTTTTCACCATTTAGTATGATATTAGCTGATGGTTTGTCTTATATGGCCTTTAATATGTTGAGGTACTTTCCTTTATTCCAATTTTATTGAGTGTTTTAAACAAAAAGAGATGTTGTATCTTATCAAATGCTTTTTTTTTTGCATCCAGTGATAGGATCATATGGTATTTGCTCTTTGTTTTGTTGATTTGGTGTATTACATTGATCAATTTTCATATGTTGAACCATCCTTGTGCTCCTGGAATGAATCCCATTTGATCATGATATAATATTTTTAATGTATTCTATATTAGATTTGCTAGTATTTTGTTTAAGATTTTTGCATCTAGATTCATTAGAGATATTGGTCTATAGTTTTCTTTTTTTTGTGCTGTCCTTGTCAGGTTTTGGTATGAGGGTTATATTGGCCTCATAAATTATGTTTGGGAATATTGCTTCTTTTATTTTTTGGAAGACTTTAAGAAGGATAGGTACCAACTTTTCTTTGAATCTTTGATAGAATTCATTAATGATACCATCAGATCCTGAATTTTTGTTTTTGGGAAGGTTTTTGATAGTTGTTTCTATTTGTTCCCTGCTTATAAGTCTAGTTAGGTTTCCCACCTCTTTGTGGCTCAGTCTAGGAATGTACAGTTCCAAGAATTAATTCATTTTTTCAAGGTTGTTGAATTTGGTGGCATCCAATCTTTTTAATATTCTACTATGATTTTTTGTATATGTATGATGTTTGTGGTAATTTGTTCTCTTTCATTTTGAAATTTGTTTATGAGTCCCTCCTTTTTTTTTTTTTTTTTTTTTAGTGAGTCTAGCTAGTGGTGTGTCAATTTTATTGATCTTTTCAAAGACCCAGATCTTTGTTATATTAATTTTTTCTATAGTTTACTTGTTCTTTTATTCATTTAGTTCTGCTTTAATTTTTAGTATTTTTTTTCTTCTGCTAACTTTGGGTTGCCTTTGTTCTTATTTTTCTAGTTTTTAAGGTGTGATGTTAGGTTGTTTACTTGAGATCTCTCTTGTTTCTTGATATGAGCTTGTAATGATATAAACCTCTGTCTTACCACTGCTTTTGTTGCATCTCAGAAATTTTTATATGTCATGTTGTCATTTTCATTTTTCTGTATATATCTTTTGATCTCTGCTTGTATTTCTTCTTTGAGCCAATCACTTCTTAGAAGTATATGGTTTAATTTTCACATTTTTGTGGGTTTCTTTACTTTCTTTTTATAGTTGAATTGTAACTTCAATGCCATGTGATCAAAAAATATATCTGGTATAGGCCCTGGCTGGTTGGCTCAGTGGTAGAGCGTCAGCCTGGCGTGCAGGAGTCCCGGGTTTGATTTCCAGCCAGGGCACACAGGAGAAGTGCCCATCTGCTTCTCCACTCCTCCCCCTCTCCTTCCTCTCTGTCACTCTCTTCCCCTCCCACAGCCAAGGCTTCATTGGAGCAAAGTTGGCCCGGGTGCTGAGGATGGCTTTGTGGCCTCTGCCTCAGGTGCTAAAGTGGCTCTGGTTGCAACAGAGCAACGCCCTGGATGGGCAGAACATCACCCCCTGGTGGGCATGCCGGGTGGATCCCGGTTGGGCGTGGGAGTCTGTCTGACTGCCTCCCTGTTTCTAGCTTCGGAAAATACTATATATATATATATATATATATATATATATATATATATATATATATATATATAGTTTCACTCCTTTCAAATTTATTTATTCATTTATTTTAATTCATTTATTTTGACAGAGACAGAGAGTCAGAGAGAGGGACCGATAGGAACAGACAGATAAGAAGGGTGAGAGAATTCTTTGTTGCTGCTCCTTAAGTCTCCTTTAGTAGCTCATTGATGGCTTTCTCATATGTGCCTTCACCAGAGTGGGGGGCGCTACAGCAGAGCTAATGACCCTTTGTTCATACCAGTGACCTTGGGCTCAAGCCAGCAACTATAGAGTCATGTCTGTGATCCTACACTCAAGCCAGTGACCCCATGCTCAAGCTGTTGAGCTTGTGCTTAAGCCAGATGAACCCACGCTCAAATGAGCAACCTCAAGGTCTTGTACCTGGGTTCTGCATCCCAGTCAGATGTTCTGTCTGCTGCACCACTGCCTGGTCAGGCTATTATCTTCAAAACATTAAATTTTAAAAAATAGTTTTGGTGCTAAATAACAGACTTTGACTTTTATGAAAATCCCACACCACTTCTTAATTTTACATTTGCATGTGGAATCTGAAATATGGTTTAATCAAAACAAACTTGCAATTTTGTAGAATTTTACTTGTAAAGTAGAGATCATAATATCTAAAACAAATAGTTTAAGCTTGATTTAAAATACTTGGCTGTAATCAGATAAAAAATATATTCAAGTATTGGATATTTTTCTATAAACCACATTGATATGTAAAGCATCATATCCCATGCAAGTACCTTATCATCTTCTTACTTAATTGGTGTTTTATTTTATTTTATTTTATTTTATTATTTTTCTAAAGTGATATGCGGGAAGGCAGAGAGACAGACTCCAGCATGTGCCCAACTGGGATCTACCCAGCAAGCCCACTAGGGGGCAATGCTCTGCCCATCTGGGGCATTGTTCCATTGCAACTGTAGCCATTTTAGCACCTGAGGCAGAGGTTATGGAACCATCCTTAGTGTCTGGGCCAACTTTGCTCCAGTGGAGCCTTGGCTAAAGGAGGAGACGAGAGAGACAGAGAGAAAGGAGAGAAGGGGGAAGGGTGGAAAAGCAGATTGGGGCTTCTCCTTTGTGCCCTGGCCTGGAATCAAACATAGTACCACATGCCTGGTTGATACTCTACCACTGAGCCAACTGGCCATGGCCTTTAATTGATTTTTCAAAAGAGAATTTTTTTAATAAAAAAAAATTCATAGGCATGGACAATAATGTGGTTATTGCTGAAGGGTATAGGGGGGATAAATACTGATTAAAACATACTTGATTTGGGGTTGTGAACACACAATTGAGTATACAGATAATGTGTCCTTTAATTGTGCACCTAAATCCTGTATAATTTTGTTAAATAGTGTCACCCCCAATTAATTCAATAAAGAATAAAATTTAAAAAAAGTAAAAGAGAATTTCTCCTTACTATTATTTTATTATTTTTCAAAATCTTAATTATCCATTCTAGTATTTTTTTTTTTTTTTGTATTTTTCCAAAGCTGGAAACGGGGAGAGACAGTCAGACAGACTCCCGCATGCGCCCGACCAGAATCCACCTGGCACGCCCACCAGGGGCGAAGCTCTGCCCACCAGGGGGCGATGCTCTGCCCCTCTTGGGCGTAGCTCTGCCGCGACCAGAGCCACTCTAGCGCCTGGGGCAGAGGCCAAGGAGCCATCCCAGCGCCCGGGCCATCTTTGCTCCAATGGAGCCTCGGCTGCGGGAGGGGAAGAGAGAGACAGAGAGGAAGGAGGGGGGGGGTGGAGAAGCAAATGGGCGCTTCTCCTATGTGCCCTGGCCGGGAATCAAACCTGGGTCCCCCGCACGCCAGGCCAACGCCCATTCTAGTATTTTTTACTTGTTTGGGTCAAGAGAAATATTTGTAAGAATTATTTGTAGGAAGAAATAAAATATTAAATTATTAATTAACTCAAAGAAAATAATTGAATACACTGTTGTCTAATGCAGAAATATTCAGTTTTCCCTCAAATGCAATTGGTATAGTAGAAAACAAATCTATATTTCAAACCTAGCTGTATCACCTATTAGCTTTTTATCTTGAACAAATTATGTAACCTCTCAATGTGCAATTTTCCTTATCTAATAAATAATTAAAAGACTGATATTAACAATAAAATGAGAAGTGAGGTATGAAGACACTCTAGTTAAGTGCCCAGAACATAGCGAATACTCCATAAAGCTGCTAGTACCTATGATGACATGTTAATTTCAATGAAAAAGAATAAGAACAAAGGCCATCAGAATACATGGGTTATTTTGATTTCTAAATTCTTATAAGTAAATTGAGAAAACAGTTTTTGCTAGTTTTACCTACCATCAAATCTATAAAATCTCTGTATGTTTGTATTAAAGCTACCCCAAAAGACTTAGCACCCATGATTAAAGAGATCCATAACCCGGCCCTGGCCGGTTGGCTCAGCGGTAGAGCATCGGCCTGGCGTGCAGGGGACCCGGGTTTGATTCCCGGCCGGGGCACATAGGAGAAGCGCCCATTTTCTTCTCCACCCCCACTCCTCTCCTTCCTCTCTGTCTCTCTCTTCCCCTCCCACAGCCGAGGCTCCATTGGAGCAAAGATGGCCCGGGCGCTGGGGATGGCTCCTTGGCCTCTGTCCCAGGTGCTAGAGTGGCTCTGGTTGCCGCAGAGCGATGCCCTGGAGGGGCAGAGCATCGCCCCCTGGTGGGCAGAGCGTGGCCCCTGGTGGGCATGCCGGGTGGATCCCGGTCGGGCGCATGCGGGAGTCTGTCTGACTGTCTCTCCCCGTTTCCAGCTTCAGAATAAAAAAAAAAAAAAGAGATCCATAACCCAGTAACAGAAAAATAAAGGAAAAGTTTCTACAAGGAAAGAACATACATTTGGAATTTGTTAGGTATATAAAACATCCTTGGAGGCTTCTGAGGGGACTATAGAAAGGTGTAACATATAGAATGTGGTATTATTGTCAATGGGTTTGGGTTCAGCGCCACTTCTACCACCTACTTTTAGAAAACTTTCAGCAGGTCAATTAACCTCACAAAGATGAATAGTAGTAGCATTTATCTCACAGTTATTATGAGAATAAAATGAGATAATATATATAAAGTCTTAGCAAGCTCCTTGTCACATAATAAGCTTTCAAGAGATAATTTAAGTCTCAACATGATTATTCATCCTTCTTTCCTTTATAGAGCTCTTTCTTGGAGGTACTTACTTCCCCCTCTGCAAGGCACATAATTGAAATAGAATGTACAATTATGCACTTAAAATTTTTCTTTCTGGCCCTGGTCAGTGGCTCAGTGAATAAAGCATTGGCCTGGCATATGGACTTCCTGGTTTGATTCCTAGTCAGAGCACACAGGAGAAGCAGTCACCTGTTTCTCTGCCCTTCTTCTCCCCCCTCTTGCCCTTTTCCCCTCCCATTACCAGTGGTTCTATTGGTTCCAGTATAGACCGAAGCACTGAGTGTAGCTTCATTTGAGCACAGCAGCCTCAGGTCCTAAAAATAGCTCAGTACTGGAGCATCGGCCCCACACTGAGTGGCCAAGTGGATCCCAGTCAGGGTGCATGCGGGAGTCTGTCTCACTATCTCTCCACATTTCACCTAAAAAAATTCTTTTTCTAGCCAAGACTGTAATTAGTTTGCATCAATATTCTTCTATACAGGTAATGGCTATATAGAAAGCTACATTTCTGGGTTCGATTCCCAGCCAGGGCACACAGGAGAAGCGCCCATTTCCTTCTCCACCCCTCCGCCACGCTTTCCTCTCTGTCTCTCTCTTCCCCTTCCGCAGCCAAGGCTCCATTGGAGCAAAGATGGCCCGGGCGCTGGGGATGGCTCTGTGGCCTCTGCCTCAGGCGCTAGAGTGGCTCTGGTCACAACATGGCGACGCCAAGGATGGGCAGAGCATTGCCCCATGGTGGGTGTGCCGGGTGGATCCCGGTTGGGCGCATGCGGGAGTCTGTCTGGCTGTCTCTGTTTCCAGCTTCAGAAAAATGAAAAAAAAAAAGAAAGCTACATTTTATTTCAAGAGGAATTATTGAATTGAGTGTTAACTTATTAAATTATTTGAGCATGATAATCAATTTCCAGTTTCTATATTTCTTCATCTTAGACATTCTAAAACATTGTCTACACAAATAGCCACAGGCCTTTGGACTTAATCATAAGTAATCTTTTTAATGAGTTTGATGTTAAATTCTTTATCTCTATGAGATTTATCAAAGTAACCCTGTTTGTCCTTAATCTCTTACTCTATGAGTGATTTCTAACAAAGAGAAGCTACTTTCTTGAAAGGTTCTTATGCTCTAGAGCTTTTGTGAGCTCAAAGAGCTTAAACATTGCCATTATTACTTTAGAGAAAAATACCCATTTATCATGAGAAATAAAGAAACCATAGGAAGTTTATTAATTGGCTGGGTAGTCACATTTTTTCATATATTCTTCTCATTTTGTTTGTTTACTCTAATCATTTTTATTTATTAATTCAACAATATTTCTTGAATGTTACAAAGTTCTAAGCCTTGCTAGAGAGGGGAATAAAACTGGCAGAGGTTTTTTCCCTCAGCAAATATTTTATGGGTCTCAAAATGGGCTATATATTAGAATCATTAGAGATTTGTTTATAAATAAATCCACACCCAACTGCTATATTCAAGTTATCTAGGAGTGGATGGAGACCCTGAGGCAGAAGGTGTCTCATACTTTGGCGAGTCTGAATAAGAGACCAGTGGATTGTACTATAGTAATCAAGAGGTAGAGGGTAGGAGAAGAATGTGATAGAGAAGCAGGGGTCTGAACTCAAGCCAGTCTTCTCATGTTCAGAAACTGTTACTGAAAAAACAAAAACAAAAATTGGGTTTAAAAAGGTATTTATTCAGATTATCAAGTATAGTCCTTTTTTAATTTTGTAATGAGTGGGATATTAAACAGAATTTTTAAAAATATTTTATTTATCCATTTTTATTGGAGAGAGAGAGAGAGAGAGAGAGAGAGAGAGAGAGGGAGAGAGAGGAAAGAGATAGAGAAAACAGGGGGAGGAGCAGGAAGCATCAACTCCCATATGTGCCTTGACCAGGAAAGCCCAGGGTTTTGAACCAGCAACCTCAGCATGGTGGTGCTTTATTCACTGCACCACCACAGGTCAGGCTAAACAGAAATTTTTTAAGTACTCTAACATCATTTTAAATATATGTCAAAATTTGAACTCTGTAAAATGTAGCTTCACATTAATTTTTCTTTTTCTTTTTTTTCCACACTAATATTCAAAGTAGGGAAAGATATGTAAAGCCAGTAGCCACGGCCACCAACACAGCCACCTGGCCCATGCAGGTTCGCATTTGATTCGAACAGACGGTAATGAAAAAATGGAGCCAAGAACTGGTGGGCCAGTACATTTAATCCTAGCTTGTACCTAGCGGGCAAGAAATACACATAGTGGGAAAACACTTCTGTTGGTCAAATAAGTTTGTAAATATGATATATATTGGGTGTGGGGGACAGGCTATAAGCAGGCCAGGTCATTGTAGCCTAAGGTTTGGTTTTGGGACTAAGCTTTTCCCCACACCCTAGACTGATTGTATGATCTGGGTGGTGCACTCTCATGAGGAATCCAATTATGCCTTGGATAAGTGACTTTGTATCAGAGACTTCCTTGTTTGTATATTGGATTAAGGGATTTTGGTTTTCTACACTATAAAGTGGGACAGACCAGGAGCTTGGACACACAGTTCCTGCTATCACAATTGCAGGGACTTCCCTGATCCCTTGCCCTTCATGGGAAGAGCTGGTTTTCTGCTTTTCCCTTGTCTTTTTTTGTGGTTTGCTTGTCTTGGTGAGACACCAATAAATAGGATGGCCCCCCATCCTCTGACTCCGCCATTTCTTTATCGTCTGCCCGAATCCAATGGGAACCTGCATGTGAATGGCCACGATGGCGCCTCCTGGCCTTACAACTGGCGTAGTCAGCAGGATACAGAGATTGGTATGGAGCCACCACCCTTGATGGGTGGGATAGAGTACTGGTTGCTGATCTGGCTCCCCATGGCTGTCCTGTTAGGGGCCATGGGCTACATGTTTTTTACTCAAGAGGAAACTGCCCGAGGTCAAAAGCTTCAGTGTGAATTGCAAATAGAATGGCAGAAAAGGCTGGAATTGGAGCGAGCATTGGAGAAGGAATTACGGGTTCGTGAGTTGCAGTTTACCCTGGAAGCTGAACGTCTTCACCGGCAGTTGTTGGAGAAACAACTGCAGATTCAAGAGCTCGAGTCTCAGCTTCTGGCCAAAAGCCAGCAGCCACAGGAGCCTAAACGGTCACCAAAGGAGCAGCAGCATCCGTGCCGGTGGATTGGCTTTGAGTCAGCGGGAGCAGGCGCTTGCGACTCCTGTTCTGAGGATGAGAAGGCTCAGGCTGAAGCTGCCATATGCACACTGAGAGCCCGACCAGTTGTCGCCAAGAAGGTAAAAACCCAGCAACAAAGAGTCCCTCAGGGGCAGCCACAGCCTCCTGCCCAGGTAATGGAACACTCTGTGGTCCGGCCCTATACCCAGGCAGAGCTGATGGAGTTGGGGGCACAATTTAGGCAGAAACCTACTGAATCCCTGGTAACCTGGTTACTATGATTATGGGATATAGGGGTGGATGGCATCATGCTCTCTGGAACAGAGATGGAGAAATTGGCTGCCATTACCACACACTCTTCCTTGAGGCAGCGTCTTCAGAACTGCCATGGCAACCCAGGAGACTATACCCTATTAGAATGGGTGATGGCTGCCATTCGTATGGTCTGGCAGAATGCTGGAGAACTGCCGGGGGCAATGAGTCGGTGGCAGTGCTACAGTGAGTTAGTAAAGGTCCTTCGAGAACTAGGTATGAAGAATGCTGTTTTCAACCCTGGGTCTCGTGGGCCAGACGAGGAAGTGTTTACGGCCAAAATGAGGGAATTTGTCCTTGCTAGTGCCCCGTCAGCCCTTTTTGTGTCACTTGTGGCTATCTTGGGCCCCTATGTGGGGCAGCCCATCAATGCAGTTACACAGATGGTAGCAGATTTGGGAGAGCTGGAGGCCGCCCAGGATCATAAAGCAGTGAGGGCTGCTGCCTATGTTTCCCCCCCAACTAACAAGGGAAACAGGCCTGTAAAGGTTACCCGAACGCAGATGTGGGTAGACTTGATTGCGGCTGGAGCAGATAAGGGGAAATTGGATGGCCAGTCTAATAAAATTCTTTTGGAGCTTAAACCAGAACAGAAGTTCTAGCCACTGAGACGAAAGGCCCCAGCAGCTACCAATAAAACGTTTGGTGCGCGCACAGCTCGGTTACAAGATTATATGATAGAGACGGCCGAGGGAGAGGGAAACTCCCAAGACCCATTGTACCAGTTTGAATAGGAAAAAGGCCGAGGGACCCGTCTAACGGGGATGGGCGGGGACCAGTGGCCACATGTGGAACTGGCTATCCACTGGTCCCCTTCCAATGTACAACAGGTGTTGGCCTTGGTGGATACAGGTGCAGAATGTTCCCTTCTCTATGGAAACCCAGAGCGGTTTGCTGGGACCCCAGTGGCCATTGACAGTTATGGGGGCCAAACTGTTCAAGTGAAGCCAATAACTATCCCATTGGGGATAGGGAGACTGCCTCCTAAGCCATATAAGGTGTATGTATCTCCTATTCCTGAATATATTTTGGGGGTAGATGTCTTGCAAGGACTGTGGTTGGAAACTACAGCTGGGGAGTTCCGGCTGCGGATCAGGGTTGTGAAGGCAGTATTGCGGGGACATGCATCACATTCCCCTTTGCAATTACCCGTCCCTCGGCGTGTGACTAACACCAAGCAGTACCGCCTGCCAGGTGGTTATGAAGAAGTCACAGGGACAATCCTTGAACTAGAAAAGGTGGGGATCATCCGGCCAGAACACAGTCCTTACAACTCCCCAGTATGGCCTGTGCACAAAGCAGATGGAACCTGGAGAATGACAGTAGATTACAGGGAACTTAATAAAGTTGTTCCCCCTTTGCATGCTGCTGTTCCCTCGATAGCTAACATGATGGATCGGCTAAGCCATGAGTTGGGGACATACCACTTTGTGGCAGACTTGGCCAATGCTTTTTTCTCTATTGATATAGCTGCAGAGAGTCAAGACCAATTTGCCTTCAGTTGGGAAGGGAGACAATGGGCCTTTACAGTGTTACCCCAGGGCTATTTGCATAGCCCCACCTTGTGCCATGGGCTGGTGGCTGCTGACCTGGCTAAATGGAAACAGCCAGAAGTAGTCCGCATGTACCATTATATTGATGAAATTATGCTAACTAGTGATTCTCTTTCAGAATTGGAGCAAGCAGTCCCTACCCTGCTATCCCATTTGAAAGCATGTGGCTGGGCAGTTAACGAGAACAAATTACAAGGACCTGGGTTATCTGTTAAATTCTTGGGAGTTGTCTGGTCGGGTAAGACAAAAGTTATCCCTGACGCAGTTATAGATAAGATTCAAGCATACCCCGTGCCCACTACGGTAAAACAGTTACAGGAATTCTTAGGTTTGTTGGGGTATTGGCGAGCATTTATACCGCATTTGGCTCAGTTACTACGCCCCTTGTACAACCTTATTTGAAAGGGGGTTCGCTGGGATTGGACTGAGCAGGCGCAAGGTTCATTTGCAGCTGCTAAGAGAGCTGTCAAGGTGGCACAGGCCTTGAATGTGTTTGATCCTGCCAGGCCCTGTGAGCTGGATGTTCATGTAACCTCGGAGGGGTTTGGATGGGGCTTGTGGCAGCGGACAGAGCGCCTACGGCAACCTATTGGATTTTGGTCCCAATTGTGGAAAGGTGCTGAAGTTCGTTACTCATTAGTAGAGAAGCAGCTGGCAGATGTGTATGCTGCCCTCCTGGCAACTGAGAGTATTACAACCACAACACCAGTTACAGTCAAAACAACATACCCTATAGCTGGATGGGTGAGAGATTGGGCAACTAAACCACGTAGTGGTATGGCCCAAATGTCTACCCTGGCCAAGTGGGGTGCCTATCTGCAACAACGCTGTGCTCTTAGCACCAGCCCATTGAGAGCAGAACTGCAGGAAGTCTTGGGTCCAGTCACCTATGCGACCTTAGAGTCAGGTGCAACTGGGGCTCAGGAGGCAGAACCTGAGGTCAGTCCCTACCAGGAGGGGCGGGTGCCCATCCCCGAAGATGCCTGGTATACTGATGGTTCCAGCAGGGGCCAACCTGCCAAATGGACGGCTATCGCCTTCCATCCGGCCACTGAGACTATTTGGATGGACACGGGTACAGGCCAAAGCAGCCAATGGGCAGAATTAAGAGCTGTTTGGCTAGTTGCCCATAATGAACCTTCACCTCTGGTGATCTGTACTGACAGTTGGGCTGTCTATCGTGGACTGACCCTTTGGATTGCTACTTGGCACATTAACCAGTGGATGGTAATGCACCGTCCATTATGGGGTCAGGCCATGTGGCAGGACTTATGGGAAATAGGACACCAGAAGCAGGTGACAGTATATCATGTCACAGGGCATGCCCCTCTAGCCCATCCTGGGAATGATGAGGCAGATACGTTGGCAAGGGTGCGATGGTTGGAGACTGCACCTGCAGGTGATGTGGCACAGTGGCTCCACCGGCACCTGCTCCATGCAGGACAGAAAACTATGTGGGCTACGGTTAAGGCTTGGAACTTGCCTGTGTCCTATGCAGAGGTACTTGCAGCCTGTGAGCAATGTGCAGTATGTTCCAAAGAACACCCTCGGAGACCACTGGTGTCACCTGGACAGATCCAGAGGGGTCATGTCCCACTGACACGATGGCAGATAGACATCATTGGACCCTTACCAAAGTCAGAAGGGTACCAGTATGCAGTCACTTGTGTAGATACTGCCACCGGGCTGCTTGCTGCTTACCCCGCTCGTAACCCTGACCAGAGGGCAGTCATACAGGCTCTGGACCGCCTGAGTGCTGCATATGGGCGACCGCTGGTCCTTGAAAGTGACAATGGTACCCACTTCACTGATTCAATGGTGAGGCAATGGGCTCAAAAGCTGGGGGTGGACTGGAACTACCATGTTCCCTACCACCCCCAGGCTGCTGGTATCATTGAGCGTTATAATGGACTCTTAAAGCAGGGACTGCGACAGGAGGGGGGCACCGGCTCTCTTACTGGATGGACACGCTGCTTATGGACAGTACTTCGGATTTTGAATGAGCGACCTCGACGGGGAAGCCCAGCTCCAGTAGAGGCCCTCCTGCATCGGACAGCTGCCCCTATTCAGTTGCAGATACGCACCAAGGACATTTTACTCTAGCCAGGTTTCGGACAGCAGGGCAATGTGCTCTTGCCTGCTCCAACAGCCCTTCTTAAAGGACAACGGCTTCAATGGACTTGGCCCTGGACTGTACAGGCCCCCCATCTGAGATGGGTGGCCTTGTTGGCACCATGGGGAAAGGGGTTAGAGGTGGACCTCCAGTTAACTCCTTGGGCAACCAGCACCTGGCCACCTAAGGTAGAAGTGTATTATCCCTTGAGTGCTCAAGGGGACAGCATTTTGAAGGGCACCTTTGTAATTTCTTTATGGCCAATAATGAGTTCCCCTATTTTACTACACATAGAACCAGCAGATGCTGGTGTATTGGCCAATAAGGTTTGGTATGCCCGCTCAGGGCGGCCTCTGGTGCCAGCTACGGTGCTGTCTGCAGACAAAACTCTGGCCTGTATTCTGCCAGAGGGAAAAGATTTGCCTCTCTTGGTGCCACTGACAGCTCTCTCATTTCGCCCATAGTTTTTGATCTGTTAATCCTATTGCTGTAGTTGGTACTATTTCTGTTTATGCAATGTATCTTACTCCTTGCACAGTAACCATCATGGAAGATGCCTGTGGTTTAGATTGTAAAGCAAGCAAAAGGGGTGGAATGTTGGTCAAATAAGTTTGTAAATATGATATATATGTTTGCTCGCTTGTGACTTATATTGGGTGTGGGGGACAGGCTATAAGCAGGCCAGGTCATTGTAGCCTAAGGTTTGGTTTTGGGACTAAGCTTTTCCCCACACCCTTGACTGATTGTATGATCTGGGTGGTGCACTCTCATGAGGAATCCAATTATGCCTTGGATAAGTGACTTTGTATCGGAGACTTCCTTGTTTGTATATTGGATTGGGATTTTGGTTTTCTACACTATAAAGTGGGACAGACCAGGAGCTTGGACACACAGTTCTTGCTATCACAATTGCAGGGGCTTCTCTGATCCCTTGCCCTTCATGGGAAGAGCTGGTTTTCTGCTTTTCCCTTGTCTTTTTTTGTGGTTTGCCTGTCTTGGTGAGACACCAATAAATAAGATGGCCCCCCATCCTCTGACTCCGCCATTTCTTTATCGTCTGCCCGAATCCAATGGGAACCTGCATGTGAATGGCCACGATGGCGCCTCCTAGCCTTACAACTTTCCTTTCCATTCAGGGCTCCAAAGCCACTGACTTATCCTAGTTTTCTAGAATCAAAGGTTTCTACCTCACTAGCCTTATTCACCTCTGTAAAGCCAGGAGGCAGGGCCAGGGCCACTATCAAAGCAGCCTTCTGGCCTATGCAGGTTCACATTGGATTCGGACAGTCGGCAAAGAAACAACGGAGCCAAAAGCTGATGGGCCATAGTTTTTAATCCTAGCTTGCATTCGGCGGGCAAGTAAAAATACACACTGGGCTCCAAAACCCATTCACATTCAGTGCTCACAAAGCTACTGACTTATCCGAGTTTCCTAGAATCAAAGGTTTCTAGCTCACCAGCCTTATTCTCCTCAGTTCCCCATCTCCTTCCTTATCCCAGACACAAACTGCACAAACTGGCATCTCACTCAGCACTCCGCCATCTTGGCTGCTTTTCCTGGCCTCCTCCACGTGGCCTCCTCCCGCTGCTGGCTCTACTCTCTCCTCTGCTGAAAATCTCAGGAACCAAGAGAGCAAGCTCTCGTTTTGCCCCTATTTTATAGTGTATGTTGGGCGGATAAAATGTATTATGCTCACTTTGTTAAAGAGGCCGTTGCCCAGGTGGTATTAATGTGTGTTGGGGTGGGCTAAAGGCAGGCAGAATTCTTGTAGCCTGGGGCTTGGTTTTGGGATTAAGCCTTTCCTACCCTTTTTGGTGTAAAATGGTACAATCCTATCATGCCTCAGAGAAGTGACTTTGTATTAGAGACTTCCCTATTATGTATATTGGATTAAGGGTTTGGATTTCTACACTATAAAATGGGGATGGAATGAGAGTTTGCTCTCTTGGTTCCTGAGGTTAGCATGAGAGAGCGGAGAGAGTAGAGCCAGCAGCTAAAGGAGGCCACGTGGAGGAGGCCAGGAGAAGCAGCCAAGATGGCGGAGTGCTGAGTGAGATGCCAGTTTGTGTAGAGTTTGTATTTGGGATAAGGACGGAGATGGGGAACTGAGGAGAAGAAGGCTGGTGAGCTAGAAACCTTTGATTCTAGGAAACTCGGATAAGTCAGTGGCTTTGTGAGCACTGAGTGTGACTGGGTTTTGGAGCCCAGTGTGTATTTTTACTTGCCCGCCGGGTGCAAGGTAGGATTAAAGGTTATGGCCCACCAGTTTTTGGCTCCATGGTTTCTTTACTGACTGTCCGAATCCAATGCGAACCTGCATGGGCCAGAAGGCTGCTGTGATGGTGGCCCTGGCCACGGCTGCTGGCTTTACAGTGTAGAAATCCAAACCCTTAATCCAATATACATAATAGGGAGGTCTCTAATACAAAGACACTTCTGAGGCATGATTGGATTGTACCACCCCACATCAAAAAGGGTGGGAAAGGCTTAATCCCAAAACCAAGCCCCAGGCTCCAACAATCCTGCCTGCCCCCAACACACATTAATATCACCTGGGCGACGGCCTCCTTGTGTCATCTTTAACAAAGTGAGCATAATACATTTTATCTGCCCAACAACCTCTGTTCTCCATCTCCTTCTCTCTGTACAAAGTGGCTTCTCCTTCAGCACTCTGCCATCTTGGCTGCTTTTCCTCTCCTCCATGTGGCCTTTCTCTGCTCTTCTTTATAGTGTAGAAATCAAAACCTTTAATCCAATATACAAACAAGGAAGTCTCTGATACAAAGCCACTTATCTGAGGCATAATGGGATTACTCATGAGAGTGCACCCCCCCTCCACTATGCAACAGTCAAGGGCATAAGGAAAAGCTTAGTTTTAAAACTAAGTCTTAGGCTATAAGTATCCTGCCTGCTTACAGCCTGTACCCCACACCCAATGCAAACTATAAGCGAAAAAACATATATATCATATTTACAAACTTATTTCACCAACATTTTGTCACTACAAAAATGGGATAGCTAATTAGAATAACATCACAAAGTAAATTTGAAATTCTTGAAATTCAGCAATCATTTTGATATATACTGTTGGGCAGATAAAATATATTATGCTCACTTTGTTAAAGATAACACGAGGAGGCCGTCACTCAGGTGATATTAATGTGTGTTGGGGTGGGCTAAAGGCAGGCAGAATCCTGTAGCCTGGGGCTTGGTTTTGGGATTAAGCCTTTCCCACCCTTTTTGATGTGGGGTGGTACAATCCTATCATGCCTCAGAGAAGTGACTTTGTATTAGAGACTTCCCTATTATGTATATTGGATTAAGGGTTTGGATTTCTACACTATAAAATGGGAACGGAGCAGGAGTTTGGCTCTTGGTTCCTGAGGTTAGCATGAGAGAGCAGAGAGAATAGAGCCAGCAGCGGGAGGAGGCCACGTGGAGAAGGCCAGGAAAAGCAGCCAAGATGGCGGAGTGCTGAGTGAGATGCCAGTTTGTGTAGAGTTTGTATCTGGGATAAGGAAGGAGATGGGGAACTGAGGAGAATAAGTCTGGTGAGCTAGAAACCTTTGATTCTAGGAAACTCGGATAAATCAGTAGCTTTGTGAGTACTGAATGTGACTGGGTTTTGGAGCCCAGTGTGTATTTTTACTTGCCTGCCGGGTGCAAGCTAGATTAAAGACTATGGCCCACCAGTTTGTGGCTCCATTGTTTCTCTACCGACTGTCCGAATCCAATGCGAACCTGCATGGGCCGGGCGGCTGCTGTGATAGTGGCCCTGGCCTTGCCTACTGGCTTTACATATACATTTTCTGAAATTACTTAAAATTATGTATGGATAAAATTATAAGTTCTGATGCTTTTAATATGTATCCATGATGTAAATGAATTAAAACTTGTTTAGAAAGATGAATGCATGAATAAGAATTTATCTAATCATCTATTAGAACATTGGTTTGTTTGATTCATTAATGCATAATAAAATACATATTGTAAGGAACTACTAAAACACATTTATTTGGTTATAATTCAAAAATACATGATTGAAGAGGATTATTTCTCTAAGAGAATAAAGTTTAATAGGAATCAGACGTTCATTTTGAAACAAGAATAGTGATAATATTGTTGTAAATATAATGCCTTATATTCAGTCTATTGCTTTTGCTAGTGTAGAACCATGCTAATATCCAGAATACAAAGAGGAGCAAATATTGCTTTTCAGGGTGTAAAGCCAGTAGCCACGGCCACCATTACAGCTGCCTGGCCAGTGCAGGTTTGCATTAGATTTGGATAGACGGTAATGAAACAACAGAGCCCAAAACTGATGAGCTATCACCTTTAATTCTAGCTTGCACTCGGCGGGCAAGAAATACACACAATGGGAAAACACTTCCCTTTCCATTCAGGGCTCCCAAAGCCACTGACTTATCTGAGTTTCCTAGAATCAAAGGTTTCTAACCTCACCAGCCTTATTCACCTCTGTTCCCATCTCCTTCTCTCTGCACAAACTGCACAAACTGGCTTCTCCTTCAGCACTCTGCCATCTTGGCTGCTTCTCTTCTCCACCATGTGGCCTTTCTCTGCTCTCCTTCAGCATGGGCTCCTCCTAAACCATAATCACTCTTCCCTTAGAATAATGTGATCTCTCTTCCTTTTTTTTTTTTTTTTTTTATAATAATTTTATTTTTTTAATGGGGTGACATCAATAAATCAGGATACATATATTCAAAGATAACAAGTTCAGGTTATCTTGTCATTCAATTATGTTGCATACCCACCACCCAAAGTCAGATTGTCCTCTGTCACCTATCTTGTTTTCTTTGTGCCCCTCCCCACCCCCTCTCCCTCTCCCATTCCCCCCTCCCCCCCGTAACCACCACACTCTTATCAATGTCTCTTAGTTTCACTATTATGTCCCACCTACGTATGGAATAATACAGTTCCTGTTTTTTTCTGATTTACTTATTTCGCTTCGTATCATGTTATCAAGATCCCACCATTTTGCTGTAAATGTTCCGATGTCATCATTTCTTATGGCTGAGTAGTATTCCATAGTGTATGTGTGCCACATCTTCTTTATCCAGTCATCTATTGATGGGCTTTTTGGTTGTTTCCATGTCCTGGCCACTGTGAACAATGCTGCAATAAACATGGGGCTGCATGTGTCTTTACGTATCAATGTTTCTGAGTTTTTGGGATATATACCCAGTAGAGGGATTGCTGGGTCATAAGGTAGTTCTATTTTCAGTTTTTTGAGGAACCACCATACTTTCTTCCATAATGGTCGTACTACTTTACATTCCCACCAACAGTGTATGAGGGTTCCTTTTTCTCCACAGCCTCTCCAACATTTGCTATTACCTGACTTGCTAATAACAGCTAATCGAACAGGTGTGAGGTGGTATCTCATTGCCGTTTTGATTTGCATTTCTCTAATAGCTAAAGAAGATGAGCATCTTTTCATATATCTGTTGGCCATTTGTATTTCTTCCTTTTAAAACCCTTTGGCGCAAAGCCCTCCCCAACATATATTAATATAATCATGCCCATCCGAAGCAAGAAGGGCAACTAATATTATCACCTGGGTGACAGGCTGCCACGTGGTCAGTGCCATGTTTAACAAAGTGAGCATAATATATTTTATTTGCCCCACACAGAGTCTGTTCAATTAAATATTTTTCTGGGTTTTAGAATGGCTGTGGAAGCAAGAATGAATCCCACAGAGAAACCCACGATTCTCATGATAATACCTGCTCACTCTTCTAGCAACCTGAACCTAAGTGTAAGGCTGTTGCATCTCACAGTTTTATTAAACTATGTTTGAAGATGTCACCCATCAATGCAATATGGCAGCATCACCAAAACAAAACCATTTGATTTCTGTGAAGCCATTCTTAGTTTGTGAGATTTTTTCACATTGCTAAAGGGAGTGGTTTTAATGTATTTTTAAATGCTGTTTCTGTAATCAATGGGCTATCAGGTATATCTATGAGCTATATTTTCCCCTTTTAACTGGAGGGAGTGTAAAAGACATATTTGATAACAGAAAGGCTGGTAGGTTTTTAAAAAATAAATGAGAAAGAAAACCAGGTAAAGAAATGCTTTGTGCTAGAAACTAAAAGAAGAAAGAATAAATTAAATCTTGTTAATTTTATCTCCTTAAATCTCTTAATTCTGTATGTCTCTTTCTATACCCTCCCACTGCCACTTTTTCAGTTCCTTTATATTTTATAACTTATGTAATTGTTCTTGCAGCTTCCAGTCTTAAATCAGAGTGATATTTTAAGATAAAATCCAAATACATTAGGGGGTGCATTCAGTTTCCTCTAGGTATCAGCTCTGGTTACCTTTCCAGCTTCATTCAGTCTTGGCATTCTAGACGTCAGAAATGTTAAAGTTTAATGTAAAAAGAAAAAACCAAATACTTAAATTTTCCATAACATGGATGCCCTTACTTCCTTACAGTCTTTTTTACCCACATCTACCCTTACCTAACATGAGTACAACATTTAGTATTTGGATTTGACACACTTTCTCCAGGAAGTGTTCAAAAGAGCCTTGTACAACATTATTGTAGTTCTTATTAAAGGGCATTTTAACCATTATTGACTGTGCTTCTCTCCTCATGAGATTTAATTTCTTGAAGACTTGGCATGTGTTATTTTCATCTTATATTGCCAAGATCCAACATAGTACCTAACATCTATTAATTGCTTAAAACCTGTTTGTAGAATGAATGAATAGGAAAGATAATATATAAATAGAGACTGAAGGAACCAGACAAAATATAGAAAGATTCTGGAATGCAAAATACAAAAATTTTTTATTTTTAAAATTTCTTTAGTTTAAAATATCTTAATTTTTTATTTTATTATGCTAATTACAATGTCTTTACCCTTGGGCTTCTGGTCAAGATGGTGGCATAAGTAGATAAGGTACTTAACTCCATCCATAACCACATCAATATTATAACTAAATAACAGAACAACCATCATTCAGAACTGCCTAAAATCTAGCTGAATGGAAGTCTTACAACTAGGGAATTAAAGAAGAAGCCACATCGAGACTGGTAAGAAGGGTGGAGATATAAAATAGGGTAGTCTCACACCCACATATGGTGGTTTAAAATAGGAAGGGGTATCTCAGCTGCAGAAGTATCCTTTGAGGAGCTAGGGGTCACAACCCCACATGAGGCCTCCTAGCCCAGGGTTTCAGGAATAGAAGCTCTCATAACTTCTAGCTGTAAAAACCAATGGGAATTGAGGCTGAGGGAGACAGAAGGCTATGGGAGTCCCAGGCAGATCCTTTTAAAAGACCCACATATGGACTTACTTAGACTTACTACTTCTGAACTCCAGCATTGGGACAACAGATCAAAAAAATAAAAACAAAAGACGATCAAACAGGGATATATGGGGAGGAAGTAGATTGTCTGGCATCAGAACAAGGGCTTGGTGGGGAAGCTTTCTGCCAGATAAAATTGTTGGCAGAGGCCACTGTTCCTTTTCTGAGACCCTCCCCAAAGACTGGTAGGGGAGCACCATATCTGTCTCCACTGACCTGACTCATATCGTTTCTTCCACCCCACTCAAGTTGCCAGCCCACCCACGCTGTCTCCAGTGGTTTTCTCAGACATATGGACTCTCTTGCCTCATGTTTTGGATTTTCCTAAAATCTCTCAAATAAATACATATGGCCTTTGTGTAACCCCTTATACCTTTTGCTAAGTAGCCCCAGGCCTGGCACCAGCAGCAGCCTGTCTTGGTTCACAGCTTGGCCTTTCCTGGGCACCTCCAAGCCAGCACAAGTAGCAGCCATCTACAGATCACTGTAGCTTATGCTGGGTGGCACCAGGCAAGGCATGTGTGGTGGTTGACCTTGCACCGCTCATGAGGCCTAAGAGCCAGGGCAACAGTTGGATAGCTTTAGATCATGCCAGATTACAATCTTACCAACTCCATGAGTGACATACTCAAGGGGTAGGATCCATGAGCACCAAACACCCACTGAAACAAGTCCTGTTCCATAGTGTCAACTCCTGCAAAGTATCCCCTTTGCTATAGTGTAGACCAGGGGTCCCCAAACTATGGCCCGCGGGCCACATGCGGCCCCCTGAGACCATTTATCTGGCCCGCCACACTTCCGGAAGGGGCACCTCTTTCATTGGTGGTCAGTGAGAGGAGTAAAGTATGGTGTCACTCACGTACAGTACTACTTTCGGTGACGTGGGACGTATGCCTCACGGCTCCAGAAGCGCGTCCTATCACTTGTTAGGGCTAGCAGTGACAAATATGGATCTGGACATTGACCATCTCATTAGCCAAAAGCAGGACCATAGTTCCCATTGAAATACTGGTCAGTTTGTTGATTTAAATTTACTTGTTATTTATTTTAAATATTGTATTTGTTCCCGTTTTGTTTTTTTACTTTAAAATTAAAATAAGATATGTGCAGTGTGCATGGGGATTTGTTCATAGTGTTTTTTTTATAGTCCGACCCTCCAATGGTCTGAGGGACAGTAAACTGGCCCCCTGTGTAAAAAGTTTGGGGGCTCCTGGTGTAGACAGTCCTAGAAGCATATTGGTCTGGGTATTAAAACCTTCCAGTGACACTAACTGCAATCAAGGCTCAACCACAATAGGACAGTGCATAGAGCCCACACAGGGGAACTCCAGGAGCAGCCAGCTTGGGCAACTGGGGAGGCTGTGCTGTTGTACCCTATAGGACACCTACTATGATAATTTACAGGAAATCAATAGTAGAGTAGATAAAGCCAAAAATCAAATCAGCAATTTGTAATATAAGGAAGGAAAATACACCCAATTTATACAGCAAAAATAAAAAAGAACCCTCCCCCCCCTGAGACAACTTCAAGTGTACTAACATTTGCATCACAGGGTGCCAGAAGAAGAGAGGGAGCAAGAAATTGAAAACCTATTTGAAAAAATGACAGAAATTTTTCTGATCCTAGTGAAGAAAATAGACATACAAGTTCAGGAAGCACTGAGCGCCCCAAACAAGATAAACCCAAAGAGGCCCACACCAAAGCCTCTTTTAATAATTAAAATGCAAAGGTTAAACACAAAAAGAAAATCTTAAAAGCAGCAAGAGAATAATAATTATCTAGAAGAGAGTGTCCACAAAACTGTCAGCAGAAACTAAGATTCATGAGAAACTTTGCAGACCAGAAGGGAGTGGCAAGTAATAGTCAAAGTGATTAAAATCAAGAACCTACAACTAAGATGACTCTATCCAGTAAAGCTATCATTTAGATTGAAGGAAATATAAAAAGCTTCCCAAACAAGAGAAAGCTAAAAGACTTTATCACCACCAAACCAGTATTACATGAGAGGTAAAAGGGTATTTTTTATGAAAATGAAAAAACGATAAAAATATGAACAATAAAATAATAAAACGGCAATAAATGCCTGTCTATCAACAGTTAAATCCAAAAAGTAAAATAAGCAGCATGGAAACAGACTCATAGATACAAAGAACATCTTGACAGTTACCAGATAGGAGGTGCCTGGGGGGATGGCTGAAAACTGAAGGGATTAAGAAGTACAAATTGGCTATTACAGCCTGACCAGGCGATGGTGCAGTGGATGGAGCATTGGACTGGGATGCAGAGGACCCAGGTTCAAGACCCTGAGGTTGCCAGCTTGAGCATGGGCTCATCTGGTTTGAGCAAAACTCACTAGGTTGGACCCAAGGTCACTGGCTCGAGCAAGGGGTCACTCGGTCTGCTGTAGCCCCACAGTCAAGGCACATATGAGAAAGCAATCAATGAAAAACTAAGGTGTCTGTTGGGCAGATAAAATATATTATGCTCACTTTGTTAAAGATGGCGCTGCCCATGTGGAGGCTTGTTGTCCAGGTGATATTAATGTGTGTTGGGGGCGGGCTGTGGGCAGGCAGGATCCTTGTAGCCTGGGGCTTGGTTCTAGGACTAATCTTTTCCCACCCTTTTTGATGTGAGGTGGTGCAATCCCATCATGCCCCAGATAAGTGACTTTGTATTAGAGACTCCCCTATTTTGTATATTGGATTAAAGGTTTTGATTTATACACTATAAAATGTGGGCAGAATGGGAGCTTGCTCTCTGGGTTCCTGAGATTAGCATTAGAGAGCAAAGCAGAGAGAGGCCACATGGAAGAGGCCAGGAGAAGCAGCCAAGATGGCAGAGTGTTGAGTAAGAAGCCAGTTTGTGCAGAGTTTGTACAGGGAGAAGGAAGGAGATGGGGAACAGAGGTTGTTGGGCAGATAAAATATATTATTCTCACTTTGTTAAAGATGGCGCTGCCCACGTGGAGGCTGTCACCCAGGTGATATTAATGTGTGTTCAGGGTGGGCAGAATCCTTGTAGCCTGAGGCTTAGTTTTGGGACTAAGCCTTTCCCACCCTTTTTGATGTGGGGTGGTGCACTCTCATCATGTCTCTGATAAGTAACTTTGTAGTAGACTTCCCTATTTTGTATATTGGATTAAAGGTTTTGATTTCTACACTATAAAATAGGGGCAGAATGGGAGCTTGTTCTCTTGGTTCCTGAGATTATCATTAGAGCAGAGAACAGAGAAAGGCCATGTGGAGAAGGCCAGGAGAAGCACCAAGATGGTGGAGTGTTGAGTGAGAAGCCAGTTTGTGCAGAGTTTGTGCAGGGAGAAGGAAGGAGATGGGGAACAGAGGTGAATAAGTCTGGTGAGCTAGAAACCTTTGATTCTAGGTGTAAAGCCAGCAGGCACAGCCGGGGCCACTATCAGAGCAGCCCAGCCCATGCAGGTTCGCATTGGATTCGGACAGTCGGTAAAGAAACAGTGGAGCCAAAAGCTGATGGGCCATAGCCTTTAATCCTACCTTGCACCCGGCGGGCAAGTAAAAATACACACTGGGCTCCAAAACCCAGTGACACTCAGTGCTCACAAAGCCACTGACTTATCCGAGTTTCCTAGAATCAAAGGTTTCTAGCTCACCAGCCTTCTTCTCCTCAGTTCCCCATCTCCTCCCTTATCCCAGATACAAACTCTACACAAACTGGCATCTCACTCAGCACTCCGCCATCTTGGCTGCTTCTCCTGGCCTCCTCCACGTGGCCTCCTTCTGCTCTCTGCTCTGCTCTCTCCTCTAATGATAACCTCAGGAACCAAGCGCCAAACTCCCGCTTCGTTCCCATTTTATAGTGTAGAAATCCAAACCCTTAATCCAATATACATAATAGGGAAGTCTCTTAATACAAAGTCACTTCTCTGAGGCATGATAGGATTGTACCACCTTACACCAAAAAGGGTAGGAAAGGCTTAATCCCAAAACCAAGCCCCAGGCTACAAGGATTCTGCCTGCCTTTAGCCCACCCCAACACACATTAATATCACCTGGGCAACGGCCTCTTTAACAAAGTGAGCATAATACATTTTATCTGCCCAACAATCCACCCCTATGCTCACTTTACTACCCACAATTTATACCACCGGCATCCCTGTGCAAGGAAATTAGAACATTACACAAATCACAACAGCAAAAATCATACAGTTTCAACAATTACAAAGGTACACTTCACCAGTCTCTGAGCACTTAGCCCAAAGCGCAAAATGTCCTTGGCTTCTTTCTAACCACGGGAAAAGCTTCCCGGGGTAGGGGAGTGCTTCCAGCAAAGCCATCCCCCACCCCCATCAGGGTATTTTACATTGTCCAAAATCCGTAATCCCAAAGTCCATCCAACAAAGGAGCCAATGCCCACTCCGGTCATAGTCCAGGAAATCAGTCCATGCACATAGGGCATCAGCCACCCCCTTCATCCCTGCCGTCCTCGCAGGTCTTACACTGTCCCAAAGAGGGGCACATGGCAATGGCAGTCAGCATTTCCATCTTGGCTCTGGAGAGCATGATAACGTTCATCCTATGTCCCCAAAATCGCAGACCTACCAGGGCTGTAGTAGGTGCTCCTTCCAGCTGGGCTTCCATCTTATGGAGACTGCGGATTGCAACTCCAGCTCGATTCTCCTCATCTTCCAAAGAGGAACTGAAAACACCAGCTCCCGCTGCTAGGCTCAAGCCCCGGGCTGCCGCCGCCTTCTGCTCCACAGACCTTGCAGCTCCGGACCCGGCCTCAGCTTCAGCCTCAGCCTCAGCCCCGGCCTCCTGCCGCTGCTGGCTCTCTGCAACATCCAGGGCAAGCTGCAACTCACGAACCTCTGAATCCTCCTCCAGCGTTTGCTCCATTTCCAGGCGAATCTCGAACACCTGGTTGGCCTCCTCCTCCAGCATTTCCTCCAGCTCCAGGGTCAGCATCAGTTTCTCCTGCATTTGCTCTAGCTCCTTCCACTGCTCGGTTTGCAGGTCCCGGGAAGCCTCTTCGACAGAGCTCTTAGTTTCCTCACGCATGGCTGTAAAAGTCAGCCAGCCTACAATCCCCAAAAGGACAGCCATGGGGAACCCTAACACTAGCCAGTCCTCTACTCCACCACTCAAAGGTGGTAGTGGCTCCATACCGATCTGTATCAAATCCTGCCACAGACTATGCCAAATGTAAAGCCAGCAGGCACAGCCGGGGCCACTATCAGAGCAGCCCAGCCCATGCAGGTTCGCATTGGATTCGGACAGTCGGTAAAGAAACAGTGGAGCCAAAAGCTGATGGGCCATAGCCTTTAATCCTACCTTGCACCCGGCGGGCAAGTAAAAATACACACTGGGCTCCAAAACCCAGTGGCACTCAGTGCTCACAAAGCCACTGACTTATCCGAGTTTCCTAGAATCAAAGGTTTCTAGCTCACCAGCCTTCTTCTCCTCAGTTCCCCATCTCCTCCCTTATCCCAGATACAAACTCTACACAAACTGGCATCTCACTCAGCACTCCGCCATCTTGGCTGCTTCTCCTGGCCTCCTCCACGTGGCCTCTTTCTGCTCTCTGCTCTGCTCTCTCCTCTAATGATAACCTCAGGAACCAAGCGCCAAACTCCCGCTCCGTTCCCATTTTATAGTGTAGAAATCCAAACCCTTAATCCAATATACATAATAGGGAAGTCTCTTAATACAAAGTCACTTCTCTGAGGCATGATAGGATTGTACCACCTTACACCAAAAAGGGTAGGAAAGGCTTAATCCCAAAACCAAGCCCCAGGCTACAAGGATTCTGCCTGCCTTTAGCCCACCCCAACACACATTAATATCACCTGGGCAACGGCCTCTTTAACAAAGTGAGCATAATACATTTTATCTGCCCAACACTAGGAAACTCGGATTAAGTCAGTAGCTTTGTGAGCACTGAATGTGAGTGTGTTTTGGAGCCCAGTGTATGTTTTTATTTGCCCGCCGGGTGCAAGCTAGGATTAAAGAAGATGGCTCATCAGTTTTTGGCTCCGTTGTTTCTTTACCAACTGTCTGAATCCAATGCAAACCTGTATGGGCCGGGCTGCTGTGATGGTAGCCCTGCCTACTGGCTTTACAGAGGTGAATAAAGTCTGGTGAGCTAGAAACCTTTGATTCTAGGAAACTTGGATAAGTCAGTAGTTTTGTGAGCACTGAATGTGAGTGGGTTTTGGAGCCCAGTGTGTGTTTTACTTGCCCTCTGGGTGCAAGCTAGGATTAAAGATGATGGCCCATCAGTTTTTGGCTTCATTGTTTCTTTACTGACTGTCCGAATCCATTGAGGACCTGCATGGGCCAGTCTGCTGTGATGGTGGCCGTGCCTACTGGCTTTACAGTGTCACAATGAAAAACTAATAATTGATGCTTCTCATCTCTCTCTGTTCCTATCTGTCTGTCCCTGTCTATCCCTGTCTTTGACTCTCTCTCTCTGTCACTGTAAAAAAAAAAAAAAGGCTGTCACAGAACAGTCATTGTGATACAAAGTACAGCATATAGTATATAGTCAATAATATTCTAAAAACTATGTATGGTGTCAGATGGGTATGAGATTTATCAGGATAATCACATAGCAAGCTATATAATGCCTATACTGGGTGGTACACCTAAAGCAAATATGATGCTGTGTGTCAACTGTAATTGAAAAATTAAAAAAAGGCTTAAAAATAAAATAATGAAGAAAGAAAAAATAATCTTCATCCTTGTCTTAAGCTGGTAAAGAACAGGTAGTATATAAATATATATATTAACAAATATATTATATATACTGATATATATATATATATATACTGGTATATATATATATATATATCAGTAAATTAGAAAAAAATATATATGTATCACTGTGCAACAGACCAGCTCATGGATATTTTTTATACAGATTTGGACAAAAAGTGAGTTTACAATTGTTCGTGTGCTAAATATTACAAAAAATTAATAAATAATAATACAAAAATAAACTTTCACATCTCACAACTGTAAACCTACTTTGGTTACACTGTATATAACTATAACTATAAATATAAATAATATAAATATAAATATAAATAAATATAAATCTTACATTTTCTTTATAATCTTGAGATTTACCAAAACCCTTTTTATTTTAAATTAAATTTATTTAGTGACATTGGTTTGTAAAATCATACAGATTTCAATTATGCAACTCAGTAAAACATCATCTGCACACTGCATAGTGTTCCCATCACCCCAAGCAAAGTCTTTTTTCATCTCCCTTCACCCCCTTTTCCCCACTTCCACCTATCTTAAACTCCTTTTCTTTTGGCTATCACTACACTGTCATCTGTGTCCAGGTAATATATGTGTATGTTTGTTTGTTTTCCTTAATCCCTTCACCTAATTTAAACCAGCTCCACAAATCCCTTCCACAACTCTGACAGCTGTCAGTCTGTTCCGTGATTCATTGCTTATGTTTTTATTTTGTTCATTAGTTTATTTTGTTTATCAGATTCCACATTGATAGGTACGATGGCTACTCAGCTCCAATCTCTCTTAAGAACAATACAGGCCTGAAGGAGGAAGAAGGACTTGCCTAGTCAGTAATCCATCTCAGAGCTCCCTTGCAGCTGGATGCTGATAAAGAATAATTAAGGAGATGACATCAGAGTAATGGCGTGGTAGGAAGCGATACCAATAAATCTCCCCCAAAACTCAACAGGATCTTCAACCAGAAACAGAAAAACCTATCCTTGGAGCCTCCAGATGTTTCGCAATATACCTGAAGGTATGGTCGAGAGAAAAATTGGGTAAATATATAATCAAACCCTGAAGGAAATAGGGCGTAAGAAATGCTCTGCCTTCTTCATTAACCTAAATAGGGCTTCTTTCACTGGGAACTGAGAGTATAGAAATTAAGGTGGGCAAAGGGGGTGAATAGATCCAGGCCGCAGCACAAACAGCCAAACCAGGCTGTGGCACGGAGATCCAAGCTGAGGAAAAACTGTGCCTGTGGCAACCCAGGCAATACAGGCTAACATTCGTGCCAAACCCAGACAAAGAAAGACAAGTGGGGCAGCCACTTTCCCTAATCTACTGGTCGGCACACGCAGATAGTGGGCGAGAGATTCGTTTGAAAACCCCGGAGTGGGCGCCCGTGTTATCCCACAGAGAGGCAGAGTCAGAGGCCATTGTGTGGGCCGAAAGTGGAATCTCCGGGCAGCCCCAGTGCCCTGAAAAAGCCACGCACGGGGAGGCAGCGAGAGCCAATTCCAATGCTGGAACTTTTCCATGCGGGCGGGGGTTTTACTAAAAGTGTGAGGTGGCCGGCCTGATATTCTGTTCTATGTGCACGGAGAGTGGGCAAGAGATTCCTCCGAGCACCTCAAGAGTGGGCACCCGTGTTATCCCACAGAAGGGCAGGGTCAGGGGCCTTTGTGTGGGCCAAAAGCAGAATCTCCAGGCCGCCCCAGCCACGCACAGGGAGGGAACGAGAGCCAATTTCAAAGCTGGAACTTTTCTGTGCGGGTGGGAGTTTCACTCAGAGTGTGAGACTGCCGGCCGGATATCCTGGTTTGCGCACAGGTAGTGAGCGAGAGTTTTCTCCAAGCGCCCCGGGAGTGGATGCCCGCCTGTGTTACTGGACAGAGTGGCAGAACCAGAGGTCTTTGAGTGGGCAGAAGCCCCGCCTGATTATGCTAGCAGCTCTGACTGACTGAGCCTTACCCAGACCCCTGTGCTGAGTGGGAATAGAGTGGGGAGTTGCCAGCTCTTTGAGCCTGTTACTATCCAGGCAGAGGCAGCAGTAACCCCATAGCTGGATTATCAGGCTACTAATTGAGAAAGGAAAGGCTAAGAGAAAGGCTCCAGGAACACGGACTCTCTCACTGTCGGAGCCTATAAATGCTAATGAGCCTCGACTGCCAACGAGACTAAAGCACAATACATGACATCACCATAGAGACTTATCAACTGCAAACCTCTACCTGAGCGTGCCAAAGGGGCAGAACCCGGGCTACAGAGTCACCGACCAGGAAGAGGGAGAGAGAAGAAAAAGCAAGCAGATAACCTCTCAAAATCAAGAATAATCCGCAGAATTTATAACCTATCCCATTTTATTATATTTGTTTGTTTGTTTCTCTTATCTTCATTCTTGATTTTTTTTTCCTCCTCCAATTTGGTCATTTAACTCTCTGCCGGTCTTACTCTCTCCTCTGCTTGAACTACACTACCCATAAGTGTTATTTCTACCATTACCTTTTCTTTTCTCTTCCTTTCTCTCTATGAGGGTTGCACTCCAAAACCCTTAACTCTCTCTCTCTCTCTCCTCTTTTTTCTTTTTCTTCTTTTAGTGGTTCCCTCTTTTTTTTCTCTCTCTCTCTCTTTCTTTTCTCCCTCTATATTAGTTTCTTCCTTTCTCCTTTACATCTCCTCTCATTCAAACCTCAATAACGAACAAATTATCTTATCTGAACTCAAACTTATATTTGTGGCATTTGGGGGGATTTTTACTTCACCTTTTTAACGCACTAGCAGAGCTCCCATCCCTGGCTCTTCATTTTATCTAGTTCTTGTACCACTGAATACAATAGTAATTTTTTAATTTGTCCCCCCCATTTTCCTGTTTCCCTCTTATTCCATTCATCATAACTGTTAATCAACCAACACCTAAAAGCAAATCATTTTATTCTTAACCCAAATTTTTTCCTTATTTGCTTTTTGTGGGTCCATACCCCCCCTTTTCTTTTCTTTTCTTTTTTCCCCCCTTTATTACTTCTCCCCAATTCAAGCCCTTCATTACAGGCATTGTTTGTTCTATTTAGTACAATATAATTCACAGTTCACCACAAGATTTTCTCAAGAAAGAGGGGAGAGGAGAGGACAGGAAAAAAAGAGGGAGGGATAATTTCCTTTTATTTAATTTTAATTTTTTTTATTTTTATTTATTTAATTATTAATTTTTTAAAAAAAACAACTCTTTTTTATTTTTTATTTTTTTAACTTTTTATTCTTTACTAAATCTCATTAATACTATCAACAAAACCACCCTCAGATGCCATTAAGGAAGAGAAAATCGAATATCATACAAATGAAAGAGAGGTAACACAGCTAGATGAGGAAAAAATCTATGGAGAAAAAATTTAATATATTGGAAACCTTGGAGTTGAATGACAGAGAATTTAAAATAGAAATCCTAAAAATACTCAGAGATATACAAGAAAACACAGAAAGGCAATTTAGGGAGCTCAGAAAACAACTGAATGAACACAAAGAATATATTTCCAAGGAAATTGAAACTATAAAAACAAATCAAACAGAGATGAAAAACTCAATTCACGAGCTGAAAAACAAGGTAACAAGCTTAGCTAATAGAACAGGCCAGATAGTAGGTAGGATTAGTGAAATAGAAGACAAGCAACATGAGGCACAACAGAGAGAAGAAGAAAGAGACTGAAAAATTTAAAAAAATGAGATAGCCCTACAGGGATTATCTAACTCCATCAAAAAGAATAACATAAGAATAATAGGTATATCAGAGGGAGAAGAGAGAGAAAATGGAATGGAGAACATACTCAAACAAATAATAGATGAGAACTTCCCAAGCCTGTGGAAAGAACTAAAGCCTCAAATTCAAGAAGCAAACCGAACTCCGAGTTTTCTTAACCCCAACAAACCTACTCCAAGGCACATCATAATGAAATTGGCACAAACCAGCGGCAAAGGAAAAATTCTCAAGGCAGCCAGGGAAAAGAAGAATACAACATATAAAGGAAGGCCCATTAGATTATCATTTAATTTCTCAACAGAAACTCTGCAAGCTAGAAGAGAGTGGACCCCAATATTTAAAGTCCTGAAAGAGAGGAACTTTCAGCCATGAATACTATACCCATAAAGCTATCCTTCAAATATGAAGAAGAAATAAAAACATTCACAGATACAGAAAAGATGAGGGAATTTATCATCAGAAAACTCCTACTCCAGGAATTACTAAAGGGGGTTCTCCAATCAGATACAAAGAACAACAACAAAAAAAAAAGCCCCAAGTAAAAGCTCCACCAAAAACACAATAAAACTAAATTTAAACTGTGACAACAACGAAAAGAAAGGGGGGGAGAGGATGGGGATTAAGAGTAGCAAAGGACAATGGAGTGCAAAAGTACTCACAAAATAGTGCACTACAATGAACAGGGTAGGAACACTTTTCATTACCTAAAGGTTACCACCATTGAAAAAACCACCACAGAAGCACATGATTTAAAAAAGATAGCAACAGAGGAAAGATGTATGGAATACAACCAAATAAAAACAAAAGATAGAAAAACAAAAGAGAAGGATCAAACAAGACACAAAACTAACAGAAAGCAATCTATAAAATGGCAATAGGGAACTCACAAGTGTCAATAATTACACTAAATGTAAACGAATTAAACTCACCAATAAAAAGGCACAGAGTAGCAGAATGGATTAAAAAAGAAAATCCAACTGTATGCTGCCTACAAGAAACTCATCTAACTAACAAGGATAAAAACAAATTCAAAGTGAAAGGCTGGAAAACAATACTCCAAGCAAATAACATCCAAGAAAAGCAGGCGTAGCAATACTCATATCTGATAATGCTGACTACAAGACAGCAAAAGTATTCAGAGACAAAAATGGTCATTTCATAATGGCTAAGGGGACACTGAATCAAGAAGACATAACAATTCTTAATATATATGCACCAAACCAAGGAGCACCAAACTATATAAGACAGCTACTTATTGACCTTAAAACAAAAACTGACAAAAATACAATCATACTTGGAGACCTCAATACACAGCTGACGGCTCTATATTGGTTATCCAAACAGAGAATCAACAAAGATATAGTGGCCTTAAACAAAACACTAGAGAGCACCTGGATATAATAGACATCTACAGGACATTTCATCTCAAAGTGACTGAGTATACATTTTTCTCCAGTGTACATGGATCATTCTCAAGAATTGACCATATGTTGGGCCACAAAAACAATGTCAGCAAATTCAGAAAAATTGAAGTTGTACCAAGCATATTTTCTGATCATAAAGCCTTGAAACTAGAATTCAACTGCAAAAAAAACAGGAAAAAAATCCCACAAAAATGTGGAAACTAAACAACATACTTTTAAAAAATAAATGGGTCAAAGAAGAAATAAGTGCAGAGATCAAAAGATATATACAGACTAATGAAAATGACAATACAACATATCAGAATCTATGGGATGCAGCAATAGCATTGATAAGAGGGAAGTTCATATCACTTCAGGCATATATGAACAAACAAGAGAGAGCCCAAGTGAACCACTTAACTTCACACCTTAAGGAACTAGAAAAAGAAGAACAGAGACAACCCAAAACCAGCCGAAGAAAGGAGATAATAAAAATCAGAGCAGAAATAAATGAAATAGAGAACAGAAAAACTATAGAAAAAATTAATAGAACAAGGAGCTGGTTCTTTGAAAAGATCAACAAAATTAACAAACTCTTGGCAAGACTTACCAAGGAAAAAAGAGAAAGAACTCATATAAACAAAATCCAAAATGAAAGAGGAGTAATCACCATGGACACCGTAGACATACAAAGAATTATTGTAGAATACTATGAAAAACTTTATGCCACTAAATTCAACAACCTAGAAGAAATGGATAAATTCCTAGAACAATACAACCTTCCTAGACTGAGTCAAGAAGAAGCAGAAAGCCTAAACAGACCTATTAGTAGAGAAGAAATAGAAAAAAACATTAAAAACCTCCCCAAAAATAAAAGTCCAGGCCCAACGGCTATACCAGCGAATTTTATCAAACATTCAAAGAGGACTTGGTTCCTATTCTATTGAAAGTCTTCCAAAAAATTGTAGAAGATGCAATACTTCCAAACACATTTTATGAGGCCAACATAACCCTCATACCAAAACCAGGCAAGGATGGCACACAAAAAAAGAAAACTACAGACCAATATCTCTAATGAATACAGATGCTAAAATACTAAACAAAATACTAGCAAATCGAATACAACAACATATTAAAAAAATAATACATCATGTTCAAGTGGGATTCATCCCAGAATCTCAAGGATGGTTCAACATACGTAAAACGGTTAACGTAATACACCATATCAACAAAACAAAGAACAAAAACCACATGATCTTATCAATAGACGCAGAAAAGGCTTTCAATAAAATACAACACAATTTTATGTTTAAGACTCTCAACAAAATGGTATAGAAGGAAAATATCTCAACATGATAAAGGTCATATATGTTAAACCATCAGCTAAAATCATATTAAATGGCACAAAACTGAAGGCTCTCCCCCTTAAACCAGGAATAAGACAGGGTTGTCCACTTTCTCCACTCTTATTTAATGTGGTACTAGAGGTTCTAGCCAGAGCAATCAGACAAGACAAAGAAATAAAAGGCATCTATATCGGAAAGGAAGAAGTAAAGGTATCACTTTTTGCAGATGATATGATACATCGAAAACTCCAAAGAATCCACAAAAAGACTACGAGAAACAATAAGCCAATACAGTAAGGTCGCAGGATACAAAATTAACATACAGAAGTCAATAGCCTTCCTATGGCAACAATGAAGCATTTGAGAATGAACTCAAAAGAATAATCCCCTTCACGATTAAAACAACAACAAAAAATACTTAGGAATAAACATAACAAAGAATGTAAAGGACTTATGTAATGAAAACTATAAACCATTGTTAAGGGAAATCGAAAAAGATAAAATGAGATGGAAGAATATACCTTGTTCTTGGTTAGGAAGAATAAATATAATCAAGATGGCCATATTACTCAAAGCAATATACAAATTTAATGCAATTCCCATCAAACTTCCAATGACATTTTTTAAAGAAATGGAACAAAAAACCATCAGATTTATATGGAACTATAAAAATCCCCAAATAGCCAAAGCAATCCTAAAGAAAAAGAATGAAGCTGGGGGCATTACAATACCTGACTTCAAACTATATTATAGGGCCACGACAATCAAAACAGCATGGTATTGGCAGAAAAATAGACACTCAGACCAATGGAACAGAATAGAAAACCCAGAAATAAAACCACATATATATAGTCAAATAATTTTTGATAAAGGGGCCAACAACACACAATGGAGAAAAGAAAGCCTCTTCAATAAATGGTACTGGGAAAACTGGAAAGCCACATGCAAAAGAATGAAACTCGACTACAGCCTGTCCCCGTGTACTAAAATTAATTCAAAATGGATCAAAGACCTAAATATAAGACCTGAAACAATAAAGTACATAGAAGAAGACATAGGTACTCAACTCATGGACCTGGATTTTAAAGAGCATTTTATGAATTTGACTCCAAAGGCAATAGAAGTGAAGGCAAAAATTAATGAATGGGACTACATTAGACTAAGAAGTTTTTGCTCAGCAAGAGAAACTGATAACAAAATAAACAAACAGCCAACTAAATGGGAAATGATATTTTCAAACAACAGCTCAGATAAGGGCCTAATACCCAAAATATACAAAGAACTCATAAAACTCAACAACAAACAAACAAACAAACAAACAATGCAATAAAAAAATGGGAAGAGGACATGAACAGACACTTCTCCCAGAAAGAAATGCAAATGGCCAACAGATATATGAAAAGATGCTCATCTTCTTTAGTTATTAGAGAAATGCAAGTCAACACTGCAATGAGATACCACCTCACACCTGTTAGATTAGCTATTATTAACAAGACAGGTAATAGCAAATGTTGGAGAGGCTGTGGAGAAAAAGGAACCCTCATCCACTGTTGGTGGGAATGTAAAGTAGTACAACCATTATTAAAAAAAGTATGGTGGTTCCTCAAAAAACTGAAAATAGAACTACCTTATGACCCAGCAATCCCTCTACTGGGTATATACCCCAAAAACTCAGAAACATTGATACGTAAAGACACATGCAGTCCCATGTTCATTGCAGCATTGTTCACAGTGGCCAGGACATGGAAACAACTAAAAAACCCATCAATAGATGACTGGATAAAGAAGATGTGGCACATATACACTATGGAATTCTACTCAGCCATAAGAAATGATGACATCGGATCATTTACAGCAAAATGGTGGGATCTTGATAACATTATACTAAATCAAATAAGTAAATCAGAATAAACCAGGAACTGCATTATTCCATACGTAGATGGGACATAAAAGTGAGACTAAGAGACTTTGTTAAGAGTGTGGTGATTATGGGGGGAGGGGGGAGAGGGAGAGGGAAAGGGGGAGGGGGAGGGGTACAAAGAAAACTAGATAGAAGTTGACAGAGGACAATCTGACTTTGGGTGATGGGTATGCTACATAATTGAATGACAAGATAACCTGGACATGTTATCTTTGAATATAGGTATCCTGATTTATTGATGTTGCCCCATTAAAAAAATAAAATTAAAAAAATAAAATTAAAAAATAAATAAATAAAATAAAATAAAATTCTACAAAAAAAAAAAAGAATAATTAAGATTAGAGTGCAGACTATTCTGAATAACTGTGGTGCCACTCCCAACCACAAACAGAAAAAGTGATCTTGCAATTATTTGCCTTTGCCCAAGGCCCTTTAATGAATCCACATAACCCTTGCCCATCTCTTCTTTGGGGTTGACACCCTTTACTCGTTTCAGCCCACCTGCACTCAGAAATTTTTAAAATAAATTTTCCTCTTGGAACACACTGGCCTCGTCTTTTTGGTTTGGCCCTGGTTTCTGCCTTTTATACATATGATATTTATCTTTCTCTGATTCATTTATTTCACATAGCATAAAAATTTCCAGGTCAATCATGCTGTCAGAAGGGGCAAGATTTCTTTCTTTCTTTTTTTCTTTTTTACAGTCCAGTAGTAATCCATTGTTGGGCAGATAAAAAATATGCTCACTTTGTTAAAGATGGCGCTGCCCACGTGGAAGCCCATCTCCCAGGTGATGATATTAGTTGCCCTTATGCTTGGAATGGGCATAATTATATTTATGTGTGTTGGGGGTGGGCTGTGGGAAGACAGGATCCTTGTAGCCTGGGGATTGGTTTTAGGACTAAGCCTTTCCCACCCTTTTTGATGTGGGGTGGTGCACTCTCATGAGGAATCCCATTATGCCTCAGATAAGTGACTTTGTATCAGAGATTTCCTTATTTGTATATTGGATTAAAGGTTTTGGTTTCTACACTATAAAGTGGGGCAGACCGGGAGCGTGCTCTCCTGGTTCCTGAGATTAGCATTAGAGACGAGAGCAAGGAAAGGCCATGTGGAGGAAGTCAGGAGAAGCAGTCAAGATGGCGGAGTGCTGAAAGAGAAGCCAGTTAATGCAGATTTTGTGCAAAGAGAAGGAGATGGGGAACAGAGGTGAATAAGGCTGGTGAGGTAGATACCTTTGATTCTAGGAAACTGAGATAAGTCAGTGGCTTTGGGAGCCCTGAATGGAAAGGGAAGTGTTTTCCCATTGTGTGTATTACTTGTCCACCAGGTGCAAGCTAGGATTAAAGATAATGGCCCACCAGTTCATGGCTCTGTTATTTTATTACAATCTCTTGGAATCCAATGCAAACTTGCATGCGCCAGGTGCCTGTGATGGTGGCCTTGGCTACTGGTTTCACATCCATTATGTAAATGTACCGCAGCTTTTTTTTTTTGTGCCAGAGACAGAGTCAGAGAGAGGGACAGATAGGGACAGAGAGACAGGAAGGGAGAGAGATGAGAAACATCAGTTCTTCATTGTGGTTCCTTAGTTGTTCATTGATTTATTTCTCATGTGTGCCTTGACCGGGGGGCTACAGCAGACCAAGTGACCCCTTGCTTGAGCCAGTGACCATGGGCTCAAACTGGTGAGCCTTGCTCAAACCCAATGAGCCTGTGCTCAAGCTGGCAACCTCGGGGTCTTGAGCCTGGGTCCTCCGCATCCCAGTTTGACACTCTATCCACTGCACCACTGCCTGGTCAGGCCCACAGCTTTTTTTTTATCTACTCATCTATTGATGGGCACATTGGCTGTTTTCAGACATTGGTTATTAGATAACATACATATTGGAATATATTCTTTTGATTTAGTGTTTCTTCATATATATTTTCAGAAGTGGGATCACTGGGTCAATAGGCTGTTTTATTTTTTACTTTTTGAGAATACTGTGCCAGTATTTTGACAATGGCTGTGCCAGTCTGCATTTCCACCAAAAATGCACAAATGTTATCTATTCTCCACATGCTAGCCAACACTTGTTTGCTGATATATTGACAAGGGCCATTCTGACAGGTGTTAGGTAATATCTCATTCTGCTATTAATTTGCATCGCTCTAATGATCAGTGGCATTCAGCACCTTTTCATGTCTACTGGTCATTTCTATGTCCTTTTGGGGGAAATATCTATTCAAGTGCTTTGCATATTTTTTAATTGGGTTGTCTTCCTGGTATTGATTTTTATAAGTGTTTTTATATTTAAAAATTAACTCCTTATCAGATGTACCATTGGAAAATATGTTCACCCATTTAGTGGGTTCCCTTTTCATTTTGTTGATAGTTACTTTTGCTGTGCAAAAGTTTTTTAGTTGGATATAGTCCCATTTGTTAATTTTTTGCTTTGTTTCTCTTGCTTGAGGAGACATAGCAGCAAAAATACAATATTGCTATGAGAAATGTAGATTTTACTGCCTATGTTTCCTTCTAGGATTTTTGTGGTTTTATGACTTACATTTAAGTCTTTAATTCATTGTGAATTTATTATTGAATATAGTATAATATGCTGGTTTAGTTTCATATTTTTGTATGAATCTGTAAAATTTCCCCAGTACCATTTATTAAAGAGACTGATTTTACTCCATTTTATGTTTTTGCTTCCTTTGTCACATATTAGTTGACAAGAAAAATGTAAGTTTATTTTTGTACTTTCTGTTCTGATCTATATGCCTATTCTATGACAATACAATGCTCTTTTCATTACTATGGTTTTTTAGTATAGTTTGATATCAGATAGTGTGATACCTCCAACTTTATTTTTGTTTTCTCAAGATTATTGGAGCTATTTAGAGTCTTTTGGGGTTTGATATAAATTTTTGAATACTTGTTCTATATCTGTGAGATATGTCATTTGTGTTTTAATAGGAATTGTACTGAATCCATTCTTGTTTTTGGTAGAATGGACATTTTAATTATTATTTTTGGTTATTCATGAACATGGTATATTCTTTCCCCTTACTTATGTCTTCTTCAATTTATTTTTATATTATAATTTTCTGAGTACAGGTTTTTTACATTCCTGGTTAAATTTATTGCTAGGTAATGTATTATTTTAAAAAATGTGAATGAGGTTGTTTTCTGTTATACTTTATGATAGTTTATTTTTGGTGTATAAAATTTTCACCAATTTTTGAATATTAATTTTTTATCCTGCTTCTTTGCCAAATTCATTTATTAGATCTAGAAGTTTTTTAGTGAATTCTGTAGTGTTTTTTATGTACAATATCTGCAAAGAATGACAGTTTTACATCCTCTTTTCCAATTATGATGCCTTTTATTTCTTCTTCCTGTCTGAGTGCTGTGGCTAGGACTTTCACTACTACATTGAATAAAAGTGGTTAAAGTAGACATCCCTGTGTTGTTCATAATCTTAAAAAAGATGTTTGTAATTTTTGCATATGGAGTATAATGTTGGCTGTGGGTTTATTATATATGGCTATTATGTTGAGGTATGATCCCACTATTCCTACTTTGCTTAGTTATTATTATTATTATACATGAGTGCTAAATTTTATCAAATGCTGTTTCTGCATCTATTAATATGATCATGTGATTTTTATTCTTCATTTACTTTATGTGGTACATCATGTTAATTGTATAGGGACATTGTATCAACCTTGCATGCCAGGAACAAATTTCACTTGATCATGGTCTATGATTTTTTTAATATATTGCTGGTTCTGGTTTGCTAATATTTTGTTAAAATTTTATCACTATGTTCATCAGTGATATTGGCCTATAATTTTTTTCTTTGTAGCATCTTTATCTAGTTTTTGAATTAGGATAATGCTGGCTTAATAAAATGAGCATAGAAGTCTTCCTTCCTCTTGACTTTTTTTGAAATAGTGTAAAAAGAAGAGATGTTAGTTCTTTGAATGTTTGGTAAATTCATTTGTGAAGCCATCTTGTAAAGAATTTTTGTTTGCTGGGAGTTTATTACTCCTTTAATTTCATTAATTTTAACTGATATATTCAGGTTTTTTGTTTTCTCCTGATTCAGTTTTGGAAGATTGTATATTTATAGGAATTTATCCATTTCTCTCAGGTTATCCAATTTTTTGGCATATACTTGTTCATAATATATTTTTTAAATTTTTTGAATTTATTTGGTGTAATTTGTTACTACTCTTTCATGTTGATTTTATTTATTTGGGTATTCTATCTTTTTCTTGATGAGTCTGGTTAATGATTCATCAAACTTATTAACTTTTCAAAAAACCACCTCTTGGTTATATTGATATTTTGTATTGTTTTTTAGTCTCTATGTAATTTATTTCCATTCTAACCTTTATTATTATCTTTCTTTCTATGTACTATGAACTTTGCTGTTTTCTTATAGGATTTTTAAGTTTGGGGTTAGCTTGTTTATTTGAGATTTTACTTGCTTCTTTATGTAGGCCTGTAATGTTATGAATTATCCTCTCAAAACTGATTTCATTTTGTTCCATTGATTTTAAGTCCTTGTGTGTTTATTTCCATTTGATTCAAGGAATCTTTTCCTTCTTTGATCTAATGGTTAACTGATTAATTGTATAATAATAAGTTATTTAGCCTCCATGTGTTTGAATGCTTTTATTTTTTTATTGCAGTTAATACCTAGTTTCATACCATTGTGATCAGAGAAGATGCTTGATATGATTTCAGTCTTCTTGGGTTTATTAACACTTGTTTTGTGTTCTAACATGTAATCTATCTTTGAGGCTGCTCAATGTGCACCAGAGAAGAATGTATACTCTACTGCTTTGGATGAAATGTTCTGTAAATATCAAATAATTCCATCTAATTCATGTGTCATTTAAGGTCTCTGTTGCCTTGTTGATTTTTTTGTCATTTGTTGTTCTAAAAGATCTATCCGTTAATATGAGTGGGGTGTTAAAATTCCAAACTACTATTGTACTGCTGTTGACCTTTTCTTTATATCCACCAACATTTTCTTTATGTATTTAAGTGTTACTATGTTGTGTGCATATATGTTTACAAGGGTTATATCCTCTTGTTAGATTGACTCCTTTAATGTTATGTAGTGATATTCTTTTTTTCTTGTAATGACCTTTTTTCTGAAGTCTATTTTGTTAGATATAAGTATGGCAACTCTAGGTCTTTTAAAAATTTCCCATTTTCATAAAATATTTTTTCCATCCCTTCACTTTCAGTCTCTGTGCATCTTTCATTAAGGGGTGGGTCTCTTGTAAAACGCATATATATGGGTTATGTTTTCTTATCTATTTATCTACCCTATGTCTTGAGACAAAAGCATTTAATCCGTTTATACTTTTGATAGGTAATTTTTGATTGTCATTTTATTCTTTATATGCATGTTACTCTTTCAATACATTTTTTCCTTTTTTTTTTTTTGTGAGAGAGAGAGGGACAAATAGGAAGGGAGAAAGATAAGAAGCAACAATTCTTCATTGTGGCACCTTAGTTGTTCATTGATTTCTTTCTAATATGTGCTTTGATTGAGGAGGGGGCTTTAGCTGAGCCAGTGTCCCCTTGCTTAAGCCAGCAACCTCAGACTTAAGCCAGTTACCTTTGGGCTCAAGCCAGCTACCATGAGGTCATGTCTATGATCCTACACTCAAACTGGTTGATCTGGTGCTCAAGCCAGTGACCCCAGGGTTTCATACCTGGGTCCTCAGCATCCCAGGCTGATGTTCTATCCACTCCACCACTGCCTGGTCAAGTGACTTTTTCTTTGTCTTCTTAAAGCAGGACTTTTAACATTTCTTGCAATATGAGTTTGGTGGTAATGCCTTTTTATTTATTTATTTTTTTGGTCAAAGAAATTCTTTATTTTCCCTTTAATTTTAAATAACTGTTTTGCTGGATAAAGTAGTCTTGGTTGAACAGTGGTACATTAATATATGAGTTTAATTCGTTCTGCAACTGAGCTCATAAGTCAGTCAATTCGTATATCAAACAAATTTCTCCCATTTAAAATAACTAAAATAGATTTAATCTGTTTCAGTCTTGTGAAACATCCCCAAACCATCCTAAATTATGAAAAAAAGACATGTTTTTTATTTTATTTTATTTTACAGAGGCAGAGAGAGGGATAGACACGGACAGACAGACAGAAATGGAGAGAAGAGAAGCATCAATCATTAGTTTTTTGTTGCGACACTTTAGTTGTTCATTGATTGCTTTCTCATATGTGCCTTGACCGCGGGTCTTCAGCAGACCAAGTAACCCTTGCTCGAGCCAGTAACCTTGGGTCCAAGCTGGTGAGCTTTTGCTCAAACCTGATGAGCCCATGCTCAAGCTGGCGATCTCGGGGTCTCGAACCTGGGTCCTCTGCATCCCAATCTGACGCTCTATCCACTGTGCCACCACCTGGTCAGGCAAGACATGTTTTTAATTAAGAAACACACAGGTACACTTTACCAATGCATAACAAAATATATAAAATAAAAGAAAAAAGTGTTACTTAGTACTGTATTCTTACTTTGGAGACAGACGAATGTATCTAACGGAGGTGAATGGCAGAGGAGGAGGAAGGAAGGAAGGGGATGCAGGCACTGTAGACACGTAAACTAAAACTGAACTTTCTTAACACTACATGTAAGCTAAAACTGCATTTTCTTTACTTAAAATGAAACCACAAAAATTTAATTGTAAAAAAATGCACTTTAACTTTAAATTTAACCTAAGCTTATCATTATGTATTTTTCATTTAATCATCACCTGGTTTTGCCTTTTTGGCTGCACTTTTGGCACTTTCACTTGCAGGACTTTTGAATACAAATCTATCCAAAGAAGTTTGCTTTTGCCTGTCTTTTAAAATGTTACGGTGTAAAGTCAGTAGCCCCGGCCACCATCACAGCCACCTGGCCCATGCAGGTTTGCATTAGATTCAGACAGATGGTAATGAAACAACGGAGCCAAGAACTGGTGGGCCATTACCTTTATCCTAGCTTGCACTCAGTAGGCAAGTAAAAACACACACTGGGCTCCAAAACTCACTCATTCAGTGCTCACAAAGCTACTGACTTATCTGAGTTTCCTAGAATCAAAGGTTTCTAGCTCAGTAGCCTTATTCACCTCTTTTCCCCATCTCCTTCTCTCTGCACAAACTTTGCACATACTGGCTTCTCCTTCAGCACTCTGCCATCTTGGCTGCTTCTCCTCTCCTCCACATGGCCTTTATCTACTCTCCTTTCTGCTCTCTCCTCCAATGCTAATCTCAGGAACCTAGAGCAAGCAAGCTCCCAGTCTGCCCCATTTTATAGTGTAGAAATCAAAACCTTTAATCCAATATACAAACAAGGAAGTCTCTGATACAAAGTCACTTAGGGTGGGAAAGCCTTAATCTTAATCTAAGCCTTAGGATATAACAACCCTGCCAGTTTACAGCCTGTCCCCCACATACAATGCAAACTATAAGCGAGCAAACATGTATATCATATTTACAAACTTATTTGACCAACATATTGAAATGTGACAAACGAGTCTCATTAAAAATTGCTGAAGCACGACCAGTTGATTCCTACTCATATCTCGGAATTTCACTCAGATCTTAAACAAAAATGTGGACCAAGTCGCAGCTCATATCTTAAAAAAAAATTTGTATGTTGGTCTGCTCTTATCTCAAGGTACCACTATAGTTCCTTTCTTTTCATCATTTTGAACATTTTATGCAAATCTTTTTTGGGTGGAGTGTTTCTGTCGAGAAATCAGCTGACAGCCTTAAGGAAACTCCCTTACAGATAACTCTCTCACCCTTGCTGCTTTTAAGATTCTTTCTTTTTCTTTCAGCTTTGCCATGTTAATTATGTGTCTTGGTGTGGTCCTCTGAGTTTGTTGAGACTGGGACTCATTGTGCTCCCTAAATATTTTTGATTTTTTTTCCTTCACCATGTTAGAAGAGTTTTTATTATTATTTCTTCAATCAGTTTCTCTAACCTTTGTTCACTCTCCTTTTCTTCCAGTATCTTAGGATGCAGATATTATTTTATTTGATGTTGTCCCCGAGTTATCATAGACTTTCCTTATATTTCTGAATTCTTCTTCTTTTTTTTTTTTTTTTTTTTTTGTATTTTCCAAAGTTAGAAGCGAAGAGACAGTCAGACAGACTCCTGCATGCACCAACTGGGATCTACCCGGCATACCCACTAGGGAGCAATGCTCTGCCCATTTGGGGCGTTGCTCCGTTGCGGCCAGAGACATTCTAGTGCCTGAGGAAGAGGCCATGGAGCCATCCTCAGTGCCCAGGGCTAACTTTGCTCCAGTGAAGCCTTGGCTGTGGGAGGGGAAGAGAGAGACAGAGAGGAAGGAAAGGGGGAGGGGTGGAGAAGCAAATGGGCACTTCTCCTGTGTGCACTGTCTGGGAATTGAACCTGGGACTTCCACATGCCAGGCCAATACTCTACCTCAGAGTCAACTGGCCAGAGCCTGAATTCTTTTTATTTTTTATTTTTTATGCTCTGCTTGGTATTTGGTGTTATCTTATCTTGTCCTCTAAATCTCTGATTCAGTCCTCTGCTTCATCCAACCTTCTGTTGATTTCTTCTAGTTTATTCTGTATTTCAGATACTGTGTCTTTATTTCTGACCCATTTTTTTTATAGTTTCTTTTTTATGCTTACTATCTCTTTGTTTAAATTCTCACTGAGTTCATTCATTCTTCCCCTATGCTCCTTAAGTATTTTTATAACCATTGTTTTAAACTGTGCATCTGGTATTTTGGTCTCTTCCATTTCATTTAAATTTTTTTTTTCTGGGAATGTCTGTTCTTTCACATGTGGCATATTTATTTTATTTTCCTCCTCAGTTTGTCTCTGTGTATTAAACAGATCTGCTATGACTCTCAAATTGTTATGATGGCTTTATGATGTATGTGCCTTTTTGGGTTCAGTGCCACAGTTTTCCAGATCACCTGAGTTTGGTATGCCAGGAATGTTTCTTGTGGGTTATGTGTACCTTCTTGTTGAAGTTAAATTTTGATGTTTTGGCCCTTTTTGTGTGTGGAATCAACCCTTCAGGCTGGCTGACTATAAAGATAAACCTCAATCTTCTTGTATGAGTTGCTATGTAGGGATTACCTCTTGAAGTAGAGTTGTTCTCATGTCTGCTGGAATCCCCCTTTGGGTGTGCTTTTTGTGTGGTTTGTTCAGTTGAATTCTAGTGTTGTCTAAAACCCACCACTGGTTGTGTTGTTCTGGGTCCCCTTGGGTGGACTTTGGTACAGGTCAATGTTAGACATTGTTTGTAACCAGTCTTGGGCAACCTGTCTGGGTCTACCATGGTATTCATTGTTTGTGGCTGCATCTAGTGGGTCTGTTTGTACATAGAAGGGGACAATCTTTCTACAAGGATCAGTTTCCTCTAGCTTAGAGCTGGGGGCAGATCAATAAAAGGTCTGAGATTCCCTGAGATCTGCCTCTACCTGTCAGCTACTTTGCGCCCCCCTGAGGTTGCCTGGTCTTCTTCCCAGAGGTGATGAGTTCAGTAGAGTGGGATGACTGGGTTTGGGAGGACAAGGCTGGTGCGGCTGTTACATAAGAGCCATCTGGTCAGGTATACAATCTGGGGAAAGTGACCCCTACTTTAGAGCCAACCCACTCAGTCTCTGCCAGAGTCTCCAACTACAGCTTTCACAGGAGAATTATGCTGCAGGTTTAGTTTGGGTGAAGTTAGCCATCCCCTTTGCAAGAGAAAGCTCAACAGAGTGGAGCCACAGGGACTGACTGGGAGAACAGATCAAGAGTTTCTCTTTGCAGTTGGTGCTAGCCAATCTCCCAGGAGGGGATCAAGCACCGTTTCCTGATGCCAGACAATAGCCTCTGTGGGGGACACACTCCATATGTCCCAGCTTTCAGCAGACTTCCCTTCCCCCATCAGAACTGAGCTCAGCAGGGCAAGGCCATCAGGACTTTGGAAGACAGAGCCAAACTATCCTTAGAAGGGAATGAGCATTTATTTCCTTTCCTGGGATAGCATGGGCTGAGCTTGTAGTAGTGAAATAGGAGTAGTCCCTTTATAATGTAGCCCAGTGGTAGTCAACCTGGTCCCTACCGCCCACTAGTGGGTATTCTAGTTATTATCATGGGCAGTAGTGGAGCAACCAAAGTATAAATAAAAAAGATATATTTAACTATAGTAAGTTGTTTTATAAAGATTTATTCTGCCAAACTTAGTGAAAATTCAACATAAAGTACTTGGTAAGTAATTATTATTATATGCTTTAACTTGCTATAACTCTGCTTTATAAATTTTATAAAGTTAAGTCACTTCCCTACTTTATAAATCACCATTACTGTGGAATCGGTGGGTGGTTAGAAAATTTTACTACTAACAGAGATACAAAAGTGGGCAGTAGGTATAAAAAGATTGACTACCCCTGATATAGCCACATAGCCCTACACACCCGATTCTTAGCCAAAATCCTCCCTGAGAGATGGTACTCTGAAAGTCCCAGGTTTTGTACAGAACTCTGATCCCCCTGCTTCACTGAACTCAGCAAGGCAGGGCCACAGAATGCTAGGGCAGACCAAGTAATATAATAGGTGTGTGGAGAGAGGGTCACTGGCTGTGTGCTTGAGGTTGGGAAGAATGGCTCCTTTCCAAACTCCTACATAATTTGAATATTGTCTGAACCTTTGCCAAGAGCTTCTCCAGAGAAAGCACATCCCAAACGTTCCTGCTCAACATCACAGCAGCCTCCTCTTCAGGACCTGAGTACAATAGAGTAGTGTTTCCAGTACTGGGAAGTACACTCCCCAGGCAGGTACAGTAACAATAGGAGTGCTCAATGCTAGGAAGTTAGCACCTGGTTCTCTAGCAGGTGCCTGTCTCTCCCAGGTGGACTGAATCCCCACTGATTTTCCCCATCAGGTGCTATGTGGGCTCCTTTTCCCTTCTTTGTTGCTTTGGGTTGGGATCTCTGCATGAGATTAAGACTCCATGCTCCTGGGGAGAAGAATCTTTGCAGCCAAGATATCGCTCCAGCTTTTCAGCTGACTTGCATGGGAATGAAGGCCAGCCTTTTTCGCTTTTCTGACCTTCTTACTAGTTTCGATGTGGCTTATTTTATAAAAACCTTGGTTATATTTTAGTTTAGCAAAACTTCAGTAGGTTATTCAGGTTGATTTCTCTGTAATTTAACTGTAAATCCAATTTGGTACTGGAACAGGTGAGTGTAACTTCCATCTACTCTACAGTCATCTTGATCCTCCCAAATAAACCTGTTTTATTTTATCTCTTCTGCTTTCAAGAATTTTCCTATTTCTGTAGGGTTCCTTTATTTCTTATTTAATTATTTATTTATACATCCACCTACTCATTCATTCTACAAATGAGCTTTAAGCAATTGATAGCTATAGCTATCAAATATTATAACACACATATATATGCACATGCAAATATATATATACACACACATACATATGTATATATATTTATTATTAGAGACTTAGTCTTTGAGCACAAAAATGACATTGATATCATGCCTTTTTTCTGAAATAGTTTTTTATTGATTCATCTTAATATTCTAAAACCTGCTATTTCTGAGTTCAGGGTCACAAATAACATTCAAGTTCTCAGGTTATTTCTAAATAAAAAAATACAGTGTGTCCGTAAAGTCATGGTGCACTTTTGACTGATCACAGGAAAGTAACAAAAGATGATAAAAGTATGAAATCTTCACCAAATAAAAGGAAAACTCTCCCAGTTTCATACCTATTCAGTGCAGTTCGATGTGGGCTCATGCACAGATTTTTTAGGGCTCCTTAGTAGCTACCCCATATAGCCTCTACAGACTCATCAGTCACTGACCGATGGCCTACCAGAACGGGGTTTCTCTACCAAACTGCAGGTTTCCTTCAACTGCTTATCCCACCGAGTAATGTTATTGCTATGTGGTGGCGCTTCATTATAAATGCGCCGATATTCACGTTGCACTTTAGTCACAGATTCAAATTTAGCGAGCCACAGAACACACTGAACTTTCCTCTATACCGTCCACGTCTCGACTGGCATGGCCGTGGGCTGCTCCACTGTATACACAGTGTTACATCATCATCTGCACATGCGCACATGCTGCCACATCATTCTACAGAAACTGGGAGGGTTTTCCTTTTATTTGGTGCAGATTTCACATTTCTATCACCTTTTGTTGCTTTCCTGTGACCGGTCAAAAGTGCACCATGACTTTACGGACACACTGTACAAGACCTTATATGCCATTATGTTGTGTTTTTGGGCGGGGCGATTCAGGTAAAGATTCCAAACTATTTTGGGGTGATTGAAGAGATGGCAATCAGGGTCACTCAATTTTATTTTGTCTTGTTAGAACCTACATTATCAGTATATAAACTTATTTTGTCTACATTAACCTTAGTATAAAATTGGTTGTCAGAAGAGTATTAAATGTGTACTAATAAAATTATATTGTGGGACTAGCAGCCTGTGAAAAGATAGATGAGGGTGGTAAACATGGTGGAAGATAAGTTATCTGAGATGTAAGTTATAGCACTACCTGGTCACCAAAGATAGTTGTTTAAAAATAAAACGACTTCTAAAAGGTGAGGAGAGATATATTGTAGAATTGGGCTCCTAAAACCTGTATAATTCTGTTAACCAGTGTCACCTCAATAAATTCAATTAAAAAAAGCAAGATCCTGGTGAAAAGAATGTGCAGCAGATCCATTTATTGGAAGCTGCATAACTTGACTATTCTCATGCTGTAGTATAAAAGCTCTATGAATGGCAGATTCATTCAGTTAGGTATATTTATACGAATGGTTTCTACCCTGATGAGGATCAATTGACTTAACTCTGTTGTGATATTCTGTATGTACTAGATAAACCATAAAGAATTGTGCTAATATAAAGGTTGACGAGATAGGACTAAAACTCAGAAAAATATCATTTTCACTTCAACTTACTGCTTAACTAGTAAATAAGAATATTGAAAGACAATGAATACATGAGACTTGACATAGCTTTCCATGGCTCTATAGTTTCTTTTCTCTAGGAAGAACACTTCAAATTCAGTCATTTGTGTATTTTTCACAGAGGAAAATTTACTGTCCTACATAGGATTAAAGGCAGCTAACTGTACTACCTGTAGGCTGGGTTGCAACCATATCAGCACATAAGCATCAACTTATTACTCTATGAGATAATTCTTACTGCACTAAAGTTTTGTACTTCTGGGATGTAGTTCTTGCTGTATTACCAGGGTGGGGGTAGGTTTGACTATGGCAACATACTTGTCCAAGTATTTCATTAGTATATTTTACTGTTTAAAACCTGTCTCCAGTACAGATAGAATAAAAAAGTGAAAATTGAGCTTCATTTCTAAAATAAAACAAGCTAAGGTCAACATTATCCACTATAGTTTTATTTTAACTGGATTTTGTTTTGGTCTCCTAGTATCCTTACTTTCTAATTTTTGGGGGTATTTTACTCTCCCCAAATCTTACCCCTGGCTCTGTGGTGAATGCTTTAGGAATGAAACAGTAATCCTGCTTAGTTAGCAAAACATTAAAACTCAACCTCAAAACTTTAAATTGGCTCCATAACACTCACTCTTCCTCATTGCTCTCGAACAGGGGTGATGTGAAGCTAGGGCTCTGGTGACCAATTTTCCAAGAGAATGTGCCATTTTAAAAATGAAGCCAGCACATTGGATGAAAAGTTCAATGTTGGGGGCAGAAAAACAGTATACTGGTGTTATTTTATCCAATAGGTTTACCCCTGCTTGTACTTGTCTGAGTTGATAAATCCTATTGGCTTAAGAAAGCTTAAGTTAAGTTTTTGTCTCTTGAAACTTTTAGAGTCCTAATAGTATAGCTTGCCCACTCAAAAAGAATCAGTGGATCTCATTCATGCACAAAAGTGGTGTATGTGTACATTAAACATTTGCCATCTTATCTATGACTTTGTCCATGTCTCTTCAACTAAGGCAGTGATTGTTTCTGTTCACCAACCACGATCATATACATGGACTTCACAAATGAATGTGTTTTATAGTCTTTGTGACTCACAAATCTTACTTGTCTTCTGCTTACAAGTTTTCAGAGGATTCGGTGGTTATACCACTTATTAGTGTTGTTTTGGTCACCAATCAAGGCTTCAAGTACCCAACCACAGATGCAGCACAAGTAGTGAGGTGTGAAAACTCTAGCAATAATATTCTGAGAGTAAGAGATAATCCAAGTTATCTGAACAGTCCTCCTGTGCATCTGTCTCATATGTTGCATTTGTGAGATTTGTGAAAAGTATCCCTCCAGTTTTCCTATAAAAGGAACATCAGTGTTTACCTATAAACAGACACAGAAGTAAATGCTGACTGTACTCTGCTTTGTATACAGTCCTATTATATAAAGAGCTCAAGCAGCATGTCTTTATGCCTAAATGTGTGTGTTCTCCTTCTCCAGCTGCCAACCACCTAAATTATTCAGCAAGCCCTGATCATGCCAAGTTTTTAGTCAACAATGGGGATCCTGCCAAAGAGCTAATAATGTTAAAAAAATGTTTTTGACAATTAACAGAGCCTGCAGCCTGCAACATGCGTTGGACTCATTTGTAAAGCAAGATTTAAATGATATGCTTTATTATAAATGGTCCCATGCAGCACATTGCTAATCAACAAAAGTAGCCCTTTTTCTCCCACATCCTTCTTTTTTATCTGATGAACCTAAATTGTAGCACTGTGTCAAAGCTCTTGGCCATTGCTTGTTGTAGCTATAAATATGATATGGTTATCTATCACTATCCTAATCAGCTTCAGGTCAAACTGAATAATTAGTTCTAACAGATGAATAGAACACCAGTCTCTTATCTTGCTTATTAATAATCACAAGTATAGCTTCCCAGACAAATTAAGAGGCATGTTACTGTTCCACTGAGAGTCTGTTTGGGTAAAACCCCCTGTGACTGCACCAATCTAAATAATGCAGATGGGACAGTGAGCCCACAATGATGAGTTGACAGCTGCCAAACCCAGCAATTTCTTCCCTACTCTTGGTAGAAAGAGATTGATTAGGGAAGGGGGCTGATTCTCTGTGCTAAATAATTATTATTTCTCAGATAATGGTTTGAGATAAAGGGAGATAAAAAATGAGAAGAAGACAGAAGACTGTTGCAGAATATACAAATTCGAGACTCAGTGAAATGAAACTCCACAGCCCATCTCTTAGACAGCACATACTGTAGGTAACAGGTACCTTTATTTTTAAAGCATGACATGCTTCCTTCTGCTAAGATACCTCACATAACTAAACATTTTAGGCCAAAAAAAAAATTCATTTATAGAAGCTATCCCCGTTTGACTTTTTAACATAAAGGGTCAAAATGGTTTATAAGAAAGAACACAATTATATTTTTATTATCCTTTACTTTTAAAACAAGTTCTCTTATACTCTGTGATTTTCATTTTCTTTGGATAATACCCAGAAGTAAAATTGCTGGGTTGTATGGTAGATGAATTTTTAGTTTTTTGAGGAATCTCCATACCTTTTTCCATAGTGGCTGCGTCAATTTTCAATCTCACCAAAAGTGCTCAAGGTTTTCCTTTTTTCCACATCCTTGTCACCCCCTGTTATTTGTTGACTTTGTGATAATAACAATTCTGACTGGTGTTAGGTGTGCTATCTGGTTGTGATTTTCATTTGCATTTCTCTGATGATTAGTGACATTATGCATCTATTCATATGTCTGTGGCCATCTGTATCTTTGTTTTGGAGAAATGTCTTTTCATGTCATTGGTTCATTTCATTTTATTAGATTGTTTTTCTATTTGTTTTTGCATTGAATGAGTTTTTTATATATCTTTTATATCAACTCCTTATTGAATAAATCAAATGTAAATATAATCTTTCCTTTATTACCTTTTGTTTTGTTGATGGTTTCCTTTGCTGTGCAGAGCTTTTCAGTTTAATGAAATTCCATTTATTTAGTTTTGTTTTTGTTTCTCTCTCTCTCTCTCTCTTTTTTTTTTTTTGTATTTTTCTGAAGCTGGAAACGGGGAGGCAGTCAGACAGACTCCCGCATGCACCTGACCAGGATCCACCTGGCATGCCCACCAAGGGGCGATGCTCTGCCCCTGCGGGGCGTCGCTCTGTCGCGACCAGAGCCACTCTAGCGCCTGGGGCAGAGGCCAAGGAGCCATGCCCAGCGCCCTGGCCATCTTTTGCTCCAGTGGAGCTTCGGCTGCAGAAGGGGAAGAGAGAGACAGACAGGAAGGAGAGGGGGAGGGGTGGAGAGGCAGATGGGCGCCTCTCCTGTGTGCCCTGGCCGGGAATCGAACCCGAGACTTCCGCACGCCAGGCCGACGCTCTACCACTGCGCAAACCGGCCAGGGCCTGTTTTTGTTTCTCTTGAGGGGACATGTCCAAAAAAATATTATTCAGACTGATAACACATAATTTACTACCTATTTTCTTCTGGGAGTTTTATGGTTTAAAGCCTTAAATCTAAGTCTTTAATTTATTGAGAGTTTATTTGTATATATGATGTAAGAGAGTGGTCTAGTTTTATTTATTTGTTAACGTGTACCTGTTGAAGAGACTGTTGTTACTACATTGTATGCTCTTATGTCCACTGAACATGTAATTGAGAGTTTATTTCTGAACGCTTTTCTGTTTTATTGATTTACATGTCCATTTTTGTGCCAGTAATAAACTGTTTTGACTATTATAGCTTCATAGTAGTTTGAAAACAGGAGTATAACACTTCCAAACTTGTTTTTTTTTCCCTTTATGACTGATTTGGCTAATTGAAGTTTTTCATGGTCTTATATAAATTTTAAAATCATTTGTTCTAGTCTTGAGAAGAATGTTACTGGATTTTGATAGGAATTACACTGAATTTGTAGATTACTTTGGGTAATATGGTCATTTTAATGATATTAATCCTTCCAACTTCTAAGCATAGTATATATTTTTATTATTTTGTACTCTTTTATTTCTTTTATTGTTTTATAGTTTTCCAGAGGTAATTCACTGCCTTGTTTAAATTTCTTCCAATGTGTTTTATTTTTTTTGATGCAATTATAAATGGAATTTTTTTTCTTAATTTCTCCTTCTGGTTGTTCATTATTAGTGTATGAGAACACAATGGATTTCTGTATGGTACTTTTCCATCCTGTTGATTTACTGAATTCTTTTATTGCATTAGTTTTTGGTGGAGTCTTTAGGATTTTCTATATATAGTTTCATGTCATCTGCAAATAACAATGGTTTAACTTCTTTCCTATTAGGATACCTTTTATTTCTTTATCCTGTCAGATTGCTATGACCAGGACTTCCAATACTATATTAGATAATAGTGGTGAGAATAAGTATCCTTATATTATTCCTGATCTTAAGAAAAATATTTATAGTTAGTTTTTCACCACTGAGTGTGATGTTAGTTGTGGGCTATCATATTCAAATAACCTTTATCAGTTGAAGTAAGTTTCTTCTATTCCCACTTTGTTGAAACTTGTTATCATAAATAGATGTTTTTTTTTTGTCAAATTCATTTTCTTTATCTATTTAGATATATGATTTTCATCATTGTTTTTGCTGAGATGATGAATCACACTAATTGTTTTGCAAATGTTGAACCAACCTTAGATCCTTGGTTTAAACTCCATTTAATCATAGTAGATAAGGTCAGTAAACTAGTATTTTGTTAAGAATTTTGGCATGTATTTTCACCAGGTTTACTGGCCTGTAACTTTTTTTTCTCTTTATCTGGCTTTAGTAACAAAGTAATATTGTGGCCTCTAGAATGAGTTTGGAAACATTCTTTTTTATTTCAGTTTTTTGAAATAGTTTGAAAAGGATAGGTAATAATTTCTCTTTAAATGTTTGGTAGAATTCACCTGTGAAGCTGTCTGGTCTTGGGCTTTTGTTTGTTGGGAGTTTTTTGATAACTACTTCAATTTCATTGTTAATAATTGATCTGTTCAGATTTTTTTGTTTAGTAGTAAAATGTTTCTAGAAAGTTATTTGTTTCTTGTAGATTGCCCAATTTGTTAGCATATAATTTCTTATAGTATCCTTTAATGATCATTTGTGTTTCTGTGGTGTTGGTTGTAATCTCTCTTCTTCTTCTTCTTTTTTTTTTTTTTTTTTTTTTTTTATGAAAGGATGGGAGATAGGGAGGCAGACTATCACATGCGCCCTAACTGGGATCCATCCAGCAACCCTGTCTGGGGCTGATGTTTAGACCAACTAATCTATCCTTAGCACCCGGGACCACGCTCAGATCAATTGAGCCCCTGGCTATGGGAAGGTTAAAGGGAGAGAGAGAGAAGCAGATGGTGCCCTGACCTGGAATTGAACCTGCAATGTCCATATGCTGGGCTGACACTGTTTCCACTGAACCACACCCCAGGACCTCTCTTCTTTCATTTGATATTATTTGTGTTTCCTCTCTTTTTTTCTTTGATGAGTCATACTAATGGCTTGTCAATTTTATTTATCTTTTCAAAAAATTAACTTGTAGTTTTATTAATCTTTTCTATTGTTTTTTCCATTTTTTTGTATTTTATATTTATGTTTTTTTATTTCCATTGTAATCTGTAGTAATACTTTTCTATTATTTAGTTTGGTTTTGTTTGGTCTTCTTTCTTTAAGTAAAAATTTAGATTGTTTATTTGGGATTGTTCTTGCTTTCTGAGATAAGCCTATATAGTTATAAGCTTTCTACTTATAACTGCTTTTGCTTTGTTCTGGAAAGTTTGCAGGGTGGTGTTTTCATTTTCATTTGTCTCAAGGTAGTTTTGAATTTTCTGTTTGATCCATCGGTTTTTTAAAAGCATATTGAAAATGTTTTTTTTTTTCCAGTTTTCTTTTTGTAGTTAATTTCTAGTTTCATGCCAATGTAATAAGAAAATATGCTTGATATAATTTCAACCTTCTTGAAGTAATTGAGACTTGTTTTGTGACCCTTGAAAATGTTTCATTTGTAGCTTAGAAAATGTACAATCTGAAATTTTGGGATAAAATACTTCATAATTATCTATCAAGTCAAACTGGTCTAATGAGACATTTAAGGCTAATGTTTCCTTATAAATTTTCTGTCTAGATGATCTATCCAACAATGTAATTAAAATATTAAAGTCTTACCTATTATAATATTACTGTTAATTCCTGCTTTTATTTTCATTAACATTAATTAACTTTATATACTTTTGTGCTACTAGGTTGGGTGGGTGTATATATGAAATTGTTATATATCTTCTTAGTTTTATCCCTTTCAATTATATAATATCCTTCTTTGTTTCTTTTTAAGTTATTTTTTGAAAGGATATTTGTCTGATATATGGGTTAATACATCAGTTTTCTTTTTATTTCTATTTGCATTTCCATCCCTTCACCTTTGATCTGAGTGTGTCTTTTAATTTAAAGTGAGTCTCTTATAAACACATATAGTTGGGTCATTTTTTAAAAATAGACAACCTTAATCTTAATCTTTTATATTAAAAATTTTTTGCACATAAAAATGCAAAAAACCCCACAACATAACACAAAAAAACAAAAATCTGTTGTAATTGGAGGCACTTTCCATGAGGAAAAGAAGATAATATTTTATTTGTTGTAACATCCTCAAACAAGAAGTCAGCAATCATTTCTTAATATTTATTTACTGTAGGACACATTTCTACTTGAGCTGGAATCTCAGTTTTCCTAATATCATGAAAAACTAATGGAAGACAGATTTTGGGCAGGGGTACTTTCAAACATTCTAAATTGACATCTGACAGAGGCTACTAATTATATTCCTTCATCCACTGGCTATGCTGATCAGGATTCTTTTTGCTGAAAAAGAGAAAAATCCAATGAAAATATTTTAGCTAAAATGTGGTATTTGTTTCCTCACTTGACCAGATTATGGGAAGGTGAGGAGTAGAGCTGAATGTATGTACAAATCAAAACGGGGACTTAATGACATCAAGTTTTCTTTTCTCTATTTCTCATCTTTCTTTCTTTACGTGACAGTTTTAATTTTTCAGACTGGCTGAAACCACTGTAGGGAATTCAGTGGTAAGTAGACCAAACTTACATCTTTACAGTGCCTTGTACATCAGAAAAAGAGATTGTTTTTCTCTATTTTCACCAGTGTCGAAATTCCACTTGGGGCACAATTATGATCAAGCTGGGTAGGTACTAGTACCTGATCCTGTAGCTCTCATTTTAGCCAGAATTTGTCTTACCTATGTCTAACCCAGATCTAAGAGAAGCAGTGTCCATTGTTGAAAGGCAGTAGTAGTAGGGAAGAAGGACAGGGAAAGCCACAAAGCACTACACAAATCTAACTGTGGTTGGAAGATACTACAGAGATATTTTTCATGGTGCTTATTCAAAAGAGATGTTGTACATATCATTTATTTAGTTTATCTCAGTACATAAGAATTAAGCAGAAATAGAATAATTGTACCACTGCTGTAAAGGGAGATAAAAACACTAATGCAAAAATCCACCTTGTTTAATTTTTCAGGAGAGTTTCATTTCACTGAGAGATCAAGTGTGTCTATACATTTTATACTTTAAAGCATAAGGTAACCTTTATAAACCAGCTTATTTGTTTTAAATCTCTTTAAATATGTTTCCAAAGTACTGATGCTTATGTGAAATATTCAATTTCAAAGCATGTGACATATCAGCTGCTAAAGGTAAGATGATTGCCAGCTCTCAAAAGAAAAAAAAAATACTTAAATATTATTATTTTTTTTTTTTGTTCCTTTGAATAGCAGTGTAACTTATTCCTAATCAGTCATGGAGTAGTTTCATTATATTTATTAAGATAATGAAAATCTCAAAATTTCTTCTTCTAAGGAAGAGTAGTTGGAAAGAAGTAAAGTAAGAAATATTTTCTTGCCCTTCTGAATTTTATAAAAATAGCAACTTGTCACAGACCTATGTTTCCAACATCTTACTCCTAAGGAACTATTTAGTGAAAAGAGAAAAGAAAGAAAAAGCCTTCTTGGGCAAATGCAAACACCAATTCCATTTCTTAAAAACAAGGTAAAGGAAAATAATTCATTTTTTCTGGTTTATTTCCTACACGTACAAACATGACTTTGGTAATCATGCCTTTGTTGCTCAGAGGCTATAAAATATTTATGGAGACAATGTGATTTGAGTCAGGGCATTAAATAAAGTAAAAGTTACTTTATTCAATCTGTGATGAACAGTAGCCATATTAAAAACCATAGGGAAAAGTGTTGAAATAAAAAAATATATTTGAAACAAATTCATCTGTTCAATGTTCATAAATGTTTTAAGAAATTCATACAAACAAGTCTTAAAATCCATATTTACTGTTCACAGTTGAAAAACTAATAGCATTTATTTAATCCAGAGGGAGAAGTAACTAAAAATTTGACTTTTGAGGATCAACAGGAAATACTTTTCCTAAGAAATTACCAAAGTGTTTGTTGTCAACTAATAATAGTGTTATTACTCTCTTCTTGGCAAACTGCTAACGCTATTAGACTAAGATTGATTTACAAAGGAAAGGTTTCTTTTAGACCTGCAAAAAATCTTATGTTCTGACTAAAAATACTGTCTAGGTTAAAGGAATATGTGTGTGAAGAATGCAAACTCAGGTGTTTACTTGAGACTCTGGTATTACCCAACGGCTATTATGAAGCAAATTAGGTAATATTTACTCAGCCATACTATCTAGTGGTGATTAGGACCAAACTGTGAGGTCTTATTCTGCTGGGTTATTCTCCAATGTCTTTTCAGAACTTTAAAAGAAAACAAACAAAACAGCTTGTTTATTTAAACAAAGAAGTAAACCACAGCTACCCAGTTTAATAGTCTATCAAGTCTGCCTTCAGGAACTACATTTGGGGTTAGCCAGTGAATTTAAGGTTAAGTGGATTGTGACAGTTTCACTTACTCATTCATTCCATATTAGCTAATTATTTATAAACTCTGTTATGAGAAAGAACAGAGTTATCTATTTCTCTCAAAGCAAAATTCACATAGGTGTGAATACAAATTCAGCTTTAAGCATTATAAAAACTAGTTCATATTTTGCTTTCTTGTGTAAAAGTTTTTATTGTAAATTAAATGAATGAAAGATATGTAAAGCCTATATTACTTGGTTTGGGTGAACTTGAGTCAAAATTCAAGACATAATATATTAATACCAATAGCCAACATTTATTGATAGCCTAGGTCCCTGGTTGGCAAACTGCAGCTCGCAAGCCACATGCGGCTCTTTGGCCCCTTGAGGGTGGCTTTTCCACAAAATACCACACTCAGGTGCTACCTCAATAAGGAAGGTAACTACCTATATAGTTTAAGTTTAAAAAATTTGTCTCTCAAAAGAAATTTCAGTCGTTGTACTGTTGATACTTGGCTCTGTTGACTAATGAGTTTGCCAACTACTGGGGCCCTAGATTACACATTAGGCCATATTACCTGCTACACACTATTCAAAGTGGTTTCTTTCACTTATCAAAGTGGTTCAAATAATTTTTGAACCATAAAATTTAATATAACATGGCAAAGAAATCTACTGTTTGTTTATTCTGCTTTTTATGGACACAAAGCTTTGTGAACCAATACAAACTAATCACTTACTGTGAGAGGGTTTCATGGAAGACTAAGACAAAAGGAGGCTTAAAGAATATATTCAAAAACATTGCAAAAATTAAAATAGTTATAGTCCAAAGGAAACTTAAAAGTGCTAATTATTCTCTCTCTCTTTCTTTTTAAGTGAAAGGAGGGGAGCTAGAGAGACAGACTCCTCGATGCACCTCAACTGGCATCCACCCAGCAACCCCATCTGGGGCCAATGCTGGAATCAACTGAGCTATCCTCAGCGCTTAAGGCCCACGCTCTAAAAAATCAAGCCACTGGCTGCAAGGGGGAAAGAGAGAGAAAGAAGAGGGAGAGAGAGGGAAGAGAAGCAGATGGTTGCTCTCATATGTGCCCCAACCAGGATTCGAACCTAGGGTATCTGCACACCTGGCCAAGGCTCCATCTACTGAGCCAACCGGCCAAAGTGTAATGGCCTCTTCATTGGTCTGTTTCCTTAGCATCTGTACAGCATTCTAGACAATAAAAAAGGCAAACGAGACACCATAAGAAACTGAGGTTGGAAAGTGAAGGGCTAATAGACAAAATATTTATGTTCTGCTTACAAAAAATAATTCTTGTCCCATATTCTGGACTTGCTTGTAGTTCTTCCAGACCAATTAGGATAAATAGAACAAAAACTAAACTTTTAATTTTTTTCCTTTAACAATTTTTTTTATATCTCAGAGGTTGTCAAACTATAGTTCATGTGCTAAATCCAGTCTGACACATGCTTTTTTGTACAACCTGTAATCTAATTGTGGTTTTAATTTTTTTTTGTAATTGAAAAAAGTTTAAGAAAATATTTTTTTATTTAATGTAAAATTATACAAAGTTCAAAATTTAGAAGCTATAAATAAAGTTTTATAAAAGTACATCCACCTTTATTAACTTATATATTATCTCTGATGCTTTGCGCTATACCAGCAGACTTGAATAGCTGCAAAAGAGAACATATGACCTACAAAGCCTAAAATATTTACTATCTTGACCTTTAAGACAAATAGTTAACCCTTAGTCTAACCCAAAAAACTGATTAGTTCATAAGCCCAATTGGTTGTTTAAAACCCATATTCAATGAGATATATTTGTTTGTCAAAATGTAAAGTATACTTGTAAGTTAGCAAGTTTGTCTGACAAATTTCATGAAAGCTGGTAAAAGACACGAAGCTCCTGGGTCAGGCAAAAAAAAAAAAAAAAAAAAAAAGACAGTTTATTAGTCATAGCATTAGCAGTAGCCAGAGTATCAGCATTTCTGAGCTGGTTTCCCAAACCCTGGAAAGTTAGATGATTTCTAAATGTATAGTGGGTTGCACTGAGGGAAAAATTATGAGTTTGAGACCAGAATCTTTTGTAATTGGTATTAAGCATGCCCAGATTTGGCTCCAGAGGAGGATGCTATTTCTGTCTTCTAAGATTGCCCACACTTCAACAAACATTATTGAACAAACAAAAGAACACAGGGAAGTCAGTGCCTCACTTGCAAAACATGGAGAAACACTAAACAGCTATTCAGAATCATTTCCCAACACTGTTTATTATTGTTAATTTTAATAGTAAACCTACCTGGTGAGACCAAATAAATATTGCAAAACTGTTTGGAAAAATAACTAAAAAACTAGAATCGTATTTGACAAATTTCAACAATATAAATACTTCTAATATTTTCTATAAATGTTTAAAAGTATTTAGATAAGTAAAGAAAAATAGAAAGTAAATTTTGTTCATATAATTTGGAAATATAGTCTGGCTTATATAGCTCAAAATCAAATGCCTCACTCTTTCATACAGGTAGTAAGCTTACTAGTTCCTTTGGGGGGGGGGAGGGGAAGAGAGACAGAAAGGAGGACAGACAGGAAGGGAGAGAGATGAGAAGCATCAATTCTTCGTTGCAGCACCTTAGTTGTTCATTGAGCAGGAAATTCATGAGGAATTCATGAGCAGGAAAGTCAGCCTGACAAGGAATCATAAAATTACAAGAGAAAACTCCTTAAAAATTACAAATGTACCCTTTCACAAATATACACTTTCTTTCTGTTTTAGAAAGTAAACAATCTTAAACCTAGGGAGGTAGATGATATTAAAGGAACCAGCAGGGTATAATTTAAAACTATTAAAAGATTTATATATACATAATTTTTTTTGCCAACATTTTCTTTTCTGGTTAATTACTAAATGTAAACTAAACAAATTTTAAGACAAATTAGTCTCAATTAGAAAAAAACATAATACTAAAATCGTCCCTTTAAAAATTATTGTTTTACCTTATTTCTACTGCAAGTTTAAAAAATGATTAAGAACTGAAACTAAATTCAGATAATTGGTGATGCAAATATATTTTTATTCTTATTATTTTTATAGAATTGAAGATGAGTTTTGAGATTCCTTAAAGCACAAAGCATTTAAAATATGCTGAGTTAAATTTCGTTATCACCTTGGTGACAGTTTTCTGAAAGCAGTTTTATGTCATCAGTCCAAAAAATTTTAGGGTTAGGAAATACAAATATTGATCGACTTATGACCTATGCAACTTACGACCATTTGACTTTACGACCACAATCGCTAGCCATGACTGCTCCGCATCTGGCAGCGCAAGCGTTGCCCAGCTGGGCGTACGACAGTGCGGACCAGCTTCCGGCAGCACTACCATCTCCGCGTGCACCATTTCAACTGTTATCTCAGACTCAGTACAGCAATTTGTGTTTTGTGTCTTGGATATTTTTCATCAAACACCTCCCAAGATGTCCACCAAGAGGAAATTATCTTTGCAAATATTAAACCAGTTGTACTGATAATGCAGTGTTTTACTTAAACCTGACGAATATAAAAATAAGAAACAAAATGTTGTAGAGATGATACAAATGGCATAAAATGAACAAAGAAAATTATGATATATAACAATAATGAAAGAAAGTTATGATAAAATTTGACTTAAAGATTTTTATAACGTCATTTCACAGTACAGTACATATAGCCAACTTACGACCAAATCGTGTTACGACCGGTCTGTGGAACCAATTGTGGTCGTAAATCGAGCACTAGCTGTAGTTATGATCAGGTCTTTGGATTAGTGATGGTTGACAGGTGGAAGTGAGATGTCTGAAACACTATATAATCTATTTGGGGTAGATTTTTTAAGTCTGGAAGTTGAGGTATGTCATTTATACACATCATCTTGTATTTTGTAGCACTTTCTGCTAAAAAATGTTGACCTCCTGGATCTTCCAGCTATTCTGTTTCTTTCTGGCTGACAGCAGAAGTTGAATGTATTTCATCTTTCAGAAGACAGAGGTTATTCTATCTGGAGCACGCTGGCAGTATTTGTAACTTCTTTCTCATTCGTTTTCTTGGAGTGATGTCAGCTTTATGTCAGTGGTGATACAGAGAGTCTCAGCAACTGTATGGAATCGAAGTCATTTTGTTTTGTATAGAAATTCATTCTGGCTTGAACTGTGGTGGTGCAGTGGATAGAGCATTGACCTGGTTGGTCTCTGGTTCAAAACCTGGGTTTGCCAGATCAAGGGACATACAAGAAGCCACTAATATAATTTAATACTATCTTCTCCTCCCACCCCTTTCTCTCTCTCTTACTCATTCTCTATGCTTGTTCTAAAATCAATAAATAAAATCTTAAAAAAGAAGAAATGTATTCAGTCTTGTGTGTTAAGAAGTACACATTATTTTCATTCAGAAGACATTATATTAGTAGACTGATATCATACTAGTAGATTATTGATCTATGAAAACTTAAATATTCCAAATGAATCTCATTCTAGTCTTTAAATATCTGCTATTAATTATAGTTTTAAAATGACTTACAAAATAAAAAAAATTAAAAATGACTTTCAGTTTTGGTTTTCAGCTTCACATTAAGAACTCTAAGAAGAACAGTGATTAAAATAATATTTAGAGTCTATGCAAAGACAAACAATATTTTCTTATTAGACAGAGTTGGTGAATTTTCCTTCCATTCTTAGTTAATTTTTCAAAAGAAATTAAGCTACCTTCCAAGAAATAGATGAAATTATATAACTAACTTCAGAATACCCCAATGCCATGTACTTGGCATAGTTTTTGCCCTTTGAGTATCATGTTGGCTATGAATTTATCATATATGGCCTTTATTACATTGAGGTAAATTTCCTCTATTTCCATTTTGCTGATACTTTTTATAATAAATTGGTACATTTCATCACATTTTTTTCTACATCTATTTATTTGATATGTAATTTTTATTTTATGTTATATATCATGTTACTGATTGTATCATTTTTTTTATGTGTATCTGTGTGGAGCTTTATAAGTTCTTTATAAATTTGGGATATTAAGCCTGACCAAGTGGTGGTGTAATGGAGAGCATTGACCTGGGACACTGAGGACCCAAGTTCGAAACCCTGTCTCCCGCTTGAGCGTGGGCTCACCAAATAGAGTATGGGGTCCCCAACTTGAGCGTAAGATCATAGACATGACCCCACAGTTACTGGCTTGAGCCCAAAATGTTGCTGGCTTGAGCAAGGTGTTATGGGCTCACCTGGAGCCCCCTGGTCAAGGCACATATGAGAAGCAATCAATGAATAACTAAAGTGCCATGACTACAAGTTGATACTTCTCATCTCTCTCTCTTCCTGTCTGTCTCTGTCTCTAACTCTGTCTCTCTCTCACAAAAACAATATTGTAGATATTAACCCTTCATCAGATGTATTATTGGCAAAAATGGTCTACCATTCAGTGGGTTGTCTTTTCATTTGCTGATAATTTCTTATGCTGTGCAAAAATTTTTTAGTTAGATTACATAGTTGCATTTGCTTGTATTTTTTTTTTGTTTCCCTTGATCAAGAAGTTATATGATAAAAAGTATTGCTACAAGAAATGTTTAAGATTTCACTGCCCATGTTTTCTACTAAGATTTTTGTGGTTCTGAGTCTATCATTTGAGTCGTTAGTCCATTTTGAGTTTACTTTTGTATATGATATAAGAATGTGGTCTAGTTTTATTTTTTTTCTTGTTACTGTCCAATTTTCCCAACACTATTTAATGAACACACTGTTTTCATTGCATTGTATGTTCTTGCTGTCTTTGTCAAATAGTAATGGAACTTAACACTGTGGACTTATTTCTGGCCTCTCTTTTCTGTTTTACTGACTATATGTCTGTTTTTATGCCACTACCATGCTATTTTTATCACTATGGCCTTGTTTATTTGATATTGGGTAGCATGATTCTTTCAATTTGTTCTTCTTTTTCAAGATTGCTGTGGCTATTTGGGGTCTTTAGCAATTTCATATAAAGTTTTGGAATATTTTTACACCATTGGATTTTGATAAGAATTGTGTTAAATCTATAGATTATTTTGGGTAATGTGGACATTTCATTGATGTTAATTTTTTTCTTTCTATGAACAGAATATATGTTTCCACTTATTTGTATCTTTCTCACTTTCTTTTTTCAGTCTTATGTTCTGATTATAGGTCTTTTATCACCTTGATTAAATTTATTCCTAGGTATGTTATTTTTTTATGATGCGATTTTATTTTATTTATTTATTTTTCTTCTTTCCCAAGTGAGAAGAAGGGAGATACAGAGACAGACTCCTATATGTGCCTTGACCAGATCCACCTTACGACCCCCTTCTGGAGCCAATGTTCTGCCCATCTGGGGCCGTGATCACAACTGAGCTATTTTTAGCTCCTGAGGAAGAGGCTTCACAGAGAAATCCTTAACCTAAGGTGCTAATGTGCTCAAACCAATCTAGCCATGGTTACAGGTGAGGGCAAAAGAGAGAGAGAAAAGGGGAAGAGGAAAGGGTAGAAAAGAACATAGTTGCTTCTCTTAGGTTCCCTGACTGGGAATCAAACCTAGGATATCTACGAACTGAGCTGATGCTCTACCACTGAGCATACCAGCCAGGGACTCTGATGCAATTTTTAAAATTTTTCTTTAAAAAATTAAATTTAACATGGTTACATTTATCAATTAAAGTATATGGGTTTCAGGTAAGCATTTCTATAGCATTTGAACTATTGATTGTTTGATTATGTCATATAGCCATCACCCAAAGTCCAATTATCATATTTTCTGTCTCCTTATTTGTCCCACCTTCCAAGCTGCCAACTACCCATACCCCCACAACCCCTTTCCCAAACCCCCTTCCTCCTTGTAACCACTTAACTTTTATCTATGTCCATTAGCCTCAGTTGCATATCCCACCTGTATGTGAAATCTTCCAGTTCTTAGCTTTTTCTGATTTACTTATTTCACTAAGTATAATGATCTCAAGGTCAATCCATGTTGTTGAAAATAGCACTATGTTATCATTTCTTAAGGCTGAGTAGTATTCCATTTTATATATGTACCACTTCTTTTTTATCCAATCCTCTACTGAGGGACACTTTGATTGTTTCCATGTCTTGGCCACTGTGAATAATGTTGTAATGAACATGGGAGTGCATGTGTATTTATGTACCAATGTTTTTGAGTTTTGGGGGTATATACCCAGTAGAAGGATTGCTGGGTCATATGGTAGTTCTATTCTTAGTTATTTGAGAAACCACTATAATTTCCCCACAATGGTTGCACTAATTTGCATTCACACCAGTGGTGAATGAGGGTTCCTTTTTCTTCAGTCTTTCCAACACATTTTATTTATTTATTTATTTATTTATTTATTTTTTTTAAATTTTTCTGAAGCTGGAAACGGGGAGAGACAGTCAGACAGACTCCCGCATGCGCCCGACCGGGATCCACCCGGCACGCCCACCAGGGGCGACGCTCTGCCCACCAGGGGGCGATGCTCTGCCCCTCCAGGGTGTCGCTCCGCCACGACCAGAGCCACTCTAGCGCCTGGGGCAGAGGCCAAGGAGCCATCCCTAGTGCCCGGGCCATCTTTGCTCCAATGGAGCCTTGGCTGCGGGAGAGGAAGAGAGAGACAGAGAGGAATGAGGGGAGGTGGAGAAGCAAATGGTCGCTTCTCCTATGTGCCCTGGCCGGGAATCGAACCCGGGTCCCCCGCACGCCAGGCTGACACTCTACCGCTGAGCCAACTGGCCAGGGCCACATTTTATTACCTTTCTTGTTCATAAGAACCACTTTAACAGGTGTGATGTGGTATCTCATTGTAATGGTCCTCTTATTTTTTTCTTAAAATAGATCCTGTAGCATTTCTTATAGTACTGGTTTTTTTTTTTAGCTCTTTCTTATCTGAGTAGCCCTTTATTTTCCCTTTATTTATTTATTTATTTATTTAGTGAGATGCAGGGAGTCAGAGAGACAGACTCCTGCATACAGTTGACCAAGATCCACCCCACAAGCCCTCTAGGAGGCTATGCTCTGAGACTCTGGGGCCAGTACACTATTGCCTAGCACTGAGCCATTTCAGTGCCTGATGTGAGGCCACAGAGCCATTCTCTGTTCCTGGGACTAAATTGCTCAAATCACTTGAGCCATGGCTGCAGGAGGAAGGGGAAGGAGAGAGACAGAGAGGAGAGAAGGGGAGAAAAGACAAGAGTGGAGAAACAGATGGTCACTTCTCCTGTGTGTCCTGAGTGGAAATCAAACCTGGGACTTCCACACCTCTGCTGATGCTTTACTCTGAGCCAACTGAATAGGCCTTTCTACTCAATTTTATACTTTTCTGCAGAAAATAGTCTTCATTGTAGGTCTTTGCTTTTCACCACTTTGAATGTTTTAGGCCACTCCCTACTGGCCTGAAATGTTTCTGTTGAAATGTTAGCTGACAATTTTATAGAAACTCCCTTGTAGGTAACTGTCTTTTACTGCTGCTTTTAAGATTCTTTCTTCCCTTTAACCTCTGCCGTTTCCTTATTTTATGCCTTACTGGAGTTATCTTGTTTGGAACCGCTCTCTGCTTCTTGGACTTTTGTGTCTTTTTCTTTTACCAAGTTAAGGAATTTTTCTGTCATTACTTCTTCAAATTAGTTCTTGATTCTTTGCTCTCTCTCTTTTGTTGCTGTTTTCCTTATGATGACAATATTGTTATGCTTCATGTTATCTCAAAATTTTCTTAAACTATTCTCATTTTAATTATTTTCTTCTTGCTACTGTGTGTTTTCTTTTACACTGCCTTCTAAATCACTGATTCATTCTCCTGCTTTATATAACCTACTGTTTACTACTGCTATACTATTCTCTATTTTAGACCTTGTATTTTTCATTTCTGACTGGCTATTTTTATGGTTTATATATATTTTTTAATGCTTACTATCTCTTTATTTATGTTCTCACTAATTTTACCCAGTGTTCACCTAAGTTCCTTGAGCATCCTTATAACTATTGTTTTTAACTCTATATCTGGTAGTCGCTTGCCTTCATTTCATTTCGCGCATTTACGAAGATTTTTCATTTTCTTTCATTCTGAGCATGTTCCTTTGACTTTTCATTTTGTCTCTCTCTATGTTTTTGTTTCTGTGTATTACTTAATTCTGCTATGTCTTCCAGTCTTAGTAGGGTAGTTTTATGTATTATGTCTTGTGAGACTGGACCCAGTGGTGCTGTGTCCATGATCACTTGTGAAGGATTTTCCAGGAATGTCTCTTGTAGGTTTTGTGAGCCCCTGTTACAATTTAATCTGGACTATTATAGGGTCATTCAGGCATGGTATTAACCTTCAGGCTGGTTGTGTGTGAGGACTGACCCCAACTGCAGTGTTATCAGCTGCTGTGCAGTTGTTGACCACATGAAGTGAATTTAGCCTTAGGTAAATCAAGAGTCTGTTGAGCTTTCTCTTTGTGCTACCATTGATGAAGCTAATTGAGTTTTGCTCTGATGTTTTCTGAAGTTCACAATGGGTACGCTAGCTCTTTTTAAAAAATAATTATTTTATTAATTTTTATTTTTTTATTATTTTTTGTCTTTTTGTATTTTTCTGAAGCTGGAAACAGGGAGGCAGCCAGACAGACTCCCACATGCGCCCGACTGGGATCTACCCGGCACACCCACCAGGGAGCGATGCTCTACCCATCCAGGGTGTTGCTCTGTCATGACCAGAGCCACTCTAGCGCCTGGGGCAGAGGTCAAGGAGCCATCCCCAGCACCCAGGCCATCTTTTGCTCCAATGGAGCCTTGGCTGTGGGAGGGGAAGAGAGAGACAGAAAGGAAGGAGAGGGGGAGGGGAGGAGAAGCAGATGGGTGCCTTTCCTGTGTGCCCCGGCCAGGAATCAAACCTGGGACTTCCACACTCCAGACCGACACTCTACCACTGAGCCAACCGGCCAGGGCCTTATTAATTTTTAGAGAAAGAGGAAGGGAGAGAGAAAAAAGAGAGACAGGAACAATATCAAGCTTTTTCTGTATGTGCCCTGATGAGATATTGAAGCAATAACCTCTGTGCTTTGGGATGATGCTCTAACCCAGGGGTCAGGAACCTATGGCTCATGAGCCAGATATGGCTCTTTTGATGGCTGCATCTGGCTCACAGACAAATCTTTAATTAAAAAAATAATAATGTTAAAAATATAAAAAATTCTCATATATTACAATCCATTCATTTCCTACCACTCATGTTCATGGTTGCGGGTCCCTGGAGCCAATCACAACTGTCCTCCTGGACAACACCAAATTTTTATTGGATAATGCATAATGTACATGGGTCGTTGTGAGGTCGAGAAGTAAACTTCCCTTTTTTTAATCAAGTAGTCAGCTAGCTAATTGCAAAAACCCTTTTGACGAAGAAGATGACTAAAAGAAAAAAAGATGAGGAGTATCTTACTTTTCAGCCGGAATGGACAGAGAAATTTGCCTTTGTGGAGAGAGCAGGTTCTACAGTGTGTCTAATATGCAATGATAAAATTGCATAGATGAAACGGTCAAATATACAGTGGCACTTCAACACGCGCCATACTATATTTGCATCGAAATATCCAGCAGAGGACAGCAGAAAGAAAGCGTGTCAAGAGCTACTGTGCAGAGTGCAAGCTAGTCAGCAGCAACTCCATGTTTGGACCCAACCAGGTGACTGGAATTTGTCTAGCTTTGCTGGTGCTTTAGCAAATGTGAGAAACGGAAAGCCATTCACAGATGGGGAGTATGTCAAAACATTCATGCTTGATGTTGCCAATGAACTTTTTGATGACTTTTCGGATAAAGACAAGATAATCAAACGAATAAAAGTCATGCCTCTATCGGCAAGAACTATTCACGATTGTACCTCATTATGGCAAATCAAATTGAGGCAACATAAGTGAAGGACATAAATGCAGCACCATTCTTTTCTCTTGCTTTGGATGAGTCAACAGACGTAAGCCATTTATCCCAGTTCAGCGTGATTGCAAGGTATGCTGTCGGTGACACACTATGTGAGGAAAGTCTTGCTGTTTTGCCTATGAAATAGACAAAAAAAAGGGGAGGATTTATTCAAGTCTTTCACTGAGTTCACTAAAGAAAAAAATTTACAGATGGATAAACTTATTTCAGTGTGTGCTGATGGTGCTCTGTGCATGGTGGGGATTCAGAGGATTCGTAGCGCTTCTTCATGCACATGAAAATAGACCCATCCTAAGTTTTCATTGCATCCTAATTCAGGAGGCACTTTGTGCTCAGATGTGTGGTGAGCAGCTTGATGAGGTGATGTTGCTGGTCATTCGGGTGGTCAACTTTATTGTTGCCCGAGCTTTAAATGATCACCAGTTTAAAACACTGCTGGATGAAGTTGAGAATAATTATCTTGGTCTGCTTCTGCACAGCACTGTGCGTTGGTTGTCAAAAGGGAAGGTGTTCAGCCATTTCGCGGCTTGTCTGAGCAAAATCCGGACTTTTCTTGGAATGAAAAACGTTGAGCATCCTGAATTAGCTAACACTGATTGGCTCTTGACGTACTAATATCTCGTGGACATGACTGAACATCTGAAGCAGCTCAATGTGAAAATGCAGGGCATTGGAAATACAGTCTTATCCCTTCAACAAGCAGTGTTCGCATTTGAAAACAAGCTGGAACTCTTCATTACCGACATTGAAACAGGTTGTTTACTACACTTTGAAAAACTTGAAGAGTTTAAAGATGCATGCACAGTAAGTGACCCTGCTCAACATCTTGATCTACAGCAGCTAAAGGGCTTCACATCTAATCTCCTGTAGTCATTCAAAGTGTGTTTTGGAGAATTTTGTGAGCGCACTCATCTTTTTAAGTTCATCACCCATCCACACGAGTGTGCAGTGGACAGCGCCGACCTGAGTTACATCCATGGTGTCTCCATCAGAGATTTTGAGCTACAAGCTGCTGACCTGAAGACATCAGACATGTGGGTGAATAAGTTCAAGTCACTGAGTGAAGATTTGGAAAGATTTGCACGATAGCAAGCAGAGATGGTGAGCAAACACAAGTGCGGAGAAATGAAAAAACTTCAACCTGTGGCCCAGCTGATTGTCAAAACTTGGAACGCGCTTCCTGTCACATACCACACACTGCAGTGTGTGAGTATTGGTGTACTGACAATGTTTGGCTCTACATATGCATGTGAGCAGTCTTTATCACATCTAAAGAACGTTAAGACCAACCTACAGTCATGTTTAACGGATGGAAGTCTCAATGCCTGCATGAAGCTTAACCTCACCACGTATCAACCAGACTTCAAAGCCATCAGCAAAACCATGCAGCACCAGAAGTCGCATTAATGGTAAGAAGTACTTTATTCATCATTGGTTAGCAACAGCATAACAACATTTTTAAAAAGAATTTGAAGACTTATTATACTTTAAAAGTGTTGTCTTGCCCTGGCCGGTTGGCTCAGCGGTAGAGCGTCGGCCTAGCATGCGGAGGACCCGGGTTCGATTCCCGGCCAGGGCACACAGGAGAAGCGCCCATTTGCTTCTCCACCCCTCCACCGCGCCTTTCTCTCTGTCTCTCTCTTCCCCTTCCACAGCCAAGTATCCATTGGAGCAAAGATGGCCCGGGCGCTGGGGATGGCTCTGTGGCCTCTGCCCCAGGCGCTAGAGTGGCTCTGGTCGCAACATGGCGACGCCCAGGATGGGCAGAGCATCGCCCCCTGGTGGGCAGAGCGTCGCCCCATGGTGGGCGTGCCGGGTGGATCCCGGTCGGGCGCATGCGGGAGTCTGTCTGACTGTCTCTCCCTGTTTCCAGCTTCAGAAAAATGCAAAAAATAAATAAATAAATAAATAAATAAATAAATAAATAAATAAAAGTGTTGTCTTACATAAAATGCACACATTTACTTGTATTTAGTATTAAACATATTGTATGGGTCTCATGGAATTACATTTTAAAATATGTGGCATTCATGGCTCTCTCAGCTAAAAAGGTTCCCAACCCTGCTCTAACCAACTGAGCTATATGGCCAGGGCTGATTGTACTAGTTCTGGGGCTCCTTGGGAGGGATTCTGATCCATTTCAATATCAGAGATTTTCTGTGACCAGCCCTGAGAAACCTGTTTAGAGTTACAAAGTGATACACAACTGTGGCTGTTTCTATTGGCTTGTGTTTGTGGGGGGGGGGACATACTTGCACACCAAGGACCATTTCCATAAGTACCAAGCCCAAAGGCAGGTGAAACAAAAAGCCCAAGGCACCCAAAGCACCCCAAGAACTTTTTCTGCCAGCTTCCATCTGCTGGAGGCCTGTTAAGCATAGTCAATGAAAGAGCCTCTGGCAGTACTAGAGCTGCATGAAATATGTTCTCAGATAGTCACCAGGTAGGAGTGAGTGCTATCCACCAAACTGATACAGGTTCAAACTCAGTGTCAGGGCTATGTATGAAGCCACTTAGCAATAGCCGTAGGGTACAATGAAACTAACTTCCACCCTCTGGGTGCCCACAGACCTTTGTGGTAAGGTGGGGATCTCAGAAAGCCATCAGGATGAGGCCAAAATTATTTATCAAGCCAAAAACAAAACAAGATTTGGTTTTATAAATGGAAAGCTCTGCACCAGTCAAGCATGAGGGGGAAAAGATTGCTCCTTCACAAAGCCAAACAACTCAGTCTGTCCTGAATTTTGCCAGGACCTCCTGGAAAGCCCAAGTTCATCTAGGTGGGTTCACTAGTATTTGGTAGGTTGTGGCCACCAGGAGCCCAGAGAGTATAGTTAGTGGGTCTCCTGTGATGGGGACAGTGCCAGTCAACTCATATAAAGGTGCTGAAAATGGATGCTGCCTCAGAGCCACAAAACTTAGTAACTGATCCCTCATCTCTGGATTCTGCCTTCAGCTCTACACTCTGGCCCAAGTAGCTAACTTTCTGGCAGGGCATGAGCTTTGCATGGTGGAGTAAGGATTCCAGATGATGGGGCTATCATATTCCCTCAGGTTAATGTCATATGTAAAGGAGTTCTCCACCCAAGAAAGATGGCATTTGTGGTATGGGAGATGGTCTGAGCACAGCTACTTTGAGCACTTTCCTTTCAACTCTCTCCCCAGAGCTACCATTCTTCACATTACTATAGTCCACTCTGCCTTTCCACTGCTGGAGCACAGAGTGAATAGCTGCAAATGAGATTTTGTGCTTTGGCCCTTTAAGAGCGTGCCTGTGTCTCTATCAGACTGTTCTGTCTGCCTGGTGGACAGAATCACTGTTAATTTTTACAATCAAATGTTATGTGGGAGCCTCTTCCTAGCTCTAGTGTTCTGGGCTAGAAAGCCTGGCATGGGGTGGTGACTCCCTGCTTTTCTGGGGAAACCTTTGCAGCTCATATATCCATTCAAATTCTCAGCCACAGCCTGGCAGTTTTCACTTCTCCATTCTTCCTACCAGTCTTAATGTGGTTTCTTCAGTAAATACTTGGTTATAAGACTTCTGTTCAGCAAATCTTTAATTGGTTATTTAGGTTGATCAATACTTTAGTTGTAATTCCAGTTTGACCCTGGAATAAGATGATAATAACTTCTTCCTACTCAGCTGCTATATTAGATCTTCCCGTTTATTTCCAAAGACTTTGCTGAATGGGCAAAATTCTAAGTTTATTAAAGAGAGTACTACAAGTCCTTTAATTACCCCTTCTGCACCCCCCAAAAAAAGATAATTTATGCTTTCCTAGATCTAGCAAGGAGTCCAAAGCTCAGAAATTCTACCACTAATACTAAGAAAAAATGCTTCTGCCTAAATCACTGAGTGTTATAACAAATTGATAACTAAATTTGAGTTAATTAAAAGTAATCAACTAGGCCCTGGCCAGTTGCCTTAGTAATAGAGCATCAGACCATCAAGTTGATGTCCTGGGTTTGATTCCTGATAAGGGCACACAGGAAAGGTGCCCATATGCTTCTCTCCTTCTCCCTCTAGCACTTCTATCTCTCTTTCTCTCCCCTCCTCCTGAAGCTATGGCTCAATTGCAGTAGTTGACCCAGGCACTGAGGATGGCTCCATGGCCTCCACCTCAGGCACTAAGAAAAGCTTGGTTGCTGAGCAATAGAGCAATGTACCAGATAGGCAGAGCATTGCCCCCTAGTGGGCTTGCTATGTGGATCCCTGTCTGTGCTCATGTAGGAGTCTATCTCTGCCTTCCTTCCTCTCACCAAATAATTAAAAAAACAACAACAACAAGTAGGCCCTGGCTGGTTGGCTAAGCGGTAGAGCATTGGCCTTGTGTGTGGAAGTCCTAGGTTCACCAGACCAGGGCACAAAAGAGAAGCACCTATCTGCTTCTCCACCCTTCCCTCTCTCTTTTCTCTCTTTCTCTCTCTTCCCCTTCCACAGCCAGGGCTCCACTGAAGCAAAGTTAACCTGCTGCCTTAGGCACTAGAATGGCTCCAATTGCAGCTCAGCAATGCCCCAAAGGGGCCAAGCATCACTGCTGCCTGGTGGGCATGCCAGGTGGATCCTGATTGGGAACATATGGGAGTCTGTCTGTCTGTCCACCCCACTTCTCACTTTGGAAAAATACAAAAATCAAAACAAAAAATGAACTATAATAATAAAACAGTTTTCAGAAAATTGCCATATTGACCAAGTTATTGTCTAAAGAAGTTGAGTAAAGTTTAACAAATTTTTAAGGCTGAACAAGTATCTGAAGAGACTCATTAAAATTTACTTAAAAATATTACACAATTCAATTAATTTTATTAATAATGATTATAAAGTACTAACAAATAAATTATGAGATAGAGTTTATGCTTAGAAATGTATATATAATTACAAAAACTTAAAACATAAAATGTGCCTGACCTGTGGTGGCTCAGTGGATAAAATGTTGACCTGGAACTCTGTGGTCACCAATTTGAAACCCTGGGCATGTCTAGTCAAGGCAATATGAGACGCAACTACTATGAGTTTATGTTTCCTGCTCTTCTTCTCATTCTCTCTCTCTTTCCTCTCTCTAAAAATCAATAAAAAAATATTTTCAAAAAATAAAATGCAAGATCACTTTAAGAAGTTGGAATTGTATGAAACAGTAAATATTTTTAAAAACAATGCAAATAACTGCGAACTGGGTGAAAAAGGTGAAGCCATTAAGCAAAGAAAGAAAAAACTCATAGACATACAAGAGTACAGTGAATACCATATGGAAAGGGGGGAAGTAGAAGAGGCTAAAGGGAAAATAAATAGTAATGAAAGGATAGACTTAACTTAGGGTGGTGAACACACTATACAATATATGGGTGATATTTTATAAAATTGTACACCTGAAACCTCTGGAATTTTAATAAACAATGGAAACCTAATAAATTTAATAAAATTAATAAATAAAATAATTAAAATGGTCCTCTTTCATGTAAAAAATGAAAGAATAACTGAAAATGATAATTATAAGAAAGATGTTTAAGCAAATACTAATCTAAAGAAAGACCAAACAAACTTTAAGGCAAAACAATTATTAGAGTTATTAAAAAGTATCATTGTATAGTTATAAAAACAACAGGAAAATATAGCAATGTATGAACTTAGTGACATAGGCTTAAAAACATTAAGAAAAAACAACTGTGTAATATTCTATGACATACTTGCATGGTGATGTACATTTTGAAACAGATAGTATTGTATTTTGCAAAGTAGATGCTCTTTAATTAGGGGGTCACAAAGCTTATCATTATTTTATTTAGAGGAAAAAATCTATAAAATGCATTTTAAGGTCTTTTGATCTAGTTAAATATTTTTTTAAAAGTTTTCTCTTAAATCATAGAGAAACTCCTCTTAATTATCATAATGAATATCTTCTTGGGAAAATAAAATGTTATTTACATAAAAATTTGGGCTTTTAGATGAATTAAAGTAGATTTGGTGAAATTGATTACCTGGTCCAGTGTCTAAAATGGTCATAAAACACATTGGATGATATAAATTAACCAAACTTAAAATATTTTTATTGGTCTGAAATTTATTAATCTATATTTTATTTATTAGGTTTATTTATACCCATCTGTAAAGCCAGTAGCCATGGCCATCATCACAGCCACCTGGCTGTGCAGGTTTGCATTTGATTCAGACGACGGTAATGAAACAATGAGTCAAGAACTGGTGGGCCATTACCTTTAATCCAAGCTTGCACCCGGCAGGCAAGAAAATACACACAGTGGGAAAACACTTTCTTTTCCATTCAGGGCTCCCAAAGCCACTGACTCATCTGAGTATTCCTAGAGTCAAAGGCCCTACCAGCCTTAATCACCTCTGTTCTCCATCTCCTCTCTGCACAAACTGCACAAACTGGCTCCTCGTTTAGCACACTGCTATCTTGGCTGCCTCTCCTCTGCAATGCTGATAGCAGGAACCTAGAGCGAGAGCCCCAGTCTGCCTCATTTTATAGTGTAGAAATTAAAGCCTTTAAGCCAATATACAAAAAAGGAAGTCTCTAATACAAAGCCACTTCTCTGAGGCATAAATGGGATTGCACCACCCCACATCATGCAACAGTCAAGGGTGTGGGGAAAAACTTAGTTTTGAGAAGATCTTAGTACTAGAAGGATCTTAGAAAGATCTTATTATAGTATTAAAAGGGTGGGAAAGTCTTAGTCTTAAAACTAAGCCTCAGGCTATGAGGACCTTGCCAGCTTACAGCCTGTTTCCCACAGCCAATGCAAACTATAAGCGAGCAAACATACATCATATTTACAAGCTTATTTGACTAACACCATCTATTTCCCAAAAGGATTTATGATGGTTGTTTTTTTAAATAGGCATTTTTTTATATTGTTGCCCACTCTTTGTTTCATTTTTTTGTAGCTCTAGTTCTTTTGTTCAATAAAAATATACATGAGAAGTCTTGACTGAGAAACAATCTGTCTAGTAAAAAAAAAGGCAGAATCCAGACTTAAAAAACAACCTCTGCCAAAAGTTATAAGCAAACATTTCTTTTACCTTAGTGACTCTGAGCTTTCTCATAACCTACATAACGAAGATATCTTTCTGCTAGGCAGTACCTACACCAGTGGCAGGATGATGGCCAACGATTGCTATACTGACTGCTGAGCTCTGACAATAACTCATAACTGTAATGTGAGTTAGGTGCCTGTTGGACAAATGAGTTTGTAAAATTTGTATTTTTTGAGTTTGCACACTTTTATTGTTAAAAAATGGTGCTGGGCCGCCACTACGTGTGTGCTTGTTCTCAGAACAGGGCAATTGATTGCAAATGCAGATTGCATTCCTGCTTGGGAGGGGCCATTGTTTTGCTAGGTTTGCTGGAGGAGGGGTGTATGGCCAGTATCCATGGCCACCAACACAGCTGCCTGGCCCATGCAGGTTTGCACTGGATTTGGACAGATGGTAATGAAACAATAGAGCCATGAACTGGTGGGCCATTAGCTTTAATCTGGCAGGCAAGTAAAAACACACAATAGGTTCCAAAACCCACTCATTCAGTGCTCACAAAGCTGAGTTCTCCTAGAATCAAAGGTTTCTAGTTCTCTAGCCTCATTCTCGTTTGTTCCCTATCTCCTTCTCTCTACACAAACTCTGCACTAGCTGGCTTCTCTTTCAGCACTCCACCATCTTAGCTGCCTCTCCTCTCCTCCACGTGGCCTTACTCTGCTCTTTCCTCTAATACTAATTTCAAGAATAAAGAGAGTAAGCTCCCTGTCTGCCCTACTTTATAGTGCAGAAATCAAAACCTTTAATCCAATATACAAAATAGGGAAGTCTCTAATACAAAGTCACTTATCTGAAGCATAATGGGATTCCTCATGAGAGTGCACCACCCTACATCAAAAAGGGTGGGAAAGGCTTAGTCTTAAAACTAAGCCCCAGGCTACAAGGATCCTGCCTGCCCACAGCCCGCCACCAACACACATTAATATCTCCTGGGCGACAGGCTTCCATGTGGGCAGTGCCATCTTTAACAAAGTGAGCATAATATATTTTATCTGCCCAACAAGGGGTCTTTGTGGGTCCAGCCAGTTTTGTAGGGAGAGCAGAGAGAATGCAGAGTGCTGAACAAGAACCAAGTTTTGCAGCAGGGAAGAAGGAGGGCAGCAGTGGAACTGGAGCTGAGGGGCTTTGGTAGCCCCACTGATGCTGGTTAGGCCTTTGATTTCAGGAGGAACCAGAGAAGATTCTCTGGGTATTGGAAACAGAGAATGTGTCAGGGCATTGGGAGCTGTTTGGCAAATAAATTTGTAAAATATGATTTTTATGTTTGCTCACTTTGTTAAAAATGGCGCTGGTCTTAAATTGTTAGTTATTTTTCGGTTTGGGAAGAGCCATTGTTATGCTAATGTTGCTGGAAGGGAGGTTTTCACACCAAGACATGTTTGTGAGAAGAAGAGAAGGAGAAGCCAAGGTGGAAGGGAAGGAGTGAGAAGCCAGTTTTGCAGAGTAAGAAGCCATGTGCAGAAGGGGAACAAGAGGTGACATAGACTGGTGAGGGCATTTGATTCTAGGAAAACCTGGATGTGTCAGTAGCTTTGTGAGCTTTTAATGAGTAGGTTTTGGAGCCCTGTGTGTGTTTTTACTTACTGGCTAGGTGTGAAGCTAGAATAAAGGAATGGCCCACCAGTTTTGGGCTCTATAATTTTCTTACTGTCTGTCCAAATCTAATGGGAACCTGCATGTTGGGCAGATAAAATATATTATGCTCACTTTGTTAAAGATGGCGTTGCCCAGGTGAAATTAATGTGTGTCTCTGTGGGCAGGCAGGATCTTTGTAGCCTGGGGCTTGGTTTTGGAATTAAGCCTCTCCCACTCCTTTTGATGTGGGGTGGTACAATCCCATCATGACTCAGAGAAGTGACTTTGTATTAGAGACTTCCCTAATTTGTATATTGGATTAAAAGGTTTTGAATCTACACTATAAAATGGGGGCAGAACGAGAGCTTGCTCTCTTGGTTCCTGGATGATTAGCATGAGAGAGCAGAGGGAGCAGAACAGCGAGCAGAAAGAGGCCATGTGGCCAGGAGAAGCAGCCAAGAGGGCGGAGTGCTGAGTGAGATGCCAGTTTGTGCAGAATTTGTATCTGGGATAAGGAAGGAGATGAGGAACTGAGAATAAGGCTGGTAAGCTAGAAACCTTTGATTCTAGGAAACTCGGATAAGTCAGTGGCTTTGTGAGCACTGAACGTGAGTGGGTTTTGGAGCCCAGTGTGTATTTTTTACTTGCCCGCCGGGTGCAAGCTAGAATTAAAGAAAATGGCCTATCAGTTTTTGGCTCTATTGTTTCTTTACCAACTGTCCGAATCTAATGCGAACCTGCACTGGCCGGGCTGCTGTGATAGTGGCCCTGGCCGTGGCTTCTGGCTTTACACTGCACCTGTCTGGCAGTGACAATGGTGGCCACAGCTTCTGGCCTTACATTTGGTGTAATTTGTGGCAGGATTTGGATCAGATTGGTTTGGAGCCACTACCATCCTTGATGGGTAGGGTAGAGGACTGATTGCTGTTATGGTTCATCATGGCTGTCCTTTTGGGGACTGTGGGCTGGCTGATTTTTACAGCCCTATGTGAGAAAACTGAGAGGGCTATGAACAAGGCTCCTCAAGGCCTGCAAACCGAGCAGCAGAAGGAGTTGTAATGGCCATGGGAGAAAGAGATGCAGATCCTGGAACTGGAGCAAGCGCTGAAGAAGGAGGCCAACCGGGTTTGAGAGTTTCTCCTGAAAATGGAGCAGTCTCTGGAGAAGGAACTATGGTTCATGAGTTGCAGTTTGCCCTGGAATTTGCTGGGAGCCAGCAGCCAAAGGAGATGGAGTTGCAGTTTGCCCTGGAAGTTGCCGGGAGCCAGCAGCCAAAGGAGATGGAGTTGCAGTTTGTCCTAGATGTTTCTGGGAGCTTGCAGATGCAGTAGCCTGGGCTGGATCCATGCCAGCAGAGTGGCTCTGGATTGGCGGGAGCAGGCATTTCCAGCTCCTCTTCTAAGAATAGAGAGAATCTTGCTGAAGTTGCCGTCTGAAGACTCCAGAGGGTAGGGGTCCAGCAGCGGGAAGTGCTATTAGGCCCGTTGTAGGTTTACTACAGTTGTGGGACATAAAGGCTCTGGAGCAGAGGTGAAAATATTGGCCAGCATTGCCATGTGCTCCTCCTTTGGACAGCATCTTAAGAGCTGCCAGGATGGCAGGGATGAGGGGGAATGCCTGAGGTGCCATGTATGTGGACTGATTCTTGGACTGCGACCAGAGGGGGCACCAGCTCCACTGTTGGATAGACTTGCGGCTTTTGGACAATGTGAGAGACCCTGATGGTGGGGGCAGCTCTGGTGAAGGGCACCTTTGTAATTGTTGAAATTGTATGACTTGTGCTGTTGCTGTAATTTGTTTGTGTGATGTGCCTAATTTGCTGCGCAGGAATGCATGTGGTGTGGATTGTGGATTGCACAGTGAACAAAAGGGGTGAAATGTTGGGCAAATAAGTTTGCAAAATGTGATTTTTATGTTTGCTCACTTTATTAAAAATGATGCTGATCTGAAATTGTTAGTTACCTTCCTGCTTGGGAAGGGCCATTGTTATGCCAATGTTGCTGGAGGAGGGGTTTTCGAACGAGGAAAAGTTTGTGAGAAAGGAGAGAAGAAGAAACCAAGGTGGAAGGGAAGGAGAAAGAAGCCAGTTTGGCAGAGTATGAAGCCATGTTAGCAGATGGGGAACCAGAGGTGACATAGACTGGTGGAGGCCTTTGATTCTAGGGAAACCCAGATGTGTCGGTAGCTTTGTGAGCTTTGAATGAGTAGGTTTTGGAGCCCTGTGTGTTTTTACTCACCTGCCAGGTGCAAGGCTAGAATAAAGGAATGACCCACCAGTTTTTGGCTCCGCAGTTTTCTTACCATCTGTCCAAATCTAATGGGAACTTACACCTGCCCGACAGCAATGACGGTGGCTGCAACTACTGGCCTTACTGGAGCCCTGAATGAAAGGGAAGTGTTTTTCTAGCCTTAGCTTGTCGGCTAGTGCCTGACTTTAGTAAAGAAATGGCCCACCTTTTTTTGGCTTCATTGTTTCTTTACTGTCAATCCAAATTCAATGAGAACCTGCATGTGAATGGCCATGACAGTGGCAGCCCCTAGCCTTACAGTGCCCAAAGGAGAAAAAACAAACACAAGCCCAGGGCTCCTTAGTATATTATTTCAGAAATGAGATGAATAGTTATTCAGAAATTAGACCTTGATATTTTGAGCTGATAAATAATCAGTTCTCATTCTTTCCAAATTGTTTAGGTGATTTTCAGAAGACTGGAGAGTTACTTGAGTCAACTTTTACTTTCAGAAATATATGAAGTAATCAAAAATCTTCTTAAAGAAAAAGTTTTTTGCCTTGGAGGAGCTACAGAAGATTTCTATAAAATCTTTGACTTAGTCTTCTCTGTAAGTTCTCTTGACAAACTCAATCAATTGAAGAACTCAGGTGAATTTATCCCTATCAGTCTTTTTATTCAGATTATCTTAATTACTAAAAGGGATAAAGATATAAAGATACCACATCTAGGTTCAAATGCCTGATTAAAGTGGATATCAACTCTTGGAAAAGATCTTGACTATTCTCATCCTTATTTGGAATCTAGGACACAGTAATTAGGCTGTTGTTTGGGGATGGGTGATTATTGCATAAGATGATTATTTGTTTTTAAACCTGGATCCCAATTCTGTTAAAATCACAGAGCACTAGTGACCTCATTATTTTTCTATTTCTCAAGATCCTCAGGAATGAGGTAAGAGGCTGATATTATTAGTACATTATGCCATTAGCCTGTTGCTATACAGCACATGCACACAACGGTGTGGAAGGGATAAATTAAAAAAAAAAAAAATGAAAAGAAGCAAAAATACTTTGCATGCCTGACTGGTGGTGGTACAGTGGATAGAACACTGTCCTGAAACACTGAGGTCCGCAGTTTGAAACCATGAGCTTGCCAGCTTGAATGAAGGCTTGTTGACTTGAGCGCAGGATCATCGACATGATCCCAAAGTTGCTAGTTTGAGCTCAAGGTCCCTGGTTTGAGCAAGGGGTCACTGGCTAGGATTGGGATCCATGCTCAAGGCACATAGGAGAAGCAATCAATGATCAACTAAAGTGAAGCAAGTGCAAGTTGATGCTTCTCGTCTCTCTTTCTTCTCTCTCTCCCTGCCTCTGTTTCTCTTCCCTCTCTCTCTATCTCAAATCAATAATAATAAAACACCTTGCAATTTGATTTCAAGTATAAGACATTCTAGAAAAGACAAAACTATGAAAACAGTAAAAAGATCAGAGGTTGATAGGGGTTGGGGGTAAGGAGAGATAAATAGATGAAACACAGAGAATTTTCAGGGCAGTTAAACACTCTACATGATATTATGATAGTGGACTAATTTTGTTATAAATTTGTATAAACCCCTAGAATATATCACTCACAATAATTTTTTTAATTTTATTTATTCATTTTAGAGACAGAGAGAGAGAGAGAGAGAGAGAGAGAAGGGGACAGGGAGAGCAGGAAGCATCAACTCCCATATGTGCCTTAACTAAGCAAGCCCGGGGTTTCTAACCAGTGACCTCTGCATTCCAAGTCAGTGCTTTATCCACTCCACCAACACAGGCCAGACTTAAAGTGAATTTTTATTATTATTGTTTTTATTTAGAATATTAAATTTAACTGAGTGACATTGATCAATATGAGTACAAAGGTTTCAGGTAAACATTTCTTTGGCATTTGCACTGTTGATTGTGTGTGTTTACCCACTTCACACAGTAATGAAATATGAAACTGAGACTCATGAACATAAAGAAAAGTGAACTGGTTACCAGGGAGAGGGGGTTGTGAAGGAAAGGGTGGGGGAGGGTGGTAAGGAAAGACAAGTATGCAGTGTCAGAGACTGATTTGACAAAGACTGAATTCTAATGTAAACTACGGACTCTGGGTGATAAAGATGTTTTAATTTACGTTCATCAAATTTAACAAATGTACCAGCTAGTTGGAGGATATTGATAATAAGGGAGGCTGTGGGTGTGTTGGGGCAGAGGGCATACGAGAAATATCTATTCGTCCTGCTCAACATTGCTGTGGACCTAAACCTACACTAAAGAGTAAAGTCCATTTAAAAATTCCTTGTGAAAAAAATTTGAAGGTTCTTAAAAATGAAATAGAGTCTCTAGGAAACTTTCTGGGTAACTGATGTTAAAATATGCCAAGACTATTCAGATGATTAAAGCAAGAAGTTTTTACATGAAATTTCTATGTAATTGCACTTTATTTTTTTAGCATGATGTCCTGGCTAAGATATTCTGTAAATACTTGCTTTACTAAAACAGTGTCTCTAGATGTCTGTCATGCCTATGGACCTTTACTGAGAGAAATTGCCTCATTAACCCATGAAGGAAGTTATGCTAAGCTATTTCTTACACACAGGTTGTCATTTTTATACCATATGGCCCTACAATCCTGACAACAGTTCAGTTAACTAGGTGATGGCAACTGGCCCAAAAATATTAAATGACCAAAGGTCTTTAAAGGATCCTTGTATAAAAGCTTTATGCAACAAGAAAAATAGAGGAATTTGAATACAAGAAATTCAGAAAGAAAGTGAGATGGTTTTATGGGAAGGCTAAGATATATGTAGAGGACAAAACATTAGAATAGCTGAGTCAAGTTAACAATTGACATTAGAGATTATTGAATTTCAGGTCTTGATGAAATGACAAAATAATTAAGTTGCTAGTTATAGTAGGTTCTCACTGATCTTTTAAAGTATGCCAAGGTTTTTATGAGAGCTGGAGATGTTGCTGTTTCTGTTCTTTTTTATTTTTTTTATTTTTTTTATTGTGCCTTGACCAGGCAAGCCCAGGGTTTCGGACCGGCGACCTCAGCATTTCCAGGTCGACGCTTTATCCACTGCGCCACCACAGGTCAGGCTGTTCTTTTTATATGGTCTTTCTGTGTAACTGTCCTCAGTGCCTATGAAGCATGGTTATTCATTCAACAAATAACTACTGAGCACCTACTGCATCCCAAGCACCTTGCTCGTAGCTATAGGAAGAAAAAGGGCAAAACAGACAGTTTCTTCCTCATAAAGTTGATAGTATAGTAAACTTTAATATGACATATTATTTACTAATAGATTCAGGATGGTTTATAAAGAAGAACTGCTGGTGCTATGAGACTTTAGGTAAGGTACTCTGACTTAGTCATGGGAAAAGGGCTTTCTATGGTTGAAATTCTTGTCTCCCTCATTTCCACGAGACACTTAGACTATGCTCTCTTTTACCTGAGTACTGACAAACAAAGCAAAACCTTTACATCTAAGTAAAATCATTAATACCGATAAAAAAGTAAATATTTTATTTAGAATGATTTGATGGTAATTCTGTCTTTCAAGGATATGGAAACATGAGAGGAATCCTCTTACTAGACATCTACTTTATGGCTTTTCAAAGTCAACATGAGCTTATGTTAAATAAAATAATTATCTTTCCTAAAAAAACAAATCAACTTCTGGGCCCTGGCCGGTTGGCTCAGTGGTAGAGTGTCAGCCTGGCCTGCGGGGGACCCGGGTTCGATTCCCGGCCAGGGCACATAGGAGAGGCACCCATTTGCTTCTCCACACCCCCCCTCCTTCCTCTCTGTCTCTCTCTTCCCTTCCCGCAGCCAAGGCTCCATTGGAGCAAAGATGGCCCGGGTGCTGGGGATGGCTCCTTGGCCGCTGCCCCAGGCACTAGAGTGGCTCTGGTTGCGGCAGAGCGACACCCCAGAGGGGCAGAGCATCGCCCCCTGGTGGGCAGAGCGTAGCCCCTGGTGGGCGTGCCAGGTGGATCCCGGTCGGGCACATGCGGGAGTCTGTCAGACTGTCTCTCCCCGTTTCCAGCTTCAGAAAAATACAAAAAAAAAAAAACAAAAGAAAACAAAAAAACAAACAAACAAACAAATCAACTTCTGTTTTATCAATATTTCACTTACATTACCATTCCTTAGTATTTCAAATATAACATTACCACACTCATCGTAGAGTTTGTTCTTTACTAACTAGGTGGATTTCACTTCAGGAATGAACTTTAAAACTGTCCTTTCTTCCATATCTTTTTTGTTACCTTAATCTAGACTAGAGACAAACTATATCTGAGGCAAATTCAGTCCAATGTCTATTTTTCTATTTTTTAATTTTTTAATTTTATTTTAGTTTTTTAGGTGAAAAGAGGGGAGATATTAAGGCAGACTACCACATATGCCCCTGACTGGGATCCACCTGGCAACTTCATCTGGGACTGATGCTAGAATACTGAACTATTTTTAGCACCTAAAGCTAATGCATTGGGATTGACTCAGCCATCTTCATTGCCTGGGGCCCTGGGCTATGCTTAAACCGATTAAGCCAAAGGAGGGGAAGAGGAAGAGAGGGGGAAGAGGGTGGGAGAAGAAGCAGATAGTTGCTTCCCTTGTGTGTCCTGACTGAGAATTGAACCAGGGAAGTCCATATGCTGGGGCTGAGGCTCTGTCACTAGGCACTGGCCAGGGCCACCAATGTCTGTTTTTTAAAATAAGGTTTTATTACAATACAACTATATCCATTTGTTTAGGTATAGTATATGGTGGCTACTTCTGTACTACAATAGCAGGAGGCAGAGGCATGTAGCCCACAAAGCCTAAAAATTTACTATTTGATTCTTTTTTTTTTTTTTTTTTTTACAGAGAGAGGAATAGGTAGGGACAGACAGACAGGAATGAAGAGAGATGAGAAGCATCAATCATCAGTTTTTTATTGCAACACCTTATTTGTTCATTGATTGCTTTCTCATATGTGACTTGACCGTGTGCCTTCAGCAGACTGAGTAACCCCTTGCTCGAGCCAGCGACCTTGGGTCCAAGCTGGTGAGCTTTGCTCAAACCAGATGAGCACGCACTAAAGCTGGTGACCTCAGGGTCTTGAACCTGGGTCCTCCGCATCCCAGTCTGACATTCTATCCACTGCGCCACTGCCTGGTGAGGCACTATCTGATTCTTTATAGAAGTTTCTAGAGTTTTATCCTAGACACTTTATGTTTTATTTACTATTAAAGTAGCTCCATATTTTTTTTCTGCCAGTATTTTTTCTAAGTACATTCTGTTTTTTATACTACAGTTTCAAAAACACTAATACAATAGTCACTTACCTTCTTCTAGTTTAATGTTTGTCACTTTTGCTGCAGGAAGAACAACCACAAAGGCCATAAATGCCTTCCAAATAAGCCTCAACAATCCTGTCCAGTCCTGTACTCAGCAGTTTTCTACCACCATGCTCTTACCACACTGCATACTTTATACACCATGACCCTTTGCACATACCATTCATATTGCCAAGAATGACCACCCCTCTCTCAATTGCCACCCAGTCTGTGAACCTTCACATACAAAACTGATATTTTTTCTTAAAAATCAACTAAGCTATAGTTATCGATATGAAGTTTTTAAATATATCTCCCGGGGTTCCTCCTTAGGATCCCTTTATTTTCTGGACTTTTATAAGGCTGAGTTTTCACACCTTACTATAACACCATGCTCTATTGTTATTTATTTGTTATGGGCCATTGCTTGCATACATTCTGCTCATATAAATGAGGGGATATTTCAAAAATGAATATGAAGTTATAAAATATCCCCTAATTTTTGTGAGCAGTATATCTTGTATCATTTACCATATTCCATATGTATAAGTCGATCACATGTATAAGACACACCTTAATTTTGGGGCCCAAAATTTGGAAAAAAATTATTACATAAAATTATTGAATTGAGCCTGACCTGTGGTGGTGCAGTGGATAAAGCGTCGACCTGGAAATGCTGAGGTCGCCGGTCCGAAACCCTGGGCTTGCCTGGTCAAGGCACATATGGGAGTTGATGCTTCCAGCTCCTCCCCCCTTCTCTCTCTCTGTCTCTCCCTCTCCTCTCTAAAATGAATAAATAAAAAAATTAAAAAAAAAAAAAATTATTGAATTGAAGTTTTATTCATCATAAAACTTATACAACTCCTCATCACTGTCAAAACTCCCATCCATTAGCTTGTCCTCATCTGTGTCTGATGACGGATCACAGTCTTTAACAATGAGCACCAAAACAGGCATGAAAAAACAGAAAAGGCAAGTAAAAATATCCACAACCAATATATAAGAAACAGACAGTTTTTAAACCCCAAATTTTTTGAAAAAAAGTGCATCTTATACATGGGGAAATATGGTAATTTTTCATAGATTTTTGGCACCCCTCAGGCATTTAGTAAATACTAGTTTCTACTTTAGTATGTTACTGAATATATTTATTTCTACAATGTTCAGACTCACATCCTTAGAATAGTGAAAATCTGGATACAGTGACTAAAGATTTATGTATTTTAAATTTATTTTTTAATTGTCAATTACTATGATATAATACTTGTATTCAAAAAGTTATTGATCTAACTCAACACCAAAACAAAAACAAAAAACAAACAAGTCAATTAAAAATTGGGCAAAAGACCTGAATAAATACTTGCTTAAGGAGAACATAAAGATGGCAAATAGACATATGCAAAGAAGGTCAATGTCACTAATCATCAGAGAAATACCAATTAAAACCATAATGAGATATTACCTCACACCTGTCAGAATGGTGCTCATCAATAAATAAACAAACAAGTGTTGGTGATGATGCGAAGAAAAGGGAACTCTCATGCATTGTTCTTGGAAATGGATATTGGTACAGCCACTCTGGAAAACAGTATAGAATTACCTCAAAAAATTATAAACGGAATTTTGACACAGCAAATCTCACTTCTGAAAACAAATCCTAAGCATCCTGAAACATTAATTAGAAAAAAATATATGCACCTTTATGCTCATTGTAGTGTTATTTACAATAGCCAAGATCTGGATATAGCTGAGTTGCCCATCAGTAGATAAGTAGATTAAAAAATCTGTGGCAATTTACACAAGAGAATATTAAACAGACATAAAGAAATGGAAATGTTACCATTTGTGACAGAATGAATGGATCTAGAGAACATTATGCTAAGTGAAATAAGTCAGTCAGAGAAAGACTAGTATCATATGATTTCACTCATATGAGTAATCTAGTGAACAAAATAAAATAATAAGCTAAACAAAGACAGACTCATACATAGAGAGCAGGCTGACAATTTTTGGAGGTGGGAGCTGGGGGAGAAGAGTGGAGATATTGAGCAAAAAAGGACAAAAAAGAAAAATTTCATGGACAACAGTGTGGTGATTGCTGGGGGGGAGGTGGTGGAGGTTATAGGGGAAATAAATGTTGATAGATGGAGACTTGAATTGGAGAGTGATCAAATAATATGGTGTAGAGTTGTGTTGTAGAATTGGGCATCTGAAACATGTATAATTATGTTATCCAATGTCAACCCAAGAATTCAATTCAAAAACTTAAACATTAAAAAAATTAAAAATTAAAACAAAACAAGTCGATCTGTTTGCAAAAATGAAATGGATCTACATGGAAATAGAAAATAATTTTAGAGAACTAAAATAAGAGGTGGAGGAAATTTTGAGTCGTCACAAATTTAATGAGCATTGGATGAGACAGAATAGTATTTCAGAGGATATAAAACTGTTTCTTAAGAACCTTTAATGATAACACTAGATAACCTTTTAGTTAAAAAATACTTCACTATGCATGTATTCCTCATTCTTTTATCATCTCTTCACTGAAGATCTTTTACTTTCCATATCTTGAAAGTATCTTACTCTCCTAGTCCAAACCATTAGTCCCTTTCTTTCCACTTGGTATATCTTATTGTGTTAACACTTTAAACTTCAGGTCTTCTGGGCTCAAGTTTGGGCTCAGTGTACTTTTTCTTTCTTTCACACTGGAAGATAAAAATAAGTCCTGCCCTGGCCGGTTGGCTCAGTGGTAGAGTGTCGGCCTGGCGTGCAGGAGTCCCAGGTTCGATTCCCGGCCAGGGCACACAGGAGAAGTGCCCATCTGCTTCTCCACCCCTCCCGGTCTCCTTCCTCTCTCTCTCTTCCCCTCCCGCAGCCGAGGCTCCACTGGAGTAAAGATGGCCCGGGCTCTGAGGATGGCTCTGTGTCCTCTGCCTCAGGTGCTAGGATGGCTCTGGATGCAACAGAGTGATGCCTCAGAGGGGCAGAGCATCGCCCCCTGGTGGGCATGCAGGGTGGATCCCGGTTGGGCGCATGCGGGAGTCTGTCTGACTGCCTCCCCGTTTCCAGCTTCAGAAAAATGCAAAAAAAAATAAAAAAATCCTTATTTGTTTAGTTATAATTACTCCAAACTATAAGATATAGTCAGGATACCTTTCTTGTTCTCCTAGAGTGACTGGCATGTAGTATACATACATGGTCTTTTTCTTTTTCATTCATTTGACAGATACTTATTGGGTACTCATTACAGGGAAAGTTATTAGATTTAATATAGTCAAAACTTTTGGGTAGAAACTAATAGACCTGATAAGTAAAAGATGTTGGAAAACAGTTAAGTTGGTAAGATGTGTGCATAACTGAAAAAGACCTTTCTTTATGCCAAAAAGAAACATATATGACAAGCACAAAATCTTATTTATCTCTACCTCTTCCATGGTGGAATGGAATAGGAAGAGCCTGCATTGATAAGGGGTAGTTGAATGAATTAATTAATGAATAAAGGAGTATACGTTTTGTGCCTTCAAAATTTCTGTCTCTAGTGTGGTATTCAGAACCTTGCGTTTTATATCCACTCCATAACAGCCAACAGTTACTAGAATTTTATCTCTGTATCTGAAATTTTAAAGTTCATACCTAATCTAGAATGTCTAGACAAGGGGGTTGTGGGAAAGGATTATTGCTAGCTAGTTCTGTGTACCAGTGGTCAAATGTTCTCAACTCTGTTTTCAAATGTTTCAGTGTTTTGTTTTGAAACTTTTGAATTAAAAGAATGGCATGGAAATGGGAGTCTGTGTGTGTGTGTGTGTGTGTGTGTGTGTGTGTGTGTGTGTGTGTGTGTGTTTAGAGGAATAGAGAGAATAGCCTAACAACAATAAGAAAAGTTCACTTCAAGCAAAATTTTTTTTGTTTGTTTTGTGACAGAAAGAGAGAGACACACACACACAAACAAGAAGAGAGAGAGATGAGAAGCATCAATTTTTTGTTGCAGCACCTTAGTGGTCCATTGATTGCATTCTCATATGTGCCTTGACTAGGGGGCTATGGCAGACTAAGTGACCTCTTGCTCAAGCTGGTGAGCCTTGCTCAAACCAGATGAGCCCATGCTCAAGCCGGCAACCTCGGGGTTTCAAACTTGGATTCTCTGCATCCCAGTTCGATGCTTTAATCCCCTGTGCCACTGCCTGGTCAGGCCCACCAGCAAAATTGTTAAAAATTCTTCACTTCCTTTAAAATTTGTGAAATGTTCATTGCCAGACTACCTGGGGTTAAAACTTGACATATTTTACTTTATAAGAATTTAGGGGGAAAATTCTCTGAGAGGAAGCACAAAATGTAAGAGGAAAAATCTCACTTAAATTATATTACTTTAGGAATTTAGACAATGAGATACATTATGTTCTTCAAGAAACTGTCTTTCCGATTGACATCAAATGGAGTGTCAAGTTGGTGTGTATGGGGTAATCTTGACCTGTTGTGTGGTTGCCAAGTTCTCTATGTCTTAGGTTGCAAAAGAATTGTTGCAGGCACTGCTTTAAATTCCAAAAGTGCGGGAGTTTGTTCAACATTCTGTGGTGTAATAAATTTGGCTCCAGCAATAGAATAAGATTTTATTTATTTATTTATTTATTTATTTATTTATTTATTTTAGTGAGAGAGATAGAGATAGAGATAGAGACAGAAAAAGGGACAGGTAAGGAGAGACAGGAAGAAAGGGAGAGAGATGAGAAGCATCAGCTCTTCATTTTGGCACCTTAGTTGTTTGTTTATTGCTTTCTCATATGTGTCTTGGCTGGGAGACTCCAGCAGAGTGAATGGCCCCTTGCTCAAGCCAGGACCTTGGGCTTCAAGCCAGCTACCATGGGGTCATGTCTGTGATCCCATGCTCAAGCCAGCGACCTTTCATTCAAGCTGGCAACCTCAGGGTTGAACCTGGATCCTCTGCATCCCAGTTCAACGCTTTATGCACTGCGCCACAGCTAGGTCAGGCAGCATCAGACTTCTTTAGTTTGAAGATATAGGAGACTAGAATTATTAATAAAGTATTTATATTTTCAAAATGGATTTGTTAACAGAGACAGTCCAAAATCCCCTTTTGCTATAATCATATGATTAAATTATTTGTGTAAAACTAACTAGATATAAGATATAATTGGGCATAAAATAGAGTAGAACCTGAATCTCAAGAGTACACTGTGCTTGGAAGTTGAAGCCAGATTTCAACTAAGGGAAAGGCTCTAGGTTAAAAGGTGAGATGGGATGATCAAAACTGAAGCATTACTCAAGATAGCTAGTAAAGGAGTAAGAGCCAACATAAATACTCAAAATGGGGTGGTCTGTGGGAGTGTCACATAAAATGAAAAGAGGGTTTGAAGAAACCAAAAAAGAAAGAATAGTGTTACTAGGATAAGATATGAGCCCAGATGAATGCTGAATGTTCTGGAATTAACTGCAACATAGGGTTATTTAAACATTCAATGCAGAGTGAAAGACAGACTTCTCATATAACAATAAGCAAATATTGTGAGCATAAAGGTTGGAAAGGGGCCTGTCTGTTTAGTTATCTTATAGTTTCCCTATTATCTTCTCTGATTATTTGATATGTAGTTCAATCTATAGATTAGTTTGTGAATGTATGGAAATTGTATGATCTAGCCCATGTATATAAGAGTAAGTACAGTCACTTTGTACTTATGCCTTCTGTGTTTAATCTCTTTCTGTTGAACACCAGTTTATACATTGCTGCAAAGAGCTCTTCTGTCACAGTGCTGTGTGGCTTATGAACTTACAGTAGCTTCCTATTCTTCAAATCCAATATTCATATATACAGAATTTTCATTAACACTATTATACTTTTCCCAGCTCATCTTTCACTGCTTCCTCACTGGGCCTTCTGTTCTAACAAGAGAAGTAATTTTCTCTTCTCTATTCTCTACCCATTCTCTTATAGTGGTTTTCCATTTGCTCTCCTTCAACTCAAACATTTCACTTCTTTCAAAGCTCACATCGAGGTTGATCAAGTCTGAGAAGCATTTATTGATTGTTTTCCTTATTTAGGCTTTGATAATTTTATTTTGCCATTACATATACTCTTAAATTTGCATGTAAGCCTCAAAATTATTTTCATGTAGACTTACTATATATGTAGATTTTTTACTCTAATTGTACTCTAAATTCATAATAAATTCTTAAACAACATCTTTTATTTATGTTCTATTCTTTTTGTATTTCAAATAAAAGTTTTTGTATGTAGGAAGCACTCAAATAAACCTTATAGAACATATAAAAACATCCCTGTAGACTACTCATGACCCCATCATGAAGAGTGATGAGAAATCTTTATAAGAGACCAAATATTTAATTTTTATCATTCTTAATTATTTATGTTATATAAATATTATTATGTAAATGTATATACATATATATTTACATAAGTTACATTGTTCAAAATTATAGTGTATTGCATACTAGTGTGGAAATTTGGGGGTACATTATTTTACCTTTATCAATAATTACCCCCTAAATATCTGACTACACATTCCATTTATGAGTGAGAAAGAGTTGGATTGTTGCTTTGGCAGTAGTGAGGTACCACAAAATTAAATGAAATTAGACTACATTAGTACAGGTGTATTTTAGGTTCATTAAGTGGAGCATTAGTTTTCAAAGCTAGTTTTTTATGTGTAAAAAACATTTTTAATCTATGGAATCCCATTATAGGTATATTGATAAGAATACAAGCATTATTATAAGTATATGGACAGCTATATACATAGACAGATGGACCTGGAACAGAAACTCCTGTAGGTGTCTATCAGTGGAACTTCATTTTTGTATACAGCTGTCTTATTTATTGTTAAATTTTTGGTTAGGCACAAGGTTGTGTGATCTTTTATCAATGTCACCAGGATTCTAGTAACTTTTCAAAGATGGGTTGATCTTATACCCCAGATCTTATTTCCTTGTGCTTTGGCTAAATAGTGGCCATTCTATTAATAACTGTTCTGTATATTAAAGGAAGAGTTTTTGTTGAGAAGACCTATTTTTTTTTCAAACCAGTAAGTATAGTATGTACCAGATGATTCATTTCCATGGGATAATGTGTATAACCACACACACCACAATTGAAACATCCTGTAGACATTTCCTTTAGTGAAAGAATTGTTGAGTTTTAATTTACATTTAAATAATGTACATATTTGCTTTTTTCCTACTGATAACAAGAAAAATAGATTTTTATTCATGATGGGTGAAATATTTGGCATTTCAGTTATATATTCTCTTCATTCTTGGGTTAAATTACAGAAATATGAATTTTGGTCAAACTTTAAGATTATATTTTAATTATCATTTTTATTTTAATTTGAGAGTGAGAACATAGCTTTCTGATGTGAAAGTGAGGGACAATAGTTAACAGTGTTCAAATGAATCATAATTGTGTCCTTGTTACACTAAAATTTCTAATTTTAACTGATAGGAGTTGTTTACATTAGCATGTTCAATTAATAAGCTAATAATTTACACCATTTAAGAGAAGAAAAGTTTATATAAAACGGTAATACTAAGATATTCTAAAATTGGCACAGACAAAAAATACATTTGATTTTACTTTGAGAAAAACACCAAATAAGAGTCATCACAATTTTAGATATTTTCAAGTAGTTGGGTAATTATACTTCATCCTTGTCACTAAATTTATGTAATAGTTTATGCTTTAGAGATTCCAAAGTATAACAGGTAAATACTAAAGCCAAATAAACTCATGACACAAATTGTTTATACCAACATAGGTTTTTTTTAAAAAAATAATAAAACGATATTTTATAGTACTCTATAAATAAGTACAATTTGTATATGCAACAAAATTATATAGGCCATTAGCAGACTGTAGTCCACAGTGACTGCTATGACCTCTTTAGCTGAGCAAATTTACCCTTATAAGTTTCATAGCTTCAAGAGATAGCTCATTTCTAGGTGTTTGGGTCACTCTAGGTTAATATCCAAACACAACTCATAGAAAATAGGACTGGCATAACTTCTTCTTCTGTTAAATGAGAATTAGAAAGGTATTATCTTTTCATTGGCCAGATGCTGGATGGCCAATCCACCTAAATTTACTCAGGGGACTGACCAAGCAGTCCATCCATAAAATGCTGGTCAGAGAATTTCTGGTAACCAGAACTGGTAGGCGTTAACTAAAGCAAAGCTGAAAAATCAAACAAAATCTTGGGTATATCTTGGATAGGTAGTGACCTATGAAGTTCTCCTTATAATTTTGCCTATATATAGCATAGGACAAACTTAAAATGAGAAAAAAAATAATATTTATCACAGATTAAATTATAGAAAAAGGATGATTTGGGGATTAAACTGGAATAAAAAACTAAATACAAAGCAATAAGATGTTTTTAAGAGAAAATAATAAAAAAATTAAGTGGATCTCAGTATTTCAACATAGACATATTATATATATATAAACTAAGGGTATTTAATAAGATAAAGTAAAATCGAATAACATTTAGACTAAAGTGCAAGAAATGCTTCATATTAGAGAACTTTAAAGTTATAAAATGTTATTCAGATCAAAATGAGTAAAACGAGGTATTTTGGTATCCATTTAATCTTACACTTAAAATATAAAAAATTGTCTAATAACTTGCTTGTAGATAAAATTAGAAGCCACATGACTTTTTTTTGACTCATTTATATTTCTTATATCATGTAGAAAGCAGTTCACTTATCTGTAATGAGAACACATTATCATATCAAAACTTTTGTCTATTTTTTTATATTTCATTTAAAACCAATATTATATTATGAATATATCACATTAAATAATACATTGAGTATTATTTAATATTTTATTAAATAATCTGGTTATTTTGCTCTAATATTTCCAACCACTTTATTCCTCCTGTATTACATTTTAGTTTACTTTTATCATTTTTTCCTCCAACATCTGTACATATTTTTCCTTCATTCAGTTCAATTTACTCTGCTGATGTTTAGAAAGAATATAACTCAGCTTCTGTGTAAGGGTTTATAACCTCTTGATTTGTGATCTTTTAAAGGGCTTTGACAGGTAAATTATACTTACTTCAGCTAATTGTATGTATTTATGTCATTTTAAGTTTAACTTTATCACTGGTTGTCAAATTCTCTCCTGTGTCCTTTTCAATGTTCTGATGTATTTGGCAATATATTTTTTATTGACATTTCAATTTTGTTTTGCAGTGTGCTAAAGTTACAAGAAAACAAACTAATGAAAGTTAAACTTGAGCCAACCCAGACTAGACACAATTTTAGGAATCTTTGGGAAGATATTACTTTTGTTGAATGCATTGACTTCTGGACCCATTCAATCAAGATTTGAATGTTGAGCTGTATTTGGTAGAGAATAAGAACAGGAACAAGAGAGTCTCACAAAACAAATCCAAGATTTATATTTTCTTACTAGCTTTATGATTTCATTTTTTGTTTGGTGGTTAATGAAATCAAAATATTTAATAATTTTTGTTAGTATTTAACATTCTCCATTAGTACCTTAATTACTATTTCACTGAATTATTTAGTTTGTTTCTTATTTCATGATCAATTTATCCCAGATGCTATTAATTTCTTGTTGCATTTTTGTCTATCCCGATATGTTATTTTCTTCTGCACCTAGTACCAGGCATGGTGTCTACTAGATAACATATGTTTGATGATCTTATGTTGCTATTCTCTCACACAGACAATTCACACTTTACTATAAACGGAAACAGAGATTATACACTACAGATTATGACTTGTGTGTTTTACATTAATTTTATTAATTTTGGGGAAAAACAGTAAACCTTTTTTATTTAATACTTCTGTTGACTAACTGTACTGTAACTCTTTAAAGCTACATTGTCCAATAAAGTTGTCACTAACCACATGTGGATATATAAATTGAAACTTCATTAAAATTAAATAAAATTTTGATAAAATTTATTTTCCTTATGATTTTTATATTACTTTAGGATATATCTGTTAGTTCAGATCTGCAATGACACAGGCAGGACATTAAAGTGACTACCATCAAAATCGCTAAGTAAGATTAAAATGCTAGGGACTATATTTGTCAAATGATTTTGTAGATGTTTCTTGGTTCCTTTCCTAACAGCCTCAACTATGCACCAATGTTTTAGAGATTGACTTGGTTTATCTTTGTGATTGCTGTTGGACAGTGAAGAACTGTATACATATAGCATGTTTTCTGGATATTCTGTTCTCAAATAGAAACAAAAGTCACTGAGAATGTGGAAAGTAGATACCTCATCTCTTTTTGTTTCTACAGACATGTAATCAAAAGGAAGTATTCTAGATCCATGTCTTTACCTGAGGATAGATTCAGAGCCATGTGAAAACATTATGCTTCCTGCTAAAAGGAAATTTAAGGACAGCACCCTCCCTGTATTACAAATAGATTTAGATCACCCAAAACCTAGACAACAAGTACAAGCATATTACTCTAATTAGAAAGAAAAAAAAAAAGATGCAGCATCCAAGAAACAGAGATCTAACACTTTCGGGCAATAAAGAGAGAGTAACTTTAGAAGACCTCTTGTTGGTGCTCTTATAATGAGCTTTTGGTAAATTACCCATAATGACTAAGATTAAAGGCCTCCATATAAAATTTTTACTATCACAGGCCAGCAAAGACCTAAAAAAATATAGAACATCAACAAATAGAAACTATACGGATGCAATCTGAACATAAGCTCTTCTTTCTGCCATTTTAGCTAAAGTATTTTCACCAGCTCTTGGTGAAGAGAACCTAGAAGTTGGTATCAGAAGCCCAATGTTTTCTTGCTAATATTTATGCAAACATTTTCAAAATGTGTTTTGCAAAACTGTTTACTGGTTACAGGAGAAAGTTTCTATGATAAATAAGTTTAGGAAATACTGGATTGAATAAGATTGAATAAATTAAAAAAAACATAACTAAGAAGCATCTCAAAATTTTTACTATACTAATGTGTTAAGATTCTCTAAAAGGCTAAAGGAGAGATAAAGTATTTTCCGAAGCTTTTATAATAAATACTTTTAATTTTAGGTAAACCATTAAAGCAGAAAAAAATTAATGGAAGTAGCTTTATATTATAAAAAACAGGTGCTAAACATAATGCAAAGGACTTAAAGAGTAACAATATGATGATGATAATGTGAACATTTAATAAAGTGAATACTTATAAAACTCTTCGGACACCTAAGATCTAAGATGGCAGAAGAGCAGGTAGAAGCTACACCCTCCTCCTCCCAAGATCAAATTAGAATTATAATAAATTATAGAGCTGTTAATCCTGAATAAACAACTGAAAACTAAAGAGAAGTCTTATAACTAATGATTTATAGAAGAAATAATATTGAGACTGGTAGGGAAGGCAGAGACACAAAAAGGATTAGCCTCACATCCATGGGCATCAGCTGAGATTTCAGAGGGATGTTTAAGTTACAATGGTTCCCTTTAAAAGTGTGGGGTCTCGTGTTATCTTTGAATATATGTATCCTGATTTATTGATGTCACCCCATTAATAAAATAAAATTATTTAAAAAAAGTGTGGGGTCTCAACCCCAAACCAGGCGTTCTAGCCCAGAGCACTATAGCCGAGAAGAGGTGCCAACATAATAACTGGCTGTGAAAATCAGTGGGTTTCTGTCTGTAAAGTAGGAATGGGAGTTTGCTAAAGACACAGAAACCCTCTAAAGGGCCAATGCATAAAATTTCATTCATAACCACTCACCCTAGGTTCCTGCAGAAGGACAGTAAAGCAGACCAGAGTCATGTGAGGAGAGTCTGGGGTTTATGGCTCTAGGGAGAGAGCTGAGGGAGAAGCCGGCAAGATCCCTGTGGTGAGTTATTCTCCAATATTGCAGATGATATCTTTTTGGGGTACAAAACTCTCCTCAGAGTGGTATCAGCCTAGAGTAAAGCAATAATGCCACCCTCTGAACTCCCTCTTTTTTTTTTTTTTACAGAGACAGAGTGAGAGTCAGAGAGAGGAATAGATAGGAATAGACAAACAGGAACACAGAGAGATGAGAAACATTAATCATCAGTTTCTCGTTGTGGCACTTTAGTTGTTCAATGATTGCTTTCTCATATGTGCCTTGACCGAGGGGCTACAGCAGACCGAGTAACCCCTTGCTCAAGCCAGCAACCTTGGGTCCAAGCTGGTGAGCCTTGCTCAAACCAGATGAACCTGTGCTCCAGCTGGAGATCTCAGGGTCTCGAACCTGGGTCCTCCACATCCTAGCCTGATGCTCTATCCACTGCGCCACCACCTGGTCAGGCTGTACTCCCTCTTATTTTACCCTGCAGAGTACTCTTTGCTGAAGAGTCAGCTGGCTTGAACAGGGTGTAGAATTCTGAGAATACTGAGGAGTTCTCAATGAATGAGTTGTGTGGTTTTGGGGAAGGAGAACAATACCCTGACATTCTTGAGTACTTGAGCAGCACTTCCTCATAATGGGAGATCCACTAGAACCATCCTCAGGGCTTCTGATGGTCCCACCCAACCAACTCCAAGTTGTGGCAAAATCAGGAACAGGCTAAGTTGTGTGGCTCTGGGATGGGAACTATACTTTTCGACTTCCCTCAAGCCTGACCAACACCTGTCCTTCATATGAGATTCACTAGTTCCCCACTCTGAATTCCACCCTGCTGAGTTCAATTTCCTCCTCACAGAATCTAGAACAGACTAAATTGCAAAGTTGTAGCACACAGGCCATTTTGCATGCCCAAACAGAGCAGAGCCCTGCATTTGTATGACTAAATCTTGCTTTGTTTGGGCCTGATAAACTCTGCTGGCTTCACCCTAATAACTCCCTGAGACACTACCACACCACAAAAGTGTGAGGGACCTAGCAGATGGCAATTAGACTTAGTATACCTGGGAACATTTGCTGAATGACCTTAGACCCAGCACTGGCACGGAGTTTGAACATGTATCAATCTTATACCACTCACCCCTACCTGGTACTCATTGAGAACCTCCCTCATGCAATTTTAGTACTGCCAGATGTTTTTTCAAAGACTGAGGTTAACAGGCAACTAGCAGGTGGAAACAGGCAGAGGCAGATCTTGGGGTGCCTTGGGACTTTTGATGACCTGTCCTGCACCCTAGTGCTTGGTACACAATTTTATCCTGCCTCCATACATTCAAGACCAACACAGAAAGCCTCAAACTGTGGATAACTCTGTGGCTCAAAACATGTTAACCAAGGCAAGTCACAGAAAAAATCACTTGCACCAGAGTTTTTCCCAAGATGACCCAGAACCAAAACAGCCAATGGCAAGCTTCAAACAATATCAGAGCAGGATCCAATTAGCTTTACAAGTAGCCTCCCCAAAAGTAAATCTTGTCAAATACCAGATTCTGCTCAGGTGAATTCCACTTCATGTGGTCAGCAACTGCACAGCAGCTTCCATGATGTGGTTGGGATTGAAGCTCGCAATCAGCTACTCTGAGGGTTGATCCCATGCATAAATAATCTAATATCAATCTAGACAATTACAACAAAGGGGCCTACATAACCTATGCAAAGAAAATTCCAGAAATATCCAACTCAGGTAATCAAGGAAACTGCACCACTAGACCCTAACGGGCACATACTGTATCACATAAGGCCATTTCACCAGAACTGAAAGTCATAGCAGATCTAACACATACAAAAAGGCAGACAAAGAACCATTCCTCAAATAAGAGAACAAGAGAAATCTCCAGAAAAAGAAGTAAATGAAACGGAGACAACCAATTTATCTGATACAGAGTTCAAAACAATGGTTATAAGGATGCTCATCAGCATGAAAATGACATGAAAATAATAAGCAAGGGCCAGTCAGAAATGATGAATACAATATCTAAAATAGAGAATGCACTAGAAGGAATCAATAGTAAGGTAGATGAAGCAGAGAACTTGAAAGACAAAGTAGGAAAACACCCAGTCAGATAAGCAAAAAAGAAAAAAAGAAATTTAAAATTGATGATAGTTTTAAGGACCTCTGGATAACATAAAGCATAATAATACCCTCATTATAGAAGTATCAGAAGAAGAATAAAAAAAAGAAAAAATACTAAGAACTTATTTGAAGAAGTAATGACCAAAAGCTTCTCTAACTTGATAAAAAAAAAGACACCCAGATAGAGGAAATGCAGAAAGTTCCAAACAAGATTAACCCAAAGAAGCCCACACCAAGACACATCATAATTAAAATGGCAAAAATTAGTGACAAAAAGAGAATTGTAAAAGTAGCAAGAGGAATAAAACTAGTTACCTAATAGGAAGTTCTCATAAAACTGTCAACCAATTTCTAAACAGAAATATTTCAGGCCAGAAGGGATTGGCAAAAAATATTCAGTGATGAAAAGCAAGGACCAAGACTACTTTACCCAGAAAGACTATTATTTAAAATGGAAAGAGAAATAAAGAACTTCACAGACAAGAAAAATCTAAAGAAGTTAGTAACCTCCAAACCAGTATTAAAAAAAGTGGTAAAGGACATTCTTTAAGAAGAAAAAAAAAAAGAAAGAAGAAAGAAGACCAGTCTGGCTGAATAGCTCAGTTGGTTAGAGTGTTATCTGAAGCATAGAGGTTGACAGTTCAATCCCTCTGGTAAGGATACATACAAGAACAGATTTTTATGTCTCTCTCCTGCTTTCTCCCTTTTTCTGTCTAAATTCAATTAAATAAACATTTTTTAAAAAGAAAGAAGACAGAAGAAAAAGAAAGAGGAGAAAAAAAGAAATAAAACAGGGGTATATAGTTAAAAGAATCAAATGATAACAAACACACTTACCGATAATGATTTTAAATGTACATGACTTAAATGCTCCAGTCAAAAGTCGTAGGGTAGCAAAATGGATAAGAAAAAAAACAACTCATATATATGCTGTCTATAAGAGATCCAATTCAGAACAAAGGGTACACACAGGCTAAAAGAAAAGGGATGGAAAGATATTTCATGCAAATGGAAATGTAAAAAAAAAGCTTAAGCATCAATACTTATATCAGACAAAGTACACTAAACTCAAAGATTATAATAAGAGATGAAGAAGGACATTACACAATGATGAAGACAGCACTCCAACAGAAGATATAAACCTTGTAAACATTTATACAACAAACATAGGAGCAACTAAATACTTAAAATAAATTTTGATGAACAAAAATGAAGAGACTGACAGTACTACAATCATAGTAGGCAATTTTAACACCCCATTTATATCAATGGATAGATCTTTTAGACAGAAAAAAATAATTGCAGCCTTAAATTACATACTAGAACAGATGGATATAATTGATATCTTCAGAGCATTTTACCCAGAAGCAGCAGAATATACATTATTTTCAAAGGCAGATGGAACATTTTCTAGGATAGACAACATATTATAACACAAAACAAGTTTTGATAGATTTAAGAAGACTGAAATCCTACCAAGCATTTTCTCTGACTATAATGGTATGAAACTAGAAATTAATCCTAAGAAATAAACTAAAAGATATACAAACATAAGGAGGTTAAATAACATATTCTTAAACAAGGCAATAACTAGAGGGAAAGAGGGGATGGTGGTAAGGTGAAGGGAGGCCATGGGGATAAAACAGGGTGGGAAGAGATTTTTTCATGGGGCATGAGGGGCACAATGCAGGGCGTAGAGGGTGTTATATTGAGTGGAACACTTAAAGCCATGTCAACACAATAAATAAAAAATTTAAAAACAATAAATGATTTAACAAAGAGATCAAGGAAGATTTTAAAAGTCCCTGAAACAAAGAAAAATAAAAACACAACCTAAAATCTATAGGACTCAATGAAAAAAGTCCTAAGAGGAAAATTCATAGCATTACAGGCTTTCCTCAAGAAAGAATAAACATCGCAAATGAACACTCTAACTTTACTCTCAAAGGAACTTAAAAAAGAACAACAAATAAAGTCAAAAGTGAGTAGAAAGAAAGAAGTAATAAAGAGCAGAGCAGAAATAATTAAAATAAGAATCTGAAAAAACAATACAAAAGATCAGTGAAACCAAGAGCTGATTCTTTTAAAGATAAACAAAACTGACAAAACTTTAACTAAAGTCATAAAAAATAAGAGGACTCATATTAATAAAGTAAAAATAAAAGAGAAGTAACAAGTGACATCAAAGAAATATACAGGTATTGATCGACTTCCGACCTATGCAACTTCCGACCATTTGACTTTACGACCACAATCGCTAGCCACGACTGCTCTGCGTCTGGCAGCACAAGCATTGCCCACCTGGGCATATGGTAGTGCTGGCCAATAAAATGTTTCGTACATGTTTATATATTTTGATGTTTTGCAATTGGGAAAATGTTTCCTATGGTATTTTTTATACTTGTATTTTTGTATGTTTTGCAAATATTAAACCAGTTGTACTTATAATGTAGTGTTTGACTTAAACCTGACGAATGTAAAAATAAGAAACAAAATGGTGTAGAGATGATATAAATGGCAGAAAATGAACAGAGAAAATTATGATATATACCAATAATGAAAGAAAATTATGATAAAATATGACTTAAAGATTTTTATAACATCATTTCACAGTACTGTACATATAGCCTACTCAATTTATGACCAAATTGTGTTACAGCCGGTCTGTTGGAACCAATCGTGGTTGTAAGTCGAGCACTAGCTGTAAAGGTTTTTAAATAAAAAAATGAACAACTACATGCCAACAAATTGGATAATCTAGAAGAAATGGATTAATCCCTAGAAACAAACAACTTTTCAAAACTGAATCAGAAAGATTTAGAAAATATTGACAGATAGATTACAACTAATGAAATTGAAGCAGTAATAAAAAAAAACTTCCAAGAAACAAAAAGGCTTGGGCTGGATGGCTTCAGAGGCAAATATTACCAAACATTAAAAGAAGAATTAATTTTTATCCTTCTAAAATTATGCTAAAAATTTTGAGAGGAGAGAAAACTCACAAGACTTTTGATGAAGCCATTATTTTTCTAAGTTCAAAATCAAAGAAGGCACTTCAAGTAACAGAAATTACAGGCTAATATTTCTGATAAACAAAAATGCTAAAATCTTTTAAGAAATGTTAGCAAATGAAATCCAATGATACATTAAAAATATCAGATGGGACTTATTCTGAGGATGCAAGTTTGGTACTATATCTGCAAATCAGTATACATAATACACCATATAAACAAAATGAAAGTTAAAAACCTCATGATCATAAGCCTAAATTGAAAAAAGCATTATATTATATTTAGTATCCATTTATAATAAAACTCTCAACAAAGTGGAAATAAAGGGATCATACATCAATGTAATAATGGCCATAAATGATGAATGCACAACCATCATACTCAGTGGGCAAAAGCTAAGTGTTTCCCTTATGATACAGAACAGTGCAAGGATGTCCACTTTTACCAGGCTTATTTTGTATTGTTGTGAATGAAAGTCCTATCCACAGCAATCAGACTAGAAGAAATAAAATGAATCCAACTTGGAAAGAAGGAAGTAAAACTGTAATTATTTGCAAATGATGTGATATTGTATATAGAGAATCCTAAAGATTCCACTAAAAAAACTACTAGAATTAATAAATGAATACACTAAAGTAGCAGGATACAAATTAAATATTCAGAAATCAATTGTAGTTTTAAACACAAAAAATAAACTATTAGAAAGAGAAACAAAGAAAACAATCCTGTTCACAGTTGTTTCAAAAAGAATAAAATACCTAGCAATAAATTAAACCAAGGATGTTAGAGACCTCTACTCAGAAAATTATAGCACACTGAAGGGAAAAAAATAATTAAAGATACAAATAAGTGGAAGCATATACTGTGCTCATTGATAGGCAGTGTTTACATCATTAAAATGTCCAAAGTATGCAAAACAAACTATAGATTCAACACAATTCCTATCAAGATACTAATAGTATATTTCACAGAACTAAAACAAGTATTTCAAAACTTTATATAATACCACAAAAGACCCAGAATAGCTACAACAATCTTGAGAAAAAAGGACAAAGTTGGAGGAATCACCCTATCTGATATGATATTGTATTATAAGGGTATAGTAATCAAAACAGCAAGAAAATAGTATAAAAACAGACATATAAATCAATGGAACATAGTAGAGACCCCCCAAATAAACCTATGCCTTTATAATTGATTAATATTTTACAAAGGAAATAAAACATACAATGGGATAAAGGTAGTCTGTTCAATAAATAGTGTTGGGAAAATAGGACAGTATGTGAAATAAAAAATGAACCTAAACCGTGTTCTTACACCATACACAAGAATAAACACAAAATCAGTTCAAGACTTAAATGTTAGACTTGAAACCATAAACACTCTAGAAGAAAAACATAGGCATAAAATATCAAATATTTCTTGTAGCAACATTTTTTATATATTTATATATCGCCTTGGGCAAAAGAAACCAAAGAGAAAATAAACTAATTAAGACAACATGAAACTAAAAACTTTTGAAGTCAGGAAAACCATCAACAAAATGAAAAGGCAAGTTATTGAATGGAAGAAGACATTCATCAGTAATACATTTGATAAGGGGTTAATGTCCAAAATTTATAAAGAATTCCTACAACTCAACACAAAATAAAATTCAATCTAATTTAAAAATGGGAAGAGGACCTGAATAGACACCTTTTCAGAGAGGATATATAGATGGCCAATACACATATGAAATGATGTTCAATGTCACTAATCATCAGAGAAATACCAATTAAAACCACAATGAGATATCACCTTATACCTGTTAGAATGGCTATCATTAATAAATCATCAAAGTGTTGATGAGGATGTGGAAAAAAAGGAACCTTTGTACACTGATGCTGGGAACGCAGCTCTTGTGGAAAGAATTATAGAGTTATCTCAAATAATTCAAAATTGAACTGCATTATGATCCAGCAATTCCACTACTGGGAACATATTCAAAGAAATACAAAATACTAATTTGAAGGAATAAAAGCACTCCTATATTCACTGCAGCATTATTTATAATAGCCAAGATTTAGAAGCAGCCCAAGAGCCCAGTAAAGCCCAAACGTCGAAAAGGCCCAAACATCGTTGGACCCTACGGCCTACTCCAACCAATCGCAGTTTGGCCCTATGATTAATTATCCCCGCATGACTGGATAAAAGCTGTGGTACATTTATGCAATGGAATACTACTTGGTCATAAAAAACAAAATCTTATATTTTGTGACAAAATGGATTGAGCAGGAGAGCATTATGCTAAATGAAATAAACCAGTTAGAGAGAAACAAATACTGTATCATATGATTTTACTCATATGTGGAATGAACAAAACAAACTGACAAACTATATGAGATCAGACTCACAGAGAACAGACTGACAACTGTTAGATGGGAGGGGGATTGGGAGGCTGAATGAAAAAAGGTGAAGGTATTAAGCTTTGAGTAATAAACCTCACAGACTTAGGCAGCAGTATGGTGGTTACTGAGGGAAAGGAGACTTCAGGTAACAAGAGGAGGGTATATGGTGGATGAGTGGTGATGGAAAGAGACTTGACTTGGGGTGGTGAACACACAATACTGTGCATGGATGGTGTTTTATAGAATTGTGTACCTGAAACCTATGTAATTTATTAACTAATGTCACCCCAATAAATTCAATTAAAAGTGACTTTTAGTATAGTGCCCTACAGATAGTGCATAAAAACTGATAACTACTGTATTATTTTGGGCTTAATGGGTTGTTTGAGATAGATAACATCTGGAGACTTTGCTGGCTAAACTGAAGCAAGGATACTGTTTAAGCCCCAATGACATGAAGTCAAAGATTGCAGAGTGCCTTCCAGAGCCTGGAGAATTGACTCATGCTTTATCTGGTGATAATTAAAATGCCCCCTACTACATGTGAAACTGGGTGATTGTTACAGATTATTCAAAGAGCTAAGTGTAGAATTGTGGTTGGTGGTAGTGTGGAGGTGAAAGGAGCTGGCTGATGCGGAAACAGGTCAGCAGCTATAATTAGAGGTGAGCTACAGGAGTGTAGAAGTGATAAACCTTTAAATTAAGTGGAAATCATCTCTTGGCAGCAGTAAACAAGCTCTCACATAGTGATTTTGTTATTAGAGCAAAATGAGCATGCCAGAATTTGATATTTATTTATCCAATGTTGAAATATCAGGGGAAGAAATTAAATAAAAAATCCATCAATTTTTAGTCTGATTTCTCAGTTACTATTGCACTTTAAAATTCTGTTCAGAATACAATCTTTCAGGCTCTAGTCTCCTTAGCTAAGCATCTCTGGTTAGTATATTTGGGGAAGGGAGTTTGTTTAAGATAAATTTTTTTGGAGAGGAGTAAGCCAGACCCTAAAAAAACAAAATCGAGCCTGACCTGTAGTGGCGCAGTGGATAAAGCGTCGACCTGGAATGCTGAGGTCGCCAGTTCAAAACCCTGGGATTACTTGGTCAAGGCACATATGGGAGTTGATGCTTCCTGCTCCCCCCCTCTTCTCTCTCTCTCTCTCTCTCTCTCTCTCCTCCTTCTCTTCTCTCTAAAATGAATAAATAAAGTCTAAAATAAAAAGTTTATTAAAAAAAATCGGGCCCTATGGGAAATAAAACTAAGTGAAGTATTAAGACTCCAAGGGGATTTAGTTTTAGAGAAAAGGAAGTTAACAACACTTGAGGTTGAGAATTGGGTCCAGTAACCTCCTCTACTCTATTCTCCTCTCCTAAACCTTGAACCATATTTTATTCCTGCTTTTAGTATTGTCTTCCACACCCATTCTAAGACGCTTTTATCACAGATCTAGGAATTGATGATAACCCAAATTGACTTTGAGTAATTCAAAATGAATTATAAATATAAAAGATAAAAGATTCCTCCAAAACCTAAGAAACAAAAATTATAATAAAAAGATAAGCTGAAAAGATTTTAAGCACATGAAGGATATGTTCATAACACTTTCTAAATGAGGGCAGCTTGTTGGAATCAAAATTGATTCTCTGGGTAAGGCTCAGCATGAATAATTTAGATTTTACATTAATTTTTTTTTCCATTGATGAGAGAGGAGAGAGAGAGAGAGAAGCATCAACTTGTTCCAATTAGTTCTGTACTCATTGATTGCTTCTCATGCATGCCCTGACCGGGGATCAAATCCACGATATCTATGCATTGGGATGATGCTTTATCTACTGAGCAACCTGGCCAGGGTTTAGATTTTTTAGTAAACAAAAAATATAATATGACACTAAAAAAATTGATGTTCTGACACTTAAAAATAGCAGAAACATAGATCAATAAAAATTTGTGTTGAAGTTGCTTCTACCACTGTAACGTGGATAGTCTTTAAATAAATGATGATAAGTTCTTCTATGTTTTTTTCTGTAATATTCTTGACCCCATTATCAGTTATTTGTTGCAGCATAACAAATCAACTCAAACTTTAGTGGCTTAAAACTTCAAATTATTTATTACTTGTGTTGACTAGACAGTTTTTTTACTGTCCTCACCTTGTTCAATCATGAGGTTTCAGTCAGCTGCCAGGAACAGGATAAATGGTTGGGATGATTGAAATGAAACAACTGTGATTCTCTTTCAATATTGTCTTTTCATTTTTTAAAAAATTGATATTACTCTTTTTTTATTTAGAAAATTAAATTTAACAGAGTGACATTGATCAATAAGAGTACATAGGTTTCAGGTAAATATCTCTACAACATTTGGAGAGTTAATTATGTTGTATACCCATCACTCAAAGTCAAATCATTTTTGTCATCTTATTTTTATCCCTCTTTACACCCTTCCCCCCACATGACCTTCTTTTTAAATTCTCAGTCTTGCCTTTTATTCTTTTTATAGCAGACAGGTAGAAATCAATTTGTGGTGTGTTTGTTTGTATATATATCTATGAATATGAGAAGGAAAGAAGAGAGAGGGAGAGAGAGAGAGAGGGAGACAGAGAAAGAGAGAGGGAAAGAAGATGAGAAAGAATGAAATGCTCTATTCATCCCGCATGTACTGTCCTCACCTTTGTTTTGTTTAAATTCTTGCTTTCTGGACACCATCATACTTAACTCAATTATTCAATTTTTAATCTCTAAAATAAAACAATTCAGTGGCTTTCATTGTCATTTTGGAAACATCTTTAGTTATTTTAAAACATTTTGAAAAATTTTACAGTGGTATATAACTGTCCAATGTGATGAAATGAATTATGGTGATAAAATTGTGTGTCTCACTCTTTCATTCTACAAATATTTATTGAGTACCTCCTTTATTCAAGGAATTTGTTCAGTATTTAGGATACAGAAAAAGCATACATCATGTTAATTCCTCTCAAAGAATTATCTATATTAGGGGTTGGAAAACATTTTTTGTAAGAACCAGATATTAAATATTTGCTGGCCATAAGGTTTCTGTTGCAACTACACATATATATTATATATTTATATAGCACAAAAGCAGCCATGGAAAATACAAATGAATGCTTTAACTGTCTTCCAGTAAAACTGTATTTACCAAAACAAGTGAAGGACTGAATTTTGCTCCAAGACTGTAGTTTGATAACCCATGTTCTATATAATTCATGGACAAGACATTTAAGAGTAGTAAGGTGTTATAGGTAATATGCTAGGAATAGGTACAGGGGCATGAAGGAGAAAATGCTATTTTTCCAAGGTATGGAGAATAACTTGACAAGTTTTTGTCAAGTATACAAGGAAAAAGAACTGAAGGCCTAACAATTCTATGAAACTACAGTGTTTTGGAATGACTGGGCCACAGTATATAACCACTTTGTTGTTGTGCAAATCACAGACTTTTTAAGTTCAAAAGAACCTTAAAAGTTCTGTAACCCAATTGCTCATTAATTCAGTGGTACTTTTAAGGTATTCACTTCATAAAAAAATAAAACTAGGAATGGAAATATGTTATGTTAGCTTTTGGTATCTAGGAAGGGGCCTGTATTAGGGAAGGGCCCTGAAACTTAAGTATTTTTAGCTTTGAGGATATCTGCCTCCTCCTAATTAATACCAATCTATTTTTCCAAGTTGTGTTAAACTGCGCATTATAAAAAATAACCCATAGGCCCTGGCCGGTTGGCTCAGTGGTAGAACGTTGGCCTGGCGTGCAGAAGTCCCGGGTTCAATTCCCGGCCAGGGCACACAGGAGAAGCAGGAGAAGCGCCCATCTGCTTCTCCACCCCTCCCCCTCTCCTTCCTCTCTGTCTCTCTCTTCCCCTCCCGCAGCCAAGGCTCCATTGGAGCAAAGATGGCCCGGGTGCTGGGGATGGCTCCTTGGCCTCTGCCCCAGGCACTAGAGTGGCTCTGGTCTCAACAGAGCGACACCTCAGAGGGGCAGAGCATCGCCCCCTGGTGGGCGTGCCGGGTGGATCCCGGTCGGGGGCATGCGGGAGTCTGTCTGACTGTCTCTCCTGGTTTCAAGCTTCAGAAAAATAAAAAAATAAAAAAAAAGATAAAAAATAACCCATACTCTTTCCCCTAAAACCCTGAGCCTATATTTGGCCTACGACAATGCCTAGATTTTTTTTTTAACCAAAGGATGCTAAGAGTCATCCTATACTTGGATCTTTTGAATATATCAATATCCAGTCAAGGCATAGTCCTGTGGATTTTATCTCATAAATAGCTCAGTTATCTGTCCACATCATCCTCATTGTCCCCTCTTCAAGCACATTCCCTGCCCCAGTCTCATCACCCTCAACTCATCCTTCATATTGTTGCCAGAAAAAGACAAATTTCTTTCTACATTGCAAACTTAATATGATGACTCACCTGCTTAGAGCCTTACAGTAGCTCTCCAAGGTCTCACAAAATAAATTTATAATGATGCATTCTTTTATGATCAGTTTCTGCTATTCACAGTCTCACTAGAATAATCTTTTAACAAAACAAAACAAAAAAATACAATGTCAAACTGTGCTTAAAATTTCCTCAGAATCTCTATTCACTTTCATAGAAAAAAATTTTAAACTTCTTTGCACAATATGGAAGAACATCCACAAGTTGGCTTCTATTCATTTGTTCAGCCTCGCTCTCTTCAAGTCTCCAAACACATCATGTTCTCTTAGGCTTTATTACTTGCATACTATTTATGCTGCCTGACATGCGTTCTACATTTTTATTTACCTGGCTAATTAAAATGAATTTTTTAAGTCTTAGTTCATTATCATTTCATTTTCCCTGAGTTATTTGATGCATATCAGGTGTGCTTCTCATCTACATATTATCTAGGTTTCCAATAAAGAAATTACATTGTTATACTTATTTACTTTAAAGTCTGTCCCTTTTGTGTATAATCTAGATTTAAGCCCCTTTAAGAGAAAACACAACTTTTAAATTTTAAATTCCTATTTCCCTGCACAATATTTTTGTATGGAATACATAGTTCTCAAATGAATGAACGAACACATGAATAAATAGATTTAAATGTGAAAAGACACACTGAGCTACAAGTAGACACAAGTGAACTACTTATAACAAAATAAATTTTATTGCAACAAAAAGATACTCTGGTTCCCACATATTAAAATTATTAGAATTCTGTCAGTTGAGTTCAAGATTTGTCTTCCAAGTCACTTAGAATCTTCCATTATTTATTTAGGCAAAAGTCAGTGTCACTTGAGTGAAGGCCTAAATCAAGAATATCCCTTCATTATGTTAGCATTAGTTCAATAAAGAACAGTCTTTGAAATTATTGCAACTGAAAAATATTTCAACATCCCTTGACAACATATAATTCTTTCCTTTATTTCTAAGGTTAGGGAAGAAAGAATGGAAGAGAGGGAGGATCTATACTCAGCTGGCTTGGGCAGCTTTCCCTTTTGGTGATTTTAGTCCCGCATTTAAAGGAGGAGGCTTTCCTCTGGCCTGTCCTATCTCCTTATTTCTTCATGATGACTTGTTTCTTTCCTTTTAAGTGTGATAATGCCTCCTTCCTATTGTTTTCTTCATCTTTCTAATACAGTGTCTCACCTTGAAATAAAAATTTTCCATTTATGTGAGTGCTATAGCCTGCGGCTGAGATTTTGGCTACATGCATTTCATCAGAATTAATGCAGAGGCAGAGTGAGCACAGGAACAAGAGGAAAGTAAAAGGTAGAGCTTCTGAATGTAGGGTCCTTACGACAGGCATCAGGATCACTTGGGGTACTTGTTGAATATTCAGATTCCTGTATCTACAAAATCAGAATCTTAATTGATCCACCAATCTATGAGATTCTCAGTAATTCAAGAACATGTGCATCAGGATATAATTTTAAAGTGTAATATTGAGAGGATTTTTGATATAACATACCTTTAAGTTAAGCAAAATTTGGAAAACAACGAGCAGCATGAAGATGCTTATAAACCTTCAAGTTACTGAGTTTTGTTAGATTGTAAGTTTCTTGAAGGAAACGCAACATCTTTAGCATCATCTAAGATCAACAACATTATAGGAGCTCAGAAAAAAGAGACAGAACTAAATCACATTTTGATTTAGTAACTTTGAGAAGTAGAAATGTCAGGTGCAGAACTTACTATTTAGACATTAGATTTTTATTCAGATGCTAAAGGCAATTTCTATAATTAATTAGTATTTTCTAGGAACATAGAGATTCCACCAGGGTTTAGCACTAAGATTCATTGCATGTGTGATTTAGCAAATTTTATACTATTTTTGTGCCTCGTGATTTTTATCTCTCAAATGGGGAGCATACCTATAGAAATTTCTATTTCAAGGTTTGTTGTAAATATTAAATATAGTTTTGTATGGAAAAATTCAGAAAAGTAGCTTTTTATCAATAAAATCTGTATCAAAATATTAGTCTAATTTATTTTTTAATCAGTAGTATTTAGTTAAGTGGTTGCTGGTTCAAAATCTTTAAATCTTATCTTTCTTTATAAGCCTTTAATAACTGTCTGTTGAATAAATGAATGATAGGATGTTGAACCCATTTCCACCAAAATATGCCAGCTGTTTTCATGGTACCCAAGCCTTTATAAATTGATATTTTGAGAGTTACTATACATCATTATTTAATTATTATTTAATTTTAGAATACTTCATCAGCATTTTGCTAATTTATTTCCATCAGAATTTAGTATTGGCCCTGGCTGGTTGGCTCAGCGGTAGAGTGTCGGCCTGGCGTGCAGGAGTCCCGGGTTCGATTCTGGGCCAGGGCACACAGGAGAAGTGCCCATCTGCTTCTCCACCCCCCCCCTCCTTCCTCTCTGTCTCTCTCTTTCCCTCCTGCAGCCGAGGCTCCATTGGAGCAAAGATGGCCCGGGCGCTGGGGATGGCTCTGTGGCCTCTGCCTCAGGTGCTAGAATGGCTCTGGATGCAACAGAGCAATGCCCCAGAGGGGCAGAATATCACCTCCTGGTGGGCATGCCATGTGGATCCTGGTCGGGCGCATGTGGGGGTCTGTCTGACTGCCTCCCGGTTTCCAGCTTCGGAAAAATGAAAAAAAAAAAAAAGAATTTAGTATCAAACTTTGAATTGTATAATTACTTTATCAATAAGTGAATATAGATACTCATCATCTTGCAGTTCTTAAAATTGCTTCTTTGTCTTAATGTTCTTTCCTGTGGGTTTTGTTTGTTGTCTTTTCTCCCTTCTGTCCTCATATTTTTCCCAATCCAAAGCTGAAGAGGATCTGATGTTATGTTTTCTGTCTGATGGAGATCTGTAATACAGGAGGTCCAGACCAGGAAAATGTATCTGATGTTGTTGTGGGATCCCCCAAAAAAACACAAGGAGGACGTAATGGAGACGACATAGCCTTTATTATTTATGTACAAGGGCAGTACCGATGAATGGTGGTTGGCGCAAGTGTTGTGCCCCTCTGGCTAGAGTTGCAGTTTAAATGAATATGCCCTGGGTGTTACTCAAGTGAAACTAAGCAGGTAAGTAGGGGTAGGAGGAAAAGTACCTTCTGAGAGTGAGGGTAACAGCTCACACATGGATGGCAGATCCCCTGTAGCTGCCAATAATGGATAAAGGTGCCCTGAAGTGTTTGGGGTTGCTATATATGAGTGTACACTAAACTCCAGTGTCCATCAGGGACCAATAGATGGCGAAGTCCACATATGGCCTCTGGTTGCCAGTGTTCCCCTACACTCGAGTCCCTCGGCCTGCTTCTAGAGGAGCAGATGGTCAACCCCTCCCCAGGGGTCATCCACGGGGTGTGCAGATGACAAATGGATCAAGCAGTTCTTGATGTCTGGTAGTGGTGGTGCTGACGGAGTGGCAGCTGAGAATGGAGTCCACTCCAAGGAACACACTTGTTTTTGGCAAGGGCTGCCACTTCTGCTTTGCTGTTAATTGCTGCCAAAGAGCAAGGACGGCTCAGTTGTGCCACCCATCATCTTGGTGGTGTTTACTCCTGCTTTCACAAGGGCTATCCATAGCTGCTTATGGAAAACCATGGTGGGCCCACTGTTACCAGTGGCAGCATCTCCTTTTTCTTTGTCCTTTTTCTGTTTTACTCCCTTTATTTTTCTCACCCCCTTTTTCTGCTTCATAGACTCTACTCCTCCCGAATCAGTAACTGGGCTATAACCTGTATAAGGTGCTCCACCTGGGTGGAATAAATGGAAATTAGAGTGCTAAAATACACAAGAGAGGCTGTTTGCACCACTTGGTACCTCATGCCAGCAATAATGGTCTCCATATCTGATCCCTGTGTATTAGGTTTGTAAACAGTGTGTCACACACCTGACTTACAGATGGATTGCAGAAATTTCTCAAGGGTCAATCATTATCCTGAAGAAGAAAGGAGATCCTCCTCCTTAGTCCATGCTGTGTAGCACCCCACCATCAACCAAATAAATAGAGACATAGTCTTCATGGCCTAGAAACTGTTGCCATGTGGCCACTGGTATAGGGAGAGTGAGTTGTGAGAGAAGACATTCATGATAGCTCTTCCCCCATTAGAGAAATATCATCAGCACCCATGTCCCACAGGCATAAAATCCAAGCAACTGTGCTTTCCGTGCCTTTCTTGACACCAGTTCAAGCAGGTAGGTCTGAGTATATGGTTGAGTAGGCCTGAGTATAGGGCTGAGTCATGGTGTAGAGGACCTGCTGGGCAGGGGGAGGCCGTGCCCCTCCCAGTACTCTTCATTGCTGAGACTTAATTTTCTGTACTAACAATTGTCAGGTTACCAGGGGTGCCTCTGCCTCATCATCATCAATAACCATTTATTTCACTGTCACCATTGAAGTCAGAGTCTCTTTCTGCAGTTGGTTCCCACTTCTGTGTGTTCCACTCACTTTAAGAGACCATTGCTTTGACCCTGGCCAGAACCAAAGAGAGGCCCCAATTGTGAGCAAAGCAGCAGGCTAATTCTGTTCCAGCTGTTTTCCCAAAGCCTCCTTATTATTGGCTTGCATAAGCTGCATGTCCCTTTCTAGCTTATGTTTCTCCTCTAAACTCTGTACTTTTGATTGGGTGGCTTACAGCTTCTGAGTGACAGTAGGCAAGGTACCCAAGAAGGACCACACAAGCACTGTCATGGCTCTTCTTAACTCTTTTCTCTTACTCAGCCCTAAATAGTCCCCCACCACCTTCAGAGTGGCTAGGACACTAATGAAACTGTCAGGGGTATCCCTCCAGTCCCACAGTGGACCTCAAAGTTTACCATCATGCCACATGCAGCTAGCTGGCTAACCTGGGATTCCTCCCAGCATTCCCCCATTTAGCATGTCATTCAGTGGTAACTCAACTTGGGGGTTCCTTGGGATTGTGCAGTCCTGCTGGCTACATCAATTGTAATACGAGGAGGTCCAGACCTGGAAAACGGGTCTAATATAGTTGCTGGATTTGAAAGAAACCACAAGGACGATCAAATGGAGCAGACATAGCCTTTATTACTGATATACAGGGGCAGTAATGATGGGTGAAAATTCCACAACCTGATGGGTGGGGTATAAATAGCTAAACCCTGGGTGATTACTAAAGTGAAATCTTTTGACTCCCTGTAAGCAAGCAGGTAAGTAGGGGTTTGGGGGAAGTGTATGAACTATTCTGTATAGTCCTTTCGTAATACGTATCTGGTGACTCAGTTCCATTATTGTTAGTAAAACCTTAGTTTCAGCTTGATTACCTTTTGTCTCATAACCTGAGGTCAGGATCCATGACCATCGGTACCATGTGTCTGGGGAGGGGGAAGGGTCATGTCCAACATTGGCTCTACAGAATCAGTGTTTGGTCTGTTTGTAGTTTGGACATTTTCCCAGTATTTTCATATTTCCAAAGCACTCAGATGGAAAAGGGAAGGGTGGAAAAGGACCAGTAAGAAGATGAAGGGAGCATCTTATAGCTTTCATGTAGTTCCTAATCTGTCTGGTTCTGTTGCTGATTCAATCATGCTGCCTTTGGCCTGTCTATTTTAGGGTGAGAAAGGGAGGAGGTTGTTAGGCAATGCTTATTCCTTCCTCTTCCCAACATTGAAGAGGGTGCACTTCAAGGCTTTGGATCCCACCCTCAACTATATCACTACAGTCACTTGATCAATGAGGAAGTGCCACAGGCAATGAAATAGATACTTTACCTCTAATCTGCTCTGAAAAGAAAACCAACCTGTATGGTTTTTGTTGTTGTCGTTGAATAGATACTCTGCTAAGGAGTTTACAACAGCCCTATGAAGTTTTTATTGTTACTTGTGCATTAGAAAGAAGATAATTTAAGCTCAGAATTTAATTATCTGTTTACTAAGAAATAGTATTGCAATTAAACTACATTATAAGAATGAGAATCAGATTCGATATTGAGTTAAGATCTATGTAAGTATACACACTCTCCAAAATGGCTGAAGTAAGCTAACTTCTAGAATTATACATACAGTAACTATTAACATGCACTAACCAAGGTCCAAAGAGATTCTCTTATTTATTAAGCTCATACACTGTTGGGCAGATAAAATGTATTATGCTCACTTTGTTAAAGATTACGCTGCCCACTAGGAGGCCGTCGCCCAGGTGATATTAATGTGTGTTAAGAATCCTTGTAGCCTGGGGCTTGGTTTTGGGATTAAGCCTTTCCCACCCTTTTTGATGTGGGGTGGTACAATCCAATCATGCCTCAGAGAAGTGACTCTACTAGAGACTTCCCTATTTTGTATATTGGATTAGAGGTTGTGAAGCTACAATATAAAATGGGGGCAGAACAGAGTTTGGCTCTTGGTTCCTGAGATTATCATTAGAAGAGAGAGCAGAGGACAGCAGAGAAAGGCCACGTGGAGGAGGCCAGGAGAAGCAGCCAAGATGGTGGAGTGCTGAGTGAGATGCCAGTTTGTGTAGAGTTTGTATCTGGGATAAGGAAGGAGATGGGGAACAGAGGTGAATAAGTCTGGTGAGTAGAAACCTTTGATTCTAGGAAACTCGGATAAGTCAGTGGCTTTGTGAGCACTGAATGTGATTGGGTTTTGGAGCCTAGTGTGTATTTTTACTTGCCCGCCGGGTGCAAGCTAGGATTAAAGACTATGGCCCATCAGTTTTTGGCTCCGCTGTTTCTTTACTGACTGTCCGAATCCAATGCGAACCTGCATGGGCTGGGCTGCTTTGATAGTGGTGGCCCTGGCCGTGGCTTCTGGCTTTACATTTGGCGTAGTCTGTGGCAGGATTCGGTACAGATCGGCAAGGAGCCTTTGAGCAGTGGAGTAGAAGACTGGCTGCTGTTATGGTTCCCCATGGCTGTCCTTTTGGGGGCCATAGGCTGGCTGACCTTTACAGCCATGCGTGAGGAAACCGAGAGCTCTGTGGAAGAGGCTGCCTGGGACCTGTAAATCGAGCAGCGGAAGTAGCTGGAGCAAACGCAGGAGAAACCGATGCTGACCCTGGAGCTGGAGGAAATGCTGGAGGAGGAGGCCAACCAGGTGTTCGAGATTCGCCTGGAAATGGAGCAAACGCTGGAGGAGGATTCAGAGGTTCGTGAGTTGCAGCTTACCCTGGATGTTGCGGAGAGCCAGCTGAGGCAGGAGGCTGAGGCTGAGGCTGAAGCTGAGGCCGGGTCCAGAGCTGCAAGGTCTGCAGAGCAGAAGGCGGCAGCGGACGGAGGCTCGAGCCTAGCAACTGGAGCTGGTGTTTTCAGTTCCTCTTTGGAGGATGAGGAGAATCGGGCTGGAGTTGCAATCCGCAGTCTCGAGAAGATGAGAGCCCAGCTGGAAGGAGCACCTACTACGGCCCTGGTAGGTCTGCGATTTTGGGACATAGGGCTGGATATGTTCTCCGGAGCAGAGATGGAAATACTGACTACCATTGCCACGTGCCCCTCTTTGGGACAGTGTAAGACCTGCCAGGATGGCAGGAATGAGGGGGGTGGCTGATGCCCCATGTGCGTGGACTGATTTTCTGGACTACGACCGGAGTGGGCACTGATTCCTTTTGTAAAGCCAGCAGCCGCCATCGTGGCCATTCACATGCAGGTTCGCATTGGATTCGGACAGTCGGCAAAGAAACCATGGAGCCAAAAACTGGTGGGCCATAGCCTTTAATCCTACCTTGCCCGGCGGGCAAGTAAAAATACACACTGGGCTCCAAAACCCAATCACACTCAGTGCTCACAAAGCCACTGACTTATCCGAGTTTCCTAGAATCAAAGGTTTCTAGCTCACCAGACTTATTCTCCTCTGTTCCCCATCTCCGTCCTTATCCCAAATACAAACTCTACACAAACTGGCATCTCACTCAGCACTTCACCATCTTGGCTGCTTCTCCTGGCCTCCTCCATGTGGCCTTTCTCTGCTCTCCTCTGCTCTCTCTTCTAATGATAATCTCAGGAACCAAGAGGCCAAGCTCCCGTTCCGCCCCCATTTTATATTGTAGAAATCCAAACCCTTAATCCAATATACATAATAAGGAAGTCTCTAATACAAAGTCACTTCTCTGAGGCATGATAGGATTGTACCACCTTACACCAAAAAGGGTAGGAAAGGCTTAATCCCAAAACCAAGCCCCAGGCTACAAGGATTCTGCCTGCCTTTAGCCCACCCCAACACACATTAATACCACCTGGGCAACGGCCTCTTTAACAAAGTGAGCATAATACATTTTATCTGCCCAACACCTTTGTTGGATGGATTTACGGATTACGGATTTTGGACAATGTGAAATACCCTGATGGGGGAAGGGGGTGGCTTTGCTGGAAGCACTCCCCTGCCCCAGGAAACTTTTCCCATAGGCCGAGGACATTTTGCGCTTTGGGCTAAGTGCTCAGAGACTGGTGAAGTGTACCTTTGTAATTGTTGAAACTGTATGATTTTTGCTGTTGTAATTTGTGTAATGTTCTAATTTCCTTGCACAGGAATTCTGGTGATGTAAATTGTGGGTAGTAAAGTGAGCATAGGGGTGGATTGTTGGGCAGATAAAATGTATTATGCTCACTTTGTTAAAGATTATGCTGCCCACGAGGAGGCCGTCGCCCAGGTGATATTAATGTGTGTTAAGAATCCTTGTAGCCTGGGGCTTGGTTTTGGGATTAAGCCTTTCCCACCCTTTTTGATGTGGGGTGGTACAATCCAATCATGCCTCAGAGAAGTGACTCTACTAGAGACTTCCCTATTTTGTATATTGGATTAGAGGTTGTGAAGCTACAATATAAAATGGGGGCAGAACAGAGTTTGGCTCTTGGTTCCTGAGATTATCATTAGAAGAGAGAGCAGAGGACAGCAGAGAAAGGCCACGTGGAGGAGGCCAGGAGAAGCAGCCAAGATGGTGGAGTGCTGAGTGAGATGCCAGTTTGTGTAGAGTTTGTATCTGGGATAAGGAAGGAGATGGGGAACAGAGGTGAATAAGTCTGGTGAGTAGAAACCTTTGATTCTAGGAAACTCAGATAAGTCAGTGGCTTTGTGAGCACTGAATGTGATTGGGTTTTGGAGCCCAGTGTGTATTTTTACTTGCCCACCGGGTGCAAGCTAGGATTAAAGACTATGGCCCACCAGTTTGTGGCTCCGTTGTTTCTTTGCCGACTGTCCGAATCCAATGCGAACCTGCATGGGCCAGGCGGCTGCTCTGATAGTAGCCCTGGCCGTGGCTCCTGGCTTTACATACACAAATAAAACAAAATCCAGAGTTTTCAGGATGAGTGGTTATTGGTTCTTTGACTTACTGAATACATTTTTCATTTCAAAGGCAGACTTGATATTAAGTCTAAGTAATGTTTTTACTATATACTTATTCAGTTATTATCAAACTTGTTTTTTACTAAATGTAGAGAATATTGCTGAGTATGTTTACTTAATACCACCCCACTAAACTATTATACTGCATTTACTATATTGCTAGGGATGAATTCCTTTTCAAAACATGTTCCAGTGTAGACATTTCTTTGTTTCCAGTCTCCAGATTCCCATGTTTATTATTCCTAGAGTGAGCAGTGTGTACTTAATGATTAATACAAAGAAAAAAATAGCATCTATGAAAAGGAAGAAAATATTTCATTCTACCTTTATTTAAGTTCTGCACATGCCAAAAAACATATATGAAGTACATAACTTTATATAATTTAGAATATGTCCAGGGCTGACTCTTGGGTAAATAATGAAAGGATCACACTTGCTTATTAACATCCTTAGCTCCCATTTTCTGAATTCTTTGTAACATCCTACACTATGTATTATTATTCTTAATGACCAAATATTTAAAGAGCCAAATAAATAAATCTTTAATTGATGTAATGCATAACATGAGCTATTGGGGTTTGGTTGATTGGTTCTGAAATCACAACAAAGAGAAGATTCTGTGCTATTTGTGACAAAAAGTGACCTCTAGCATTTGTCTCACACAGTCCTAGAGGTAAGGTCCCACATTTTAATGATGACAAGGTATAAACTGTAGTACTAGGCAGAGATACTGAAACGATTCTTCAGAGATAAAACCAGACTAACAGGGTGACTAGTATTCACTTCCAGCAGAGGTAGAAACAGCAGCTTATCCCACATTGGTATGATTGTAAAGGCACTTGGAGTTATCTTTTTATAGTCATCAAACATGGGTAAAGAGAAGCTCTTGTTTTCTCCAAATTGTTTTTTTTCCTACCAAGATAAGAACATAAATCTTAGTTCAAGGTTTTATATTACTATCCCAGTATAAGCAGGCAGAATTGTAAAGGTTTTATAAACCTTTTAGCTAATCACAATCATTGTTCAGTGATAATTATCTTTTATTAAATGACCAGTGAATCACAATGTTCATACTGCTTTTTAATTAAAATGTAGAATAGCCAGAAGGATTCAATAGTATACAGAGTAGCAACGATATGATCCAGTGAAGCAGCCAATTGACCACTTAAGTACTTTAGTTCTTGATGCAGCTAGTTATTTCTGCTAATGCCATTTTTAAAGGCTTCTTAAAGAGCATTCTTATAAGCAATATACCCTATAATAGAATGTTCAAGATAAAAACTAGTTATGATTTTTTAAATTTCACTGAAGTATGAAGCAATATGTAATTTGTTAGGAATTCAAATCATATCCTAGGGAAATAAAATACAGAAAGGTGCAAAATAGAGGCAATATGGAGAGCTCACTGGTAGAGGACTTTATATTGAAATTAAAATATATTGACACAATGCTTAGACACACACAGATATATACAACTATCTGAAAGATCAAAGCAATTGATGGCAAAGTAAAGAACTCAGTTTATAAGTAAATTCAAACATAAAATAAGATAAATTTGTCTATTTTTTCCCTCACAGAATTAATAGAATTCTTCTTTTAATTTTTTTGATGTTATTCCATAAAAATGTAGAAAAAGCTTAACTATATCAAGATAGAATGAACTACCAAAGAGTTAAGCTTTCTATGGGAAAGAGAAACATTGTTAATACTACATCACAAATTACCATTTTTATATCACTACCCCACCATGACTTTAGCACTAAGCCTGCTGCATCTTCACACTCTCATTAGGATATAATGCATATTCATGGTGCTAATTATATAGCCACTTTCTTGACTTGTTTTAATTGTGCATAAAGACACTGTGACAGGAGACCTGACCTTTTCAAGATCATTTTCTCTCCATTGCTTTTCACAAAGCTATTAACTTGTCTCCTTCCTAAGGATTGCAATAATTTATTTCCCATTAATAAAAATTTTCTGGTGCCATGCAAATTAAAATTTATTCAGCAAATAGAATTCTTTAGATTATTTTCTAATGGCTTTAAATATTTCCAGCTTAGGAAGAAAATAGTATGAATGTTCCAGGCTGAGTGGATAATTGCATACATTGGAGAAAAATGAATATACAATCAATGTTGTAGCTTGCTTCACATCTATTATCAAGAAGAGTTGCTTTACTGCTTTTTAAAAAATATATTAAATCACTTATTTCAGTAGCAATCATTATGGTCTTGAAATTATCCCTATTGTATGAAAAGCTCAGCAACTTACATATATAAAAAACACATGTTGATATAAGAAAACCAGACCAAGTTATATGTGAGTAGGTGTAAATAAGATTAAGGAGTTTACTTAGTTAAAGTGGCAACTGAATTTCAAGTTAATGTGAGTAAAATATAAATAAAATACAAGGAATTGGACATTGGTACCTGTCTTTTCTTTTTAATCAAGATTACCCCATGAGAGAGCAAAATATCCAGAGGATGTTGCTTTTGAGCCTCATTATCTTAAAGAAGTATATCTTCTTCATGCTATATATTTTTTTCTTTGTGTTTCATCTTCATGTGATAAAACTTTGGTGTTCAACTGTTAATATACAAAATGTTTTAGACCTAAAGTGTTGTGAGTAGCACAAAATAATTACTGTCAATCTATTTGCTTTATAGAAAAATTATACCTACATATAAAAGATGACATTTCCAGAATACATAATACTATATATAGAGAGAGAAACATAAAGAGTCCACCAAAAAACTACTAAAACTGAAAAGTAAGTTTAGTAAAGTAGTAGGATATCAAATTAATATTCAGAATCATTTGCATATTTATGCATCAATAGCACATTATTAAAAAGAGAAATTAAAAAACTAATCACATTTACTATTGCATCAAAGAAAACCAAAATACCAAGGAATAAATTTAAGCTAAAAGGTAAAAACTCAGGAAAATATAAGACATTTAAGAAAGAAACTGAAAAAGATACAAATAAATGGAAGCATGTACTGTACTCATAGATAGAAAAAAATAATATTATCAAAATGTTCATATGCTCTACATAATCTCTAAATTCAAGGCAATCCTTATGAAAATATCAGTGACATTTTTCACAGAACTAGAACAAATAATTCTAAAGTTTATATAGAATCACTAAAACCGTGATTAACCACAGAAATTTGGGAAAGAACAAAGTTGCAGGTATCATACTACTGGATACAAACAATATTGCAAGACTATAGGGATAAAAATAATTATGGTAATGGAATAAAAACAGACATATAGATCAATGGAACAGGATACGGTGATCCCAAATAAAAAATAAACCTAACCATTTATAGTCAATTAATAATAGTCAAAGAAGGCAAAAACATACAGTGGGACAAAGATAATCTATTTAATAAATGGTGTGGAGAAAATTAGACACATATGTGCAAAGAAAATGAACCTAGACTACCCTTCTTATACCATACAGAAGAATAAACTCAAAATGGATTAAAGACTTAAATGTTGGACTTCCAAACATAAAAAATCTAGAAGAAAACATAGGCAGTAAAATTTCAAACATTTTTTAACACCATTATTTTTTATATATAGCCTCAAGCAAAAAGAAAAAAGAAACAAATGGGACTACATCAAGCTGAAAAGTTTTGCACAGCAAAATAAACCAGCAACAAAATGAGAAGACAATCTATGGACTGGAAGAAGACATTGCCAATAATCTATCTAATAAGGAATTAATATCCAAAAATTTATAAAGAACTCATACAACTCAACACTAAAAATAACCAATCTAATTTAAAAATTAAAAAGGGACCTGAATAGACATATCTCCAAGAGGACACAAAAATGACCAATAGACATATGAAAAGATGTTTAATGTCACTAATCATCAGAGAGATTCAAATTGAAAGAATGAAATATCACCTCACAGTTGTCAGAATCGCTATCATCAATAAATTAGCACAAGTGTTGGTGAGAATGTCAAGAAAAGAGAAACTTTATATATTATTTACAGGATTGCAAATTGGTATAGCCACTGCAAAAACAGTATGGAGTTTCCTCAAAAATTAAAAAAAAAAAATAGAACCAACTTATGGCCCAGCAATTCCACCTCTGCATATATACCTAAGACACTCAAAACACTAATTATAAAAACAATATATGCACCACAATTTTAAAAACAGTGTTATGTACAATAGCCAAGATATGGAAGCAACCTAAGTACTTATCAATAAATTGGGTAGGCCCATATATACAATGGAATATTACTTCTTCATAAAAAAGAATGAAATCTTACCATTTGCAACAACATAAAGGGTATTATGCTAAGTGTAATAAGGCAGACAGAGAAAGGAAAATTCCATATGATTTCATATATATGAAATCTAAAGAACAAAATAACTAATAAGAAAAAGACTCATAGGTATAGAGAACAGATTGAGGGTGGGAGAATGTTGGGGGACATGTGAAAAAGGTGAAGAGATTAAAAAAATTACAGAGATTAGAAGTACAAATTGGTGGTTACAGAAATTGTAACCACCAATGGGGTATAAAGTATAGCATAGGTAATAAAGTCAATAGTATTGAAATAACACTGTATGGTGCGAGGTAGATATTAGAATTAGTAGGAGATCAGTTTGTAAATTATATAATTTTCAAACCACTCACCTGAAACTAATAAAAAATAATATTGAATGATATCACATCTTAAAAAACTAGAAAAAGAAGATCAAAAGCAACCCAAAGTCAGAAGAAAGAAAATAGTAAAAATTACAGAAGTAGTAGTAAAAATGAAGGAGAGAACAAAACACTATAGAAAAAATTAATACAACAAAAGCTGGTACTTTGAAAAGATCAATAAAATTGGTATACCCTTGACTAGATTTACTAAAGAAAAAAAGAAATGACACATGTAAACAAAATCCGTGCCCTGACCAGTTGGCTCAGTGGATAGCCTGGTTTCATTAAATGGTGCTGGGAAAATTGGAAAACCACATGCAATAGAATGAAACTTGACTTCAGTTTGCCCCCTGCAAAAAATTAATTCAAAATGTATCAAAGACCTAAATATAAGATCTGAAACAATAAATTACATAGAAAAAAAACATAGGTACTAAGCTCATAAAGTTGGTGAACAGTCTAGTTAACTAGGACAATTTTTTTCTTTAAACAGAGGACTTCATTGTCTGGCCCAATCTAATTTTAAAAACTTTTTACCTGTCTTTTCTTGTAACCCAAAAGATAAAAAAAAAATAAAGAATAAATTATTATTTTGTATTATTTTGATGTTATACCCATTGTTTCATTATATCCTCAAGATAATTCTTGGAGCCAGTTGGGATAATTTTTAATACTCTGTTTTACAGATAAGAAAGCTGAAGACCCATAAACATGAAACAATGTATTCAAGATTGTAGACTAATAAATGAAGGAGCCAGTATTCAACCAAAAATACTTGGCCCTTCCTACATGACTATGAAATTAGTTTAAATAAGTTAGCCTTACTAGCCTCTGTAGTACTGGTTGTCAAACAAGGGCAACATTGCTTTCCAAAAACATAAACAAAAACAGAACTATACAATGTTTGAAAATATTTTTGGTTGTCACAACTTCTGTGTGTGTTGAAGCATGCTATTGGCATCTAAGAGGCAGTGGTCAATGTTGCTGTTAAACATCCTATGATGCACAAGAAAACTTCCACAACAAAGATTATTTGATTTAAAAATGTAACAGTGCCATTGTTGAGAATTCCTGGTCTATAAACATGAAATAAAAATTAAATGAAGTGGAGGTAAACAACTCTGTAACTAAAACACTTTATAGATCCTGAAATTTTAGTTTGACTGGCAAGTATTGATAATGACTGCAAAGCAATAGAAATAAAGATAGAAGATAACCAAAAGCCAACAGAGTCAGAAGATAAAGCAAAACAATCCTCAAGAGAAAACAAATCCTGAGAGGTTAATATATATATATATATAAAGATAATGTCTAGATTAAAGATCAGGCAAGGTCCTACAGCACATAGCAGATAAAAAAAAAAGAAATTGAACTTGTGAAGAAATAAAGACCAAAGATGATATGAATTACTGGATAGCTAGAAAATTATACTGAACATTATGAAAATAGAGAACTTTGATAAAGTCCAGGAATGGCCCAGTAATATTAAGTAATATTATATGAACCAATCTCAGAGAATCATAGAAAAAAAGAAAAGAAGCTCTAGAAAATAATCTTTAATGTAAGATGCAGAATTAGTATTTCAGATGCTCATAGCTTGGAAAGTTAAGAGAAAGAAAGAAAAGAACTAACTGGACTATCAGTAGAGGTAAGGATAGAAAATCAACCAAAATAAGAGTTTAAACTCAGCAGAGTGTTCTTGCTGTGAGAATTAAACATCCTCATTCTGAAATCTTCATAAACAATGAATTACAATAAATTAATTAGATGAATATATTTTATTCTGTTTAGTCATTTTAATAAAATACAGTATTATATGGTATTTTTCTGTTTTGTGAAATTTAAGGCAGTCTTGAGATATGCAAACTTATTAGGAAATTAAAATGAACAAGACTCAATAAAATTATTGTGTTATTGTGTGTGTTAAAGAAGACATTCAGTTTTATTGAAAATAATAAACTTTTACCAATGTATGCCCTCAGCTAAACCTTCTTGTCTCAACTATCTTGTTGAAAAGTATGACAAGTTTGGCCTTGGACAACTAACTGCCTCAGTGGATAGAGTGTCGGCCTGGTGTATAGATATCCCAGGTTTATTCCCAGTCAGGGCGCACAAGAGAAATGACCATCTGCTTCTCTTCCCCTCCCTCTTCCTCTTTCTTTCCCTCAGCCAGTAGCTCGATTGGTTCCAGCATGGCCCGGGGTACTGAGAATAGCTCAGTTGGTCTGAGCTCGTCATCCTCATGTGTTAAAACTAGCTTGGTTGCCAGCTTCAGGGTTGCAAGGTGGATTCTGGTAAAGGCAGTTGCAGGAGTCTGTCTCACTATCTTCCCTCCTGTCACTTAAAAAAAAAAAGTATTACAAAAGGCTGATGAAAGATGAGCAATTAGGAATAAGGCACAATGACTATAAAACTTATTATTAGCCCTTACTAGTTTATGTATTACAAAATTTTCTAATCTCTTTTAACATTGATTTCTTATTTGATAAACTAGAAATAATAACAATGATTGCTAGGGTGGTATTATAAATATTTTACTAAAAGAATAGTATGGATCCTGATTAAACAGAATCAGTGCACTGACCAGTCAGAATGAACACTAACTATAAACAACCAATATGGCCAGAACAGTCACTGACCATCAGCCCTACCTTGCTCACAGGATTCTAAAGAGAATTACACAGTTTTGTTTATTTATTTATTCATTTGTTTATTACACTGTACTATGTTTCAGATACTACAATTGGGCACTGTGAATATAGGGATGGTCAAAACACAATTTCATGTCTTTGAAAAACTCAAAGTCTAATAAGATAATTAAACGTATAAACTAATAATTCAATTAAATATGTCTGAGGTATTATTAATATTGAGCTTTATTGAATTATCACCTGCTTGTGGGTTTCACTTACATCTAAGTCTCTAGCCTTAACCTTTTCTTGAAGTCTAGTCTTGCATTTCAGTTGTCTGTTTGACAATTTACTAGTTACAAGTACCTCAAACAAAATAACATCTAAAATCAAATTTACCACTTTCTTTGAAAAAAACAATTTCTCTACCTTGTATTTTAAAATTATGCTGTTATTTGTCTTCTTTGCCAGGACTAAATGTGTGAAGTCACCATTTGGTCTTTCCTATCATTCAGGTCTCATATCTAATTCTCAGCCAATCCTGTCAACACTTGCACTTCTGATTTTTCCCCATTCCTTTCTCAGGCCCACACTAATTCAAACCTTTTTATCTCCTGTGTGGCCTCCATTCTAGGCTCTCTGCTTCTGCTCCTACTGCATATATTTCCAATTTCTAACTTTTTCTTTAACTACCAGTCTATACTTTATTCTTTAAGGTGATATGATTCTATCATATCATCGTGTTCTGTTTCTATGAACTATTATTTTGAAATTAACTTGTCCATATGTTTTCTTAAATGGTTATGAATCTCCTTGTTCTCCTTTCACTCCTGACCCACTCTATTAGCTACAAGACAGCAAAAATTTGGCATATAATTAACATTCAGTTAATATGTGTTCAATGATTGAACAAATTAATTGATGCATGACCTGTCATGTTTTTCCCAACTTCTACAATTGCCTGAATTCCCACACAATTTTATCTATGTGTTTGCTTTTGGGAGCCCAGTTTTGGATTCTCACTTTAATGGATCTAACATCTCACCAATTATCGCTTCCAAGAGCAATAAAAACCACACAGAAAATATCAATGGCACAAATGTTTCTCCCTATAACTAAAAATTATAATTTTGCTTGAACGTGACTTTGACTATGAATACCATCACAATGTTATTGCTTAAACATAACTCTGTGACTTTAAATATCTACCTTAGACATTGAAAACTAAAAAAAATCTTACCATTCATCCATTAGCATAACTTAATAAAACTCATTTTTTTCTGCACCTAGACAAAAGTAAATTAAAGAATGCAGTTTATAACTGAAAGCATGAAAATCCTGCTGGTTCTCATTTGCTAATGTAATCAAGGCTGCAGGAAGAAGTTTCTGCATCCATCAGCCTGTTTTCATTTTCTTTTTCTTATAAAGAACAGTCCTTATATTTTATGTCACCTACTTGAGTCTTTGATACCTTTTCAGTATAAAAATGAAATTTATTCAAGCACAAACTATTCAAAAACTGTGTTAATTGCAGTATAGTAACAGAATCATAGTAAAGGCATAAAGAGCAATTTTTATTCTTATTACTTTATTATTTTTATTAACATTTTTTCTAAATAAAATTGTACATGTTTAGCTTTGTGCAGTGGCAGTATCATAGTCAATGAGGTTTATCTGAGGCGTGATTATTGCTAATTGAAAACTTTTCCCAATACTCCGCCATGACGACTTGAAAATAGTATATGTTCATTTTTAGTAAATTTGGAGACCACAAACAGGGAAATACACTAGACAGTGCATACTAAGTGCTAGATTAGTGATGCTGATAATGAGTAATTCTGAAATTCTTTCTCTAATGACTGATTTTTAAATGAATCAGATATAAATGCATGCCATAAAATTCAGAAGGACAGCCTTGACCATATTATATTGGAGACACCTCTGCTCTCACAATTTCTTTACGTTTAATCACATTTAAGGATTTCCTATTCAGCTCCTTTTCTTACTCTTTCACTTTCCTATAGCTTTTGACACAAAGTCAAATTTCATATGTCTTAAAAAATGTTTTTTATTATAAAAATTTGCATGAGAAATGCTTCCATAACTAAGCAAACCTGTTTAAGGGAATTTCTATCCACAAAAGCAGGACTACCATGAGCCATTTTTGTTAAAAATTATTTAGCAGTTATTATTTAAGACATAGCTATTGGATACTCTTCCCCACCCAGAAAAGTTTTATGGGTGCCCAAGTTTATGTGGCCATTTAAAACTACTGGTTATTGCCTAGTGGCATTGAAGATATGGATGCTGAAATTGGATTGAATTATGAATTAGTTAGTTGAGATTTTATTCTGTAGATACATATCTGCTTAGTTAAATATAAGTCATATACTCTTATGTGAGATACTCTTTCAGTTTTGCCTATCAAAGCAAGAATATATAGCAAAAATGTCTGCTTTGAAGAAGAAAGGAGTCTATTATAACAACTTCAAGCCCAAAACACTACATATAATTTCAGGTATTCATCTGAGTGACTATTGTTTGAGTTCCACCTTTACCTCTGCTGGAAATTGTCTTAGCACTTTCTGATGTACCTAAATAATGAGGTTTGTTGCCTCTGTGAAATAATCGTCACACAACCTACCACCACATGTAGGGTGCTCAGTGTAGCAGATGTTTCAACTCATTGTCTACTAGTGACTTGTCTTCCTCTTTAGGCTGTTAACTGCTTCTTCTCTTCAATGCAAACATGTTATTTAATCAAATAAAGACTAACTTGGCAAACACCATAAAATTCATCTGCACCATCTTCAAACAAACACTGAATACAAATTTTCTCATCTTCAGTATTCTGTTTGAAATATGGCATAAGGTGGTTATATTCATGGGCACCAAAGCTGCTCTGCTAAAATATAAAAGAATGTAAAAAATTGATGGAAATACCCATGGGTCAAATCTCATTATTTGGAAAAACATAACATAATAAAATATATCTTTTTTTGGTTACACTTAGAAAATGACAATTTACTTTAACATAGAGTGATATAAAATTTTCCTTTAGATCCTATAAAAATTTTCCACATAAAAAATGCATGTGTAGATTTGGACCTTTTAGGACTCCAGGCAGTGGTGAGATTCAAATAATTTAACAACCAGTTCTCTGCACTAATGATCGTTTTAAGCATACAAAAAGATATACCTAAAGGTAATTTATTATTTCATGCATTTAATACTTAAATAAAAACAATGAAAGAGGTACACTAGATTATGTTATAAGAAAGGGTTTTAAAATATTAATGAAAAAATAAATAATACCTGACAAAAAGCAATAAAACTGTTATTTAAGGTACTGCCATATTCCTTCTTGATTGGCATCCTCACTTGCAATTTCTTTCACTTGTGGATGGAATAAACATTACTACGGGTGCTTAGAATATGCTGTTGTGAAGACGAATGTTAAAAAAGAGTAAGCTCAGCAGTAGAGTGCCAGCCCTAGTTGTGTAAGTCCCGGGTTCAATTCTTGGCCAAGGCACACAGGAGAAGCACCCATTTGCTTCTTCCCCCTTCCCCCTTTCCTTTCTCTCTGTCTCTCTCTTCTGCTCTCGCAGCCGCAGCCAAGGCTCTACTGGAGTAAAGTTGGCCCGGGTGCTGAGGATGGCTCCATGGCCTCTGCCTCAGGCACTAGAATGGCTCTGGTCGCAACAGAGCAATGCCCCAGATGGGCAGAGCATTGCCCCCTGGTGGGCATGCCTGGTGGATCCCTATCGGGAGCATGCAGGAATCTGACTGCCTCCCCGCTTCTCACTTCAGAAAAATAACCTCTCCCCCCAAAAAAAGAGTAAGGAATGTAAATTTGTGATTTCCACCTTGGGAAGCGATCCAAGAGCCCACCTTAAAGAGAACCCTGATTACAAGTGCCATTTTAACAACTGGTTCACTGCACTGAAAAATAAATTAAGTATCAGTTTGCTGAACTGATGCAAACTGGCTGAATCCCACCACTGACTCCAGGACATGAACATCTTCATTGTAAACTTAATTTTCACATGTATTCACATAAAAAATAGTGATATTTCATGTTTACAATGATGAATTTTACAATAATGAAAATATATATGTGCAGTACAGTCTGTGAGTTGCTGAAAATCAATTCATAATAATTTCTGAAAGCAGCCCATAATAATACAGCAATGACTTATGTGAAAGCTCTGAATATTAAGTATACATATATAAGTAAATTTCCTCATCCTTCATTATACCCTTCTAGTTGTAGAGTTTGGGAAGCTTAAACAATATATTTTATGCTGCCTTACAACCATAGTTCTGGTTTTAAATCAGAATTAAAATCCGTGAGATATTTGGAAGGTATACTTCAGGAGAGAGCCACCTTCTGATATCTTTATCTAAGCCAGGGATTCTCTAAGTTTGGTACCTGGACCAGCAGCAGTACCATGACATGGGAACTTCTTAGATTTGCAAATTCTTAAACCCTCTTTCAATCTACTGAATCAGAAATTGTTAAAGGGGGTCAAGCAATCTGTGTTTTAACAAGACCTCTGAAGTTTGAAAACCAGTTCAAGGCTCTAGGCCCCTGATTAACAAGATGGTACACATTTAAAGCTTCCTTGAAAGTAGTCCATTCTCAAACTTCCTGGATGTTGAGAAGCAGTGATAGCACTAAAAGTCTCTTGATCTATTTTTTTTAGATTTTATTTATTCATTTTTAGAGAGATAGCAGAGAGAGAGAGAGAGAAAGGGAGAGAGAAGGGGGGAGGAGCAGGAAGCATCAATTCCCATATATGCCTTGACCAGGCAAGCTCAGAGTTTGAAACTGGCAACCTTAGCATTCCAGGTTGACGCTTTATCCACTGCACCAACACCTGTCAGGCCTGATCTGACTTCTTAATTGAACAGATAGGTGTCCATTCTCTGTATTTTCTGGATCTGAGAGGTGGTTATAAACCTCATATTGGTGTCTTGTGGTTCACAAAATTCTAGAGCAGTGATGGGCAATCTTTTGAGCTTGGTGTGTCAAAATTCGCCAAAAAATTGAGCATAACTCGGGTGATGTGTCACTTTGAGAAAAAATAAACCATATTTATAGTTTAAATAGCAAAAAATGTATAATTGTAATATATTTATATAACTATTTTTAATAAACAAAAAACTTATTATTATACTTATCTGCTTAGTGACTTCTTTGTTCATCTGTCAGTTCGTTTCTTTTGTTGGTGTTGATATTATTTAATTTGTGTGAGGTGCCGTGAACTAAGATAAGTGAGGGGGAGGGGGAATTCTTTAACTAACCTGCCTATTAATGACTTTTTTGTTGCTGAATTTAATTGGATAAATCTTCAATTGAAGCTTGGTATTTTGTACACTTCAAGCCCAAGCAAGCGCTACTAACTTCATCTGTCGATCTGTTTCTTTGGTTGGTTTTGATATTATTTAATGCTGAGAATAAGGTCTCACAAAAGTATGTAGAGGGAAAAATTGTGAATAAAGCCATTGCTATATTTTTCAGCGTGCTAAAAATGTCTGGTAATCGGTTCCAGGCACTCCAAATTTCCTGTTCATAGTGGCACTCCTCTTGATTCTCCAAGCGGCACCTTTGCAGATTCTCAAGCTTTGACCTCAAGTTGACAAACACCTGAGCCCAGATGCTGTCTTGAAATTTTGCAAGTTGCATCTTATGTAAGTTAAATGGCTGCCACTATTTCTAATGGCGGGAAATGGCACCCATAGCACAGGCCCTTGCCTCTCCCAGCATCTCCTTCACTTATCTCAGTAATGATGGTCAATTAGAAATCCACAACACCCCAGAACAGTAGATTGGATGATGGTTGCTGTGGTTGTGTGGTTGCTGGTAATGGTGATCACAGGGTCCCCAGAGATGTGTCCCCCACAACATTCTGTTGTTCCCTGCTATGCTGGCTGGAAGTGAAGTCAAAGATCCCCTAAAGGCCTAGCCGTAAGTCCCAGAACTAGACGCTCTGTGCCGGAGTTCTGTTGTTTTGGCCTACAAACCTCCAGCCCAGAGCGTCTACACTACAGCAAATGTTTTATCCTCGGCTACTGCACCTGGCTGTGCAGGAGCTGAGGATGAAATGTCCTTCTCGGCATGCAGCCCCATACTTCTCTGGTATGCAGCCGCATGCGGCCGCGTCATCAAAAATGGCTATGCATGTCAGTGCTGACACAGGTCATAGATTCGCCATTACGGTACTAGAGGCTGCCTCCAAACTGAGCTTCCCTAATGAATTACCTGTATTATTCTGGAAGTCATTTGAGGAGAACCAGCCTAGAGCTTGCTTCTTCTGTCTTTCTTATAATTTCAGGAGTATCTGCCTATATTAAATTCTTTCTGCTTGAAATCTGGGTGCTCTCTCCTTGACTTTGGACTTTGTGATTGCTTCCTAACTGCATACAGCAGAAGTGACACAGTGCTAAAGTTTTAAGAAACTGGAAGCTTCCAATTTCTTGTCGTATGGGACAGTAGCTCTTGTAACCCAGACAGTAGCCTGAGAGGAAGCCAGGCAATAACCAACATTGACTTACCACCATATAAATGAGCCATTTTGGGTGTGAATTCTCTAGCCCCAGGAAAGCTGCCCGAATTGATGGTACACAGAGAAAAAATGTACCTTCACTGTTGAGTTTTGCCCAATAGCAGATGCATGAGCCAAAAAAAGTAAAATTTAAAATATATGTCATCTTGGCATTTTAAGAAGTCTGATATTTCTTGATTTGCTTTTTTTCTTCTTTTTCCAAGTGAGAGGAGAAGAGATAGAGAGACAGGCTCCTGCATCTGCCCTTGACCAGATTCTACCTTGCAACCCGCTTCTGGGACCAATCCTCTGTCCATCTGGTGCCATGCTTGCAACCAAGCTACTTTTAGCATTGAGAAAAAGGCTCCATGGAGCCATCCTCAGCACCCAAGGCCAATGTGCTCAAACCAATCAGCCATGGGTGCAGGAGAGAAAAAGAGAGAGAGGGAGAGAGGAGAGAGAGGAGAGAGAGGGGTGGAGAAGCAAATGATTGCCTCTTCTGTGTGCCCTGACCAGGAATCAAACCTAGGACATCCACATGCCGGGCCGACTCTCTACCACTGAGCCAAACAGCTAGGGTCTGATTTGCTTTTTTGTTACCCCAATTTCATGGTTTTGTAATGTATGTTGCACTTAAAATAAAACTAATTAAATGTAAACATTAGTCCCTTTTATTTGGATAAAGACATCAGAAGCCTTAGGTTTTTTTCATAACCTGTTATGCAGCAATAGATATTTGGAACAGTCTTTAAGCCAGAATATTTGTAAAGTAAGAACAAAGATGTCAAATATAGGCTTAAGTGTTGTCATAGTTTGGATTTCTCTAAAGTGGACCCAGATGTATGGTGGCTGGGGTATGACATTAAGAATAGATAAGAAGGAATTTTGAAAACAAGATGCTCTTCCATGGCTTCCATAAAGTTAGTTCTAATATTTTCCTTGATTAAGTCTGGTTTTATATAAATATTTTATGCTATGGAAGCACCTGTTTTGGGAATGTATGATTTTCTCCTCTTTCAGTTTAAATATTAATGTCTTTTACAAACCTCTGGAATTAGGGATAATAATAGGTAAATCAAGAAATGTCATCTTCTTAGCCAACAAGATGACATTTGGTATAACTTGAAGCACTTCATAGCAGTAAATCCTACAATGTCACAACTTCCCCTGGTAGTTTCTTCTGTATAGACAACCATCTCATATATTTTCCATAAGTTATGGTTATCCTCTTTTTTCAGATGAAGATATAGAAGTGCAGGAAAGTAGGTACCTTTAACAGCATCACATATTTAATAAAAGGATAAAGGCCCTGGCCGGTTGGCTCAGTGGTAGAGTGTCGGCCTGGCATGCGGAAGTCCTGGGTTCGATTCCCGGCCAGGGCACACAGAAGAAGCACCCATCTGCTTCTCCATCCCTCCCCATCTCCTTCCTCTCTGTCTCTCTCTTCCCCTCCCGCAGCTGAGGCTCCATTGGAGCAAAAGATGGCCCGGGTGCTGGGGATGGCTCCTTGGCCTCTGCCCCAGGCGCTAGAGTGGCTCTGGTCGCGACAGAGCGACGCCCCGGATGGGCAGAGCATCGCCCCCTGGTGGGCGTGCCGGGTGGATCCTAGTCAGGTGCATGCGGGAGTCTGTCTGACTGCCTCCCGGTTTCCAGCTTCAGAAAAATACAAAAATAAAATAAATAAATAAATAAATAAATAAATAAATAAATAAATAAATAAAATAACTTGGTACCTGGCCCTGCCCTCTCTGAACCCTAAAAAATATTCAATTGGACAAAACACAGTGAAGTGAAGCAAAGACATGGTTGTTCTTATAAAAACTATAGCCTTTATTAATGTGATCAGGCAAATTATACAATTCAGGATTATAATAATTAAAACAAATTATTTATATTTATTAAATATTGTTTTAAATAGTTTATATATATTTTAGTTGATCTTCACAAAAACCATATGGAATAGACAGGGCAAGAACTACATTTCAAGTATTTTATTGTAGTTTAGAATAATGAGACTTAGAATGTATAAGTAACTTGTCTAAATAATGGGTCGGGAAGCTTTTTGGCTGAGAGAGCCATGAACGCCATATATTTTAAAATGTAATTTCATGAGACCCATACAATGAATGACCCGTGTATGTTATGCATTATCCAATAAAAATTTGGTGTTGTCCCAGAGGACAGATGGGATTGGCTCCAGCCACCCGCAACCATGAACATGAGTGGTAGGAAATGAATGGATTGTAATACATGAGAATGTTTTATATTTTTAATGTTATTATTTTTTTTTTATTAAAGATTTGTCTGCAAGCCAGATGCAGCCATCAAAAGATCCACATCTAGCTCACGAGCCTTTGGTTCCCGACCCCTGGTCTAAATCAATGTTTGACCAGAGTCATTTATTTTGATTGTGAACGTGGAGTAAATTTCCTGAGTAATTTCTAATTTTCCACCTTTAAGGCATAATAAATAAGTTATTTTAGTACCTCTTCTTAACAACTGTTCTGTACTTTAATGATATTTTCCTTTGAAAAGTTCTTTTAAGTCTGTATTTATATCTTGATTCACTAAAGTTAAAAATGAAGTGTAGTTTGAGCTCTTCATTTAAAAAATATTTTTATTTACTTATTGATTGTTAGGGAGAGAGAAATGAGGAGAGAGAGAGAAACATCAGCTTGTTCCAATTATTCATACTGTCATTGGTTAAGTTCTATATGTGCCCTGTCCAGGTATAGAACCTAAGATCTCGGCATGTTGGGACAATGCTCTAACCAACTGAGCTACCCAGCTAGGGCCTTTCATTTATTAAATTAAAAACAAATCATAGAAATTTAAGACTTGGAGACCTTTAAGAAGATCTTTTCAAATGTTCGATTTTAAAAATAAAGAAACTAAAGCTCTGAGAAGCATAGTAACTTTTTAAAGGTTGTGATTAGATTATGCAAAGAGGGTTCTAGGGCCCATATTTTTTCACTATTCCCCTTAAGACAATACATAGACATCTGTCTTTTTAAAGTGTGTATACCATAACCCCTGTCACAAATGTCGGGGCCTTAAATGTTTATTGAATAACAATGTTGAAACAGTATCAAACTAACTACTTTTTTCTATGATAAGCCACTTGAAGGCAGGATTTATGCTTTATCTAATTTGTATTTTCTACAGTGCATAGGATGGATTTTAAACTTAAATCAAATACCCAAACAATTGTTTCAATTTGGTTTGGAAAGTAGAATGACAACATCAGATATAAGGTATACAATAGTAAGCAATTTACTGTTTTCTTTCATCAATAAATTTGCATATTAATGTAGCTTCCTTCACAAGAACTTTTAGTTGTCACAAAATATTAACAACTAAGGTTTGTATGATTCCTTCCAAAGTGCTTTTGCATACATGCTTTCATTTAGTTCTGTCACAACCACATGAAACTTTGTATATGAAAGGCACATGTTTTATAAGTTAATGGATTTATACAAAGCTATTGAGAGAATACATGTAAAGCAAGAATTTAAATCTAAGATTTGTGTTCTAGGAGTCATGCTATTTTCAGGTCCTGTCTTGAACTAAGGTACCACAGAGAAGATTATTTAGTTAGTACAATTGATCAAGAAATAAAAGTCATGTCTGAAAATAGTTTTACCATACATACTCTATCATCTTTAATGTTTCTAATTTGTTTATAAAAAAATCCCAATGAAGACAATCCCAGAAGGAAAAAGAAAAGTGTGGAATAAAGAGATACTTTCCCCTTTTCGTGTAGTAAATACCACCCTTTGTTTCTAAAGTGCTGTAATTCAAGATGAAAAATTCAAAGATCTCTTAAGTACCCTAACATTTCAAACTATTTTATTATCAAATAAAGATATTCAATTTGCTTGACCAGGCAGTGGCACAGTGAATAGAGCATCCCAGTCCCAGCGGAAGACCCAGGTTTGAGACCCCAAGGTCGCCAGCTTGAGCGCAGGCCCATCTGGTTTGAGCAAAAGCTCAACAGCTTGGACCGAAAGTCGCTGGCTCGAGCAAGGGGTTACTCAGTCTGCTGAAGGCCTGTGGTCAAGGCACATATGAAAAAGCAATCAATGAACAACTAAGGTGTCACAACGAAAAACTGATGATCGATGCTTCTCATCTCTCTCCGTTCCTGTCTGTCTGTTCCTATCTATCCCTCTCTCTGACTCTCTCTCTGTCTCTGTAAAAAAAAAATCAATTTAATTTGAAAAAGGAGGTAATACTTTATGTGGATATTCAATTCCAGCTAAAAAAAATGTGAGAATACTGGTTCACAGTTTGTGTTTTAGAAATATTGCTTTCATTGCTTCCACAGAATAAATAGCTGCATATCCATGTTCTATGTCTCTATTACCCCTTTATTTGCATTATATAATAAAACCCAAGGAGACATCTTTTTTGTTCACAGTGTGACTGCAAAAGAGAGAACATATCTGTTGGCCAGTCTGATATTCCAATAGAAAAGGGCTGTCATTAAAACCTTGCATACTATCAAGTAGGAAAGCAGACTTATATTGCAATTACTTTTCTATTAGCTGCTGCCCATTGCTCCTGACAGGTATAAATTAGTTCTTGCTAGGTTGCCTACAGATTAATGAGTTCCAAAATTGGCATTCAATTGTTTGGGAATAAAAGGCAAAAAATGGAGGTAGATGCAAAATCTTTATACACCTGTGATTAGAGGATATTTTCTTTCATTTCATATTTTTCTTTCTTCCTCAGTATGGCTTCAGTGATAACTGACACTTCTATCAGAAGATTCCTTTCCACACAGCAGAAACTTGCAGCTGAGACATGGCCAGAATTAATAATTTGTGTGAGCAAACATACAGCTGCTGTTTGTGGAGAGATATTCTATTAACGAACAGTGAATTCTCATAATTAACTGAACAGTTTCTGCAGCTGCCCGCCTGACCCCAGACTATACAAAGTATGGGTGGTGTTTGGTTTCAAAATCAATCTTACCTAATTACTATAAGCATGTTCTTCCACTCCTAATGACTATAAAAAATTAGACATTTCTTACTCATTTAAATACTCTTCTTATTAGGTTTCTTGTCCCTAAATTTATTTTTGCCTATTAGCATTTCTAAGACTGTACAGGTGTAGTTACAAACCAGACACAGAGAAGTATAATTTACGTTTTGGCAAGTGTAGGATCACAAATATCTGCTCTGTAACAGGAGCAAGATCTGTGCTCCCTAAAAGTATTATTTCCCACAGCATTTAGAGAATATTCTGTGGATTGATAGTCATTCAAAGGCTTGCTTTTTTCCTACCGTTAGTCTCTCTGTCACTTGTCTGCCACTCCTCCTCTCATCCCTCATCCAACTTAAAACTCTATTCAATTAAAACAGAAGAGATTGTGCATGCACAGTAAGTCCCTGCCTCATGGGATCATGGCTTTTATTTGTCATTCTGTTACCTGAGATCAAATCAGCTTATTTGACTTTGATGTGCTTGATGAGGGTGTGGCTAAGTGCCCCACTTTTCAATTCACCCACACAGCAGAATTTATAAGATGTACCTAGTATTAGTTTGTTCAGTTAACTCGCTACATTTTATTTGCAAAAGCAAGCTTGGAACAAAGTATCCCTGTTGTTTGAAGATATTGTTAGTCTTCAGTCCACAAGGGGTATCAAGAGTTGTTTGCTACTATTGTACAATGGGAGCATAGCCCACATGTATTTTAGTTACAATATTTTTCACTGAACCTTAAGAAATGAAAAGTGCTTATTTT